>NC_061081.1:4079304-4679304 GCF_021917145.1 Hypomesus transpacificus | reverse complement strand
CAAGTAGCAGTTACCCCCAACAGGATGCTTTTCATCACAAAATGATGATTACGATGACGAAGAGACATTGACTGCTGCTGCAGAAATGGATGCAGAGAATTATGTATGGTAGCTACTGGTAGTTCTCTCCCCATGTAGACCTACTTTTATTTACAAGTTTGTGTGGAATTGTCAGTTACACTGACATTATGAGAATAATGAATATAAAAACGATTTGCACATTCTGATCCTGTTGAACAGAGCATGGATGCTGTATACAGTGAGATGTTAATTTGATGGCAGGTGAATTTTACATGTGGAACTGTGAAATTTAATGTAATCTCATGTATTCCCAGTTACAAGTAAATGAGTTGTACAAACTGCTTGTCATGAAGAAAGTGCCAAAAACTGACCAAGAGATGGTGTAGGCCTACTTAGGGTAGAAGATTAAAGGCTAATCTTGAAAAAGATTTACTGGAGCACCAGTTACAGCAGGGTGCAGCATGGTCACAGGTGATGTTAATTGTAGGAACAATAGCCTATATGAATACTAGGGGTGGAACAATATATCGTGCAACAATATATCGCAATACAACATTTTTACAAAAGGTA
Organism: Hypomesus transpacificus; assembly: GCF_021917145.1. Taxonomy (NCBI): domain Eukaryota; kingdom Metazoa; phylum Chordata; class Actinopteri; order Osmeriformes; family Osmeridae; genus Hypomesus; species Hypomesus transpacificus. Next base: position 4,678,713 of record NC_061081.1, on the reverse strand, counting down.
TCGTAGAGTTATGGCAATATTTTTACAATATGACGGTTTACATTTGATGGTTGAGCTACCAGCACGCGACCAACTCTGCACCTGCGTCATGCGTGCATTCATTGCATTCACAGAAATCGCTTGAACTCAGTTCACAAAATTGTATGACAACAAAGAAAATTATTTAAAATGTTTAGGAAATAAATCTGTTAATTGAACTTTAGTTTCATTTAAAATGTTGTTCAAAATATACTCCTCCTTCCTCATCTCTTGCTTTCTACCTCTGGTTTAAAATAGTCATGGTAGAGTAGGTGAGAGTTAACCTTCATTGATTTCATTAATTTGCTATACGATTAAATGATTATTTTATTTAACCTTCCTGTGACCATTCTTGCTCGGATTTAACCCATAAAGTCAAATAACTGGAATTCCATTAGTATTGGCATTATTTGGTTTATGTTAATGCACTGTTCAGTTTCCCATCTTCCTTCAAACCATAGCGGAATTAGTTTCGGTTGTTTGAATTAGATTTGCTGAAAATTGTAGGAACAATTAAATAAAAATACTAATTATTGGATTTCTATTTGTAGGCAAAAATGAATAAATGCAGGCAATGATGAAGACCAAATACAATTTCAATTATTTGTCTTTATTTCAGTGCCAAAAAGCATTTGGCCGGTTCTGAGTGTGTAACATTAGCGATGTAATTGCTGGGAATGTTGCTAAAATAAATTACAGATTGTGACGGGAAACTGTAACATCAACTTGGGTATTCATCAGGGAATTAAAGCACATCGAATTGCCATCTTAAAATCCTCTCCCAGAATATAACTAATCGAATTACATTTTGTTTAAGATCGGTCGGCTGAACCAGGAAAGGATATCCTATGTCTGCCAACGCTGTCAGGCTCGGAAAGTGGGAGTGGATATGTAGAAATGCAGAGTTTGTCATGGAAAACCTGAGCCAGGCGTATACTCATTTAGAAATATTGTCACGTTTTTAATAGTCTGAGATCTCGTGGCACCCCAGTGTTTACACTGAATAGGTTTTTCTCAATAACACAATTGTAACCTTCTCTAAACAGAGCCTCATAGCCTCACACCATTACGATTGGCCACTATCGTACACTATGACTAGTTGCTCGTTCTTCTTGTTAGACAGAATGCTTGTTCTCTTGTAAAATTCTCAATTGCTCTAATTAAAGCATAGATCTATTATAAAGGGGATCAGATGGCTGAGCAGTTAGGGAATCTGGTTATTAATCTGAAGGTTGCCGGTTCTAAATGGTGTTGTGTCCTTGGGCAAGGCACTTCACCCTACTCGCATCAATGATGGCGAACTATCAGTTTCTATGTGAAGTGCTAAGTTCCTTGAAGCTCAAAAATCCTAGTTCCGGCTTGTCTGGTCTTGTGCAGTATAGAGTGGCTTGTTGTTCTCCTGGCTAAATGATAGGTCAATGACATATTTTACATAGGGTGCTGGCAAAAAAAGTGGGTTGCTAATTTCCCCATTTAGGATTTATTAAAAAATAATACAAGGTGCTATAACAAAAGCTATTATTTTGATCCAGGTTCAACAACAGAATTTTGGTTAACAGTACCCAGGTGAAAAAAAGGATACTTTAGAGTATTTCAAGCATATTCACATTTTCAATAGTACATTTTAAATATACTAAGAAAAAGTGTACTATCTGTGAATATATAAAAAGTATACTACCATCATGCTTTTACCAATGTAACCGTTAATACTTTGAACACACTTTTAATTTTTTTTACTAAACAACACTTTTAGTAAATGTATTATAAAAAAAATATACTTCAAGTAAAACGTATATGTAATTTGTAAAGTGTACAACTAGAACTTTGTTTTTAAACATATTATTTGAATATTTTAAAATGCATGCTAAAAATAATCTTTGTAACAATGCACTTAAAGCTTACTTTAAAAATCAACATTTTAATATGCTGAAATGTTAGGATATTTTAAGTTACTTTCGAAGTCCCTTCATTAATTCAGCCTTCAGTGTACTGGTATACATTTGCTGTAGTGTGTAGTAGAGTAAAGTACCTTATTTTTTTACTGTTTTCTTGTGTTTGTGCGGCTTCTATTTCGAAGCGGCTTACAGTCCGGTTTTAGAACAAAAAAGTGGCTTCTTTCAAGATCTCTATTTAATTCTCAACACTTGAACGGTGGCTCATTACTTGAATGAGGAATAATTTTCTGTGTCGTCTCAGTTACACTATCAGGGATTTGAAATACAGTGACTTGCTAAAGTAGGCAAATGGCTAGTAGAACATAAAATGTCATAATAATTTCAGTTGATTGTAGCAGATACGAGATGAACAAATTATGTGTATCTCTTTATCTTTAAAACTTCCTATACAGGTAGTCACTAGCCAATCAGCAGGTTAAAAGACAGCGGAAACAAAAAACAGGAAGTAGTCAGAGCGAGAGGGACGAAAAGAACATGGGTGCAGTTGTCTGACTCGGGAGAGCTGGAAATGTGAATACCGAAGTTCAATACAACTCAACGTAGTTAGCGACACCAAGTGACTGCCTGTCTGCCGTTAGAACGTGTGGCCGTTAAAACGTTAACGGGGCTCAGTGCACCGGCCAGAGAGAAGAGTTTAGGATCGTATTGGTTTTTCTGCTAAGCTAGTTGTTCTTTAATCTTTCCCACCGCGGAGGTCGACAGTTCCCTGCCATACGGAGACTGCTCCAAAGCTCCAGCTAAAGAGTGCAAACGAGGGGGAAGTTTTGAGGTGAAGTACTTGATTTTTTTTGTTATTTAACTGCAAGATATAGTGGAGAAGGAACTATTTTGTTGCCCACGAATTCGACAGACGGATTGATATTTCATTTGCTACTTTGCCGTTTTCCATTTGATGCTATTTCATTTGAAACATTACCGTTCTTCAGTATTTCCGAAATTCTGTTTTTTTTGTTGCTCTGAACTGAGTAAATGGACTATTGAAGGACACTTCCAATTGGGACACCATATTTTTACAGATGGCATGGACTGAACCTATTTTTTTTGTTTAAAATAACTACTGAGTGAGAGTTTGCTGGTCAGTGACACTTATTGTTTTGTTTTCGGTCACTGCTGTTAATTGGCTGTTAAATCACATTGTTTAGCATCGGTATTTTCCAATGTAAGTCATTTTCAATATTCTGAATCTGTGAATGGTGATTTGAGTGGTCAGGACATTCCTAACTAATTAATAAATCCTCACAAATTTTCAACTTTAAATTATTGTTTATACTGCAGTCTTTGATCTTCCCTGAGGTAGGGGCGTCTCATCCCTGCCACTAGAATATGGTAGTAGAGGAAGTCATTTAGGTCATCACCGTGACGTATAAATTCTAAAGCCTAAATTATCATATTCATCACACTTGGGGCAGGTTAGACTTGGGACTAGTAGGCCTGGGGGTTAGGGACTCAGATCCTCTTATCTCCAGCCGTTCAGGGAGGAGTTATTTACCCCTACTAAGCGGACGTAGGTCCCGTTCGCTACATTATCAAACAGCTATAAGACCCAGTGAAATGTAATAGGCTAGCTAGCATCGCTAACATGACTAATTCAACTTTGGTAGTGTAACCAAGCTCTTTGTAAGTTCGTTTTAGATATAATTGATCGTGCGGACAATGAGACACGGACACGGTCTCTTTTCAAAACTTGTATTTTACCACTGCTCTTCTTGACATAGCCATTCGAACAGCCTTTACTGATTTCACGTAATGGTTTCAGCCATAGACATAATAAAGAGTAGACGCCGCATTGGCTGCTGGGCGCGAGAAACAAGATACCAGAACTCTGCAGCATTTTCCTGCTCAAATCGGTGGACAATCCAAACAGGGCTCGGGGGATTACTTTTTACAAGTAAAATTTAACATTACCATACTGTTGGTTTTATTTTTGGAAAAGAATAATCATGTCCTGTATCATAGCTACATGCACAGCTACAGCAACGCAAACCGCATGAAAATCAGTTCAGTATTCAGTTCGGTATGATTAATTAAATGTGCTGACAACTCATTGCCCCAGCCAAACAGATTATACTGAGTGGAGCGGTTGCCCTTTCCAAGATGGCGGCCCCACGGCTCGTCAGCGCCAGTAGCGGTCAATGCGGCGTCTACTCTTTATTATGTCTATGGTTTCAGCAACTTCGGCAACTCCCGAGGGACAAAACACCCTTGTCTGTTGTCACATAAAAAGATCTGCTACAATACGCTATCCTCATGATTTGCAAGCTAGCTAAACTTATACAAAAATAATTTTGTAGACATAACAATGGATTCTGCCACTAAATTAGTGACTTGGCTTTATTTCTCAAGATACTATCCACAACCGAAGTGTGTTAACCTACACAATGCTGTAAGATCGCCTAATACTTGTGCATTGCTCTTGGTACCCAGAATGCCCTGCGGCAAGCTGAAAAGCTACTAAGTTAAGGGCATTAGCTTAGCTAAATAAGCATTGTTTGGAGTTCTATTGTTGTGTTCGTTTTGTTTCGATATGTGTAATGCTATGGTCTACAGTTCAGATAATTTGAGTGTTCACCCCGATTGGGAATGTTGTCTAGTTATACAAGCTGTCTGCCGCACGCAGTGTAACTTTGCAAGTAATCCATTGTGAGCATAGGTTCGCTCAACGTTGGCTGCGCAATGGTAAGGTTTGCATTGAAAGTGCAACTTGTATTCCAGTGCGGCTTGTACTCCAATTTAGACGAAGTGCCCATTCTGGGGGCCCAGGATTTTTTTTTTTTTTTTACTTATACTAAATCTTAGCATACTTGAGTATAGTTGAAGACTGCTTAATCATCAGCATACTTCAAGTTATTGAATGATTAGTTAATTTGAAGTGTGCTCTTTTGGAACAACTCATTTTGTACTAAATGAAACCGAAGTCGGCGGGTCCTCTAGCTCGTGTGTCGCCACCACTCGCCATATTCGTCTTTAGTGCTGCTGCTAGCTATCTCTGACTCACTCAGGCACAGCTCGGCTACACAGGTGGCGGCGACAATCAGAGCTAAGGCGGGGCTACAGATGAGGTGTTCCTAAAGAACACGAGTATCTAACAGTAGTTCCGCATTACATTAATTAAATTGCACGCAAGTTTTATTTATTTTTCTACCGTGTATTCTCCGTGTAATTTCATATACCGAACCGTGACGCCCGTACCGTAGGGTTCGGTACGAATACATGTACCGTTCCACCCCTAATTGATGACGTTGTCCCCAAGAAGGTTGTCCGGTCTTTCCCAAATCAGAAGCCCTGGGTTGATGCCGCGGTCCGGGCCAAGCTGAGAGCCCGCACTGTCGCCTTTAACTCTGGGGACCCTGATGAGTACAGAAAGGCCAGATACGACCTTCTGAAGGCCATCAAAGCAGCGAAAAGGGCTTACAGGACCAAGGTGGAGTCCAGCTACCATGGCTCTGACCCCAGGCGCATGTGGAGTGGACTTAAAGCCATTACTGACTACAAAGGGAGAGGCTACAATGAGACCCAGTCATCTGTCCTACTGCCAGACGAGCTGAACTCCTTCTACGCTCGCTTTGAGAGGGACAGTGACCCCCCTGCAGTGAAGCTACCTGAAGGCCAAGCCAGTGGTGTGCCTAAACTAACTGTAGCCGAGGTGAGGCTGTGCTTTAAGAAGATCAACCCTCGCAAGGCACCTGGCCCAGACGGCATATCAGGTAGGGCCCTCAGGGGCTGCGCTGACCAGCTGGCAGGGGTCTTCAGTGACATCTTCAACCTCTCCCTTAACCTGTCTGTACTCCCCACCTGCTTCAAGAGGACCACCATTATCCCTGTGCCCAAGAACACCAAAGTCACATGTCTGAACGACTATCGCCCGATAGCACTGACCTTTGTCATCATGAAGTGCTTCGAGCAGCTAGTCAAATCATTCATCTGCTCCTCGCTGCCCCCCACACTGCACCCGGTCCAACAGGTCTACAGACGATGCCATCGCTCTGACTATGCACACCGCTCTCTCCCACCTAGACAAGGGGAATACATATTACATACTATGTGAGCATGCTGTTCATTGACTACAGCTCTGCATTCAACATCATCATCCCCTCCAGACTGGTCTCCAAGCTTGTGTGCCTGGGACTAAGCACCTCCATCTGCAAGTGGATCTTCCACTTCCTGACGGGGAGGCCACAGGTGGTAAGAATCGATGACCGCACCTCATCCGTACTGATCACCAACACAGGCATCCCCCAGGGCTGTGTGCTCAGCCCTCTCCTGTTCTCCTTGTTCACTCACGACTGTGTGGCAACGCACAGCTCCAACCTCCTTGTTAAGTTTGCTGACGACACAACCATTGTGGGCCTCATCTCTGACAGTGACGAGTCAGCCTACAGAGAGGAGGTTGACACCCTGACTTCATGGTGTCAGGACAATAACCTCTCTCTTAACATCAGCAAGACCAAGGAGATGATTGTGGACTATAGGAAGCGGCAGGAAGAGGAGCATGCACCCCTACTCATCAATGGATCGGAAGTGGGAGAAGATCAGCTGCTTCAAGTTCCTCGGGGTGAACATCAGCAATGACCTCACCTGGTCTGTTCACACGGACAAGGTGGTCAAAGTGGCCCGTAAGCGCCTCTTCTTCCTGAGAAGACTGAAGAAGTTTGGTATGGACTCAGTCATCCTCACTAACCTTTACAGATGCACTATCGAGAGCATTCTGACTGGTTGTATTACAGTGTGGTATGAGAGCTGCACAAACAGGGACCGCAAGGCCCTACAAAGTGTGGTCCGTTCTGCTGAGTTCATCATTGGCAGGAAGCTCCCAGCCCTACAGGAAACCTACCACACACGTTGCCTAAGGAAAGCCAGCAGGATTCTGAGAGACTGTTCCCACCCATCCTTCAGTCTCTTTACCCCGTTGCCTTCTGGCAGGCGTTACCGCAGCATCCGGTCGCGCACACGCAGACTGGACAACAGTTTCTACCCAACAGTTACTGCACACTAGTCACTTATACACTGTCACTTTCAGCTACTGGTTGCACTCTCAGTAACATTGCACTACTGTACCTCACTGTACCTCGCCACCAGGCGAGTGCAAATTGGCACTATTGTACTGTACTCCACTTAGGTTAGAATAGGTTATAGGGTTGAAACAAGTTTTATGTGCATTTAGGGTTAGCATAGTGTTCTATTTATTGTTATCTGTAATTTAGGAAGTTTTAGTATTAGGGTTAGTATAGTCGATTATTTATTGCTATCTGTATATTTAGGAAGTTTCACTTATTTAAGCTCAGCATAGATGTAAATTATGTTCTGTGTACTTATATGTTATGTTATGCCAGGTGCTTGCGTTGTCTTGTCTTAAGGATTTCAGTGCCCAGTCTAACCTTGTGGTGTTCTGTGTACCTGACAAATAAAAGACTTTAACTTGAATAACCTGAAAAGCTCTGAGTCTTATCAGTAGCTAGCTACCTCCACAGCAATAAAGTTGGTCGCGTTTTAATAAGGGAGGTGGGACACAACCTCGTCGTCGTCGTCGTCGTCGTCATCTGCCGCTTGTCCGGGGATCGGGTCGCGGGGGCAGCGACCTAAGCAGGGAGGCCCAGACTTCCCTCCCCCCGGCCACTTCCGCCAGCTCTTCCTGGGGGACCCCAAGGCGTTCCCAGGCCAGCTGAGAGACATAGTCCCTCCAGCGTGTCTTGGGTCTTCCCCGGGGCCTCTTCCCAGTGGGACGTGCCCGGAACACCTCACCAGGGAGGCGTCCAGGAGGCATCCTAATCAGATGCCCGAGCCACCTCAGCTGGCTCCTCTCGACGCGGAGGAGCAGCGGTTCTACTCTGAGCCCCTCCCGGATGACCGAGCTTCTCACCCTATCTCTAAGGGAGAGCCCGGACACCCTACGGAGAAAGCTCATTTCGGCCGCTTGTATTCGCGATCTCGTTCTTTCGGTCACTACCCATAGTTCGTGACCATAGGTGAGGGTAGGAACGTAGATCGACTGGTAAATAGAGAGCTTCGCCTTTCGACTCAGCTCCTTCTTCACCACGACGGACCGATGCAGAGCCCGCATCACTGCGGACGCCGCACCGATCCGCCTGTCGACCTCGCGCTCCATTCTTCCCTCACTCGTGAACAAGACCCCGAGATACTTGAACTCCTCCGCTTGGTTCAGGATCTCCTCCCCGACCCGGAGATGGCACTCCACCCTTTTCCGGTCGATTACCATGGCCTCAGATTTGGAGGTGCTGATTCGCATCCCAGCCGCTTCACATTCGGTTGCGAACCGCTCCAGTGAGAGCTGAAGGTCACGGCCCGATGAAGCCAACAGGACCACATCATCCGCAAAAAGCAGCGACCCGATCCTGAGGTCACCAAACCGGACCCCCTCAACACCCTGGCTGCGCCTAGAAATTCTGTCCATATAGGTAATGAACAGAATCGGTGACATAGGGCAGCCCTGGCGGAGTCCAACCCTCACCGGAAACAAGTTCGACTTACTACCGGCAATGCGGACCAAACTCTGGCACCGGTCGTACAGGGACCGGACAGCCCCGATCAGGAAATCCGGTACCCCGTACTCTCGGAGCACCCCCCACATGAGCCCCCGAGGGACACGGTCGAACGCCTTTTCCAAATCCACAAAACATGTGTAGACTGGTTGGGCGAACTCCCATGTACCCTCCAGGACTCCGCGGAGGGTATAAAGCTGGTCCACTGTTCCACGGCCAGGACGAAAACCACATTGCTCCTCCTGAATCCGAGGTTCGACAATCCGACGGACCCTCCTCTCCAGGACCCCTGAATAGACTTTCCCAGGGAGGCTGAGGAGTGTGATCCCCCTAAAGTTGGAGCACACCCTCCGGTCCCCCTTTTTAAAGAGGGGAACCACCACCCCGGTCTGCCAGTCCAGAGGCACTGTCCCCGATGTCCACGCGATGTTGCAGAGTCGTGTCAACCAAGACAGCCCTACAACATCCAGAGCCTTAAGGAACTCCGGGCGGACCTCATCCACCCCAGGGGCCCTGCCACCGCGGAGCTTTTCAACCACCTCGGCGACCTCAGCCCCAGAGATAGAAGGGCCCCCCCCGATGTCCCCAGACTCTGCCTCCACGTCGGAAAGCGTGTTGGTGGAATTAAGGAGGTCTTCGAAGTATTCCTTCCACCGATCCAGGACGTCCCCCGTCGAGGTCAGCAGCGCACCATCCCCACCGTATACAGTGTTGACAGAGCACTGCTTCCCCCTCCTGAGCCGCCGGATGGTGGTCCAGAACCTTTTTGAAGCCGTTCGGAAGTCATTCTCCATGGCCTCGCCGAACTCCTCCCATGCCCGGGTTTTTGCCTCCGCGACCGCCAAAGCCGCGTTCCGCTTGGCCTGCCGGTACACATCAGCTGCCTCTGGAGTCCTACCAGCCAATAAAGTCCGATAGGCCTCCTTCTTCAGCTTGACGGCATCCCTCACCTCCGGAGTCCACCACCGGGTCCGAGGGTTACCGCCGCGACATGCACCGACCGCCCTGCGGCCGCAGCTCCGGTCAGCCGCTTCAACAATGGAGGCCCGGAACATGGCCCATTCGGACTCAATGTCCCCGGCCCCCCCCGAGACATGATCGAAGCTCTCCCGGAGGTGGGAGTTGAAGCTCCTTCTGACAGAGGGTTCCGCCAGACGTTCCCAGCAGACCCTCACATTACGTTTGGGCCTGCCAGGCCTGACCGGCGTCCTCCCCCACCATCGAAGCCAACTCACCACCAGGTGGTGATCAGTTGACAGCTCCGCCCCTCTCCTCACCCGAGTGTCCAAGACATGCGGCCCCAAGTCCGATGACACGACTACAAAGTCGATCATCGAACTGAGACCTCGGGTGTCCTGGTGCCAGGTGCACATATGGACACCCTTATGCTTGAACATGGTGTTCGTTATGGACAAACCGTGTCTAGCACAGAAGTCCAACAACAAAACACCACTCGGGTTCAGATCGGGGGGGCCGTTCCTCCCAATCACGCCCCTCCAGGTCTCACTGTCATTGCCCACATGAGCATTGAAGTCCCCCAGGAGGACGAGGGAATCCCCAGGAGGAGCGCTTTCCAGCACCCCCCCCAGAGACTCCAAAAAGGGTGGGTACTCTGAGCTGCCGTTTGGTGCATAAGCACAAACGACAGTGAGAACCCGTCCCCCCACCCGAAGGCGGAGGGAGGCTACCCTCTCGTCCACCGGGGTGAACCCCAATGTACAGGCGCCGAACCGAGGGGAAACCAGTATTCCCACCCCAGCTCGACGCCTCTCACCAAGGGCAACTCCAGAGTGGAAGAGAGTCCAGCCCCTCTCAAGGAGACTGGTTCCGGAGCCCAAGCTGTGCGTCGAGGCGAGGCCGACTATATCTAGCCGGAAACTCTCTACCTCGCGCACCAGCTCAGGCTCCTTTCCCGCCAGCGAGGTGACGTTCCACGTCCCTAAAGCTAACTTTTGCAGCCGAGGATCGGACCGCCAAGGCCCCCGCCTTCGGCCGCCGCCCGTCTCACACTGCACCCGACCCCCATGACCCCTCCTGCGGATGGTGAGCCCACTGGAAGAGGGTCCCACGTTGTCTCTTCGGGCTGTGCCCGACCGGGCCCCATGGGAAAAGGCCCGGCCACCAGGCGCTCGCCATCGAGCCCCACCCCCGGGCCTGGCTCCAGGGGGGGGCCCCGGTGACCCGCTTCCGGGCAGGGGCAACTGAGAACCATTGTTGTATTTCTTCATGGTTGGTTTTTTGAGTTTTTTGGGCCCCTCCTTGAGTCACCACCTTACCGCGGTGGAGGGGTTTGCGTGTCCTAGTGATCCTGGAAGCTATGTTGTCGGGGGCTTCATGCCCCTGGTAGGGTCACCCAAGGCAAACAGGTTCCAGGTGAAAGACCAGACAAAGCGTGGGGACACAACCTTGTCTACCTTAAAGCAGACATAGAGCCTAGTCAGAGCCTCAAAGTCCCACATCACCGGTCCTAGGTTTTAGTTTCATCATCAGGTGAAATAGAGACGGCTGGGTGCTCATGTGTTGCTGGACCAGGACACTACTAACCCACAATAATTCCTATATGAACACTTGCATCCAACCTTTACTAGCAGTACTGCAACTAAATCTGTGGAGGTCTTTCGTAGCCCTAACACAAAGTAGAATGCAGATTTCCTCCGTCGGCTTTTTGTCCACAAAATGAAATGAGTGCACATACGATAGTGTTTTGGGTGGTCTCTTCAAGGCTAGGTTTTTCAGCTACATTCTTTTGTAGTCCTCATCGGTTGGTTTGTATGTGACAAATAAAACCTTTAACTTGCACTTGAACATCATATAAATTCAACCAGGCCATCCAATCATCACTGATCACTCGACCTATTTAAAGGGACGAGTGTGCACCCTAGGCATACAATATGGCACAATTGCTTTTCGCTTGCATTGGGCCTCATTCTCGAACATTGTCTGAAGTTTCTTCTGAAATGTTTCTTACGGGCTTCGGAAAAACAACGTAAGAAAAAGACATCCGCCAAATTCATGAACACGTTTTCTGAGCTGTGCTCCCCCGGAAGAGGCCGATTTACGACTGCTATTTCGAGTTCAGAAAGTTTACTGAAGTTCAGAACAAATCCCAGATGAGAAAACATTCATGAATTCCAAATGTTTTCCTAAATCCAATTCAGAAGAAATTCCTTCTTAAATTCTTCTTAACTGAGTTCGAGAATGAGGCCCATTGATTAAACGTGTGCAATTGCTCAGAGGTCAGATGGCATTGTTGGCTCTTGATTTCCTATCGTAACATCCAGCATTGTAGCGTTGACAACGTTGCTAGCGGTGGAAATGGTGGAGCAGAAACTAGCAATTGCAAGCTGCTGGCGTGCCTGTACGTAGTCTCTGTGTTTTTTGCTCTGCACGTGCGATTCCATCGCTCTCATCCCCATTGTCCCAAGTTTGAAATTCTTCCGAAACGCAGTTTGCTTCATAACCATTTCCAGGCACCAACCTTAACCAAGAATACTAGCCATTTGTAATAGAACTTTCATTTCCCTGTGTTTTTAAGTTGAGTGGCTATCAACCATTGCTGTATAACCTGTATTGACGATGCTTTACGTCGTCAAAATCTGCACAGTAGGCTACGCTCTGACCTAACCATAGACAACGCAGCGCATGTAGCCTACAACAAAAATATTAGACCTGGCAGAACAGATTGCCTGCATTTTCGCAGTGACATGACACAAAAAAAACGTAAGACCCATCCAATCTGAATTTAAGACAATTCAATACTTTTTAAGGACTTATTTTTAGGATAGGGGTTTAAGACTTTTTAAGGACCGGCGGCCACCCACACCACCCTGGGCTGTATTCGTTTTTTTTTGTCAGCTGTAAAGTGGAAAAATTATTTAAGACTTTCGTTCACTGAGTCAGTCTCCACTGACTCACAGCTTGTTATGGCCTTGTTATGAATGCACGTGTCGTGTGACGTCTGAGGGATAGCTAGTTAGCTACCATTAGCTTCACTTTTTGTCACAAAAACTTTAATTATGCCCAAACTGTCAAAGGACACGTTCGCGCAGATTCAAGTAATGCAATTAAGATAAGATAATCCTTTATTAGTCCCACAATGGGAAAATTCGCATTATTACTAGGGTTGCAAAGGGGCGAAAAGTTTCCTGTAAATTTCCGGAAAGTTTCCACGGGAATTTTGGCTCGGGAATTTGGAGAAAAAAAAATGTGCCAACGTTTTTTGGCAAAAGCATATAACATGGAACTTAAATGTAGTTAAGAACAAGTCTATGCATGCCTAGCTCAGCTGGACCCTGAATGCAGCTGGTTGGAAACATTGTCTGCCAGAAACATAAACATAAAACGTTCTGTTGTTTTTGAACGTCTTTGTCATCAGTGTTGCGTCTGAACGTTTCAGCCCTGTGCCTGGCAAGTGTGAGAGCGCCAAATTGCGTAGAGGCCAAGAGCGGTATTGCGAACAGATAGAGATTTCAATTATAGCTTGGAACATATTGAAATAAAAATTTTGGAGCTGTGGACTTAGTTAAACATTTTGAATTATGAATTGAACTAGTTCATTTTAAAATTTGTGAACTATGAACTGAACTAGTTCATTAGAAAGTGAACTCCAACACTGTTTGTCATTATCTAGCATATTGATTAATTGGTAAACTGAAGCCATGTTAATTTTAATACCACGTTTATTTATATACAGTAGACTACAATTTTACAGCAGTGAGAGTAGGATGTCTGTATGTCCACACAAAGGTACACCATCACCTCGATTGATCGCGGCTTTCGGGGTTCATCAACAAGCGCGAGTTGGGCAACTACTACTCACAAAATGTCAAAAATATAATTTTTTTAAGTTGTAATATAAATGTTTGCATGCATGTCTGCTTATGACAAATAAATACAGTTAAATTACCCCAAAATGTCCAGATTATTCCTGTTAATTCCCGTTTATTCCCATGGAAAGTTTCCAATTTGAATATTCCCAGAATTTTGCAACCCTAATTATTACAGCAACGCAGAGACTACAAACAAGAGTAAAAAGAACAACACAGTGCAAGAAAAACAATGTAGCAAAATAAGTATAATAATTATATATGACTGAGTATTTAAATAATATTGCACAGATTTTGTGTTTGGTGGTCTACTGGGAGTACAGCTGGTTTGGTTTTACAGCCTGACAGCAGCAGGAAGAAAGGATCTGCGGTACCTCTACTTCACACACCGGGGGTGAATCAGCCGGTGGCTGAAGGAGCTGCTTAGAGCTGCCAGGGCGTCCCAAATGGGGTGGGAGGTGTTGTCCATCAGGGATGATAGCTTAGTGTCCACTGGATACCTCCACTGTATCCAGTGGACACCCTAGCACAGTGTTGGCCTTCTTAACTAGCTTGTTCAGTCTCCTCCTGTCAGCCGCCGAGATGCTGCTACCCCAGCAGGCCACTCCATAGAAGATGGTTGATGCTACCACCGAGTCAAAGAAGGTCCTCAGGAGTGGACCTTCAGGAGTGGACTCCAAAAGACCTCAGTCTCCTCAGCAGGTAGAGTGTGCTCTGTCCCTTTTTGTAGATCGCATGAGTGTGATCAGTCCAGTCCAGTTTATTGTTCAAGTGAACACCCAAGTACTTATAAGATCTCACAATCTCAATGACCATTCCCTGGATGTTCACTGGTACCGGAGGAGAGTGTTTATCCCGGCGGGGGGGGGGGGGGTGGATGTTTGATCGGTGATCGAGTCTGTTGAAGAATAAGTTTGTCATTCACCCACTTCTGGTCCCCCATAGGCTGTTGGTTGGGCCCCTTATATCCAGACAATGGGCCTCATTCTCGAACATTTTCTGAAGTTTCTTCTGAAATGTTTCTTACGGGCTTCGGAAAAACAAAGTAAGAAAAAGACATCTGCCAAATTCATGAACGCTTGAAAATGTGTTCCTACGCAGCAGAAGTTTTCTGAGCTGTGCTCCCCGGGAAGAGTTTTCTTATTTTGAAAGCGTGTCCTCGTGCTCAAGAATTTGCATGCATACACGCCCCGACAGCTCCTTATAAGGGCAACAGCAGTGACGTGTGCAGTTAGAATCGACACAATTAGGAAAGCAGCAGGAAGCAAGTTATGTCCAAGCGAAAAGCAACCGGTGCACAGGTGCATTGGTGCAACATCATACCAGTAAGATGATCAGTGGAATTGTTCTCCACTGGATCTAACAGTGTGCACACTAAGCAAGGTTAATTATTATAATTATTTAAATCCGAGGATGTCTGTTATGGCAAGCCGTTTTATCATTTAACCAATTAATTCTTGATATCCAAAATTCAAATTCTTGATATAAAAAATCTAATTCTAAGCTTTTTTAGTTTCTTGTCATTTTTAAGTATGACAAGCCGTTTTATCATTTAACCAATGAATTGTTGATATCAAGAATTCGGATTTTGGATATCAAGAATTCAAATTTTGAATATCAAGAATTCATTGGCTAAATAATAAAACTGCTTGCCATAGTCCGTAGAGTTGAATGCAATCACCAATGATTTCTCATAACTTCATTAACACTTCAAACACAGAGAGTTTTCTTAAATGCCTCCTTTCAGTCACCACTGTCTCCAGTCCGCCAGAGCGGCTTCGAGGTCATCTGTGATCATTCTGCTGGACCTTTCTGCAGCGTTTGATACAGTTAACCACCAGATCCTGCTCTACAGACTTTCTGAGATGGGCATCACTGGCACTGCACTCCAGTGGATCTCATCCTACCTATCGGGAAGATCCTACCAGGTCTCCTGGGGAGGCAAACTGTCAGACCCTCACCAGCTCTCCACCGGTGTCCCACAAGGCTCCATCCTTGGACCCCTCCTCTTCTCTCTGTACACCACCTCACTTGGACCAATCATCACCTCCCATGGCTTCTCCTACCACTGCTACGCTGACAACACGCAGCTGTACCTGTCGTTCCCCCCCGACCGATCCGAGGAGCTCAGCTAGGATTGAGGCCTGCCTCGCAGAAATCTCCGCCTGGATGACCGAGCACCACCTCCAGCTGAACCTCGCCAAAACAGAACTTCTCATCATCCCGGCCAAACCCTCCATCTCCCACGACCTCTCAATCACCCTGGGATCTGCGACGGTGACCCCTTCATCCTCTTCAGGAACCTTGGGGTTACCATGGATGACGAGCTCTCACGGCCCACATTGCTGCGGTCTCCCGGTCGTGTAGATCAGTGGTTCTCAATCCTGGTCCTCGGGAACCCCTGCCCTGCATGTTTTAGATATTTCCCTGCTCCAACACACCTGATTCAAATAAATGCCGCTGATAATGACCCATTAATTTGAATCAGGTGTGTTTGAGGAGGGAAACGCCTAAAACAGGGGTCCCCAAACCTTTGTCTGCGAGGGCCACATAATTTTCCTTTCTTTAATGTGGGGCCGGGTCGGAACAGAAAACTACTTATGCCGGAGTAACTACCAGTATTATTGTGGAGATTTTATTATTATTTTAAATGTATTTATTGTGCTTTCAAACGATTAAAATATTTAATCACGATTAATCGCATTAATGTCGTAGTTAAATCGCGATTAATCACATTAATGTCATAGTTAACTCGCGATTAATCACAATTAATCACACATTTTTGTCTATTCTAGATGTCCCTTGATTTCTTTTTGTCCAATTATTAGTGTTGTAGTTTTTGCGACAGCATGTGAAAAAGACTACAACAATTGCTGGGACAAAAAGAACCTTAATCGCGCGATAAAAAATTGACGCCGTTAAAATGGGTGTGCCTTAATGCCTTTAATAACGCGTTAATTTTTTTAAGACTGGTATTGTTCACAGGGCCGGTCCAAATGCA
Source organism: Hypomesus transpacificus (assembly GCF_021917145.1). NCBI lineage: Eukaryota > Metazoa > Chordata > Actinopteri > Osmeriformes > Osmeridae > Hypomesus > Hypomesus transpacificus. Next base: position 4,662,416 of record NC_061081.1, on the reverse strand, counting down.
TTGGCGGGCCGTATCCGGCCCGCGGGACGTAGTTTGGGGACCCCTGGTCTAAAACATACAGGGCAGGGGGTCCCGAGGACCAGGATTGAGAGCCACTGGTGTAGATTCACCCTCCTCAACATCCGAAGATCAGAAGATACTTGTCTGAGCACTCCACCCAGCTGCTTGTCCAAGCACTTGTCCTCTCCAAGTTGGACTACTGCAATTCGCTGCTCGCCGGTCTCCCAGCATGCGCAACCCGCCCTCTTCAGAGGATTTAGAACGCAGCGGCCCGCCTGGTCTACAATCTACCCAGACACTCCCCCGATACCCTGCACCTCATCTCCCTCCACTGGCTACCCATCACAGCCCGCATCAGATTCAAGAACCTGGTACTGACCTTCCAAGCAGTGAACGGGACTGCACCCGACTACATCAAGTCTCTCCTGCAGCCTTACACCCCCACCCGCCACCTTCGCAGGCCCGTAAAGATTACCCCCGCAGCCCCCGCACCGCAAGGGGGCCTCGCAGGGATGGGGGGGCCTCGCGTGGCAGGCCCCCCGTTTTAATTTTTTTTTTTTATCCAATTTGAATTACATGGGATGTCTTATTATCTTGTCTGTGTTTCCAGATTTGATATAAAAATAAAGGAAAGTATATTCAATTGTGCTTTCTTTGTTAGCTAAATAGGTCAGATGGTCACACAGACCGGCGAGCCCGCTGCAAATAGGTAGCTAACTGTAGCGTAGCGTAGGAAAAATGAAACGCACATTTAAAAGTGGTGCCCAAAAGCGGCATTCAAAACAGAACATTTCTGAATTAAATGCCAAACTTCCCAAAATTACAAATGTCTTTTTCGACCAGCCGGTGAAGGATGCAGTCATCTGCCAGAAGAGACAGGTATTGTACTGTTTGCTATAGCTAACATTACTGTACCACGTAGCTAACGTTAGCCTATACTTTGACAGCTGTACTGCTATGTGTTGGGCTTCCTAGCGTTAACAGAGCCTCCTTTCCAAGAGCCAGGAAAATAAGCCTTGCTCCTTTATTGACTTCCTATCAAGCTGACAACATTGACATGGAGTGAAAGTACAAATAAAAGAGAAAGTAGAAAAAATGCTTAATTATAAAATATTACATAACTGACATTATTAGCAAACATGATAACGTATGCGACACTAGTATCGTGCACTTGCAGCGATTGCGTTTTGACTATTTAAACATACAAAAAATATAAACAAAGTTACAATAAGTCATTGTATTTCAGCTATATACATATTATGATAGTGTAAAACATACATGCTTTCTAAAAGATTCACACAACAAAAAATGGCTCCATTTATGATTTAGCGAACACGCTAATAATAAAACACAACTCCATACTATCAAGTGTGCCTGATGTAGCCACGGCCATCAAATTATTTCTGACGATACGCGTGACTGTCGCAAGCGCTGAAAGGTCATTTTCCAAGCTGAAACTGATCAAAACATATCTCAGAAGCTCCATGTCACAAGAGAGGCTGTCAGGTCTAGCCATCCTTAGCATAGAAAATGAATGTGCGCAGTTTAGATGTAAAGAGTGTGGTAAAAGACTTTGCACACAGATTTGCTAAAAGACGTGCACATGTGTAGGCTATTCACCTGCAAACCGTTTGAGCGTTTTTTTCTTATTGAATACATTTTCCTCACAAGACAAGCTTGAGTTTTGACATCTTGCATTTATTACACGGCTCTTCATGTTCCAAAAAGTTCAGTTGATCGCGTCAGGGTCCTGTTCGTCACGTCAGTATTTGTATTAGGCTAGATTATCCGTTACGTATGTGGTGGTGGGGGGGGGCTCTCAGGCTTATTCTGCGGGGGGCCTCATGTGTTTACGTTACGGGCCTGCACCTACGGTCTTCTTCAGACAACCGCCTGGTGGTCCCACCGCTCAAGACCGCCCGGTCCCAACACAAGCTCTTCTCCTGCCAGGCTCCCCACTGGTGGAATCAACTCCCCACCTCCATCAGAGACACAGACTGTCTCTCTACCTCTACCTACTTGTTCCGTACTTGAGTACAACGGTACTTAGGAATGGTTTGCTGAACCCAATGCTAGTTTCCTCAAGGATCACAATGACTCTTGCTTAGAGACTTGTTGCCTTGTTGGTTAGTGGTAACTTATTTAAACTGTTGTATTTGTGCGAAATATTCTATTTTAGTTAATCTTATTTTTAATTTTTACTGTTGCTCGCTTTTTCTACAGGTACACTTGCACTTAGAGATTCATGTTGTTTAATTGTAACTTGCTTAACTACATGCTCTGATGGTTCTTTCCTTTGGCACTTATTTTTTGGTTGTTCACAATTTGTGCTTCTTGTTTTTGGTTACCCGCAATGCTTTGGGGCTATCTTGTTGTTATTATCAGTGACCTACGCACTTTGTAAAGCTCTCTCTTGGAAGTCGCTTTGGATAGAAGCGTCTGCTAAATTAATAAATGTAAATGTAATGTAAATGTTAATGCGATTCCTTTGTTCCTTGTGGTTTTTTAAGGAATCACATTTGAGAAAACTCTGGCCGATATACGACTTCTATTCCGAGATTCGAAAGTCTTCTGAAGTTCAGAAGAAATCCCAGATGAGAACTTTTATGAATGCCAAATATTTTCCTAAATCCAATTCAGAAGAAATTCCTTCTTAAATTCTTCTTAACTGCGTTCGAGAATGAGGCCCAATATTATCAGTAACACTAGTTATCTGTGAAGAAATAACTTTAGCTCCGCTTATGTGTCACCGAGCAAACTGGTAGTACATCATTGAAGTGGCTCTAGCAAGCTAACTAGACCAATTAGCCTACCTGAAAATGTCTGTGCCGTATATGGTGTCAGCAGTCTATCTAGCTTTAAAACTAGTTCGGTGGAAGTTTGTATTTAAATAAGTCTAATAATTAAGAGTTGTCTTGAGTTTCATCAGCTAGCAAGCTTGGCACATTCAATCATCAGAAAATGTTTTCCTAATGTACATTTAGACTTTTTCTTTGTTTTCTATTTAATGCTCTGCACATGTCTGGACTAAAGTTAGTAAATATATGTATTTAAGTGGCCGAACAACTAAAAGTGCCTCTTAAAATCCCGCTAAGCTAGCTGTACTGTTAATTCAAGGCTCTCTACAGTAGCTTGCATCCATTTTTCTTGAAAGTACAGTAACCACTGTTTACGTGCTTCCTTACAACAGTATGGTATTGAATGATTATACAATCATTATATAATAACTTAATAAGATGTACAAATCGATCCTCCACTTAAGGCTCTTAATGTCAGTTCATAAAGTGGGCCATCATGTCATGATTATGCATGACTTTACAGTCGGATGCAAATCCAAATGTAAACATCTTAAGTTATGGTTCTATAGGAGTTGCACATACCCAAGATCGACTGGGAGTCCAATGACAATAATGCAGACCAGAGGCTTGGTGTCCATGTACCAGTCCTTGAAAATTGTCTGGATGAACCGGAGATGGATCATCTAAAAAGATCAGACCCAGTTGCCACCACTGCTGAAGCTTAGTTTTGGCCGCTGAAGATATGTGTGCCCATTGTTATCATTTATATAAACTTTTGTGTTTGCATTGAAGTACATCTTTAAGCCCCGTCTCCTCCCGTTTAGTGCTCCACACACCTGAATAGTGTCATATCCGCTTAATATTAGGCTCTCCAGCCTCGAGACGAAGGGAACCGTAACAGCAAGGATGGTGTATGTACAATTTGTTTGTATCTATTAATAAACTATTAATAGCAAAACTTAGTGAGCTTGAAACTATTAAGAGAAATTACAGATAACCTTTTATTCTGTATACAATTATACTGTGTTCAGCATTCCTTGCTTACAGAAAGGGGAACCTTACCAAATGAACTCAAGCCAACACCAAGCTTATCTTTACAGCATGCCATTTGGCAAGAGTAAAAACTCCAAAGCACACACATACACATGCAAGATCTTTCAGCTAGACAGCTGTTATGCAGAGGAGTTAGCCAATGACAGAAGAAACATGGGACAGTTGCATGATTGTGGATGGACCAATGAACCAGAACCGTAGCAGATTCCTCAGATGCTCTGAAGAGGCTGTTGAAAAGACACATGTTCAATATTCTTCTTTATATTTACACACTTTATAAACAAAAAGCCATTGAAGAAAGGTTAGAGGCAGGAAGGACAGAAGTAATGAGTTTTTCAATGGAAAAACAAATGCATTTAATAAAATCAAAAAAGCACACCATGTTCAATAAAAGTCCAGAAATAAGCAATGACCCGAGTGACAACCTCGACAGAGACATCTTCGTCATCAATTTCTGGGTGATGTGTGCAAGAATCATCTGGAAAGACGGAGACTGGTAATGAAGACGTAGCCTACTCATACATGGGAATACAAATTGGAGAGTAGGTATTCAAGAAGGGGTCTTTAAAATAAGCTTTGATGGATAATGATCTCAATTATTTAAGTACTAAACCAAATCATGAACCTTAGGTGTGATTTCAGCATATTTCTCGTAAGGGAAAAGCAGCTTGATCACATCTTATCTGTTAGAAGTGGCCAAATGCCAGTCACCTTTAATCCCTTTTTTAACAGTTTCATTTGTTTCCTGAGTTATTTCTTCACAGATAACTAGAGTTACTGATAATATTGTATTTAGCTGGGCAATATAAGGCTACTTATGCACCTAGGCCTACTACTAAACATAAAAATATACTTACCGAAAGCTATCGAGGTGTCTGCCTTACATCCCAAGTGCAGCCGCGATGAGTTTAAGGAACCGCTTGACCCACCCAGCAATGTCACGTTGCCTTAAAAATCACTGGACCGCTATACCGCCAACTGGTGGTATGGAGGCTTTACAGCTAGGTTGTGGATTTGTACCACGGCAAAGGTGTAGCAAAAGTCACGTGTAAAAACACAGCCTATTGAGAGGCCAGCCTTTGTGTGACTACATATTTGGACAATGTTTTACACATACACAAATCTGAGTGCGCATTTGTGGATCACGGTACGCATTTGTGGATAGTACACATTTGTGGATAGTACGCATTTGTGGATCCTGGTACGCATTTGTGGATCGTGCTGTGCATTCGTGGATCGTGCTGTGTATTCGTGGATCGTGCTGTGAATAATAGCCCCATATAATGATCCCTTCTAGTAAACTTGTTATATTAGCCAGTTTTCCAGAAATACATTTCAAGCTCATTTACGTTTTGGGGGCATATTTTCAGTTTGCAGATGGTACTGTTTGAATCGCGATTCAAGCTAAGAAACAGTGACAACATTGTTAGAATCAGCTTGTTTCAAAGGGGTTTTTTATTAACGAAATGCAGTTGTTAGAATCAGCTTGTTTCAAAGGGGTTTTTATTAACGAAATGCAGTATGAGTAACTGCTTAAAAATATCACTAGAAGGAACAAACTTGAAGGTAAGTTTAAGTCATAATATAGGTTAGGACCATTTTTTACAAAGGATTGCCCAATTTCTTTGTTTTGATATACTGTAACTGAGAATGTGAGACTGCCATAGAGCCTATCACCATTCCATCTTTCACTAAGGGAAGTTAGAAAATTGCTTAATTCTAAATTTCACTGCCTTTGCACCACTAGGATGTCACACTTACGTTGATGATCATGAGGTGCATGATGGTCTTGGGCATGAGGTCTCTGATGGTCTTGTTAACAATAGCCATATAAGAGTCCACTAGGTTCCTGATAGTCTCCACCTGCCTCTCGAGCTGGGGGTCCATAGAATTCATGAAGTTGTCTGACCCGTTCTCCTCCCCAGTGTCATTCTTTTGAAAAACAATGCCGTAGGTGAAAGAGAAGAGTGGAGAACAGTAAGAAAGTTAGAACACACAAATGAAGAGAAAGAATGAGACAAAGAAGAGAGGAATGATTTGTGTTAATAAAGAGGGAATGAGATGGATGAAAATTAACACTACAGAGATAAATAATTTCAGACTTTAACTCAGACAATAATTCATCAATTAGAAATGCTACACTTGTGAAAATATCGTGCAGAAACGTTTGATAAATTGACATTATATAACACCTCTGACAGATCGCTTTATTGCCGCCAGACCATATCATAATTTTTATTTTTCACATGATTAACTTCCTTCAGCATTTGATAGTTCAATGTAAAATTATGTTATACTTTTGAAAGTATCATTTTAAAAGTGAAGTTAGAGAGAGGTTGAAAAATATTTGGAAATAAGGAAAAAGGCATACCTTCTCCTTCTCCTGCAAGGTCCAAAAACCAAGCAACAGACAAAGAGGATAGGCAGAGGGATTGAAAGACATTTATACTGATTTTACCATACTGATTTACACATTGCAGTGGGTAGGTAAAAAGCTTTTTTTTACAATGTCATTAATAATACTGTATTTGTCATTGCAATATGTATGTTATGTATTATACACAGTGAGTGTGTGTGTGTGTGTTCATTGTTAACCATAACACGTTCGGGGTAGACTCCAGCTCTGAGGAAGGACGACTTCCATCCATCCACATCCTCCTGACTATCACAGGCCAGCTCCAGTTGACGGTAGTCCTTATACACATTCCTGTGGTTTGAGGGAAAGCTCTGAGCATCAATGAATTCATGACTGTGGTTAGGTGTGTGTTGATGTCGTTTTTGGTTTTTGTGGTTGTGTGTGTGAACAAAAGCAGTAGTCAGATGAATTATTGTGGAATGTTGAAATGTGACTTTGAGAAACGTACTACCAGAGTAAGGGTAAGAAATTGTAATTATCCCTCATTTCAGAGATGGTATATTTATGCCTTGAAGACTTAAAAAAAAAAGTTTTTCAGTGTGTGTACATGTACATCTGCTTGTGCGTATATGCATTCTGGGTATTAATGGGTATATTTTTACTGGGTAAGTGTTGATCTTGCATTGGTCTTGGTCAACGTTTTGCAATTTAATGTTCACTGTAATTAATTTTTTGTTCTAAATATTTGTGCTGCAAATTTACGGCACAGACATAACATTTTGGTGCATGCAGACAAAGAATACATATCAGTCAGTCACAGGTGTTTCTACTTTATGGAAACGGTTTATGAGGTAGATCAGATTAAATGATTGAACGCTGCACAAGCTTCCCTCATTTAATTTAGATATTTTAGTGCCGGGAGTTTTAGACATGCTCGCGGCAAGCTAGCTAGATAGAGCAAAATCATGGGTCCGTGTACTTTGCGGCCAATGGATTTTCATTTTGAAATTAGAAAACCGAAGTCGGGAAACTTACTTTTGAAAACCAAAGTTTCCCGACCACCATTAAAAAGTAGGAAAACAAAAAACTGAAAACAACACATTTTCCGTTTCTTGTTTTGATAATGGAAAACAAAAAAACGACCCGTTATCTGATATTCTTTGATGTGCTCAAATATGGAAATTGGGAATTAAAATAGTGTGTGGAAATCTTCTTTCTCAATTATGCATATTTTTTGTGTTGTGACCCGGAAGTTGCTCCCACGGGCTTGACAGTCACATATTCAGGATGTCAGCAGAGGGCGCATAGCAGAGAAGATGAACAATACAATTGCTCGCAGAGCAATCGAGCATTGATGCTAAATTTGATTCAAATTTGATCAGACTCACTGAAGCATGGTTTCAGAGTCTCATCAGTCACCTCACAAAAAAAGAAGGTCAGCGACCGCTTCTATTATTTTAAAGTGTGTTTCTTTGACTTTTGGGGAAATGGGCCATTTAATGAATTTAAAATATGGACATTGCAACCATATTTGGAACCTGTATCCAAAATGCTCTGTTGTCAAAAACACATTTAGATTTCAAAGCATCACTAATATATGTATTATTACATTTACTGTTAAATAAAGTACAATCATTAATAACAACATTTGGTAAAGTTGGTAAGGGTCTTATTCTTGCATTTAACAATGTGCTTTGAACTAACTGTAATAATGTTATAGGTATTGCTTTACAGATTCTTTATAAGTACAGTTTAAATTATATTTGTCTAAGAAAGCTTTATATTCCAAAAGGTTACCATTATCATCTAAAACATCATTCACAAACACAATGCCCTTTTCATAACAATCATATTGAAATAACAAATTCCTATTGATGACCCTATTGTTCCATAAGGCTCAAATATTTTAAGCTAGACATTTTTAGGCTCAAATTTGTAGACTATAACATTTTTTAGCTCTATTTTTTGGGGAGGGCTCGAATTTGAGTAACCTGAATTTCCCAGCCTTGAATTTTTGGGTCAGATTTTTTTTTACATTGAAATATATATTCATGTGTGAATTCAGTGTTGTTTCAATTTCAATATTAAGTATTCAATGCCTTTTCAATTCAAAACATGTCACTGATTTGCTTCCATACAAATGTCAGCGCGCCCTCTACTGACATCCTGAATAGGTGGACCAGAGTGACTGTCAAGCTCGTGGGAGCAACTTCCGGGTCACAACACAAAAATCTATGGAAAGTTGAGAAAGAAGATTTCCAGACACCATTTTAATTCCCTTTTTCCATGTTTAAGCACATCAAAGAAAATCAGATAACGGGTCGTTTTCCGTTTTTTGTTTTCGTACTTCTAAATGGTAGTCGGGAAACAACTCGTTTCCCGATTTTGGTTCTCATTTCAAAACGAAAATCCGCAAAATACACGGACCATCATGCATGTCATAAAAGCAATTTCTCCTTATTTTAAAGAAATTATCAATGCTCTAGTACACATTCAGCAAATGATAATGTAGCCTTCATTTGTCTGTTTTCTGTATCGCATTCTCATAAATATGACACGACAACTGACCAAGGAGACATTGTTCCTGCCTTTATATTGTCATTCTGTTAGCTAGCCTGCATTTCATCCATAAAGGCTCATTTGAAAGCAGCACAGTGAACTAATTGTAGCTCCTCGTTGATGTGCCGCCCATAGCCACCCTGATGTTGGAAGATGATGGGGCAGGGATTGCTGTCGTAGCTGTTTTGACAAGTTCAGCTGTCATGTTGGGTAGTGGCAGGCGGGGGGAAGGGGGGAAGGGGGGAAAGCTTTCTGGGGCAAGTGTCATAAAACCCTTTTTTGGAACTACAGCGAGCTACATGAACTATGTGATCACGTGTCGGTGAGATCAAAGCGTGACGCAACGCCATCTTGGCTACGTAGCGGAAGAAAGCCCTTTCGGCAGCTTTTCACATTTCTAAAATAATGGCGGCGAAAATGACTGAGCCGGTGGCAGTAGCCCACGATGTTACAGACCGTAAATGTAAGTATCAGCTGGAATTAAACACCGTACTCGTATTAAATGTACTAGCTCTACTAACAAGCCATTCTCAGATTAAAGCCAGCAAAATGAGTATTTGGTGTATACTGACTAGCTAGCATTAGATATCTTCTGTTAAACAATGGATTAACAATCGATATGCTCAGTTTATTAATGGGTTAACATAACGCGAACGTTTGCCTGTAACACACACCGTCCGATAATTAATACTGTATCGTAACAGTATCTAAGCTAGGATCCACCATTTGTCATTCTAGAAATAATTGTAGCTTTCAATTGTCGTAGTTTTTTAAAAATTATGTGGTATTTCACAGGAGCTTAGCACTGAATGGCTATCCTGTTTCTATTCTCTGCCCCAGAGACGTTTCCTGGAGGTGCTCGTGCTGGTTCTTGTGCTGGCTGGTCCGCTGCTGCTCTCCCCACATCTGCATCTGTTGATGAGGCAGATGTTGCGGAGCACAGTGCAGCACACAATGACCTCTGGCACAAACCTCACATTAACCTTCAGAGCCTTCAAGAAAATAGACCGTCATCGCGTCTTCAGTATCCCGAAGGACCTCTCCACAACACACCTCGCTTTTGACAGGCAGCAGTTGTAGCGTGCTTGGAGGTGGTTGCAGACAGGCTGCCTGAAGAGGATCATGAGGCAGATGGGTTGGGACAGACAGGGGTATCCACAATCCCCAAGGATACAGTATCCTGGTGGAGGGACTGCTCATAATAGATGGGGCTGTTTCTCAGGACCCTGGCATCGTGCACTGACAACTGTGTGCAGGCGCGCAGCGATCTGCGCACTCGCCCTGTGCACCACCTGGTGAACGGAGGCCCGGGGCATGTCAAAGGCACAGGAACTGTCAGTCAGGGCCCAGCACAGCCATGAGGGCATTGAAAGACTCCCTGGAGAGCCTGAAGTCCACCCTCAGGTCACTGTGGTCATCAAAATAAAATGCTACCAGTGGCATTGAAACATTGATACGGCAGCGCCGCCTGGGGCTGGGTGGCATTTAATCAATCAAATGTCGTCATTGAGGTTTTGAAGTCTTTTATTTCCTTTTCTGATTCATATTAGAATTGATGCATGTTTGTAACAATAATCAATATGCCTGTGTTTTCCATTGCTAATTGATTCCTGTATCAGGGAAAACTTAACAGATATGTGTATAAAAGTACAGTCAGTCAAGGTAGGCCTATTACTGTGTGAGCTCAACAGATGATGCCTGATGATTTCAGCGGATAATTCTTAAAATTGAATTGAAATTCATGTTTAGACTGCAGCACAGTAGCTTTACAGTGTCCATAGGTGTGGGATGGGTTAATTTATCTCCATAAACGCAGCCATATTGCGGTCAAGAATAAGTAAGAGTTTTCTTCCTTACTTTGTTTGCTAAGGTCTTTCGTGCAACGCTTAACAAACTTTAAGGGAATCCTTAGCTAAGTATACCAAGATAAGGAGAAAACCTTAAATACTTAAGGGAACATTTAAGGAAACCTTAAGGAAAATACTTAAGGGTGCTTTGTGCAACCGATTATATTTTAAGGAAACCTTAACTCTGACCTTAAGGAAAATCTTAACTTAAGGTGCTTTGTGCAACCGGCCGCTTGCTTGGAAGTTGCTTTGGATAAAAGAGTCTGCTAAATGATAAATGTAAACTCGAAATGGTATTCATTGTGATTTTGCCTTACCTTCACAGCCTACCCTCATGTAGTAGTTGCAATGACATTCTCAATTATCTTTGTCAGAAGTAGCCTACTTATTTGCAATCCACACACACCATATGGAAATAAAACACGACAAGTCGGTACATGTCTCTAGATACTATTTATGCGTCGGCTACTGCTGTAAATAAAGTAGCTATAATTTAAATATAATATAGCCTAGACTCACGCCGGTAAATGCAGTGTAGCGTAACTGTTGATCTCATTTTGATAAGTTACCTAAGAAGTAGGCTAGTGCTCACTTTTTAAAAACGTTATAGCAACAAGACCTATGACTAAAGTTGATACCACCAGTTTTATTGGACTCCCTCCTGAAATTGCTTATCTCTTATTTGGACATAACAGTCAAGTTATCATAGCTAGCACTAGCATATCTTTTTTATTTCTTGATTTGACCGCTTCACCAAACTTCTTGAGGTTTATTTTTGATGCAATTTCGTCCTACATTTGTTGTTTTTTGTTTGCAGTTATTTGTGGATCAAATTTACGTTTTAGTATGTGCTTTTTTATGTTCCTGTAGAAGCACAATATTTTCCTCTGACCAATTTGGTTTTCTTGCCTTCTTTTCGTAGGTCTATAAGCTAGCTCTAGCTACTAGCTAGCTCTAGCTACAAAGGTGATGCACTAGCGATACAACTAAACAACGCGGTCTCTGTGGAAACGGTTGAATTTTGCTGCTGTGAAATCACGTTCAATGTAATAAATCCCTTAACGTTTCACCTTAGCTAAGGAAACCATTTAAGGGATTCTGTGCAACCCCCTTAAGTAATTCCCTTAGCTAAGGAGAAATGTACCCTTAAGTGTCATACTTAAGGAAAAACTTAAGGTGTTTTGTGCAACCGGCCCCAGAGCTTTACAAAAGTGCATAGGTCACTGATCATAACAACAAGATAGCCCCAAAACATTGTGAGTAGCCAAAACATGAACATATATTGTGAACAAACAGTTCACAATGTATGTTCTCTCTAAAGTGCCAGTAGAGTAATAAGAGTTCAGCCAGAAGGCGGAGGCTCCTGCCGCGATTATGGAGGTGTCGCAGTTTCCACATGGGGTGGAGAAAGGGGTAAACAAGGGACAAGAAGATGGCAAGAAGCGCGTTCATTTTGGCAGGTTGAGTTTTCGCGGGTGTCGCAAGCAGATTTGCGTCTGTCACTTCCTGCTAAGTGGTTAACGTAAGTGATCAATTTGAGACAGCACTACGCAGCGACGGAGTGCACTACAGATGTTAGTGCACTGTATTGCGGTGCACTTCGTATTGCGGTGCACTTCGTATTGCGGTGTACTTCGTATTGCGGTCCACTTCGTATTGCGGTCCACTTCGTAAAGTGTTCGATAGTAGACACACCCTTAGTGACACAATAAAATATATAACATACAACTGTCTGCCATATAATATAAATAATCGATATCTCTAGTGTGTAAATTGTGTAGCCTACTTAAAAAGAACCGGGCGACACCATTAGGGGTGGGCGGATCGATCTAAAGTATTGATAGTATCAATACCAACATTGTATACTTATGTTTACATTTCTCTTCTCTACATTCAGTAGGCTGCACAACTCCCTTTACATCATAGTGATGAGTAGTGGCAAACTCCTCTTACTTCGTTCAAGCTCACTTTGCCCCTCCCCTGCTATGCTGTGAGTTGTTGCCGGCGTGCACGTGCAGTACATGACTCAGTCAGCAGCACACTGATGGCTGCATAATGGCTGAGAGAAAGAGAAGTTAAGCCAACTAATTAAACTCATTATAGCATTCAATGATCATGAAAATGCAAATCAGAAGAATCAGAAATGTGTTTAATCGCCAAGTAAGAGTAAACAAACAAGGAATTTACTTTGGTGGGCAGGTGCATACAATAAACATAAAACATAATAAGTGTTATAATAATTACATAATAATTATCAAATTTGCATATTGATAATGCATTGCCTTATGAGGTATTGTGAGGCATTGCTTTCCCCTACACAAAAGTAGATCAGCTGCTTTCCAAAGTAAAAAGTATCGGTATCGATAATACTGGCCCTTTATTTACTTGGTATCGGATCGATACCAAATTTTGCAGTATCATCCACCCCTAGCCGCCATGTTTAAATTACATATACAGCTAACGTCACGAGAATGGTTGCGCTCAATTTCAACCCGCTGAACTGCATTAAAAACTAAAGAGGGTCCCATTTCTGGGGAAATTGTAGGGTGTGCTTGCTTGCGTCGGTTGCAGGTGGGTTTGTTTTCCTTTCTAGTGATGTTTTCAAGCAATTAACCAACTCATATTGCATAATTCATTAAGAAAACCCTTTGAAACAAGCAAACCCCTTTTGAAACAAGCGAACCCCCTTTGAAACAAGCTACTGTAACAACGTTGTCACTGGCAGTATTTCTGATGGAATTGCAATACACACAGTACTGTCTGCTAACTGAAAATATGCCCCCCACAACGTAATTACGTTTAACATTAATTTAGGGGGACATGGTTAATTCAAAATCTAGCTGCTGTTGATAGCCACACTTAACTGACTGTTTGATAGCAACGGAAATAATAACGTTTCTTTTGACATAAAATTTTAGCCATAGATGTGGCATTGAAGTCAGTAGCCAACTACACACTGCCAGTAGGCGAGCCAAGTCTGACTCTGAGGCTAACGACAAAACAAAACGCGGTCTCACTCAAATTCCAAGTTTTACACCAGGGCCGGCCCAAGGCATAAGCAAACTGAGCGGCTGCTTAGGGCCCCTGTGGCTACCAGAGGGCCCCCAAGAGCAAATGAAATTACAGTTTAATGTATTATGTAAAAATATATATATTCTTTTTTTAAATGGCAACGATAAGCGACGCCGAGGGCCCCCCAAATCAATTTTGCTTAAGGCTTGGGCCGGCCCTGTTTTACACAAATCCCCAAAATGTGCTGACCCGCTGGTACGAAACTAAGAAAATACTCATTAGACGCAGATCCACAACAGCTGCCGCAATTGTCCATGGAGGCGTCCATGGTGACAAATTAAATTGTTTAGGCCTGCAGTGCATGCCTGGTGGGCCCAAAAGTTACATAGAACACACTTGACCCACACTTCAAGTTCAAGTCACATAGCGAAATCCATTGCATTCCTTCAAGACTCACACTATGCAAAAGAACACGCATTAGTTTTATTGATGAACAAATAATGTCATCGACTAAATTCTTAATGATCAATAATTGATCGTCGATTAATTATGCCCATCCCTAGTCTGGACCTTGATAAGTATTACTCCCTCCTTAAATCCTTCTCTTCTCACATAACTGGTGCCAAAACCCTCTACTTTCTGAACAAAATTAACTCCGCTTCAAACCCCCACAAACATTTCTCTACCTTCTCCACCCTTCTTAACCCACCTCCCCCCCTCCAGACAGCAGACGACTTCTCCTTCTTTGAGAAAAAAGTTGTCGACATTAGCAGTCGGTTCCCTAAACCCACCTTTCCTACCCCCTCACCCTCCGTGACTGACCCAACTAAATATTTAAACTCTTTCTCTCCCCTGTCTGAGGCAGAGCTCTCTGACCTCATTCTCTCTCATCGCCCCACCCCCTGTCCCCTTGATCCTATCCACTCCCCTCTCTTTCAAACCATCTCCCCCTCCATCATAACTTTTCTTCTCAATGTCCTAAACTCCTCTCTTACCTCCGGCACCTTCCCCTCTGCCTTCAAACAGGCCAGAATTACCCCTCTTCAAGACCTGGTCTACAATCTACCTAGACGCTCCCACGTTACCCTGCACCTCATCTCCCTCCACTGGCTACCCATCACGGCCCGCATCAGATTCAAGACCCTGGTACTGACCTTCCGAGCAGTGAACGGGACTGCACCCGACTACATCAAGTCTCTCCTGCAGCCTTACACCCCCAACCGTCACCTACGGTCTTCTTCAGACAATCGCCTGATGGTCCCACCGCTCTAGACCGCCCGGTCCCAACACAAGCTCTTCTCCTGCCTGGCCCCCAGTGGTGGAATCAACTCCCCATCTCCATCAGAGACACAGACTGTCTCTCCACCTTCAAGAGAAGGCTCAAGACGCACTTGTTCCGGGAGTACAACGGTACTTAGGAATGGTTTGCTGAACCCAATGCATTTCCTCAAGGATCACAATGACTCTTGCTTAGAGACTTGTTGCTCTTGTTGGTTAGTGGTAACTGATTTAAACTGTTGTATTCGCTGCAAAATATTATATTTTTGTTAATCCTATTGTTATTTTATTTTGACTGTTGCTTGCTTTTCTACAGGTACACTTGCACTTAGCCATTCATGTTGTTTAATTGTAACTTGCTTAACTAAGTGCTCATATGGTTCTTCCCCATGGCACTTATTTTTTGGTTGTTCATAATGTGTGCTTCTTGTTTTGGCTACCCGCAATGCTTAGGTTTATCTTGTTGTTATTATTAGTGACCTATGCACTTTGTAAAGCTCTCTCTTGGAAGTCGCTTTGGATAAAAGCGTCTGCTAAATGTATATGTAAATGTATATAGCCACATATTAAAATAAGAAAATAAAGACACTTTTACGTTTCGGCATGGCTGCAGATGTCATGTGCTGTTGTAAACAATGCAACTAGTGGCGGCGATAAGGTGCTCAGTGTTGCCAGATTACAAATGCAGAAGTATCGTACCAAAGACAAAAAATTATCGTATTTGGAGGATAATGATCATGCATCTGGCAACACTGAGAGGACCAATGACAGTTTTCTCTTGTCAAGAGCTCACGCAAGAAGGTGGAATGTAAGGGAGATACACTTTCAAAACTTGCAAGGGCGTAATAATTAGTTTGTGAAAGACATGTATATATGTCTATGTTGAAAGACCCAGAGAAACACAAACATCCGACGAGACGAAATCCCTGACTTTTTTGGAATCCCCACTGGACGCATTATTTAGGTCCAGCTAAAAGAGGACGTCTGGTCACCCTATCTAAGTGTTAAAGTCTTTCATTTTCAATTTCCGCATTAAAACTATGAAATGAACTGAACTATGAACACGTTCAGAATTTAAATGGTGAACTATGATCATGAACGATTCATATTTACTTGTATGAACTGAACTTTGAACGAGGTATGAACGTATGAAAGCAGGAGCAACACCTTTCTTTCTGGACTGACCTTTGTATGTTTCACAAAGTGAACGAGGAATAATAGGAAATCCTCTTCTTGCATCCAGCCAGACGAATTAGCACTTCCTGCACTCCCTGATGGCCCGCTCTGTACAAAGTGATCTCTAAAATTCTTACGAGGGAACACAAAGAATGGAGGAATGGTATTCCCCAGAGCTTGCACAGCACATGCCACTGTAACCAGTGTGCCCCTCTCCCCCGACGTCATGGCACCGACCTGCTTCACACCCCAGCGTGTTACGACTCGGGATGGTGCCTGGGCAGTTGTCACGCCGGTTTCGTCGACATTCCATGTGTCACAGCCATCGAACACGTTTTAATCTATCACCACCCCCAGTCGACTGAAGAAGAGTTCCACATTAGCACAATTAAAACTGATGGCTCTTGAAAGTCTAGTTGCCTGCAGACTCCTCACTGAGTCTGGGGTTCCACTTCATGAATGAGCTGAACCAATCAGGCCCTGTCATTTTCTTTTCATCCCATGTTTGTGAATGCTGTATGTTATATTGCACCGCAAATTCATAGGCAAACTTTCTGATGTAAAATAAATCATAACATAATGTCTGAGTAGGGACACACATTTTTGGGGGTAAATTGTCTAAATGTATGTGTTGGTATTGAATTTTTTTTTACCAGATTTAAATATTTTATTCATTATTTACAAACATTAAATTGAGTTTGCATGAAAAGTCCAATACAAACTCAGTCTTAAATCTTGCCTTTTCTACCCTGTTCTCAAGAAGCTCATCCATCATGCTCACTTCAGGTGGAGTTAGCCCATAATATATATCGGTTGCCTAGCTTATATAATGGGACAAAGTCTCCTCCTGCTCCCTGTTGAAGACATGGAGCCTCATGTATAAAGGATTGCTCAGCTTTCATACCAGAAGAAGGCGTATGGCCAAAACTCAAAAAGTTCCTACGCACAGAAATATTCACATGTAAAAAAACGGTCGTACGCCAGCTCCTGCGCACCATTCCTTTATAAATCACAATCAACGTGAGATTGACCGCACATGAATGAGCCACTGACCCTGCCTTGCCTCCTCCCATAAATGAATATGCAGATGGATATAAATGCGCTCCTGATGTCATTTCTTTGTCTGAATTACCGTATTTCCTCAAATAAGCGCCGCCCTCGAATAAACGCTGCACCAAAAATGAACGTTAAACGCTGCAGCGTTTATTCGAGAAATACGGTGACTGTGAGATCGAGGTCCTGACAATAGAGGTGGAGGCGAGAAAATGTGTACTGTTTGGCGGAACAAAAAATGTTCTTAGTTGTATGTAAGGGGATGGTTGTAACACTTTCAAAACACGTGTTACAACCATCCCCGCCACTGTCACCCACTGTTTAGCGAGCTGTATTATCATGGTGCTTTGAAATTAGCAGGTTTATACACCATTCTTTACTAGAGAAACTACAGTTTGACCTGATATAACTCATACAACATTATCAACAACGGAAGAAGTCCTAAACAAAATATGATGTTTTTTTTTTTACTTTTTTACCTCAGTGACATTTTCTGCTGAAGCTTCATGAGAGATAGTGATAGTGACTGGAAAACTTCAATGTAGGGTTGTAAAGGAAGCCTGAGGAAACAGAAACTGTCACATGACTCCTATCTTATCCCTGATTCTTGGAATTGGTAGTGTTACAACTCTCCAGGTTTTACAATCATACCCAGTCTCCCCTACCCTTCGTTGACAGAAGACACTTTTTGCCACAAAAACGTTGTAACCTCCTAAACGGTGCAACGGAACGTAAATAAAAATACAAGCAACTCAATCGCTAGCAAGACGAAACTTTTGACACCTACGTTGTCTATGTAGTCCTAATATTGACTGATCCTTAGGGGTGTGAAGAGAAACAATATTAAATATATATGTGAGAGAACAAAGGTTGAGCCCTTGCCGAACGCAAAGCACACCCAATTGAAAAAGATCAACCCATCATACATATCCCTGATCATCCCATGGCATATGCTTTCAAACCTATACGTAATTATGTTCCATATGATGCAGAAGATGTGGTTTTGTCGGAAGATATAAATATAGTTGACACTGACAGGTTGAATAACACAGAGTGGTGTAGGCTACTTGACAAGTAGTCGTAACTGCACGAAAATGCCAACAGAGATAGAATCGGCCTGATCAAAGAGGCAGACCTGCATGACCTGGGTGTTGGTGGTCCACCAAAATGATCGCGCATCATTGAGCACAGACTCTTCCCCATGCTGTGTGAAGAGAAATACCTTTTAGAGGTTATAAGGTTAGCATAGGATAATATGTGTATTATAGGTTTAGTATACTGTTTTGTTTATAATTTTGTATATTTAGGAGGTTTAGTATATTATATATTAGCTTATCATAGGTGTAAGCCCTATAAATAGCTGGTAAGGTTCAGCTACTAGAGCTAGTACTGTTACCTTCAAGTTGTGTGAAACATGCTCACTGGTCGAGTTGATGACTTGTTCGCTAGGTTAAACATAAAAAACTACAGTGAAGGGAGAGCTAGCTAGTTAACCTCTAGCTGGAGCTAGCTTTGTGCGTTAAATTATAACTAATATTATTAGGCTACAATCATATCTGTGAATTTAGGAGATAGAGCTAGCTATGTCAAAAACGCCAGTGTGTGTAGCCTATGTAATGTGAGCGTATTTAACAGGTTTAAAAATATAATCCACTTCTGTAAAGGGATCACTGCAAACTCGGGGGGCAACTTGCTTTGGCGCTTAATAGCTACAAGCCATTTTCGTAAAACCGATTGCCCCTTGAGGGGTATGACATGATAGTCAATGCCTTTTATCCTGTAAATGTGTTTGTACAACCTGGGGCTATACAATAACATCCCCCTTTGCATCTTTTTTTAGCTGGTTCGTTTCAAGCCATTTCTACCTCTGTGTTGTCAATAGGTGCGTTCGACTTCATGCAGCGCCGGTGTCGTCTGCAGCCGCCTGCAGCCCGGCTGACTTGAAGCAGCCAACGGCATTCTCAGCTTCCAAGGCAGCCGGCTGCAGTCGGCGCCACCGGCGCTGCATGAAGTAGAACACACCTAATGACTGTTAACTGTCTGTCACAGTACCTAACCATTATTGTGACGTCACAGACATGAAGATTCAAAGATGGGCCCTGTAGTTAAGTTGAAAACGTTTTTATTTACAAATTGAACATTTTGCTCTTTTAGTTCTCAGATAAAGTTTTGTGATCTTATTTTAATAATAATATGAGCCGTACTTCATAAATCGGTTCAGTTCCACTTTAAGGTAAGAAGGTTATTCCGTGGCGTATACTATAAAAGTATGGGCCTAAGTATGCACGTTGATAACCACCCACTCAGCTAATTGTTCACGTTGCTTATGTAAAGTTACAGTTTGTAGGGTCAAGTACTGAAAATGTGTTTTTATTTACTGGTGTACAAATTGGTTTGTACAAAACTATCGTGGCTAGCCGGTGGGCTAACATTAGCTATTCTTGTAGAGTGCTATATTTCATTTAGCATCGCAGAACTATTTTTTACACTGTATTGTTTATTATTATTATTCTAACTGAAGATAGGAAGAAAAAAACAGCTTGTACTCCGTTAAGGGGATGATCAAACTAGCCTTCTTGACAATAAGTCCGATGGTCTCAGCCACAATCTTCAACCCAGCGTCCCGTGCCTCCTTCTCTCCGCACTGCACCCCTAACATCTAACAACACAACGCAGAGTATCGCAGCAGCGCCGAGGGGTACAACCAGGCGGCAGACGCACAGAGGGAGTGCATTACAAAAAAAAACATTGTAGGCTCCTGTGTTCCGTGCGTTCTCTTTTATGATGAATTAAAGAAGAAGTATTTTGGTTTCACAATGTATGCTACATGTTTGGCTACCCGCAATGTTTGGGGCTATCCCGTTGTTATGATCAGTGACCTATGCACTTTTGTAAAACTCTCTCTTGGAAGTCGCTTTGGATAAAAGCATCTGCTAAATGCATACATGTAAAAGTGCACTTAATAGCCGAGAGAGGTTTAATGTATCCAAAACAAAGTGGCAGAAACTCTTCAGTTAATTACCAGAGCATGAAAAAAGCAGCCCACATAAGCACTGCTATTGGAAGTGACGGAATCTACAGCATTCCCTAATACATGGCACAGGTGTTGATGGCCAGTTCCAACAGGAATTCCAAATGCAAGTGGAAAAAACAGGACTTTGTTGGAGAGATTATTAGATGTTACGCTCTTTTTGGCATCTAGAAATGTAGCTTTTTCAGAGCGGGAACCAGTGAGCTTGGTGATGTTTGGAATGGCCTTTTTTGTTGGTCTACTCGAGCTGATTGCAAAGTATGATTCTGTCATGCGAGAGCATCTAGAAAAAGTTGAAGAATTAAGACAAGGAGGGAAACGGCTACCAGCGCACTATCTGGCGCACATGGCGCTCTCAAAATGAATTCATTGAACTGTGGAATTCACGTTCTCAACACTTTTCTCAGGGAAATACTCTATTCAATCTATTTCTCTATAATTTGTGATGACACACCAGATATCCCTTATAAAAGTCATAAAGTATACTATAAGTGTACTAAAAAAGGATAGTACACTTATAGTTCACTTTTGATATACTTTTAAGAAGTATGCTTAGAAACTCTGGAGTAGGATGTACTTTTTCTTTTATTATACAGCAAAAACTGTCAAAATACTTTTAAAGTACATTACAAGTTTTATAAATGTCTAAGAAATTATGTTTATTATGCATTGCACATTGAATCGTTTTTGTTACTGAAGCTGTAACCTTAATTACTTAGTACCAGGGGACAGGGGTACTCAATTAGAAACTCAAAAGGTCCACTCACCAAATTTCGATTCAGTCCACGGTCCGGAACAGTAATGGTTCATTTTGTTAAAAGTGTCTATGCTTTGTGTCATAGTGACGTCTCACGTTGGCTGTACCGCGTTTGACAAGGGCAACCGTCTCATTGCAGATTAAACTTTTAGCTTTTTGTCAGGTTTCGTCTCGCCATCATTTTCGCTAAGGAAAAAACAGGTAGCCTACAAATCAGTTAGCCTGCGTTGTTGCGAATGACACACACAACCTGCGTGACCCACAGAGGTTGCGGCCAATATTGACTGAGTGAGTTGTCATGGTAGTAGATAGAAACCACAAACCTAACCAGACTCTCGTACATTTCATTTGTACAGAGAGTCTGGGATCGCTGGGAAGCGTTAACTTCCTTGAAGGCGGGTACTCTGTTCAAGTTTAAAACTATTGGATCTGCCCAGAGCCACTCTGGATCTGCCATAACCAATCGCTAGCGTTCACCTTGGCCAAACCCTGTGGGGAGGAGAGCCACAACATCATGGCCACCAACAAAACACTGCAAAGATTGATCTTGCTCCGGCTTTAACTTTTGGATATTTGGCAGCGTTGCCACAACAGACTGAATGGCTTTGCTCGCATCTTTCTCCGCCGCCATTACTGAACTACAACTCAAACGAGCGCACAACATCAACGTCATTGTTCTCTGTCACTCCATCTGTTTGCTGATTGGACCTACAAAAAGTTGATTTGAAAAATTGGACTAATATGCCGAAACCCAAGATCTAATACATAATAAAAATGAAAATTAAGCAGAAGTACATAGGAGGGCAGAGCCAGGCTAAGAAACCACATCTAGTAGGAAAAAATATATAGGCTATAGCGCAAAATCACACACCAATGAAAACCTACTTGGATCATGACTAAATTGAAAGTTGATTTTGCCTTCGGTCCAAATTGTATTGCGTCTAGGTCCAGATCTGGACCGGAGTCAGCCTATTGAGTACCCCCTATCTAGTAGAAACAATTTTAATACAATTAAAAAATAAGTATAAATTGTTTGTTTAAAAATAAAGTTTTGGATGTGTGTTAGTTTTACAGTAAGTGATGCTTTTCTTATTGCAATTAAAGTAATTCAACACAGGCTGAACTACTTGAACTACCCATTTGTTTAATAGTTTTTTATGATGTATGCTGTAATGGAAATTTTTGACATAATTACTACGAGTGTCTTTCTTAAGAGACTGAGGTTGTGTTTAAGGTATTTGGGTCTGATCTAATCAACGGTTTCTTGGGGCACTAAGGTTTGGGAGAGTGGTCAGCAGGTTACCTCTGCCCTCCTGAACCTTGGTCTCAGGAGATAAAGTCAGTGTCCTGTTTACATGGGGTGCTGGCCTAGGGGTTTCCATTGTCTTAAAAGGTCACTGATCAGTGCTGACCAATCATGGTAATGATAAACATCTGTTCTCTGTTCATATAAGAAAGACCTGTCCTTATAGTCTTTATCACTCTTGCGAACGATTGTGTGGATAGCACCTCCTTCGTTGAGACGGATCAGCAAAGCTTTGTTCAATCATATGTAATTGTACTATCTAAATAAATTGTATTAAAACCATATCTCTTGACTATTCAGATCTACACAGTGCCACTAGAATTCTTCCATTACAATGCCAGGGGTCCCCAAACCTTTTTTTTCTGAAAGGGCCAGATAATTTTTCCTTTCTTTAATGTGGGACTGTAACAGAAAATTACATGGGCCAGAGTGACTACCAGTATTATTGTGGAGATTTTATGATTGTAAATGTATTTATTCTGCTGGATTCGTTTATTATTTTGTTATGCAATGTACATCCGAACATATCAAAGGACATATAGCCTATTAAAAGAGCATTATTACTATCGTAATAATGGCATCTGTTTAGTGTACGATGGCGTGGTAAACTGTATTTTTCTGACCGGTTAACTTTCGGTTGCCGCAGCAGCCCACGCATCTTGGACACGCTTTCGGAAGCGCTTTGCTGGATTCTGTTAAACGTGCGTGAATTGCCTTTCGTCCTTCACCTACTGGACGACTTTTTGGTGGTGGATTTTCCGTGTTTGCCTCCGGCCCATTGTATTTCTGTGTTGCGGTACACCTTCGACAAGCTAGGTGTTCCGTTATCTGACAAGAAGACCGTAGGCCTGCTGACCTCGCTCGAGTTCCTCGGCATCCAGCTGGATAGCGTACTAATGCAGGCCTCGTTGTCCGCGGAGAAGCTCGAGCACATTCGCTCCATCATGGGGACCGCCTGCAGTGCCGTGTCCATGAGCAAACGCGAAATGCTGTCTCTGTTAGGCCATCTAACCATCGCAATGCGCATTATCCCTCAAGGGCGTTCCTTCGTGTCATGTCTCCTAGACCTGTGCAAAACCATGGACAACCTGCAGGACACCCTGGTGCTCGACGTTGGGTGCAGGTCAGATCTGTCCTTCCGGGCTCTCTTGTGCGCCCAGTGGAACGGTATTTCATTCTTTTACAACAACGAGGTAGAAACGTCTGCTACCCTAGAGATTTACACGGATGCGGCCCTCTCGATTGAGTTCGGGGTTATCACAGTGAAGAATGGTTCTGTGCTGCGTGGCCCACAGAGATCCTGTCCCTTCCAGCGCGCTCCATGAATTGTACCCGATCGTCATCTTGTGTCTGTTGTGGGGGCATTTATGATGTAGGAAAAAGATCTCCGTGTTCTGCGACAATGAAGCGGTAGTCCACATAATCAACAAGGGGAGGTCGTCCGTGCCTGTAATTAACCACCTGGTCAGATGCCTCACCTGGACGTGCGTCCTGGGCAACCAATGCACTGATTCCCTGTCTCGTTTCAAATTGCAGGACGCTGCGCCCTCATGCATAGCCGAACGGCCTGACGTGCCCGACTTTCCAGCAAGCCGTGCTAGATTAGAGTCGGCTGGTTCCGTTGAGGTGCTGTGGCAGCATGTCTTGTCTGCCTGTCATTATATGAGGTTGGGTGTGTGCACCTCCACATTAAAATCATATGACTCAGCCTGGTTTTAATATTCTACCTACTGCGGTGCGTTCTATCTGAACCCTCTACCCGTGAACATGTCCGTGCTGTGCGCTTTCATGGTGCACTGTTTTGAATCCCGCAAGCTGCAACTGTCATCCATCAAGGCAATGGTGGCAGGTGTTCAGTTCCACGTTAGGTGCGCGGATCCTTCGGCATGCAGCCTTCTGGGAAGCCCGTCCATCAGCCTCCTCATGAACGGTCTACGGAAGCAACGGCCCGAAAGGAAAGCCAAACATCTCCCACTCACACTCCCTCTACTGCACAAACTGGTGTTTACTCTGAGACAGGGATGCTTTGGGCTTTATGTCGACACCCTGCTCAAGACTGTGTTTCTCAGGGCGTTCTACGGGTTTCTGCGGTGCGGCAAATACACCACTAGATGCGCTACCTTCGAACCTTCCCGCAATCTCACTATGTCCGATTTAAGTATGGTAATTTGGATGTTCACCATTGTCCTGAAGCACAGTAAAACTGATGTGACATGTAAAGGCACCCCCATTGTGATTGGTCAAACTAAATGTGCTTTTTGTGTGCATCCTTGGGTTGCCGACGGGCGCTAGAGGGCGGGCCTCTAGAGGTAGCATTAATCTGCCCTAGAAGGTTACCAGATCATCACAATGCTAGGATATCTGTAGGATCTCCGTTGCCAATGCGCATACATGCTGTATACAACATTATGTCACTCTGTCTGGAGGTATCTCAGGAGACTCCCTGGATACCGGCAGGGAACGGCATGCTGCTGACAAACATACCTTGTTCCTTCCCACTAGATGACAGATGTGCACACATAGCCTTAGTCACCGTTAATGGTAGCATGACCTGGGCATCCAGAAAACGCCTTGTTTTTCGTCAATACTAAATTAGTGGGATGTCATGTGGTCCTCCTGTGGCACAGGAGGAGTGACGCTCCGCTCTACACATAGTATAGACTGGCGGAGTGTCTGTGTTCTGGGGATTTAATTCGTTGCTCCCTGCCTCATGTCATGCATGCTGCAGTGAAGGCAGGGAGCGCTTCCCCATGTACATCCATTCCGCCAATGTTAAACCGTGTTTCATGTGTATGAATAAATTGTGAAATCAATCACGTGAGTGTATTGACTGAAATGAGCAAAGCAAGTTCAGGCATGGCACTCCTGCAGCGCGCATCATATCACCCATCGCCGTATCCGACAGCCATAGGCTTAGCTCGATAGGCGGCACTATAAGTCGCACACATGCATGCACTCGCATCCTCGCTGACCTTAGTATTCTGCGCTGCTGCCACCCACTACCTACTCCTTCTCCCTCATGTGTTCTATCTGTTCTCCCCGTGGGGGATTTCACTCGTTGTTCCCTGCCTCATGTCATGCATGCTGCAGTGAAGGCAGGGAGTGCTTCCTCATGTACATCCATTCCGCCAATGTTAAACCATGTTTCATGTGTATGAATAAATGGTGAAATCAATAACGTGTCTTGACTAAACTTAATTTTGCTCTCAAAGGGCACCAGATTGATGCGTTTAATTTAAGAAATTTTCTTCCGGGGGAGCATGCCCCCAAACCCGTATAGAGGGTCGGGGGTTCGCCATATCCTTCTCACCTTTTTTACCCCTGACCTGTTTGCAGGCCTGATAAACTCATCTTTCTCCAATCAGTAGTCTGCAAATTTACATTTCCCCATTTCAGAGTCTGTTTCGCGACATGTGGAGGGCGACACATCACCTAACTGCGCATTTTGCAAAATACGTTGTTGTTTAAATGGAGAGGAAAATAAATATATTCATGCATACTTTTTGGCATCAAACTCTTTGGAAAAAGCTTGAAGAAAATGTTATACCTCATAAATTCGGGATTAAGACTTTTTAATACCTTTTCAGGGCTTTAATTTTCCCAAAATGGATTTATCAATTTTTAATACTTTTTAAGACCCCACGGATACCCTGTGGCATTATAAGAGAGAGATGAGCAGTTTGCGTTCATGAAAAAGTATATAGATCCAAATAGTCACAGGCACTTTTTGTGAAAACAAATGCCCCTTTTTCCAATACGCTGCCTGAATCAGATATAAGTCAGTTTATTATTCAGCAAATCACTTCACAATATAACAAGGGGGGAGGTACAGAAACAACTTAAAACATATGTAAGTGCATCTTTGTGTTTACCTCTGCTCAGTATTGAAGAGAGCAAAAATATGCTTGCTGGACATGAAGCCCTTCTCCACATCCCTCAGCTTCAAGTTGTCCACCTGGAGCATGTACTTTTTCTCTTTTTCCTGCAGGAAGTTGCACATAAGACACTGTACATAGCTAGAGGCAGATAGAGGGGGGCAAAAGATAAACAGACAAAGATTGAGAGTTGGCTCCTATTGTCCTTGACGGGTAAGTACATGCGGGACATTTTCTGTTGCAGCCTGTTAGAGCCATGGGAGAGGTACAGATAGAAGATGGCGGCCGTCATGGGTCCCAATGGCTGTTTTGTTCCCCATGAGCAATACGGGATGCATATACATGGTAAGGTCTAACCCTGGCCTAAATATGTCCAATGCAAACATAGAGACGTTCTCAACAGTTAACAAATGTTGAAACTCCACAGTGTGTGATATGTTGCCTTGGAGATGTAGTGACATCACCAGTGCAAGTACAGCTGATTGCTCTGACAACATGGCATCTGCTCCAAATTCGCCGTGTTTGATTTGAGATCTTCCCACGTATTGTTAGAAACCAAATGTTTACTCTTCCCAGTATATAAGAAACCTAATGTTTACTCTTCAACAGGTCAGCAAACGCTTTGTCGCCTCGAATTGTTAAAACAATTTGTTTTAACAAATCGTTTAACCTACGGTCTCAGTTAACAAACGTTTTAACTAGTGGTGGGCATAGATTACATTTTAAAATCTAGATTAATCTCACTGTAATCTTGGCGTTAATCTAGATTAATCTAGATTAAAAAGGCTCATTTGAATTCCACCGAAGGCATTCAGAAAATGTGTGCTACCCAAATAATGACTAAAAGTACGTCTTTGAGAATGGGTTTCTCAAGCCAGGTGAGCGAGGAGATTAGTTAGCTTGGCTGATAGAGCTGTGCTGACGGGCTTGCCTCGGTTGCACTCAAACAGTAGTTTGACGACGACTCTTCCCCTGCGCTACATCAGTGCTTGACCCGGCATCTTACGCATTAGCTAAGGGATGCTTTGCGTTTAGGTGGTATTTGAGACTGGAAGAACTCCTACAGTAAACTAATTCTGCATAGCACAAGGTGCAAACAACCTTCGTATTGTCGAGTTTTCCATTGGGAAGCTTCTTAATAATACATTTTCCCTGAAGCAAACTCGGAGGCTTCATAGCCACATCCATGTCAGCATGTCACGTTTGATGTGGTAATTTCATACACAAGGCATACATGCACGTTCGAAGACTCATTCTCGCCCCCTAAAGTGAAATTCGGCTGGGTAAACATCCGTGCTAAAATATCAAGGTGAAAGTCATCATAGCTTGCGTAGTATAGACCCAGCTCCCAACCCAAATTTGAGAATAGATTAACAGCGATATTTTTTTATCGGCGATAAGAGTCTCACGTTAACGCAGTGCGTTAATGCCGATAACGGCCCACCACTAGTTCTAACAAATCTCTGCTTACAAAGGCTTCACAGGATCACTTGGACTTGGCCCCCGGTCGCTGTTGATTTGACTAACAACTGCTCATGGCTGCCATTTGAGGAAGGACAAGAGGATGGGATGAATGCAGAGCAAGAAATTCTTCGGCTGACACTGATCACATCAGACCATTCCACATCTTGCTCATTATTATTGTTAACCAAGCACTGTGTTTCAGTATCGCTTATCAAGAGACAATTTTATGTTCTTCTTTCCTGTGGCTGCATGTCATCACACATGAAGATAAACACTGCAGCACCTGCAACAACCTCTTATATGTAAAAAAAACCAGAGTTGCTGAAGACGTTTTGCACGTCCATTTCAACAGAGAATTAATGCACAGTAAAGTTTACCCATTTTCCATCAGACCAACGGGCCCCTACAATCATCTGCAATGTTTCTTGAAGTAAAACATCCCAAAAATATCCAGTAGAAATCATTCCATCACATGAATGTGAACTAATGAAAGCCATACTTTTAAAGGTCACATGACATGAAAACTTCACTTTAGGAGGTTATTTAACATTAATGAGTTCCCCTAGCCTGCCTTTGGTCCCCCAGTGGCTAGAATTTTCGTTAGGTGTAAACAAAGCCCTGGGTGTTCTTCTCCGCCTTTGAGAAAATGAAGGCTCAAATGCTCGGTTTGAAAATCTCCTCCTTATGACGTCGCCAGGAGCCAGGCTACCGCCCTTCTCTCTGCTTTGCCCGCCCAGATAATCTGGCCCGCCCATGAAAAACTGACCTACGATTGTGCAAAGGCAAGTGCGATATCAGTTTTTCCTGGAGACATCATGGCTAGCAAACGAACAAACATAACAGTTGCTCAGTGTTTGGACGTACTA
Source organism: Hypomesus transpacificus (assembly GCF_021917145.1). NCBI lineage: Eukaryota > Metazoa > Chordata > Actinopteri > Osmeriformes > Osmeridae > Hypomesus > Hypomesus transpacificus. The sequence continues at coordinate 4,633,985 of NC_061081.1, read as the reverse complement.
ATCAAAACAAAAGTATTTTTTTAGTTCCTTCATCCAAGCCTCAGCTCAACCAGTATCTTAATTTTAATTTGGCTGGAAATGCGCCGACACAACTTACAAAAGTTTTGTATGTCTGCGCCAAACATTTCAGCCACTACTGTTTCCTCAACTTGAGCCAATACAAAGCTAGCCTTGCTGAAATTAAATTCTGGATCATTACTAACTCTCCTTGGTCAAGCTACAAACCTTGGACAAGTAAGATAACTAACGCTATATCATTTTGTTGCTGTACTGTATATGGTTACCTAGCTTGCTACCCTTAGAATGTGGCTGTAACATTAGCTCTGCAGCTAACAGCTGAGTTACTGTTGCTAATGTAAAGGTAAATGGCATCAAATGTCTGTGTGAATACAAACGCTGTAAGGCGAGTGTTGTACACTTCTTTGTTATATGGATAACCGTACTGCTGTTGGTGTTAAGGCGCGCGATATCCGCCTTTCTTCTCATTGAAATGACTGAGTGTGCACCTCTGCAAACCAGGGTGATCAGATGAGAATGGCTAAATTCGAGGCATCTTACAGCAACGGGGGCTACGAGCCATTGCGATACAACCGTTGTAAAGATTAGCCCATGTTGCCACCCCTCTCCTCCTCATTAGCATTTAAAGCTACAGAATCAGCGCGTTTTGAGGAAAGCTCATTTTGGGACTGCTCGTACTGGCTGTAATTATGAACCAAGGCTGAATTTCGGGAAAGATACTTCAGATACAGTAATAGGGAACCACTAAGGCCTATATAAAAGCATCCAAAAACAGCATATCATGTGACCTTTAATATGTAACACATAGTTGAAGGGCAAGAAACTCACAACACACACAAAGTTTTCAAGAGGAAACGGAAAGCTTTTATGGTCTCAATATCAAACACAGCACAATCTCACCTGCCAGTGGTTGTGTGTGTGTGTGTGTGGGGGGTTAAAAGCCTTACCTCATCATCCTTGTACCATGAAAGTGACTCAGCTGTGAGGACAAACCAGTACTCCTTGGCTCCTCCCTTCATGATTCCGATATTATTGATTGTCAGCCAACCTTTCCTGATGACCTGGAACAGACGAGAAGACGAGACAAATTAGAGACACAAACACATTGCTCATAACTTGAAAAATATTAGTAATGTTTATTTAATGCATTCATTACCACATTATATGGTATTTAAAGCATTTTGGAGAATCATGTCTTTATTTTCCATAGTGGAAGTACTAAAAACTACATTGTGATACAGGGGGCATAAATTACATAACCTAAATCTATCATAGCAAAATATCTATTGCAACATAATGACTGCTTCTTTATCTCTCTCTCAATCTCTATTTATCTAATTTTCTCTTCCATACCATATGGAACAGTGTGTGCATAATTTTGTGTACATGTGGGCATGTACTGTAAGTGTCTGTCTTTTATTTACCTTAAACCGATCGTTAACTGATCCTCTCTCAGGCTGATTGGGAATGTGGAGAAAACGTTATAAAGTGGTGCCACTGTTGAGCGCATCGCAGAGTGCAAGGGGCATGGCCATAGACCAAACACAGGGTACTGTCAGGCCAAATAGTGTCCTAGGGCCAAATACTGTCCTACCTGACGTCACAATGCCGTTCCGAAGCAAGGACGCGTCCGTCGCTATGCCGACCTTAAATTCCTGAGATAGCTACGGGTGCTAGCAGGAAACTTTCATGGTTGCTATACTGGTTACTAGGTAGGAAGTATTGTATTTAGGTTCATTTACACCAGTTTATTCTACTTTACTATTTAAAGTTTTCACTCCTTCAAAATCTGGTGCTCGCTAGCTAGTTGTTTTCGTCAAAAAAAAATACTTATTTAGCATCAATTTTAACAGACTGGGAAGGCAACACGTAAAGTATTCTACCTGCGCGCGTGGCTGTCTCGGGAATGTTGAACTAGTGAACACTTTAAATAGTAGAGTAGAATAAACTGATTTAAATAAGCCTAAATACAAAACTACCTACCTGGTAACCAGTATAGCAACCATGACAGTTTCCTGCTAGCACACCTTGCTTCGAAACGGCATTGTGACGTCAGGTAGGACAGTATTTGGCCCTAGGACACTTTGACCTGACAGCACCAGCACGCTCCCAAGGGCACTAGCGATGGCTTTAGGAAGCAGTAGTGTGTCTGTGTGTACATGTAGCATGGGAAGGGGGCAGGAATGAGTGGAATGGGGTGTGAAGGCGGCGAATATTTAGTAGCTAGCATTTAAACCATATACACACATGCTGTGATGGAGATGCTTGGTTGCTTTCTGTGTGTGTTGCTTAACCCTTGTGTTGCCTTCGGGTCACAATGACCCGAAGGGTCACAACCCATCGTTGAGTTGCGACAACTTTACCCAATACAAAACCAAATAAAAGGCTTTTTTTTTTTAACCCTTGTTTTAACCTTGGGAGGTCTGAGACAGCCCGATGGTTAAAAGAAAATGCTTCACTTTTTGTATGAGGTAAAGTTGCCGCAACACAACGGTGGGTCACAATGACTGAAGGGTCACAATAACCTGAAGCTAACACAAGGGTTAATGGGTGTGTCGGAGAGCAGGGAGGAGAGAAAGTCTATTTCTTAAGCAGTTACTGTGGGGTTGGCCTCCGGAGGCTGTGGTAGTAAACTATGAGGGACAGGAAGCAGTGGAGGAAGTGTGTTGACACCAACCCCAGCAGTAAAACCTTGAACCCTGCCTCATCACAGCAACTGACATTACATTGGCAGAACCGGCTGCACTGGAGTGCTTCAAACCATGCTCGCCTTCACCCAGTTAAACTTTGTGTTTAACACTGATGTGTATACACTGCTTTCTAGAGGCGGGATGTTGTCACATTATTGGGTGTGCTCACGCCTTCGGCGAGCACAACCATTGTTCTCTCACATATATCTTATTATTATTTAGGTGTAAGGATCAGTCAATATTTGGACCACATAGACAACGCCTATGTCAAAAGATTTGTCCTGGTCTCGATTGCGTTGCTTGTTTTTTTATTTACCTTCCGTTGCCCGGTTTAGGAGGTTACAATGTTTTTGTGTTAAAAAGTGCCTTCTGTCAACACAGGGAATTCAGTGCGAGCCTACGTCACAACGTCAGCACACGTTAGCAACAACGGATGGATACAACGGATAGAGAAGTTCTAGCACTCAAATTGGAACTTGGATTATGAGTGAAAAATGCCACCCAAAAACATTACCAACCAGATTTTTTATTTAGGTTGTGAAAGTCTTTGTAATTTGAGCGAGTGTGGGTCGCCGGTGAGACCGCCTAGTCTTAGGCGGCAGCCATGCTAGAGAGCGTCATAGTAGTATTTTCGTAATTTTAGAGTACGGTCAATTCTACACCAAAAAGCAGGAGGGCAATGTTATGACGATATGACTATTGTGAAGACAGCCAGGAGGTGAGATTTTAATGTAGGTTGCTGTTAAAAAAATTATATTGATTGCTACGTGAGATAGGGTGACCAGACGTCCTCTTTTACCCGAACATGTTCTCTTTTCGAGACCTAAAATATGCGTCTGGCAGGGATTTCAAAATCTTCCGGGATTTTGCCTGGTCGGATATGTGTGTTTCTCTGGGTCTTTCACAAACTAATTATTAAGCCCTTACGTTCCACCTTCTTGCGCGAGCTCTGATTGTAGAGAGAACTGTCAGGCAACACTAAGCACCTTGCCGCATCCACTAGTTGCATTGTTTACAACAGCACATGACATCTGAAGCCACGCCGAAACGTTAGTTCACGGATGAGAGAAAAAAAAACATGTTTTCGCCGCGGCCGTGATGCTTCGAAACCTGAGTGCATGACATGCAGAGCAGGCACTTACTTAGCATTATTGCTTTGATATATGGACAAGAAACATTAAAGACATTAAACAACCAATAAATGCCATAAAAAATATTTGTTTTACATTTTTACAATTACAAATTTGCAAATTGCAATCACTTTGCAATTTTGTTAGGGTTCAATAAATAAATGATCATATAGCCTGTCATTTGTGACATTTGTATGCATTCACATGGTGATAGTGCGGCATGCAATACATTACCCCCCCCCCCCCCCCCCGCCCTCGCCGCCGCGATGAAGTGTCCTCTTTTTCACAAACAAAAATCTGGTCACCCTACGTGAGAGCCCCGTCAGCCTCCGTTGACGATTGCGGCAGCTGTTGTAGATCTGCATCTGTATTTTCTTAATTTCGTACCGGGGTCAATTCTACACCAAAAATCTGAAGTAATCAGTGTTTTAAGCCTTTTCCTTTTTTAACCCGGTCGAAAAAGACCCATGGATCCCGCCTTAATAACTTTGCCATTCAATCGCCAATTTTATTTCTGAAAACTGCCAGATACTCATGACAACTTAAGCTCAGAGCATTTGATCTAATTGGTTAAGGGGTTACTGCCAGTCAAAAATAAATGTATCGTCAGCAACGGAAGCCATTGTTTTCCGAGGCGGAGCCACAGCGCATACTATGGGAGATTCCCTACAGTGTTAGATTTACAGCTTCGAATTGAAATCGGAGACGATATTATGAGTAAAGACAAGTTTCTTAATATGTGTTGTCAATATTGTAAATTAAAAGTCTCAAGTTTTTACTTACGAATAATTTTTTTGTGGGAGTGACGTGAGTTTTTTCAGGAAAGAATTATGTGTCCGGCTTGGCCGTTTGTGACAGGCAGCTATGACGGTAGTATTATTGTTTAGCCTCGATTTTAACAGATTTCTGTGACACTTGGAAAAACAACATTAACTAGCTAGATTATGTAGACTTTAAGATGAATGTACATGCCTTGTTTGGCCAATTTAGTAGATTGTGGAAGAATGTCGAACGATTTTTAGTTACGGAGAGAAGTATCCAGCCATAGTGCTAGCTACTTTTGGGGAAAAGGAATTCTGGTTTCCCCATGTTTCCACTAATCACTATAATGGTCATAACTTTTAATCAAAACATGATATTTCTAATCTGTCTTCTGTTCTATATTGCCCACAGATTTGTGGATATTCCACCTGCTCAAAGTATTCTTCCATCTTGTAATTAAAGTGGATAATAATTAAGTTATCTGATGAGGTTTTACTATTTGTTACTGTTGATCGTTCTTCTACAGGGACAGTCCTGCACTTTTTTGTGGTTCATGTTGTTTAATTTGTAACTTACTGCATGCTCTTATGGGTCTTCCCTTTTGGCACTTGTTTAGTTTTTTCACAATATGCTTCATGTTTTGGATGCTTGCAATGTTTGGGACTACCTCATTGTTATGATCAGTGACCTATGCTCTTTTGTAAAGCTCTCTCTTGGAAGTCACTTTGGATAAAAGCATCTGCTAAATGCATAAATGTAAATATAATGTAATGAGGTATGGTGGATGGAGAATAAAAAAATAAAAAAATGGCTTCCTGAAATCACCTTGATAAAGGATGATTTGTTTAAGTAATCATATATTTATTCACATCATAAAAATCCCCTCATAAACTATTAATATGAATATGAATATCATATTTCAACAGCGTATGGATTGTTCAGAATTTTGGCTTACGCAGGAAAGGGTTAAAGATATGGCGATTGCGAAGACAGCCAGCGGCTCAGCATTCTTTTGTAATTTGTGTCAAACTTGGAATTTGAGTGAGACCGCGTCTTGTTTTGTCGTTAGCCTCAGAGTCTGACTCGGCTCGCCCACTGTAGTACTGTCTTCAATGCCAGCTAAACCTTATGTCAAAAGAAACTTTCTCATTTCCGGCGCTTTCAAACAAGTGTGGCTAGCAACAGCAGCTAGCTTGCCTCTAGAAAACTTTTTTTGAATGAGCTATTTCACCCTAAATTAATGTCAAACTTATTTACATTTTGGGGGGCATATTTTCAGTTAGCAGACAGTAATGTTTGAATCGCGATTCCATCTGAAATACTGCCAGTGACAACGTTGTTACAGTAGCTTGTTTCAAAGGGTGTTTATTTAGCTCTTGCGGGCCGGATCTGGCCCGCGGGCCGCTAATTGGGGATGGCTGCAATACACCTTTTTAGCGGGCCTTAGTTTGACACGTGATCTAGAGCATGTGTCTATTTACCAAGAAACCAGGTGTAAGATATCAAATTATGTACTTCTGTACTAAATGTACTATCCAATAATGTACTACATCTTCTTTATATAATTAACATATGTATGTTATATAACAATCAATTTTGTCTTAACTTCTGTCTGTTTTGTGTACTCAAAAACGCATTTTGGAGAATTATATTGAATGCGTCTTGCATGCTGTTACTTTTCCACCGTGTGTGTAGAAGGGAGCACTGTATGGGAAAGAAGGCTGCTAAGAGGGAGAAAGAGGAGAGGAGAAAATCTAATGCCGAGACAGCAGTACCCACCAGCCTATCTACAGTAGGAAGTTCTCCGTGCACAATTGTGCACACACAGATTCATGTACACACCATACTGGAGCTAACACACTTACTGAGAAGTCACAGACAAACTCACCAACACACACAGCTAGGAACACACATCTTTGTGTGTGCTATAAAAACACACATACAGTAATACACACTTGCAAGCACACACACATCCTTTTACTCACCATGATTTCATCCTGCAACAGAAATTATGTAGCAAGAGAGGGTAAGCAGGAGGAAGGAAAAGGAGAGGAAAACAAAACAGAGAAACACAACCAACTTGTAATGAGCAATATATCTGGTAAAACAACACACTTGTGAATTGGAAGAGGCAAGTTGTTATGCAGCACAAAACTACACAAAGTCAACCTCCCAAAAAACTGAATTTCTATTAAATTGTCCTACCAGTACAAGTCCTTCTGCATGCTTATAGCATCTGTACAGGCATCTGGCTATAAAAGTACATTGCTTTAACACGGTTACCTTAAAGTATTTGGACACATTTTTATTCTGTGCTGTCTAAGTTTGTCGGGACATGACAATGAGTTAGAAGCACAGACTGTAGGCTATGTTGTTGGGAAGCGTTTTGTCATATTTGCCTTAATATACTTCACATCTTGATAGCAACCAATACATCTAAAGGTTTAACGGTAATATGAAATCAATCCGATATCTGTTTTTTTGTCATATCATTAAACCCGTTCCGAAACAAATGATTGGACGTGCTACCCGTCTGTCTACCTACCTGGCTTCAACCAGAGGTGACAAGTCTCAGTGTAATCCTGGACTCGGATTTGAATTTCAACTCTCACATTAATAAAGTGACCAAAACAGCTTTCTCTCACTTGAGGAATATAGCGAAGGTACGACCATTCATAAACCAAAATGATGCAGAGAAGTTAATTCATTCTTTTATATCCAGCCGGCTGGACTACTGTAACACACTTTTCGCTGGTCTTCCCAAGAAAACTACTGAAAGACTACAGCTCGTTCAAAATTCTGCAGCTAGATTATTAACCAAAACTAAAAGGAGAGAACACATTAGTCCTGTCCTAGCTACTTTACACTGGCTCCCTGTTACCTTCAGAATTGACTTTAAGGTCCTTTTCCTCATATACAAAGCTCCTCATATACAAAGTCCCATATTTTTTTCTCATTTTGATGCTCTTATCAACATATAAAAGAGGATTGGATTGCTTGGTGCAAATGTTTTTGTTTTGTTTTGAAAACAACATTGCAATCGCTTGGCTTTGACGAGGGGGAGGAGAATTCGCATCAGCTGTGTGCTTGGCCATCAAGTGGTATTTCAGACTGGACGTGCTGCGATGATAGCTCAGTTGACAACGACAAAACACAAAGGTCACTTTGGTCACACCGGTCTAGCTAGATCCGGTGTGGTGTTGTGTTTTTTTTTAAGTCTGTAGTTGCTGCAAAAGCATGTGAAAAAAACTACAAAGTTTGCTTTACATTTACATTTAGTCATTTAGCAAACGCTCTTATCCAGAGCGACTTACGGTAAGTACAGCGATATTCTCCCTGAGGCAAGTAGGGTAAAGTGCCTTGCCCAAGGACACAACGTCATTTGGCATGGCCGGGAATCGAACTGGCAACCTTCTGATTACTAGCCCGCTTCCCTAACCGCTCAGCCACCTGCTTTGCCAAAAAGAACATTAATCGCGCGATTAAAAAATTGACGCTGTTAAAATGGGTTTGCGTTAACGCCATTAATAACGCGTTAAACTGACAGCACTACTTAAAACTAGAGCTGTCAAACGATTAAAATATTTAATCGCGATTAATCGCATTAATGTCATAGTTAACTCGCGATTAATCTCAATTAATCGCACATTTATATCTATTTTAAATGTCCCTTGATTTCTTTTTCATCCATTCTTTTTTCAGATTGTAATGCTCTTATCGACATGGAAAAGTGGTTCGGATTGCTTCGTGCAAATGTATTTTTTTTAATTGAAAACAACATTGCAATCGCCTGGCTTTGACGAGCAGGCGGAGAATTCGCATCAGCTGTGTGCTTGGCTGTGTGCCATCAAAATTATAATTTCGACTCCACGACGTGCTGCGATTATAGCTCATTCCCTCCGGCTCAGTTCACAACGACAGAACACACTGATCACTTTGGTCTTGTCAATGGAACCATTTGGCAACCTTTTAAAAGTAAACTTTCCATTCAGAATCTTATTGGCATCCATTTCGGCGTCTGGCGCTGGCAATCAACTCAAAACATAACGTTAGCCTCCTACCAGAGAATGGCTAATATCCGTAAACGGGCTCTGCTACGACTGTTTAGCCGGCTCGCAAGCCCAAACAAGTGGGTGTGGCGTGCCTGTTGTTTTGTTTCCGGTCTAGCTAGATCCGGTGTGGTATTGTAGTTTTTCTAACGTCAGTGGTTGTTGCAACAGAATGTGAAAAAAAACTACAAAGTTTGCTAGGTCAAAAAGAGCGTTAATCGTGCGATAAAAAAATTGACGCCGTTAATATGGGTTTGCGTTAACGCCGTTAATAACGCGTTAAACTGACAGCACTACTTAAAACCTATCTTTTTACCAAAGCATTTAACTAATTTTATCTTAGAAGGGTTGTACTACTTTTATTAGTTTGATTATTGTTTTATTTTTTGGATTCGAGAGACCTCAGATAGATTGCTGCTAGTCTGGGCTGTTATATGTTTTGGAAACTGCAAAGGCAGCTCGAGTCTAAGACGGATTTGAGATACAGCAAATACTGCGGCTTCTATTTTGTTGAGTTACATTTTAATTTATTTGTATTACTTTTATCACTTGTATTATTGATTTTATGTAAATCACATTGAGCTGCAATACTTGTATGAAATGTGCTATATAAATAATAAGTACTTACTAACCGATAGTGAGGTTATGCAGGGAAATATCAAACTGAAGCTTGAACGTATTGACCAAGCGATAGCGACTTGATACAAGAAGATACAAGAAGTAAAACCAGAGTCAATATCGGTGTTGCTTTTCCACGCTGGTGAGAACTGAGAGATTTAAAACACTATTATAGTGCTAGGTGAAGGCTTAGTTCAATATTCAAAACATCATGCATTTACTTTTCTTCATGTTTGGTCTTTGTAAATGTTCACACAGACATAGGTCAGACAGTTACTGAATCTAAACATCTGAAGTGGTTGAACTTGTTGGTGCATCTTGATTCGGTTGCAGAAACTCATTGGTAAGGATTAGGGATCAAAAAGTTATGACTTGTTTCCTAAGCCTTAGGAATGGCAGAAGGACTGCCAGGTCTGTCACCTACCGAAATCTAAAGATGATGGGTATCTTCAATTTGATGATTTTCCAAACCTGTTCTGCAGCGCTCCTCTATCTTGGGGAGGGCTTTTATGTTTTGTTCCCTCTTTAACATAATATTAGGTGTTTTGGCAGTGAAAAACACAGGTTATTTGACATTATGTTTCCGTTTTCAGGGATCTAAGCAAATGAAATACACTATTGTATATTTACATTTAGTCATTTAGCAGACGCTCTTATCCAGTGCGACTATATGACATTAAGCCTGATTGACCATAGTATGCGATAGAGGACTTGATAAACTGATGACTGTCCGCATCTCAAAAATTACATAATCATGCCAGCTCCACCAATAGGAAGAGCTCTTGGGGTGTGTCATGATTCTCATTAGTGTGTTTGCTGAAAGCAAAAACACTATTGTTATTCTGCATACTTATTGTGCAAATGCTGTTAAGCATTCTCACAATTGTTCTCCTGTTTCTCGTTTTCCTGTTTCTCTTTATTATTATTATTATTCCAACTTCTTTGTTCTCTTTATTATTATTATTCCAACTTCTTAGTTCTTCCATAGGTTTTTTGTCATTTAACTACTCCTGCATACTTTCACTGATTCCTAAAATGTTGGTATCAAAACGTTCAGCTCCTTCAGGAAATGTGTGCTTTATGTTTTGGTATTTCTCACTTTTATACTTTTTTAAATATTAAGGTTTTTGTGAAAATTATTACCCCTTTAAAAGTAATGGTAAATCCTTTCAAATCTTAAATCCTTTCAAGTAATCATCTTTGTGATATTTTTTTTTCTTTTTGTCTTAGTTCTATTTAACGCTCCTTCTTTCTCTATCGCCAACAAAAATGCCTGCTAAACCTAAAACTACCAGTGCCACAATCGCGGCGCTCCAACGGCCTGCTGCGCACTTTACATCCTTGCCTGGTAGTGATCCCGCCCCCCCCCCCCCCCCCCCCCCCTGCGACGGAGCCGCAACGCCCCCTATCTTACCCGATTACGAGGAGGAACTGCTCTAGTCACTTTGCAAGGAGATGGCGGTAATTTTCAAAACCGAGCTCCAAGCTGCCCTAAACAAAAATCTTATTAGTCTATCAAGACGGAGCTACAGGCAGTTAAATCCGAATTGACTTCTACTATCACCAACATTCAGGCTAAAGTTAGCGCCCTTGAGAGCACTGTCGTCGACATGGAAACATCGGTCTCCACCTGCAGTGATAGCATTACCTCGCTACAGTCTAAAGTGGAACACTTGTCTACCGAGCTGCTAAGAGTGGACAATAGATGTGAAGATCTCGAGGCCAGATCGCGTCGCAACAATATACGGATCATTGGCGTGCCCGAAGCCTCAACCAACCCTTCCATGATGTTGGCCGTTTCCACTCTGCTCAAAGAGGCCTTCCAGCTGGATAAGGAGCCCACGGACCTACGCTCAAAGGAACCTTGCAAGCCAAGCTTAAGCCCGGGGAACGCCCTCGCCCCATAATCGGACTGCATTATCATACAGACTGTGCAGACATTGTGCGGCGTGCTAGAGCTCAACAAAGAATAAAGGTTGGCGACATGGAAATATGTATCTTCCCTGACCATACCGTAAAGATTTCCTGTGCTCGTGCCGCCTTCAGTAACATCCGCCGCTAGCTCCTTGAGATACCGGGGTTGCGATATGGCCTTCTCTACCCTGCTCACCTCCGTGTCACATATGATGGTACCGAGAGGGAGTTTGTATCACCGACTGACGCTGGTGCATACATTAAGACAATAATCAAGTAAGATATCTGACAAATTATCAGGCGGTACCACCGCTGTGGAAGTAGAGTAGACAATTATGATTTTTGTTTTCTTTTTTTCCATAACACACTAAGTTATATGTTACAGCTGATATGTTCATGGGTGCCTTTTTTTCTATTGCTGTCAGTTTCAGGAGCCCTCCTTAAGGTTAACCGTTTCCATTAGGCTAATGCCGGTAGCCTTGTCCTTAGAAATTTCACTCCTATTGGAGTTAGCGCTGGATTCTCCATCGTTTGGGGATGGGGTCGATGTAAGTGCTTTGGTGAGGGTGGGAGTGATGGGGTTAACGTTTGGTCTGTTTGACCATACAGTATATATGTGCAGGTGTGCGTGCATGTTTATTTTTGTAACCCCCCCCCCTTTTTTATTTTCCTCTCTTTCTCTTCTTTTTTTCCTTCTTCTTTGGGTTGTTTTTCATTCATCGACAATACTTCATAAATGGCTGCTAATACTGGCAATTCAGGACCCACTCTGGGAGGTTCACATATTAGACTTGTGAGTTGGAACATCAAAGGTCTGGGAAGTCCCATGAAAAGATCTAGGGTATTTACTCACTTGAAAAGGCTAAAAGCAGATGTTGTGTTTTTACAAGAAACCCACATGCCAGAAGCAGACCAGGGGCCTGTACTACGAATCAAGATTTGGCGTTAGCGAGGTAACTTCAGGTTCAACCCAGGGTTTTCTGTACTACGACGGTGGATCACTTGTTACCAGGGTAGATCGCCATGGTAACACATGCTGAATGGCTAACCTGGTCGGGAGCAGGATAAGTTGGAGATCAGAGATCAACCGGTATAAAAACCCCGCCCATTAACTCATTCTTGACGATAATGTTGTCACCGTTCATAGTAGATCCTGTGCAGCTTGGTGCGCGGATAGTGAGAGGTGCGCTCAGAAGAGCTAGAACATTTAGAGACCAACGAAACCCTTTCGCATTCCCTCATGACTATCTTTCTGAAAGATATAGATTCTTTACAGAGGGAATTACGTATATTGCCAGCTTCTTGAGCCGTATGTTGCCAATGCAACGCATTGAAGCTGTGCACTCAGTCCCACAGACTAGCGTTTCGTTATTTCGTTATGGGTAGTTTTATAGTGTGGGTGATGCGGAGTGATGAAAAATAGATAAGCTATCCAAAGTGCCCTTTGTAAAAACTTTGGACTCTAATATGTTGACAAAATGAAACAAGGTTTTTCACTCAATGTTCTGATTTCCGTTCTGGAAATGTATGCAAAGAATATCATACTTTACAACTTAATCATTTGCTCATTTAAACATAGGCCTACATTTACAGGAAACTAGTAATGAAAACATTATTTGACCTACTATTGGTTTCATGTTGATATGTTATCCCTATTCACTGGGGTGTCTCCCCTTAACCCCTTTGTCCTTGGGTTGCTTTGACCCATTTTCTAATCATTTCCATATCAGAAAATTGGGGTTTCTTTCAACCAAAACCTTTCCAACCAAAAAGAACAATGGGTATCTGTACAAAGCTCTTCACAAGTGATACATAAATGATAATTTCACTACTTTTATTGAATTTTGATGTTTCATTCACTTTTATATCATTATTCAAAAATCATAAATAGGACATTGAAAGAGAGAAGTGGTGAAAACCCCCACAAGAGATTCAAAAGGCACAACAAAAAAGCCACAAAAAGGTATAAAAAGCTCAAAACGTAGACAAAAGTTTAACAAATACATCCTCATGTGTTCTCCCTCCCCTTGGAACAGGAAAAATATGTCAGTGTAATTAAGTTTAGTGTCATTCATTCAGTCATGTACTATCTCTTCTCATATTCCAGTCTTTGTCTCCAGCCTTGTTTTTTTAAATTAAAAGCCTCTTATAATCGAGCTCCAGGGTTCTTTTATACAGGGCCCTCACATTGTCTGCTCCAACCTGAAACAAATGAAGAACATTGTCCCTTTGCAAGGCACACTTGGAGAAAGTTGAAGGTGTCCATTTGACTACTGTGGTTCATTGCTTATACCTTGTGTCTTTGTCTTGGCCTTAAAGTGGAGGCCCTAGGCTCAGGGGGAGGAAGAGGTTCCTTTTCCTGCTGAGTTTAACACCATAGAAATGTAATCAATTGAGTCATATTTGAAATGAGCACTTTAAGGACTTGTGTCTTATGTTGAAACCACCACTATTGGTAAGTCATTACAGACACTTCAATCACAGCCACACGTTCACACACTCTCACCATCTGTGTTGCAAGTGGTAAATAAAACTCAAAAGTGTACCCCCAAAATGAGCAGGCAGACAGTCTCCTGATCATCTAGGACCTCCACTTGAGATAGTAAATGGTATATTTGATCAATATTCAGCAACCACATATGGCATACATACTGGCGTATGACTATTAGTTTCACTGTTACCTCTGTATGGCACAGTGGGACGACAGTGGGTGGTGGCAACAACACCACTGTATTTCCTGTCACTGCAGAGAACAGTAATACATTTCACTCCTACAATATTCATAATTGTTGAATGAACATTGTCATATAGATTACTTGAAACATACATATGCCTGGGCTTCCAACCTGCTGCCACCAGTTGCCTAATTTTTCTTCATGTTGGCTGCAGGCAATTTCATTGGTCATAGGTCTTTTGTAGCTATACAATGTCCTACAAAGGGGACTAATTCAGGCAATTCAGCCTTGTACTCGTTGCCCTTAAAATATGTGAAAGTATCGCCTACTGCTACTTACCGTTTTAAATTATGGTTTTATATTTATTTAGCATTTGCTCCAACGATCGTTTGCCACTGCAGGGTTGCAACTAAAATAATACAGCAACAAAAGTTAAACGTTGTGGAATGCACCCGTGTAATTATGGTCACATCTTCAATAAGTCATGTAGGCCTAGCTTACGCATTTACAGCGTATGCTATTTTCTGCCAGCTTGGCAGCAGCGACTTTGTTGAATTTTGCCTGTATTATATGTCTGTATTCCTGATATGCTTGTATTAAAATATTTCACGCAGGAGGAGTAGACAAAGTTTGTAAGTGTATTGTCTGCTCCTACTGCGTGAAATATGCGGCTCTTGTTTTGTCCATGTTTGCGATTGGACATACGATGCAAACACCGCCCCTTTATGTGAACGCGCACGTCTCTAGATTGGAAAGATCTGGGTTGAGTTAGAGAGTTGATAACTGCCGTCGTAGTACCGCTTATCGTGACTGCGATTGTTAGGCTTTGCGTAGCCCGGTAACTGAAAGTAATCCAGAGCATGTTGATCTTGATTCGTAATACAGGCCCCAGGTTAGGCTAAAATGCCTGTGGGTCTCGAGGTGTTTCATTCCAATTTTAACTCTAAAGCTAAAGGGGTATTCTAATTGGTAAATCAGTTCAATTTTCAACTTCTAAATTGATTTCGGACGACAATGGCAGATATATATCATCTCAGGTACACTGTCACACGTCCCTGTATTACCAGTTAATATCTACGACCCAAATTTTGATGACCCAGAATTTATGAGTAAAATATTTGAACATCTCCCTTCTACATGACAACCTCCTTATCGTTGGAGGGGACATGAACTGCGTTATTGACCCTAGGCTAGACCGCTCCTCTCCCAAAAGCATGACCCGTTCATTGATGTCCAGAACGCTTTCTGACTTAATGGTTAAGAATGGTTACATTGATCCTTGGAGGTTCTACAATCCTACCGTTTAGGAGTATTCTTTTTTTCACATATGCATAAATCCTTCTCCCGTATTGATTACTTTTTCATTGATGCCAAACTTATCTCCAAGGTGTCAATGACTAAATATCATCCTATAGTTATTTCTGATCATGCCCCGTTCTCTTTGGATATTCAGCTCTCTTCGCAACGCCGATACTCCTCACCATGGAGGTTAAACACTCTGTTCTTATCAGATGATACATTTTACTCTTTTATTGAATCTTCAACTGATGATTTCATCATGATCAATCAAAATGCTGCTGATGCTATTTCTAGTTCGCTATTATGGGAATCACTGAAAGCATTTTTACGAGGTCAAATAATTTAATACTACATTTATATAAAATTCGGACAGCTAAACTTCAAGAGTTTCCAACCAATCTCGACAATTTGGACCAACAATTAGTCGCTTGCCCCTCCCCTAGCTTGACCAAAGACCGTGTTGATTTACAAACCGAATTTGACCTTACTACGACCATTGAGGCTGAGCGCCTTCTCTTGCGCTCACGTTCTAAATATTAGGAGCATGGCGATAATCCCAGCCAGCTCCTAGCCCACCAGTTGCGCCGCCGGGCTGCCTCACGTATGATTACTCAGATCAAGGATCCCGCGGGCACATTACACACTGATCCTAACACCATTAACTCAGTATTCTGCTCATTCTACTCTTCCCTGTATAAGTCCGAGACCTGACCTGACGCCTCTGAAATGGGTGCGTTTTTGGATAGCCCTCATGTTGCCAATGATCTTGATATACCGCTAACAGTGGATGAAATCAATGCTGCTATAAATAATTTGCAAAATCATAAAGCTCCTGGCCCCGATGGATTCCCAGTGGAACTTTTTAGAAGATTTCAATCCAGATTGGCCCCGATTTTGCTGTCTGTATACAAGGACTCTCTACAGGTCGGCTCTCTGCCTCTCACTTTAAGGCAAGCCTCCATTAGTTTGCTGTTAAAGAAGGTCAAAGATCCCGATCTTTGTGGTTCTTACAGACCCCTGACTTTACTCAACGTGGATGCTAAAATCCTTGCTAATGCTCTGGCCAGCCGTTTAGAAAAACTTCTCCCAGCCATGATTTCAGAGGAGCAAACTGGCTTTATAAAGGGCTGTCAATTATATTATAACGTTCGCACCCTTTTAAAATATAATTTACACCAAAGATTCTGCAATAACCCCTGAGGTGGACAACTCAGTAGACGCAGAAAAGGCTTTCGACAGGGTCAAAGGGGATTTCTTTCTCGCTGTACTAAAACAATTTGGGTTGGGCGGTACATTCATTTCGAGGATACGCCTTCTCTATACGTCCCCACTAGCTTAAATCTCCACCAATGGTATTCAATCTGCTTTTTTTCATTTATCTCGAGGCACTAGACAGGGTTGTCCTTTATCTCCTTTACTTTTTGCGCTGGCCATTGAGCCAGACATGTCTATACATGTGAGATCATCTTCAATTTTTTTTGGTATACACGTTTTGGAACGGAATTTAAACTTTCCCTTTACGTGGACAATTTGTCATTGCATGTTTCTGACCCCGGCGGATCTATACCAGTAATTTTGTCCTTTATTCTGAATTTTTTTTTTTACAAGAGGTGACTTTGCAGGTGCCGCTAATATCTCTTTTACTACTATTGCTAATGGAACTGTTTTATTCTACTACGCCACTGAGTGCGTTCACTTGACCATGAGAAACCCGATAGCAATTGTCGGTTTATGCCAATAATACGATTACTCCGTTTACATGTGTAATTAGTTACGCTATTACTCAAACACGTCAACATGATTCTTTTAATGAATCGTTGTATGTTCCACGGACAACACTTGCACCATCATCCTTCTGCAACAAAGTGTTGCCGTGTCTTCCTGTATCGGCCCTACTGCTGTATGTTTCATTCAATCAACACATTAAATCCTACTAAGAAAGCCGAGTAAACGCACTCAATGATAGGCTACATCTGCTACTGCTATTACTATCCCAACAATAATTTTTAGCTGTTAAAACTATAATATTATTGTACGACTAGCTAGCCTACTTCTTCTTCTGTTTAACAATTCAGCTTTCAGCTTCTCCCGCATTGTAGGTTATTTAAGCTCTTAGCTTTGTTGATGCAGTTCAGCTTCCACACTGCCTCTTGAAATTCAACTATTTCTTCGATTGCTTCACAACGTTCAAATGTATTCTCCGCATTGTATTTAAGCACTTAGCTTTGTTAGATGATGCAGTTCAGCTTCCACACACCCTCTTTTGTGTGAATCATACATTTTTTTTATTAATTTCAGCTTGCGGGTATTTTCTCATTTCTGTATTTTCAGCCATTTAAAAAAATGTATTTCAGATTTCAGCATTCCAACGCATTTTCAGCATGAAATGCATGTTCTAGTTCCAACTTCTTAGTTCTTCCGCCGTTTTTTGTCCTTTAACTAGTCCTGCATACTTTCACCGATTCCTATAATTTTGGTATCAAAACGTTCAACTCCTTCAGGAGATGTGTGCTATGACTTTTCTAATTTCTCACTTTTATACTTTATAAGAATATAATGTTTTTGTGCATATTATTTTCCCATTAAAAGTAATGGTAAATCCTTTCAAATCATTAAAAAAGCTTCTTCCTCTATCAAATTTAACTACTTGAGCATACTTTCAGCTAGAGACACCATTCAACCTTGTTCACAAGACATTCAGCTATTCCCAAATGATTCAGCTTTTTCAAATATTCAGCCAATTTTAAATTATGACCGTTTTAAGTACACGAAAAAAAAAAAAATATGAATGAGATACTGATATTCAACTAAATTGTCGAACTAATTCCTCAGACGTTCATATAGTTTAACTTACAAAAACAAGGTATACCTTCAAATGTAGGGAAAATTGTCCTCTTTCAGCCAATGTAACTACTAAAGAGCTCACATTTACAGATTTCCAGCTATGAGCCTTGAAGCGAGAGCAGCCTTTCAAATTCTCTCGCTAACTTCAATGGAGAGGTGGGCAGGGATTAAAGTATTCCGGCCGGATTTCCGGTGTGTGGCGTTTGGCTGCGAAAAAAATCTTATATAAAAAAAATAATAATAATAGAAAAATACGTCTCGATATCATCCACATCACTTTGGAGTTTATGAGTTTGTCTGCCAATGATATGAAAGGAGCACAACTCTCCCGCTCTCAAAATAACATTATTAGCCAATCAGAAGTAGATTGGGGCGGGTCTTAGGGAAATGTTATTACTTGTCTCTCTACTCGGGCATCTACGCAGCATAAGCAGAGCGATAGAGAAATCACACCGAAGGAGATTAAGATGGAGAGCAAATTAATGAATCCTGGGGAAGATGCCCTCTTAGTTGATAAAGGATTAAAAAATAAATGGCGCAGGGCATGGATAGAGGAGATAGGGAATGGCAGTAAGCCTTTCGGGAGCTGGTGTAAAAAGTTAAGAGAAGCAGGTGCTTGCTTCTGCACTTTGTGCTTGAGAAAGCTTATTTATGCAACTAGCGGTAAAAAAGTACTTGCACGTCATGAGCTAGAACCCACTCATAGAGCTGCTGTTCGCGCTCTCCTTCATACAACGCTGTTACCGGGAGCGACAACCACGGCTGATGTACCGGCATCAATAACTGACCGTGTGTGTGACCTGAAGATACGCGTGTGCGCGTTTATTGCAGAGCATGATTTGTCTTTCAGGCTCGCCCAACCCCTGGTTAGTTTATTGCAAAAAATAGCGGAAGACAAAATTATGTTGGCTAAACTGTCAATATCAAATCAGCATGCCAGCTATTTCAACACACACGGCATAACACCGGAGTTCAAAAGACGCATTTCAGAAAAACAAAAAAACAGCATGTTTTCATTAAATGTTGACGAAGCCACCAACAACAACATGGACAAAGTCCTCAACGTCCTTGTTCGTTTTTTTGATGATGAAGAGAACAAAGTAAAAACGCAACACCTGGCCAGCAGGGACGTCAATATAGCCAATGCCTCAGCACTTATGCTTGAATTAAAAGATGTCCTGCAGTCTTATGGTTTGGGGATGCAGCAGGTCACCAGTATTCTTCTGGACAATTGTGCAGTAATGAGGGAAAAGAAGACTGGACTGGAGACACAATTGAGGCAGGAGAACCCGCACCTCCTGGACATATCTGGAGACACTTTCCATATGGTGTCCAATGCTGCCAAGGCCCTCATGAGCCCTTTCAGCTCAGAGGTTGAAGATTTCTGCTCTGATATTTATTATGACATTGAGAAGTCACCCAAACAAAAGGAGATCTTTTCAGAATTTCAGAGATTACTTCATCTTCCACCCAAGAGCTTAAACAGGCCTATCAGTAGCAGATTTCTGCAGATGCTGGAGGGATGCAACAGGGTGAATGAGCTCCTGGATGTACTAGTGGTACACTACTACCATGTGCTGGATCCAGGCGAAGAACATAAATACAGGTAATACAAATCATGCAATTTATACCAAAGTATTTTTAATTGAAGGCCTACTGCCTCTGTTAATTTGTAGTAAGTGCATTGTTTGTGGCCTATAATGCTGTATGTAATGCAGCCTTTTAATACACATATTTGAGTGGTTAGGTTTTATTAGGCGGGAGCTAAACAGCATTGAAACGATGTCCTTATATGTGTGTTGTGTGTGTATGTATGCTGTGTGTGGGCACGCGCCTGTGTTTATGTGTGTGTGTGTGTGTGTGTGCTGCTACAGAAAGTTACTTAACCAAGTCCTTGAAAGACACAAGGTCACAGTTGAGGAAAAGGCCAAAATAGAAGTTCTGCGACAAGAACAGGATACAGCATCCAGGACACAGGTTAACCAGAACCGGAAGGCACGGATCTCTGATGGTCATGGTTGACTTGTTCCGAGGTATTTTGTATGAGTAGGAAAACTCATGGCTAGTTGATATAAATGTAATTTCTTTTTTTTAGTTATTAACAGTGGTTATGGTCCATCTCTGCCTGATGACATGGCTTGCTATTTAAGACAAGGGACAAATGGAACAGTCAGGTCTCTTTTTCAACAACAGTAACCAACTTTAAGAGATTTTCCCATAATATTGTATAGTTAATGTTATCTTGTTGTGAGTTTTAATCATCTGGAAAACATTTCTAAATATTATTTTTATGTTTGCCGGTGTCCTTCCAACATTTCAAGTGTTTCAAAAAAAACTGCAACATGAGAAACCCTTGGTGCACTTGTTGCATGTCGAAATGGTGGCCCTTGTGAGAGAGCTGTTGAGCAAATTTATGAAGCCAGGAGCTATCCCCCTGAGCATTAAGGAGATCCTCAGGATCAATATACGGAGTACAGATTTACAGCTTTCAAACAAAAGGCTTTGTGTTGGAAGGTTTGGCTACTCCGCCATGAATAAGGCCCGTGTGGAGAAGAAAATATGGGTTGGGAATTTGTACGACTCTCTTAGAGAAGGCTACATGAAGTCAGCAGAGTTCCTCCTCAAAAATCTTCCCCTTTACAACATAATCACCTCACTCTCTGCTCTGACTCCATCTCTCATTCAATGCGACTCTGTATGTGGAGCTTTCATGACCTTAGGAAAGGCCTTGCCTAATGTTATTCGGCCTGAAGCGCTCGGCCAACTGGAGGAGGAGGTTCGGGCTTACCAAATAGATGATGACCTGGTACTTCTGGCCAATATCTATGTTGAAGAGGACAATAGAGTGGATGTGGACTGGTGGAGTCGGGTGGCATTTTTGAAAAATACTGAAAGAGGTGTGAGGTACCCAACCCTGATTAAGCTTGTGAAAGCCCTTCTATCAATTTTCACAGGCCCCCTGGTGGAGGGATCATTTAATTTAATGGATGACATCCTAGAGGCCGACAGGTAAAGGATGAATGTGGAAACATATGAGAGCCTCGCCATTATAAAATCAACCATGAAGGCCAGGAACTGGACGGCCTCAACAATGTTGATAGACCAGCCTTTGAGGCGTTCCTGCCTATCTTCGTATCAAAATGACCAACTCCACCTACAGAAAAAGAAGGCAAGTGAACAGGCACTGAAAAAGAAAAGGATGGGTGAGGCCATAAGGATGCGTTCAACAGCGGTAGCAAACCGGCTAGTTAACCAGGCCAGGAAAACAAAAAGGCCAGCTAAAGCCTGCTCTGCTGGACCATCCTCTGCCTCCTCTGGGCCAGCCAGGCCACATCCGTCCACTGGACCATCTACCTCATCTGGACCAACCAGACGACCTCCACCAAACACCACCTCCACTGGAACAGCAAGACATCCTCCATCCACTGGACCATCTACCTCATCTGGACCAACCGGACGACCCCCCCCCACTCCACCAAACACAACCTCCACTGGAACAGCAAGACATCCTCCATCCACTGGACCATCTACCTCATCTGGACCAACCGGACGACCCCCCCCCACTCCACCAAACACAACCTCCACTGGAACAGCTAGACATCCTTCATCCACTGGACCATACACCTTCTCAGGGCCAGGTAGACAACCTCCCTCCACTGTACTAGCCAGCACCTCCTCAGGACCAGCTAGACAACCTCCCTCCTCTGGGCCTTTCACCTCCTCCTCTGGGCCATCCAGCTCCTCATCTAGGCCACCAACTTCCACCTCTGAATCAGCCACCTCCTCTTCTGGACAAGCCAGGTTATATCCTCTCTTTTGTGGCCCAGCCAAAGCCCCCCCTTCCACCTCTGCACCAGCCTCAACTGCCTCTGCAAAAAGGAAGAGTTCTGATGACTCAAAACCCTCTAAAAAGAGAAAGAAATAGATCACTGTGTTTGTGTATTTTCTGTTTTGTATTTATTTTCCAACATTTAAGTTACCAGTTACATTTTAATGTTTTGTTTGTTATTTATTTTATTGATACATCTTTTCTTTTCTATTAATTTCCTAGTATTTAATTTACGATTATTTATTTTGGTCAAAGTAGTTATGGAAATGTTACGGAAATGTTATGGAAATATACTAAAGTAAAGTATTATCTACAGTTCATTGTTGCACTTTTTCTTTTTTCATATATCCTCAATTAAATGGTTGCAAATCCAATCTTCTTCTTCCACTGACTGAATTTCACATACCCATATAACATGTCACCTTGTGATTGTAGGTCATCTTGTAACCTTTGAAGGACAAAGCTTAGCAGCAAAACTTGATATCAAAATAAATCATAAATGCTACATGTGTTAGTACCATGTTGTAGTGAGGTGGAATACTATTGCTGACCTTTCTTGGTATTGCAGTTTTAAAAGTCCCACCATAATCTGCAATCGTTCATTTCTAAATGTTTTGTTTGTTGGTTTGTTTTTTGACCCTGCGAATGTGTACACTCCACAGGACCACACCCCCCCTCCCACTCACCCACACACAAAAAAAGTTCAGGCTCAGATTTTTTTTTTTCTTTAATCCCTGGGTGGGTAAAATTTGTCAGAGAAAGCACAAGGAAGACGATTTTAAAACTGCCGGTAGAGTTGTATTTCTGACCGCACAGACATATAAAGGACATCTCTGGTTTCGGCAGAGTCTTGGGTCTCGGAAAATATCCTTATGTTTTGGATTGGACGTATAGTTTTGCGTCTACGTTAATTTATTTGAGGTGTGGATTATAGCTCGCTACATTTCCGTTATTCTCATACAGTAATCAAGCTTGCGCGATGGCTCTCCATAACTAAAAACGGTTCAACATTTTTTCACAATCAGACAAATTGGCCAAACAAGGTATGTACATTGGGCTTAAAGTGTACATAATCTAGCTAGATCGTTTTTGTTTTAGTTAGTTTCAAAGAAATCTGCAGAAAACGAGGCTCAATACTGTCATAGCTGACCGTCACGAACAGCCAAACCGGGGCTGGGGTAGCCAATGACTAACGGTTGCTACGTTACAAGAAACAAGGAACCAATCCGATTGGCCAACGCTCTTCACTGTTCCACTGTCCTTCCACAAGTACTTTCCAGCTCTGAAAAGAGTTTCAGCAACTACATTTCTGCTATTTTTTCCTTTTCTTATTATCTTATTTTGCATCTTTAGGTGACTTCATTTTATAAGGATTATAAAATAATTCAAAATATGAACATAATTCATCTCCTTCTTTAAAACCTTCAACTTTTTCTGCTAGGACTTAAAAAAAAATGTCAGCCATTTAATCAATTCTACTTTTTTTCCCAGCAAGTTCAAGTCATTCCAGTGTTGTCCTTTTACCTTCAAATTCATTCAACCCAGACTTCAGAAACTGGTTTTCTGCAAAATTTTCACATTTTCCTGCAGGTCATTTTTCCCCTTTTTGTTTAGCATTTTTCTTCTTCTTTTCTTCTCTTTACTTCTGTTCTCTGCCTTCATCTTGCTCCAGGTCCTTTCAAAAATACCTTTCACAGCAGTACCTTCCAACTGCCAGTACTTTTGCATTTTTCTTCTCTTTTCTGTATGTGTCTTCCTTCATCTTGCTGCAGGTCCTTTCTAACATACATTTCAGGCCTTTTGAAACTCCAGCAAATACATTTCTGCTAAATGTTCCAATTTTTATGCTTTGTTTCTCTTCTTTCTGATTTTTCCACTTTTTGTTTTGCATCTTTCTTCTCTTTTCTGTACTTTTCTGCCTTCATCTCGCTGCAGGTCCTTTCTAACATACAGTTCAGGCCTTTTGAAACCTGAGCAAATGACTTTCTACTAAATTTTCAAATTCTTCAAAAGTATTTCTCTTTTTGCATTTCTCTTCTCTTTACTGTAGGTTTATGCCTTCGTCTAGCTCTAGCCCCTTTCAAAAATACCTTTCGGGTGCTTTGAAGCTTCATCATATAATTTTCTAAAAAAAAATCACTATTTTCAGCTTTTTTTGCATAGTTAGCTATCCCCATTCAGGTTTTCAAAATTCTCACTGCTGTTCGCAGGAACAGCCGTTTCTAGTTTTCTGATAAATGTTCACATTTTTATGCGTTGTTTCTCTTCTTTCTGATTTTTTTCACTTTTTGTTTAGTATTTTTCTTCTCTTTTCTGTACTTTTCTGCCATCATCTCGCTGCAGGTCCTTTGTAACATACATTTCAGGCCTTTTGAAACCTGACCAAATGACTTTCAACTAAATGTTCAAATTCTTCTGAATTATTTCTCTTTTTGCATTTTTCTTATCTTTTCTGTAGTTTAATGCCTTCGTCTAGCTCCTGCCCCTTTCAAAAATACATTTCGGGCGCTTTGAAGCTTCAGCTTATAACTTTCTACAACATTTTCACTATTTTCAGCTTTTTTAGCATGGTCAGCTTTCCCCATTCAGGTTTTCAGCATTCTCACTGCTGGTTGAAATACTGCTTCAGCATTCCAAGTATTGTTCTTTGAATCTTTATTCAGCATCTTCTTCTATTTCTTCAATGACACCTTTCAGAGCTTTCAAATGTTCAGCTATTAAAACCAATCTGTTATCAAACAATTTAGCAGTTTCAGGCCATGTGTGCAATGACTTTTCAGCTTTGTACCTCTTATGCTTTAAATAATATAAATCAATATTAAAAATATTTGTACATGGTTTTCCAATGGAGTTCTTTCAAATCCTTTCAAACTTCTTAAAACTTCTTCAACTTCCAAATCCTCCTTCTTCCTCAATCTTTCAGCTAGAGCCACCATTTAATTGCTAAACTATTTTTAAATAATTCAGCTTTTTGATATCTGTTCAACTTTTTTCAATATCAATGATTATGTTTCATAAGTTTTTCAAACCGTTTCTGAGATTTACATGGGTGTGTATGTGAAAGCCTAGAGTGCAGACTCAAACGCTTAAAGTGGAGGGGAGCTTCGGATGTCGTTGAAAAAATATTTCTAGTTTGCCAGCATTGCCACAATTTTCGCTCTTCAATAGATAGCTAATTTTGTGCTGGTCGTAGACAGTTGTCTGTGCAATCCAACAGATTTACACATTTGTTCAGAGCCCCACGAAAGCGAGACAAGGTCCTCTCGCCCCATAGAGTCCAATGCAAATCTGGTGACAAATTTGTCAGGGAAACACAAAATAACAAGATTTAGAAACTGCCGGTAGAGTCGTATTTCTGACCTTACAGACATATAAAGGACATATCTGGTTTTGGCAGAGTCTTGGGTCTCTGAAAAAATCCCTATTTTTGGGATTGGACATACAGTTTTGCGTCTAGGTTAACTTGTTTGAGGTGTGGATTCTAGCTACATTTCTGTTATTCTCTATTATAATCGAGCTAGTGCGATGGCTCTCCATAACTAAAAACGGTTACACTTTTTTTCCACAATTGACCAAACAAGATATGTACATTGAGCTTAAAATGTACATAATCTAGCTAGAACATTTTTTATTTTAGCAAGTTTCAAAGAAATCTGCAAAAATCGTGGCTCAAGACTGTCATAGCTGACCGTCACGAACAGCCAAATCCGGGGCTGGGGTAAGTGTTTGCTGCAGCTGGCGTTAATCCTACAAACAAAGCTTTGTAACTGGAAAGTTTTTACTTTTAATTGACGATATTGAACACAGATGTTAAGTAACTTGTCTTTAGTCTAAATATCTTCTCCATTGTAATTTGAAGCAGTACATCTAACACAGTAGGAATTCTCCCACAACATCTGCTCGCTCCTCTTTGACTAACAAAATGTTTTCTCAGTCCACCTACTGTCATCAGGGCTGCCAATATAACGGCGAAACCAGGTCACATAGCTACGGTCTTCCAGTAATAACTATCGTTCATTACCTAGCTACAAACAAATGCTTTGTAACTGAAGAGTATTTACTTTTTATTGGCGATATTGACAACAGAGGTTAAGGAACTTGTCTTTAATCAAAAGATCGTCTCCATTTTCAATTTAAGGCAGTATCTAGCTTACTGTAGGAAATCTCCCATTGAATCCTGTTTACTATAGCTTCGCTTCGGTTACAGTAAAGATTGACGATAATAAGCATTATTCACGCCACGGTTTAATGCAACTATACTGTACAAATACCACTTTGACACACATGATTCGCTGGCTAGATGTAATAGGATCTTATCTATTACCCATTTTAATTATTTTAATAGAGTTAGAGTAGCTTTTACAGTTGCACAACAAAGTAACGGAAGGTGACAAGATTGAATTTAAAATTATTAAAAACTCACCAGGGACAATGACAAGGTCGAAAACCTTGCACCATGGATTATTATTTTGATGTCATCTTTAAATTAAGTGTCTGAACAGGAGTGGGTGTGCAGGCATACATGATTAGTTTCTCCTCCATCTAGGTTAGAAATGTTGCCAATCAGTCCGTTGCCAATGACAAATGGTTGCTACCTTACAAGAAACCAATCCGATTGGCCAACGCTCCTCACTGTTCAAACTTTTTTCTGTTTCTACATCTTTCAATTATTAATACTTTTCAGAATGGGTTTTATTTGTCAAGAAACATCACACAGACAAGGAATGTACTGTGGCAGGAAAGTGCACACATTAAACATATAACTTCCTCTTTGTACACTACCTCGCTTTGACCAATCATCACCTCCCATGGCTTCTTCTTCTACCACTGCTACGCTGACGACACGCAGCTGTACCTGTCGTTCCCCCCGAATGATCCAGGGATCTCAGCTAGGATTGAGGCCTGCCTCACAGACATCTCTGCCTGGATGACCGAGCACCACCTCCAGCTGAACCTCACCAAAACAGAACTTCTCATCATCCCGGCCAAACCCTCCATCTCCCACAATCTCTCAATCACCCTGGGATCTGTGACGGTGACCCTTTTCATCCTCTGCCAGGAACCTTAGGGTTACCATGGATGACGAGCTCTCCCTCACGGCCCACATTCGTGTACGTTCACGCTCTACAATATCCGGAAGATCAGGAGATACCTGTGTGAGCACTCCAGCCAGCTGCTTGTCCAAGCACTTGTCCTCTCCAACCTGGAGGTAGGGCGTTCTCATATAGAGCACCTCTTCTCTGGAACAAATTACCCATCTCAATTAAGGAGGCTGATACTGTTTCGACATTTAAAACTAGATTAAAAACGTTCTTGTTTAGTCATTTCTATGATTGTTAAAAGGAAGTATGTGTGTACTTTCTATGTAAACCTGGGGTGTGGGCTTGCCTATGTGTGTATCACATGTCACTTTTAAACTGTAATTATAGCTTATGTTCACATTGCCCTTCTAGATGTTACAAATAAAGTAAACCTGTTACTGTATATTGTTACTATTATAGTTGTTATTACTAGTTGGAGACAAAGGGGGACTGGTTGTTTTCATCCTTATTCGTATAAGTATAACCTATTTTAGAGTTCTTTCCCCTGGAACAGATTTCATGTTCCAATTGAGGGGGCTGTCTTGGTGTGTGGGGCTGCATCAAATACCCTTTTAGCTCTGTTAAATTGCTGCACTAGTCCACACTTGACCGGTGGGGATCTCATTCTATTATGACTGTAACTGTTAGCTGCTCCTGGCATTCTCTAATCCCTGCTCTCCTCTCTCTGATTTGATTTGGTCATTCTTGGTATAAATATCTAGCTGTTTTGTGTTGATGTACTCCACATGACTAATTGTTTGGTTGTCATGGTAATAACAGGGTCAGAGGGTATTCTGCCATTTAGTTTGCTATATGGAGAGTATTCATTTGGAGAGACATGTCTCAGTTGTTTTTGTCTATCAAACTCCATCTCCCTCTGTTAAGCCTTGGGACAGTTTTGCTTGAGAGTGTATTAATAGATTATGTAATGACGTTTATTTTGTGTGAGTATTGTGTTGTGAACATGTGCATATTTTGTTTTTTCAGTTCACACTACCCAAGGATTGTGCTATGTATGTTCTGAGAGGCTTAACAAGTAAAGCTCAAAAACGAACTCTCATGTCTAGGTCTGGACTGGCTCTGAAAAACAGCCCGGGACTTTGAAACGCAGACCGGCCCACGACCGTGTATTATTATGATATATATTTATCAAATCCTTTTGCATTATGCCTCGGCCGTTTGACCGGCCGTTCGGGAAATCTCCCGACCCTCCCGACGGCCAGTCCGACCCTGCTCATGACTACTCATTCTTTAATTCTATGAAATGTTTAGCTATCAGTCTAAGCGTGTAGAGCTACACACATAGGACAGACTAGGGTGGTGGTTACATAGCAAAGCATACAAATACAGAGTGAAAACAACCTAAAAGAACAATGGGGAAAATCAGGTTGTCTTTTTGACTCATTGAGCTCTAAACCCAGTCTGTAATGACTCGTTGACTTGTTAATGTTAAGTTGAATTGCTTGTTGTATACTGCTTGCATACCTGATTTCCAGGTGGTTTCTTTTTGCTCATCTGACTGCTCCTCTGCTGAGCGCTGAATAAAGGAAACATCAAAAGTTGGTAAAAATTAATACATAATTACTTGGTAAAGCGTTTTTTTCTTTTTGCATATCAGTGTTTATTCATGCTATTTAACTAAATTGTAAATTGTAAGGGATGGTTGTTGTCGCTTACTTAGCAAAACCAATGAAGTCCTCGTGGTTGGTGTTCATGTAGGCTAGCTCGATGTCAATCAGTAGTATTACCTTGGGGTTTGGAAAAGCGTGATATTGGTATATGTGGTGGAACACTATATGCTTGCATTTGTATATGTGTGTGTCTAACCTGGTCTTTGGTGCGGCTTTCTCGGTCCCTGATGTGTTGGGTAACAATCCTCTCCATCTCCTCTCTCAGCATCGGGTACTGAGCCAGCTGTGGGCGCAGGGCACAGTACAACACTGGACTGTGTGGGTGGAGTACATAAACACAAAGACACCCACAACGGCCAAACACTGACACACACTTACGATACACACAAATGACACAGGCACAAGTTACAAAGCATGAACACACTATTGTCATGCCCTCTACCTCTGCTCCCTAGCGGCGGTTTTTATTTATTTTGTGTCTCCCTGGGGTGGGTGTAGCCACGGCCTACAGTCCCAATTACACATTTACACTGCCTCAGTCTCCACACCTGTCTCCCATCAACTCATCAGCCCTGCACTACAGTATATCAACCCTGGTTTTCACATCATTCCTCGCCAGATTATAGTTTTGTCTACCTCGGTAGTCAATGGTCTCAGTTGAATACTGAATACCGTTAGTTAGACATATTTTGTTATTGTATCATTCGCTAACTTTGTTTTACCTGTGCCTCCAGGATCACCAGCCAGCCTTGCCTAACGCCTGCACAGCCAACCCTGCCTGTCCCCTCTGTTTGTCACCGCCGACTCCACTCTGCAGTAACCCAGGCATTAAACCTTTCTGGACTATACCTCACTGTTTCCTGAGTTTGTGTTGAGCGCTTGGGTCCACCACCGCCACCCCCGTATCAACTATGGCACATCACAGCTACCTCAAGTTTACTAAGTTTAAATTTGTAAACATTTGAAAGTGTTGTGGTCAGATGAGACCAAAATTGAACTCTTTGGTATCAACTCAACTCGCCGTGTTTGGAGGAGGATGAATGCTGCCTCCCCAAGAACACCATCCCCAACGTCAAACACAGAGATGGAAACATTATGATTTGGGGGTGTTTTACTGCTAAGGGGACAGGACAACTTCATCGCATCAAAGGGACGATGGATGGGGCCATGTACTGTCAAATCTTGGGTGAGAGAATCTCCTTCCCTCAGCCAGGGCATGGAAAATAGGTAATGGATGAGTATTCTAGCATGACAATGGGCCTCATTCACCAATATCTTCCTAAGTTATGTCTTACATTTGTTCTTAAGAAAGTTCCTAAGAAAAAGTCTATGTGTGATTCATTACGTGTTCCTAAACAGCAGAATTGTTCGCAGGTGAGTTCTTAGAATAATTAATCCCAAAATGTTGTAAATTGAAAGCTTGTGCCCCGTTGCTCGTATTTAGCATAGGTAACACTCTGTTAATTCCCATAAAAGGGCATGAGATGGCAGAGCCGTGTGCACACTCAGAGAAATGTCGAAAAGACGTGGTAAAGAAAGTGGAGGCCTCGACTCCAAAAAAAAGAAAAACTTTAGTTATTCTTAAGTGGAGGTACTGCTACAAGAAGTTAGCGACAAACGACACATCATATTTAGTAGTATCAGCGGTGGATATAAAACTGATGCATGGAATGCAATTACTCATGCAGTGAATTCTGTATCTGGAGAAGGGCGCAGAATAAATAATAAAGTGACTGATAAAGTGAAAAAGAAATGGTTTGAAAAAATATATAGATGACAGTTGACAAATCTGTCATCTATGACAATCTGACAAATATCCATGAGAACTGCTCTTGATAGTCTAAAGCTCCCAACAGGTACTCGTCACTGCAAATAAATCGGTATGGTCACAGATGATGCGTTCCCTCTTCAGGGCACGATCTGCAAAATTTTGCAGCAGCAATTAATACGCCATTGTGTGGTGTAGTCCTAGTGTGCTGAATAGGCGTACCTTGGGCCTATAAATACCGTGATAAGTCACTTATTATTGGATGGCAAGGTTCTCCGTTAACATAATTGATGTGAATTGAAGGCAAAGCAAAGCTAGTTCATTTACATAGGCCTAGCACAATGCATACACAATGGGAATTCAAAGTGCTTTACAAATGAGCAGAAGTGTAAGTGCAGTGTGTACTTATTTAAACAAACAAACAAACAAACATATAATTATGTGTAAAATAATGAAAGTTATTAGTTGCAAACTTATAAAGGAGAGAAATGTTCAATTTTAAATTGAACTGGATGACTGAGCACCATCTCCAGCTGAACCTTGCCAAAACAGAACTTCTCATCATCCCGGCCAAACCCTCCATCTCCCATGACTTCTCAATCACCCTGGGATCTGCGACGGTGACCCCCTCATCCTCTGCCAGGAACCTTGGGGTGACCATGGACAACGAGCTCTCCCTCACGGCCCACATTGCTGCGGTCTCCCGGTCGTGTAGATTCACCCTCTACAACATCCGGAAGATCAGGAGATACCTGTCTGAGCACTCCACCCAGCTGCTTGTCCAAGCACTTGTCCTCTCCAAGTTGGACTACTGCAACTCGCTGCTCGCCGGTCTCCCATCATGCGCAACCCGCCCTCTTCAGAGAATTCAGAACGCAGCGGCCCGTCTGGTCTACAATCTACCCAGACGCTCCCACGTTACCCCGCTCCTCATCTCCCTCCACTGGCTACCCATAACGGCCCGCATCAGATTCAAGACCCTGGTACTGACCTTCCGAGCAGTGAATGGAACTGCGCCCGACTACATCAAGTCTCTCCTGCAGCCTTACACCCCCACCCGCCACCTACGGTCTTCTTCAGACAACCGCCTGGTGGTCCCACCTCTCAAGACCGCCCGGTCCCAGCACAAGCTCTTCTCCTGCCTGGCACCCCAGTGGTGGAATCAACTCCCCACCTCCATCAGAGACACGGACTGTCTCTCCACCTTCAAGAGAAGGCTCAAGACGCACTTGTTCCGGGAGTACAATGGTACTTAGGAATGGTTTGCTGAATCCAACGCTAGTTTCCTCAAGGTTCACAATGACTCTTGCTTAGACTGTTGCTCTTGTTGGTTAGTGGTAGCTGATTTAAACTGTTGTATTCTTCTTTTTTTAGTTAATCCTATTTTTATTGCTTTCCTACAGGTACACCTGCACTTAGAGATCAATGTTGTGTAATTTTAACTTGTTTAACTACATGCTCTTATGGTTTCTTCCCTTTAGCACTATTTTTTGGTTGTCCACAATATGTACTTCTTGTTTTTGACTACCCGCAATGCTGTGGGGCTATCTTGTTGTTATTATCAGTGACCTATGCACTTTGTGAAGCTCTCTCTTGGAAGTCGCTTTGGACAAAAGCGTCTGCTAAATGAATAAATGTAAATGTAAATGTAAATTAGAATGGGCGGAAACTGTATAATATATATCACCGCTCTACAATCACAAGCTCACAGCTTGTGTGCAGTGACGTGCGGTGATGTCAGTAAGAGGGTAGGCACTGAGTTATGAAAGCCAGATTACCTAATTTATTGTTAGGCTAATATGTCAAAACAGTAAATGCAGTAAACAGTAGGCAGTAGCTTAAAGCCGCTGAATGTTAGCACAGCCACATAGCCAATCTTTTCATACCAGTCTGTTTGAAAAGATCGAAAACATGTTGTCCCTTTTGCTGCAGTAGTCCATCTAAGTCTGGCGTAGACCTCCCTCTTGCTATTAACTTATTTTTTGAGTAAAATCGAGCTAGGAGAAATTCCTCAACTCTGATATCGGCAGACACCGCTGCTGTCATTTTGACTTGAATTTTGTGGGGCTTACGCTTACAACATAGCCAGTGTAATGACGTTAGCTGCGCAAATTTCCAGTAATTTCTCGATTTTAATTGCTCCATGTTTTATACGTAACGTAGATGATTACTGGCATAACATATTTACTTGCAAAGGCACAGCAGAGTTGTGCTTTTCGACGTACATGTTAAAGAATACAGGATCGAAGTGCACATGTGCAACATTCGTTTTTCGTTGTCGTCCGCAATGAATGGACAGTAAAAGCACTGCTTATTCTACCATTTTGTTGTATTTGATTATGCGTAACTGCTACATTTGTCATCGTAACGTCTAAACAATTGGATTAACAAACATATTGCATATATAAATCACAAGAATAATCAGTAAAAATACAAATACAAGTTTATTAAATACAATTATTTAATAAACTTTTTTTTATTTTATTTTGGCAGGGTAGGCAGTGCCTACCTTGCCTACCCTGACTGCACGTCACTGCTTGTGTGTAAGAGTTCTCTTGGGTGTGCGTAAATTCAGATTTTACTTCAAAAAATCCCAAATAAGAAAACATTGGTGAATGCCAGAATCTTCGTGAAAACAGCATAAGTCGGTTTTAAGAACAAATTTGTTCTTAAGAACATTTGGTGAATGAGGCCCAATGACCCAAAAC
This sequence comes from Hypomesus transpacificus, assembly GCF_021917145.1. Taxonomy (NCBI): domain Eukaryota; kingdom Metazoa; phylum Chordata; class Actinopteri; order Osmeriformes; family Osmeridae; genus Hypomesus; species Hypomesus transpacificus. The sequence goes on along the minus strand of NC_061081.1, from coordinate 4,600,969 downwards.
ACACGGCCAAGCAGGGGCAAATCTAGGTTCCCACTTTTGGGGGGGCTAAGCCCCTAGATAAAACCTATAATTTTTCCTGTGACCCAGCAAAACTAGGGGGGTCTAGGGGCATGTTCCCCCAGAATTTTTTTGTGAAAATATCCTTTTAAATTGTGTCCTCTAGTGGGTTTTAGGAAGAGAAATGAACACATTTTGACCCGCTAACCAAGAACTCCCTTTGACGCAGGGGTGTCAAACTCATTATCACTGAGGGCCACATCAGCATTATGGTTGCCCTCAAAGGGCCATTTATCTCTGTGTTTGGTGTCAAGATGACGACGGAGATTGTACTAGGGCCGCAACTCACGATTATTTTTATAATAGATTAATCTGTCGATTCTTTTTTCGGTTAATCGATTAATTAGATTTTTTTTATTAATACATTTCCAACCCTTTATTCAAACACATAACTGACAGTGCAAATTAGCAGTGCAAAAAATCTTCAGAATGTGCACAAACGAGCACACAATTTAGAAAAAATTATTAATATTAGCGTGTATTTAATGTTATTTTCCAAGATGAGCAATTTATTTGAGTTTTGTATAGAACTTTATTGAAAATTGAAAGGTTGTGGAAGTAGGTCAGACGTTATTAGAAAAATGTGGTGTATGATTTAGATTTTGACACAAATTTGAAAACATTTTAGATTTGCGAGGATTAAGCTATTTTCAAAGATTAGTGATTTTCTATAATTTTATTTGAAACTTAATTGAAAAAGTAAAGGCTGTGGAAATATGCCAGACATTGTTAAGATACTCTGGTGTCTGAAGTTTTATATTCCTAAAAGGATGTCACACACATTAGGTTAACCCAATGTGTGTGACATCCTTTATAATAAATTACACCATGCTGAATAAGGCTACAACAAACTTTCTAATGAAATAGTCACAGACTATCAACACGTAGGATAAATGAGTAAAAGCACCATCTAGCGATTATCAGAGAACCATAACCGCCTATAAGTAGCCTAGGAAAAACCATCTGCACCGTGATTTAAATCAAATCAAGCATGACGCGCCTACAACTCAACTGGAAGCTTAGGTAGACAAGAACAAACTAGAGGGTACCATTCCTGGGGAAATTGTGGGGTGTGCTCTTGTATTTTTGTACGCCCTTTGACTGGTTAGTTCCTGCGATTTGATTCCCACACAGCAGAAGTATAGTAGTTAGCTAGCTCTACAATTTACCGGGGCTCGGTCTGAATCTAGTCGGAGCACAGCTGCCAGCTGTAGGTATATGCAGGAAGCAACGCTAGTGCTAAATAACTATTTGCCAGGTCGGCTCCATGACGCGGGGTAAGAAGGGCTTGTGAGACTGCTCACCAAAAGAACAGGGGAACCCACTTGTCTAGCAGATGAAGACATGTTGCCTCAACTTTCCTAGACTTTTAGCTACGGTACTAATGCTGAGGGCTCGCTGATATTGCTGTGACTGTCTGTCTTGCTGGAACGGCCTGGCTGGGGCTGGCGCGTGCCTGGCTGGGGCTGGCGCGTGCCTGGCTGGGGCTGGGGCTGGCGCGTGCCTGACTGGGGCTGGCGCGTGCCTGGCTGGGGCTGGCGCGTGCCTGGCTGGGGCTGGCGCGTGCCTGGCTGGGGCTGGCGCGTGCCTGGCTGGGGCTGGCGCGTGCCTGGCTGGGGCTGGCGCGTGCCTGGCTGGGGCTGGCGCGTGCCTGGCTGGGGCTGGCGCGTGCCTGCCTGGGGCTGGCGCGTGCCTGGCTGGCACTGAGTTCCCTTTGGCTACAAAAGGCACTTTTTGCCACAAAAACGTCATTCAAGCCTAAACCGTCAAACGGAACGTTCGCGCGAATACAAGCAATCGGGACCAAGACAAACATTTTGACACCAACGTTGTCTATGTAGTGAAAATATTCATGTTTTTTTAGGGGTGGGAAAATAATAACAAATATATTACATTTACATTGTCTTTTAGCAGACACTCTTATCCAGAGCGACAGTAAGTACAGGGACATTCCCCCGAGGCAAGTAGGGTGAAGTGCCTTGCCCAAGTACACAACGTAATTTTAGCATGGCTCGGAATCAAACCAGCAACCTTCTGATTAACAGCTATATATATGAGAGAGAACAATGGTTGTGTTCGCTGAAGGCGTGAGCACACCCAATTATGAGTATTTTGTCATCCTAAACATGTTGTTTATTATATTGGCTTATAGTGGCTTCTTCAACACTTTAACTTTGGTAATATGCAAGCTGAAACTGCAAAAAAGGTTTTCGACTCCTCTCGGACAATACAGAATGCCGACAACAGCCCCTTTTCACTGGACCGTGTCACAAATTACCAAGTAACTCCACACCGTCTGTTCATTTGACCCCGCACAGAAACATTCCACTTCAAATTAAATTTGTAAAGATGATTTGATGAAGATTATGTTGACTATAAAAACTGTGGTTAGTGCTTTTCACTTCGTACTTCACGTGTTCATAAAAATTAAAAAACGTACTCGTGATCAAAAACATTGCTCTGAAGCTAAATTCAGTTCTTTAAATATTTCCCCCAAAATATATCTATTTCTGCATCGTTTGATATGGTTAACCACCAGATCCTACTCTGCAGACTTTCTGAGATGGGCATCACTGGCACTGCACTCCAGTGGATCTCATCCTAACTGTCGGGAAGATCCTACCAGGTCTCCTGGGGAGGCAAACTGTCAGACCCTCGCCAGCTCTCCACCGGTGTCCCACAGGGCTCCGTCCTTGGATCCCTCCTCTTCTCTCTGTACACCACCTCACTTTGACCAATCATCACCTCCCATGGCTTCTCCTACCACTGCTACGCTGACGACAAGCAGCTGTACCTGTCGTTCCCCCTGACCGATCCGGGGATCTCAGCTAGGATTGAGGCCTGCCTCGCACACATCTCTGCCTGGATGACCGAGCACCACCTCCAGCTGAACCTCACCAAAACAGAACTTTTCATCATCCCGGCCGAACCCTCCATCTTCCACGATCTCTCAATCATCCTGGGACCTGCGACGGTGACCCCTTCATCCTCTGCCAGGAACCTTTGGGTTACCATGGATGACAAGCTCTCCCTCACGGCCCACATTGCTGCGGTCTCCCAGTCGTGTAGATTCACGCTACCTACAACATCCGGAAGATCAGGAGATACCTGTCTGAGCACTCCACCCAGCTGCTTGTCCAAGCGCTTGTCCACTCCAAGTTGGACTACTGCAACTTGCTGCTCGCCGGTCTCCCAGCATGTGCAACCCGCCCTCTTCAGAGGATTCAGAACGCAGCAGCCCGCCTGGTCTACAATCTACCCAGACGCTCCCATGTTACCCCGCTCCTCATCTCCTTCCACTGGCTACCCATTACGGCCCGCATCAGATTCAAGACCCTGGTAATGACCTTCCGAGCAGTGAACGGGACTGCACCCGACTACATCAAGTCTCTCCTCCAGCCTTACACCCCCACCTGCCACCTACGGTCTTCTTCAGACAACCGCCTGGTGGTCCCACCGCTCAAGACCGCCCGGTCCCAACACAAGCTCTTCTCCTGCCTGGCTCCCCAGTGGTGGAATCAACTCCCCACCTCCATCAGAGACACTGACTGTCTCTCCACCTTCAAGAAAAGGCTCAAGACGCACTTGTTCCGAGAGTACAACGGTACTTAGGAATGGTTTGCTGGACCCAATGCTAGTTTCCTCAAGGATCACAATGACTCTTGCTTAGAGACTTGTTGCTCTTGTTGGTTAGTGGTAACTGAGTTAAACTGTTGTACTCGCTGCAAAATAATTTATTTTATCTTATTTTTTACTGTTGCTTGCTTTTCTACAGGTACACTTGCACTTATAGCGATTCATGTTGTTTAATTGTAACTTGCTTAACTACATGCTCTTATGGTTCTTCCCTTTGGCACTTATTTTTGTTTGTTCACAATATGTGCTTCATGTTTTGGCTACCAGCAATGTTTTGGGGCTATGTTGTTGTTATTATCAGTGACCTATGCACTTTGTAAAGCTCTCTCTTGGAAGTCGCTTTGGATAAAAGCGTCTGCTAAATTAATAAATGTAAATATATCTCTGGACACTGGATTGCAGGGCTTGACATTATCTTTTTGAGGCACTTGTCATTTGGACAAGTACATTTATATTTCACTTGTCCATTCACAAAAGTCACTTGTCCCCCAGACCTTTAAATAGCCTGACGAATGAAAACTAGACTGGCTTAAGGAGGACGCTTTCTCAGGCAAATGATGAATGAAACAGCCTTGGTTAAAGAAATACGATATGCTGGCTATCTTCAGCTGGCTTGTATCTACAAAAGGCAGTCCTCCCTGACGTTTTTGGTGTAGAATAGTGTGAGATACAACATTCTGCACACTGCCAGTGAGCTACTGTGAGTGAGTCTGACTGAGGCTAACGTCAAAACACTGTAACGGGGACACAGTCTCACTCAGATTGCCAGTTTTACACAAATCATTAAAATAATTGGACCAGTTGGCTAAAAGTTGAATTTCCATATCTCTTGAAAACTGCCCTGCTCGACTTTTTGGGTGTATAATTGACTGTAAAACTGTAAAATTATTAACTTTGTGACATGATGTGAAGACATGGCTGCAGCCTAAGACTATGCGGTCTACAGGGCGATATTCTCACTCAAATTTCAAAACTTTCGTGACCCAAATGAAAATTCTGATGTGACAAGATTAATGGGGAATCGCTTTCTCTCGTAAAGGCTGTCCTCCTCGACCTTTCTAATCCGTGTAATTCTCTAGCCGTTATAAAGGCTATCTTTTCCCGGTTTTCTGCCACCATGCTGCGCGCGCATCCCGAATGTTTACGAACAAATAATTGGTCTATACTTAAATATCTACTGTGTCGTTACAGTAAGCATAGTTGCTGGTGTGTCTGAATCTTTGTACAGTTATTGACCTTTAAAAATAGCTTACTCTTGATATTTACTCTTTGTAAAAATAATGTTGAAAATTTTTTTGTCTTAAGTATAACCTGCTCCGGAGCAGTTTAGGTGTGCAGCATGAGTTACCGTGGTGATCTATCCTGGTAAGAAGTGAACCACCATTGTCATACTGAAAATCCAGAGTTAAACCTGAAGTTACCTCGCTAACCCTAAATCCGACTTTGTAATATTAGGGCTCTGGTGTTCTGCAATTTCTACCAGATATATCAGATTTTGGTACCATAGGGCTACCCCTACCCCTAATCTTTTTGTGCACAAGTGCAGCACCTGTTGTTAGGTCATTTGATGGGTAGCCCTGATGATGGGTCACTGACAGTGTAAGTAGACACAGAACCAAATCAATTTCTGTGTAAAAGTAAGACACGGCATGGCAGGACTACACACACCAGACGCCTATGCCATGCTTTTGGTCCCGGAACACAGACATACTATCATGCTACAAATGGGGCTCAGTGTAAAAAAACACATCTGACATGAAAAGAGGTTTACTTGACAGTAATTTAGCAGGATCTCTGTTTAAAAAGGGCTACAGAGGGCCCCCTTTTCCTTCCTTCTTTCTTACTATTCTCCTGTCCTTGCATCACTTATTTGGCCCGGTGTCCTAGAGCAGTGTTATTCAAAGTCTTGGATCGCGACCCGCGGGTGGGTCGTGGGGGATGAAAATTGGGTTGAAAACAAATATGTTTTCATAATTATTTTGTCATAGGCAGTGCTCGAAGTGGGCCGGTACTCACTGGTACGCAGTACCGGCACTTCTACATTTTACTCATAAGGGTACCGGCACTTTTGCTTGCGTACCGCTACTTCTCGCATGTAGCCGGCCCGGTACTCAACCGCTACTGACAGAGGAAGCGTCAGCGTTAGAGAGATTGGTAATGACCCTATCACTACGTGACTTACCTCAGATCTTGACAAATCACGTAAAGGCAAGCAGTCGGCCCACCCTATCAGAAGTTCGCTTCTCCACGGACGTTAGTTCGAGAAAGCTGTCTGATGCCTGCGTAAGTGCGTAACAGATTTTTCACTGCTGAAACCTAGAAACTAAAAAAGTGTGTAGAGTTTCAGAGTTTGTAAGTCGTTATACTAGCCTGGCTTCAGAAAGGTACTTAAAGAACGCGTGTGCCAGAGCCAGACACCCCAACAGAAGTCCAAGTCCAACCAGAAACATCGGACGAATCATGTGTTTCAAACTTATGCATGGCCGCGGGACCTAGGGGTGCTGCAGCACCCCCTGACAGCACGAGAATAAAAAATGATATGACTTCCACCACCGCGGCACAGCCCCGCAGTAGTGGACTGGCCATCGGGAGCACTGGGAGAAGAATAACGATGGAAAACCGTGCTAAGATACATATCTTTCTTTCCGAACTAGCATCACATCAAACGCAGACTGTGCATGCATTAGCAGGGCAGCTGTGGTGGCGTATATTATTACAGATGAAAATTAGAACTAATTATTCTGTTAAAACATGAACAAATAAATAATAACGATAGGGAAATTGTATATTTGCAAGCACCCCTTTTCATTATATTTGGGTCGCGATGGTTTATCATTTTGAAAATGTGGGTCGCCAATTATTATTTTTTAAACCACTGACCTAGAGGGCCTCCGAAGCTAGAAGTGCCCCTAAAAATGGATGCTCGATTATTTGTAAACTAAAATATTGTTGTCAGTAAAAGTATTAGAGATGAGAATGTTAGTTATTATGCAATAACTTAATTTCTAAAGCAGCCACATTGAGTTAAATATCTTACATTCAAAAACCCATTTGAATCAATGGCCATGTCAAAGCCCATCAAAGCAGCAGACATGGCTACAGTAGGCATTCCTACTCCCCCTACTGCTAACAGACAGCAAAGGGTGAAGAGGGCAAGATGGTCAAATAGTGGCAGCAAGAGGATTTGATAGAGGTGGTCAAGGGGGGGGGGGGGGGGGGGGGGTTAATAGTATTAATAGTACTGTTTCTTTCAGCCATTTTACCTTCTTGGTACACTGCCTAACAGTAGTGACTAGCTCAGTAATGACCAAATCCACACATTTTGTGCACGGCTCTTTGATCTTCCCAATCTGTCTTTTCACAATGGTCTCAAAGGCCATGTCCGGAGTGAAGAGGCCTGTTCTACTCAACAGAGAGAAAAAGACAAAGAAAGAGAAAAGGAGGATGAGAAGAAGAGGAGGAAAGGAAAAAGTTTGGGTAGAGAGAAAAGTGTTGATTTAGCTTACAAAAGACAAGGAATGGTTCAAATGAATCTAAAACTATAGAAACTATAGAATTAAACCTGGTGCATAGATGTGACTCCTGATCGTTTTTTCATTTTGACTTTCTTTTCTATTAGAGAATTTTCACCTTTTCAGATGGGCATTCACATAATAACAACAGAAGGCCATTGTGGAAGTCAGATATGGCCCGGCAAAATATTAGGACACGGTTAATGAAGTTCAGTCTTCTTCCTTGCATTGGATTAGTTTAAACATAAACGGCCATTCACCACACATGAAAAGGTACCAATACATCTGCTGTTTCTCTCCTTCCAGATTACCGTTCTCTAATGTATTTTTACATTCACGTGTTCATTAATTAAGTGAAATAGACAGAGAACGGTATAATCTTTTTTGTTAAATCAAAAACATTCAGCTCCCGTTTTTTATGACGTCATCAGTGTGCAACAGTGTCCTGAGTGGTGTGTGAGAGCAAAGAGTCTGGAGGTCTCTGTGATTAGGTAGGTGAGGCTGATTAGATTCAGTCTGACAAATAGAATCATCCAGACAGACAGAGGAAAGGAGATGGGGGGACAAACGTGCCTGATGCCGTGGATATTCTTGATTGCGTAACTGATTTCCTTGCGAAGTTCCTTCTCATCAAACTCCATCTGAAAGAACACACACAACAACCTTATCTATGAAAAACAAAAACTCTGATATGAAACTTTGAAGCTTGGCAATTCTACCAAATTTTTTGTTATCACAGCTATCTCTTGTAATTTTGAGTAAACAATCCTTGGCTTTCCAGATTACACAGCAAACTAAAACACACCTTAACCAGCTCAAAGGGAAAACGCTCATGAAAGATGCGGTTGATCCTAGCACCTCCAGACAGCTCATATGTGTCTATTTGATCACCTGAACCTTCAATACGCTTCTCAAAGTCCACCGAGAACTGCTGCACCATCCTGAAGAAAAGGGGAGCAGGGAATAGTTAAGTTATCTGTGGAGATGTGTGCAAATACATGTGTGTGTTTCTCTCTTTCTACTTACTGCAGTAGTGCCTTTGTCTTTCGAGAGGGGTCGTCAGGTCTGAAGTTCTTGTACTCCTCTACTTCCTTTTCTATTGACAACAGTTGACCCTGCAATTTGGTCCGCAGCCCTGGCAGGGTATCCCGGATGTGATTTGTCAATTGCTGTGGGGTGAAAGGTTAAAGTGGGTTAGAACACTTGACCAAATATTCCTGAAGAAACTATAGAGGGAAACATTGCTGGGGAAATGAGGTGAGGTGTGCCTGCGTCCGTTGCAGATGGTTCCGTTTTATTACTTAAATTGTACAACTAATATTTCTGTATATTTTAAATAATTAGGTGTACTTGCCTTTGGAAAGAGCACAACCTATTGCAGGGGTTCCCAAAAGTGTTTTGCTCGAGACCAGTGTTCTAAATTCACATCCGCCAAATGAGGGTTAACATTTATTTACTAGCCAGTTTGGCCGGTGATGCGTGAGACATTACATCAGGGGTCGGGAACCTATGGCTCGCAAGCCATATATGGCTCTTTCTGGATTTTATATGGCTCTCCCAATTTTCAAATGTTGACTGAAAATACACCCTCGAACATGATGATAAAATTATTTTTAAACCATTAGCATATTTGATTTGTGTGTAATGTATATGAATGTGTAAAATTAAATTAGATATGTTCTAAATATTTAGGTGAGAGACTCGCAGCTTAATATGATTGACAGCGGCATTTGGCCTGTAGCTAGCCTACCTTTCAGAGAGCTGAATTGGACGACGTAGTTAAGCCTGTGTCATGTCAAGGTCAAGTTAAACAACTAGCTAGCTAAATTAAAATCAACAAGAGCAAGATGGCTAAAAGGAAAAAGACAACGATTACAGTTCCTTCCAGCCTGAATGGACGGACCAATTTGCATTTGTGGCGAAGTCGGGGTCCTCAGTGTGTCTCATTTGCAATGAACGTATTGCGTCGCTCCCAAAAAAAAGTTAAACGTTGAGAGACATTTTATGATGCACCATGCAGTGTTCGCGGCAAAATATCCTGATGGGGGGAAAAGCTTGCGCTGAGCTTCAGCGGAGAATGCAAACCGGACAGCAGCAGGTGTATGGACTAACAAAGGCAGGATTCTGTGAGCTTTGCTGGCACTCTGGAGATGTGCAGAGCGGCAAACCATTTACAGATGGAGAGTATATTAAGGGTTGCATGCTCAGTGTGGCTTAAGAACTGTTTAACAACCTCCCAAACAAGGATACAATTATCCAAAAAATCGAAGACATGCCTTTGTCAGCAAGAACAGTTCATGATCGTGCACTCGTGATGGCTCGCCAGATAGAGGAGATCCAGATCAAAAACATCAGTTCAGGTGGTTACTATTCTCTTTCCTTGGATGAGTCTACCGATGTGAGCAATGTAGCAAAGCTAACGTTGCGTGTCCATTGCAGCGACGCAAATCGCTTGCCTTCCCACAGTGCACCACCCTCGGGGGCATGTCAGACAGATGGATGCAGGGTTGTAGTTCTCTAATGTCACTGTTGTAATTTGTTTAACGTAATGGCAAAGTGTGCAAATTTGGGTTTACGTCCTCGCAATATCAATCAAAATACAACTTTTACACACATTAAGCAAAATTCGATACGCTGGCTAGATGTAGCATGATGTTATCTACTGTACACACTAGTTCTGGCTGTATTTTATTCAGGATTAAAGATTGAATGCTACAGTATGCCACCGGGCACTCATGGTAACCAGTTGTGTACTGTACCGCCGACGAGGCGGTGGCAGAATTTAAAAGTGCAAAAACCCCACCAGGAGTACCAACAACAACCAACAGCGACCCTGCGACATGCCTCTTCTTTTTTTTTTTACATATCTATACGAATACAGAGACGTATCAAACACGATACACCACGCAAGCGATTCGCCTGGCTCCATTGAACATTTATGGAAACCATGTCATCGTTGGCATCACGTTGCTGCGGTGGGCACACCGTAATCATAATCGGGCGGTATCTGACTGGTGATACAGTGTATGAAGAGTCTAGCTGTTTTGCCGATAAAAGATTCAACAAGAGGCGAGGATGTGCTAAAAACGCTGATGGACTTTGCTACAGAGAAAAAGCTACCACTGAATAAACTTATATCCGTGTGTACTGATGGAGCACCTAGTATGTTAGGGAAACATAAAGGATTTGTTGCCCTTCTGTGTGAGCAAGAGAAGCAGTCCATCTTAAACTTTCATTGCTTTGTGCATCAAGAGGCACTGTGTGCTCAGTCATATGGAGAGGAACTTCGCAAAGTGATGTCATTGGTCGTTCGCAATGTGAAATTAATTGTGGCCCAAGCTTTGAATGATCGCCAGTTTAAGGTCTTGTTGGATGAAGTGGGGAGTAATTATGCAGGGCTGCTACTGCACAGCAATGTGCGTTGGTTATCCAGGGGGAAAGTACTCACCCGCTTTGCTGCCTGTTTAAACGAAGTGTGGGCATTTCTGGAAATGAAAGGAAATGTACATCCCGAGCTCACTGACTTTGAGTGGCTCCTGAAGTTTCAGTACCTGGTGGATATTACATGTCATTTGAACCACCTCAATGTGAAAAAGGCATTGGAAACACAATCTGGTAACACTTTACAATAATGGTCCGTTGTTAATGAGTAGCTATGCAGGAAGTAATAGGTAGTTCTACATTAACACTAAATGTAATACTATTAACTAATATGGAACCAAGATCAACTAAGCTGTAAGTAATAGCGAATTAAGTACAAAAGTAGGTCCTTGGTAGGTATTTGATTATTAGTAAATAAATGTATCCTTATTGAGAACTACTTGTGAACTATGACCAATTAAGAAAAAATAACCAATGAATTACTAATCACAAAAGTAATGTTTAATAAGTGAACAATTGTGTTTTTTTTACTGTTAACATGGTCATATCATTTCAAAAGCTTGTGCTCAAATTAGTTCTTTGTGGAAACCAGTTTATGAATATTAACATTATAACACGTCCCCCCCAATATTTGATCTCATACTGTATGATTATGGGACACATCCTCCCCAATATTTGATCATACTGTATGATTATGCGGGTAATTTCGAGGTGACTGCTATTATGTCTTTCAGCAGCTCAGAAAATATAAAATCCCGGCCGGTCCATTTTCCAAATCCAGTCGACTTAGTTTACCAAAACCTGTTTTTCCTGAAATCCATGTAATCTTTTCCCTTAACCTATACTCTGGTGCAACGTCAATGAGTGAGTTTGGAGCGCAAAATCATTTGGCACATTTTCTTGGATGCTAAATATCCAGTATTTGGCTAACATAATCCCTTAGATGACGACCAGGTGAATTTCACTAGAATTTTGACTTGTAGAATTAGTGCGAATTTCGATTGCAATACTACACAGTTTGTATGAATGGGACTTTTTTACAAGGTAGCCGACAGCTAGTCTGGCTTTACAGCTAGCAACAACTGTAGCTAGCATTTTACATTTACATTTATTCATTTAGCAGACACTTTTATCCAAAGTGACTTCCAAGAGAGAGCTTTACAAAGTGTATAGGTCACTGATAATAACAACAAGATGGCCCCAAAGCATTGCGGGTAGCCAAAACAAGAAGCACACATTGTGAACAACCGCCCAAAAAGTGCCAAAGGGAAGAACCATAAGTGTATGTATCTAAGCAAGTTACAATTAAACAACATGAATCTCTAAGTGTAAGTGTACCTGTAGAAAAAACAAGCAACAGTAAAAATACAAAATAAGATTAACTAAAATAGAATATTTCGCAGCGAATACAACAGTTTAAATCAGTTACCACTAACCAACAAGAGCAACAAGTCTCTAAGCAAGAGTCATTGTGATCCTTGAGGAAACTAGCATTGGGTTCAGCAAACCATTCCTAAGCAGGGTTTTTCCTACATAGAGAACATTTTGGCTCACGCCAAAGCCGTTTTCCCAAGCGCCAATGACAAATCCCGAGCGCCAAAGGAAAAAAAACCTGTGTTCATCACGCGTGCAATGCATGTCAGCGAATATGTTCTCAATAGTATGTTTCAAGTAGGCTACAGCCGAACCCTCGTTCTGTTTTGATCAATAATAATCAAGTTGATAAGCGTGTGTTCTTGTCTGATAAATACGCAACTGTGAGGTGCGCGAATGGACAGCTGAGCGGCCACTAAACTGTCATTCCGCTGCGAGGGCCAGCCCGACGTGCACGAATAGTACACCTGTAGCCTACAAATGCTAATTACATTTCCACTCAAAATGCTGACAAAAGTTTGATTTACGATTTCAAACGCAGCCTCCATTGGTAATCTTAACCTGGAATGATAACATGTAGTGCAGTACATTTCTGCCGCCACGGTGTTAGAAATCAGGCTGTACAAAAGTTTAGTCCGTATATCAGCAGTGAGTGCATGTTGGAGAATAGCACAGACTTCACACCGCAGTTTATATTGCTCGTGTGCGTCCTTGAGAACTGTAAGTCGTATAACTTATGTTGTCAGTTCTTCAGCCCGTTATTGTATAAGTCTATAGTTCTTGCAAATTAAAATTATTTTCGTTGTTTGTATTCTTCCCCTGCTAGCTAAATTGCACATGTCTGTTGATTTGATAGCGATTGCTGCCCTTTCTCAGGTTTGTATTTTAGGTGCATTATTATGCTAAAGTAGTTTTAATTAATAAAAAGAGGGTATATTCAGAGCTGCCAACTCTCACGGTTTCGCCGTGTGACACACGCATTTCACCCATTTCTCATGCTCTCACGTCACACCTTGTATATCTCACTCTGAAAAGTCAACGCCAAACAAGTAGCCAAGCTAACGTTGTAAACATTAACGGACGACGCGACGCGCAGGTTAACCGAGTGAAGCAACATTGACGCGCAAACAGCCGTGCATGGCCGCGGGAACTAGGGTGCTGAGGGTGCTGCAGCACCCCCTGACAGCACGAGAATTTAAAATGATATGACTTAAAAATCAACCGCCGTGGCACAGCTCCGCAGTAGCGGACTGGCAATCGGGAGCAGCGGGAGAAGAATAACTATGGAAAACCAGGGTAAGAAACGTAGGGTGGGGCTGAAAAATTAGGAGACAAAGAAATCACATTCACTAGACAAGTTTTACCAATTGAAAAATGGCTGTTTATTTTACATGAAGTTCAACTATTTTGCGCTCAAATAAAGGCCAAAATGTTCTCGGCTTGCGCGCTATGCGCCCCGCATTAAGGATGGAACTCCCTAACTCGCATCACATTGAACACAGACTATGCTTACATTAGCAGGGCAGCTGTGGTGGCGTATATGGGGGCAAGTTCTGGTGGGCTGTTCTGGATCAAAGTCTAGGGCCAATTTTTACTCCCAGTTCCTCCCTGCCGCCCCGCAATATTAAGCCCCCGCCAGCACCTACCTGATAAAATATGTTCCAGCGGCTATGCAGCCGTGTAAACTCGCCTTTGGGGGGAGTGAAGCTCGCAAAATCTCGCCCGGGGGGGCTACCAAATCTCACGCCAAGGTTTTTGGAAAAGTTGGCAGCCCTGATAGTATATTGTTAATATTAGCTACAGAATGCTTAGCCTATCAAGATCAAATGAAGCAGGCAGTGTACATGCTTCAGAGCGGCCTACCTTAATCATTAGGCTAGGCTACTTACCATTTTCAATAAGTTGTTATTGTAATTATTAAGTGGCAGCATTTATGCCATTTAGAACATACTTTATAACCTTATTGCTGGGGGGGGGGGGTGCAAAACACTTGGTAATAAATACATTGATTAGAAAAAAGAAAAAAAAGAACATATATACATACATATTTTTTTTTTTTTGGGAGCACCGAAGACCCATTTTGACCCAGGAAAAACCCTGCTAAGTACCGTTGTACTCCCGGAACAAGTGCGTCTTGAGCCTTCTATTAAAGGTGGAGAGACAGTTAAAGGTGGAGAGACAGTCTGTGTCTCTGATGGAGGCGGGGAGTTAATCCCACCACTAGGGGGCCAGGCAGGAGAAGAGCTTGTGTTGGGACCGGGCGGTCTACCAGGGTCTTGAATCTGATGCGGGCTGTGATGGGTAGCCAGTGGAGGGAGATGAGGAGCGGCGTAACGTGGGAGCGTCTGGGTAGATTGTAGACCAGGCGGGCCACTGCGTTCTGAATCCTCTGAAGAAGGCGGGTTGCGCATGCTGGGAGACCGGCAAGCAGCGAGTTGCAGTAGTCCAACTTGGAGAGGACAAGTACTTGGACAAGTAGCTAGGTGGAGTGCTCAGACAGATATCTCCTGATCTTCCGGATGTTGTATAGGGTGAATCTACACGACCGGGAGACCGCAGCAATGTGGGCTGTGAGGGAGCGCTCGTCATCCATGGTAACCCCAAGGTTCCTGGTAGAGGATGAAGGGGTCACCGTCGCAGATCCCAGGGTGATTGAGAGGTCGTGGGAAACGGAGGGTTTGGCCGGGATGATGAGAAGTTCTGTTTTGGCAAGGTTCAGCTGGAGGTGGTGCTTGGTCATCCATGCGGAGATGTCTGCAAGGCAGGCCTCAATCCTAGCTGAGATCCCCGGATCGGTCGGGGGGAACGACAGGTACAGCTGAGTGTCATCAGCGTAGCAGTGGTAGGAGAAGCCATGGGAGGTGATGATTGTTCCAAGCTAGGTGGTGTACAGAGAGAAGAGAAGGGGTCCAAGGACGGAGCCCTGTGGGACACCGGGCGAGGGTCTGACAGTTTGCCTCCCCAGGAGACCTGGTAGGATTACATTCATATCCTAAAGAGAAGTGCTCCTCAGGCGGCTACTGTAACATAAAGGTAGGTCTTTGGAGTCTGAGAAATATTGAACTGACACTTAAGAGCTCATAATAGTAAACTAATCCAATCATGAGCGTGTCAGCATCACTTCTTAATTATAAAAAATGTTCAACAAATTATCATTATTTGTATTATACCATGTTTAAGTTTGAAATAAACAGAGAACATACGTCCATCCTTGGTAAGAGTAGTCACAATCTCAACCTGTAGCTAACATATTTGGGGGGATATAATATTCACAAACTGGTTTCCACAAATAACTAATTTGAGGCACAAGCTTCTGAAAAGGTTTGACCATGTTAAAAGTAAAACAAACAAATTGTTCACTTTTTAGATGTTACTTTGGTGATTAGTAATTAATTGGTTATTCTTTCTTAATTAGTCATAGTTCTCAAGTAGTTCTCAAGAGGATATACTTATTTAGTAATAACCAAATACCTACCAAGGAATTACCTTTGTCGTAAATTAGCTATTACTTACTGCTTAGTTAATCTTGGTTCCATTTTAGTTAATAGTATTACATTTGGTGTTAATGTAGTACTACCTATTACTTCCTGCATAGCTACTTGTTAACAACGGACCATTATTCTAAAGTGTTACCCACAATCTTGTCCCTGCAACAGGCAGTGTTTGCATTTGAAACAAAGCTAGAGCTTTTTATCAGGGACATTGAAAGTGGCCGTGTCCTGCACTTCAAAACATTGCGAGCATACAGAGAGGATTTCTTAGAAAGGGACCCCGCTCATCATTTCGACCTCAGGCAGCTTGCAGCCTTCACGTCTGATTTACTGATGTCATTTAAATCATGTTTTGCAGACTTCCGCAGACATGCCGATTTGTTCAAAGTATTAACTCATCCACATGTGTGCACCGTGGACGCACAAAACCTGAGTGTCATCCCTGGCATCTCCATTGGAGATTGAGCTGGAAGCTGCTGAACTGAAGGTGTCGGATATGTGGGTGTCAACGTTTTTCACTTTGAATTCTGAACAGGAAAGCCCCGCTCGTCAGCGGGCAGACCATAAGTGGGCCGATATGAGAACACAAAGACAATCTAATCCTGAAAACCTGGATTGAACTTCCAGCCACTTTCAGCACAATGTATCGTGTCAGCGTTGCTGTGCTGACAATGTTTGGCAGTCCTTCTCACATCTGAACAACATCAAGACCAACCTGTGCTCAAGGTTAACGAATGAAAGTTTTAATGTCTGCATGAAGCTGAATCTCATAAGTTATGAACCCAACTACAAAGCACTCAGCAAAAAGATGCAACAACCGAAATCTCATTAATGTAAGTAGGGTGCAATGCACTTGTTGTTGTTGATGATGGCCGTTTCAAAATGTTTGTGGTGTCTTAGGATTGCTAGAACCCAGCACTATGTCAGTGAACAAAATATTGTGCATTTTTTGTAGTATTGTGTGTAGTAGCCTACAGTTAGCTTGGGTGTCACTGAGTGCGAAAAAAAACTGTGTTATTGCCACCTGCTCGTGTTGTATATAACTACCAGAACTACTACCATTGCAAGTCTTATATTACTGCTGTTGTACATAAAAATTTGCAAATCTTTCTAATAAACAAGTTTAAACTTTGGTGTGGCTCTTTTGAAAATGTTTTCTCAAAATGTTGGTTTGTTTGTTTGTTTTTTCTAGGTAAAAAGGTTCCCGACACCAGCATTACATGCACGATACATAAGGCTCTGTTCTCTGTCATTTATCCCCCTGGCAGTGCTTCCTACATTTCCCATGAACACTGCCGTAATGCTACGTCATGACGTTTCATACGCCGATTGGCTGCCCGCAGTTTGCAGTGAAACCAGTGCGAGAAACCATGGAAACGAACGGAGCGTCCACCAGAAAACACAAGGAAGAAGAAGAAGAACGAACGGAGCCAGAGCAGGGAGCATAGACTGAAAGAGGAGGGAGTTAGCTAGTAAAGTAAAATGTTTACTTTTTAAACTAAATCATTTCATTTCAGTTTTTCTATTTCGCCATGTATACAGATACTAGGAATTGGATTTGGTATCCTCCATGCAGGCTTTAGCATCACAAATAGAACAGACAAAACAGAACAACAATACAAAGACAGATAGTACCAGTATGAGCAAAATAATAAATAAGAATGGAGGTGGTGCAACAATAGGTATGTTAAATAAAGTTCATGTGTAGGAGCTATTTAAGAGGGCTATTGCTTGGGGGAAAAAACTTGAGGTGACGTGATGTTTTGGTCATGATGGCCCTGTATCGCTGTCCAGAGGGGAGACGGTTAAAGAGACTGTTGGCAGGATGTGAGGGGTCTGCCGTGATCTTCATTGCTTTCCTGAGGGATCTGGAGCTGTGAAGGTCCTTGATGGAGGGAAGGGGCAGCTGATGATGCGCCCTGCTGCCCGTACGACTCTTTGGAGCCTGGCCTTAGAGCGGGCTGAGGCATACCAGACAGAGTGAGAGGATGTAAGCCCACTCTCAATGACAGCCCTGTAAAACTGCATCATGATGGGGGGGCTGTTCTGTAGTCCTCTCAGCTGCCGGAGGAAGAACATGTGCTGCTGACCTTTCTTCACTAATTGAGTGATGTTGTTGTCCCATTTTAGTGTGTTGGTGATGGTTGTGCCTAGGAACTTGAAATGCTCTACTAAAGTGACAGATGAGTTGTTGATGACAAGTGGAGGATGTGTCGGATCCTTTTTACGGAAGTCCACGATCACCTCCACTTTCTTGTTGACATTGAGCTTTAGGTTGCTAACTGCACACCAAGGGCCTCATTTACTAACAAGATTGCGCCCATTTCAGTCGTGAAATAACGGGTAAAGACATAACACCGTATTTACAAAGGCAGCGCACTTGAGTAAAAACGCAGATTACCGCTGCTGGGAGGGTATAAGGGAAAGTGGGTGTAGCTCCTGTTCGCTGAACTTTGTTTTCCTCGAATCACCCATGGTGGCAGTAACATGCAGGTGATTTTAACGGCGCGCTAGTTCACACTAACGGGCGCTGATTGCCCAACGAGGATCTGGTTTGATAAATACCACGCAAAATGTGGAAATACATCGTCCGCTATTGGCGGTTGGGCAAAGGCACAGATCAAGTTGCGGTCGCAATGTTCGTAAATGAGGCCCCAAGCCTCTAGATGGCCGACCTCCCTCCGGTAGGCAGACTCGTTGTTGCTGATGAGACCTTTTATGGTGGTGTCGTCTGCATACTTGATGGTCTTGACAGATGGGTCACCAGAGAAGTCGTTGGTGTACAGGGAGAAGAGAAGGGGAGACAGCACACAACCCTGGTGGGCACCAATGTTAACTGTGCGGGGCTGTGACAAATGCGGGCCCAGCCTGACATACTGTCTCCTGTTGGTGAGAAAATCTGTAAACCTGTATATGGAATCCATAAAAAGGTTTACATTTTTTCTCACCAACAGGAGACGGTATGATGGTGGAGTGCTCAGGTTTTGCTGCCTTCTCCGTGACACCATCTATCAACTGAGCAAACTCTCCAAGTCACTGCAGAGGTCAGTTTCAACCCTGGCTGAAGCTCAGAGCTGCCTTTCCTCCACTCAGGCTGTCATAGAAAAGTACAAGTTACGGTATGTATCATATATCCTACCATTTGTGATTTGATTTTAAGTTGTGTTGGTGTGTTTTCACCTCAGTATAAATAAAAAATAAATAAAAAGACGCCCATCCATCTATCTCTGCACAACTGTAGACCTGGGCCTAAGCTGAAAGCAGTGTTGGACACAGACACCTATGAGGGAGTCCTCCTGAAGCCAACTGATGCCGACCAGCATGAAAAGGCATTGGTCCGAACAGCCCCTGTTCGGGTATAGTTTTTCCACAACCAAGCTACTCCAGCCCAACTTCCAGCCCAAATGTTTTTGTGGGCGGGGCTTATTTGGGCTGGCAGCTAGGCTACCCAGAATGGGCACTTCATCATAATTTGAAAGCAAGTCGCACTTCCAATGCAATCGTTACCGTGGCACATCCAACGTTGAATGACTTTTAACTCACAATGGATTGCTACCAATTAAGCAGATTGTGTGAAGCGGACAGCTATCTAACTAGACAACATTCCCAATCAGGGTGAACACTCAAATTATCTAAACTATAGACCATAGCATTACACATATCAAAACAAAACGAACACAACAATAAAACTCAGAACAATGCTTATTTAACTAAGCTAATGCCCTTAACTTAGTAGCTTTTCAGTTTGCTGAAGGGCATTCTGGGTACCAAGAGCAGCACAAGTATATGTGATCTTACAGCGTTGTGTAATAGTGATGGGAACTTCGGATCATTTTACGGAGTCGGTTCTTTGAATCTTGTTCAGTAAAATGAACAAATCTTTTTTCGAGTCAATCGTTCATTTCAACGGGGGGGGGGGGGGGGCTATACGTTCACTGTAAACAAGTATCATATTCTCATGTAGGTTAGTGCATGACATGTGCACCAGTAGATACTATTTCAAAATAAATTCCTGCATTAAAATAATGTATCATGACAGTTTGTATGATTTGGTCATTTATTATCACAGTAGCATTTAATTATCACGGCAAACAATTACACTGCATTAAACTGTAAGTGTAAATGTGAAGTTAAAATAACAAAACCATACAGTATGATGACTTGAGCGAATATCATTCACGTCCTACTAAAACAGCTGCCACGCGAAAAGGAATGAGGAACTGTTTCCTCTACAAAAAAATACAATGCAGGTCACGTGAAAAATTATCCAAAGACTCGTAGAAAGACCGAGTCGGGAAATGAACGAATAGTTTGTTTCCTCTAGCTACCAGTACAGAGCCTATGCAGGTCACGTGAAAAATTATCCAAAGACTCGAACCCGAAGACCGAGTCAGGAAATGAACTAATCATTTCTGTTTACTTGGACGAGCCTATGCAACAGTCCCTATGCGCGGCCACGAGAAAATGAACGAATCACTCTTTGAGAGGACTCGTTACTTCCGAGTCGTTGTAAGGATTTGTTCAAAATGAACGAATCGTTCACGAACGACACATCACTATTGTGTAACACACTTCGGTTGTGGATAGTATCTCCAGAAATAAAGCCAAGTCGCTCATTTAGTGGCGGAATCCATCGTTATTTGTACAAAATTATTTTAGTTAATTTTTTGTTTAGCTAGCTTACAAATCATGAGGATAGCCTATTGTAGCAGACCTTTCTATGTGACAACAGACAAGGGTCCCTCGGGAGTTGCCATAGGCTTGATGCTGAAACCATTACGGGAAATCAGTGAGGGCTGTTCGAATGGCGATGTCAGGAAGCGCAGTGGTAAAATACAAGTTTTGAAAAGAGACCGCGTCCATGTCCCATTGTCCACACGATAATTTACAATTACATCTAAAAACAACTTACAAAGAGCTCGGTAAGACTACCAAAGTTGTAATCTTAGTAATGTTAGCGATGCTAGCGTTAGCTTGCTAGCTAGCCTATAACATTTCACTGGGTCTTGCAGCTGTTTGATTAACTGAAATGTTTATGAAATGTTATGTTCTACTAGCCAGTTGCCTACTTTAGCAAGTCACTGTATTTCCAAGCCCTGATAGTGTAACTGAGATGACACAGAAAATAATTCCTCAAGTAATAAGCCCCTGTTCAAGTGTTGAGCATTAAATAGAGATCTTGAAAGAAGCCACTTTTTTGTTCAAAAACCGGACTATAAGCCGCTTCGAAATAGAAGCCGCACAAACACAAGAAAACAGTAAAAAAATAAGGTACTTTACTCTACTACACACTACAGCAAATGTATACCAGTAGACTGAAGGCTGAATTGATAAAGGGACTTCGAAAGTAACTTAAAATATCCTAACATTTCAGCATATTAAAATGTTGATTTTTAAAGTAAGCTTTAATTGCATTGTTACAAAGATTATTTTTATTATGCATTTTAAACAAAGTTCCAGTTGTACACTTTAGAAATTGCATATAAGTTTTACTTAAAGTATATATTTTATAGCCTGACGTTGTCATACTCATAATTCTAGTCAGAATATGAGTCTGAAAACTCTCCGTTGGGCTGTGACTATGGGGCGTGTTTCAACCGAACTCGTAAAACAAATGCCTCTTCGCTCAATTGGATAGACCTACAACCAATCAGAGCAACGTAATATGTTGTTTGTTGAAAACGAATTCAACCCAAGGGCTCTTTTGTGACTTTGTTGATTACGTTACTGTTGATCATCTGTCCATCATCGTATAAAGCCCGCCCTGGCAATTTTATTGGTCCGCCCAGATCCTGGTTCCCAATACGAGACCCTCCAGACCCAACTTCCCGACCAAATTTTTTTGTGGGCGGGGAGAAGTTGGGCTGGGAGCCAGGCTATATATTTTATATAGCCCGGTCCCAACACAAGCTCTTCTCCTGCCTGGCCCCCCAGTGGTGGAACCAACTCCCCACCTCCATCAGGGACACTGACTGTCTCCCCACCTTCAAGAAAAGGCTCAAGACACACTTGTTCCGGGAGTACAACAGCACTTAGGAATGCTTGGCTGGACCTGATGTTAGTTTCCTCCAGGATCACAATGACTCTTATTGAGTGACTTGTTGCTCTTGTTGGTTAGTTATAACGAAGTTAAGTCTTGTACTCGTTGTGAAATATTTTACTGTTGATTGTTCTTCTACAGGTACAGTCCTGCACTTTTTTGTGGTTCATGTTGTTTTAATTTGTAACTTGTATAACTGCATGCTCTTATGGGTCTTCCCTTTGGCACTTGTTTAGTTTTTCCACAATGTATGCTTCATGTTTTGGCTGCTTGCAATGTTTGGGACTACTTCGTTGTTATGATCAGAATCAGAATCAGAAGGGATTTTATTCGCCATGAATGTTTGCACAAACAAGGAATTTACTTTGGCAGGGAGGAACATATAGGAATATTGAAATTTAAATATGTGGACTAACTATACAAAAGAAGCAAAGTCTAGTTAATACTAAGGGGGGTCTAGCTAATACTAAGGGGAATAAAAAATTATATAAAATAAAATATAAAATATAAGTAGCCCTAATTAACAATCTAACCTAAAATACAGATAGTGCAAACGATACAATAGTGCAAATTGCAATGTGCATGCAGGGTGTCATTGTGCAGATTGTGATTGTGAAGTCAGTGTGAGTCCTTGGCCTTGTTAAAGAGGCCAACAGCGGATGGGAAGAAACTGTTCTTGTGGTGTGAGGTTTTGGTCTTGATGGACCGCAGCCTTCTGCCGGAGGGGAGTAGCTGGAACAGGGAGTGTCCAAGGTGGGAGGGGTCGGCCACAATCTTCCTCCCTCGCCTCAGGGACCTCGAGGTGTGCAGATCCTCGAGGGAAGGCAGATTGCAGCCGATCACCTTCTCAGCAGTGCGGATGATACACTGCAGTCTGCTCTTGTCCTTGGCAGTGGCAGCAGCGTACCAGATGGTGATAGAAGAAGTGAGGATAGACTCAATGATGGCTGTGTAGAAGTGCACCATCATTGTCTTTGGCAGGTTGAATTTCTTCAGCTGCCGTAGGAAGTACATCCTCTGTTGTGCTTTTTTGGTGAGGGAGCAGATGTTCAGTTCCCACTTGAGGTCCTGGGAGAGGATGGTGCCCAGGAAGCGGAAGGACTCCACAGTGTTGACTGGGGAGTCACTCAGGGTGATGGGGGTGAGTGGGGCTGTGTTCTTCCTGAAGTCCACAACCATCTCACTGTCTTAAGAGCATTGAGCTCTAAGTTGTTCTGGCTACACCAGGTCACCAAATTGTCAGCTTCCCACCTGTAGTCAGACTCGTCCCCGTCAGAGATGAGCCCAATGAGGGTGGTGTCGTCCGCAAACTTCAAGAGTTTGACAGACGGGTGACTCGAGATGCAGCTGTTGGTGTACAGGGAGAAGAGCAGAGGAGAAAGGACGCAGCCCTGAGGAGATCCGGTGCTGATGGACCGGGAGTCAGAGACTTGTGTTCCCAGCTTAACGCACTGCTTCCTGTCAGACAGGAAGTCTGTGATCCACCTGCAGGTGGAGTCGGGCACGTTCAGCTGGAAGAGCTTGTCCTGGAGCAGGGCAGGGATGATGGTGTTGAAGACAGAGCTGAAGTCCACAAACAGGATCCTGGCAAAGGATGCTGGGGAGTCCAGATGCTGTAGGGTGAAGTGGAGGGCCATGTTAACGGCATCATCCACCGATCTGGACTCCCCAGCATCCTCCTGAATGGGAAGGGGTAGTTCAGGACTGTCCAATTGTCTTTCAAATCTGCAGTAGAACTTGTTCAGGTCGTTGGCCAGGCGGGAGTCGTTGGTGGAGTGGGGGGCTCTGGGCTTGTAGTTGGTGATTTGCCTAAGCCCCCTCCAGACAGAAGCAGAGTCGTTAGCAGAGAACTGAGTCGTTAGCACTCACCCTGGTGCGTGTTGGTCTACAGCAGTCCTCACAGAAGCTTATGTATGATGTCACAGCCTCAGTGAGTTCATTCAGACTATTCTCCCATGTCTACTGTGGGAAATGTAAAGTCCATCTTTGCCTTGACACGGAAAGAAACAGTTTTTTACCTACCATAAGGCAAAATAAAAATACTTTCCGAATAGGTTCGGAATGTTCCAAAAGCAATGAAAATAATTTCTTATTGTTTAAAAATATATATTGTTAAAATAAATGTATAAATATGCCTGATGTATCAAATGTGATACAAATGAATAATCACAAATGTAAATTAAAACGTTGAATTTTGTTATATGTTTTGACGAAAGGTCCAATAAACACTATAATATCAAAATGTTTTGGATAGTATTTGATGTGTCAGGCTTCAAAGTGGTTAACAAACTTTAGGAAGCCAAACAGCAACACAACATTTTCGGCACTCCCCTTACTTAAATGAAAAGTCCCAGATTCGTATTTCAATTGGTGTAACCAGTGGCGTTTTTATATGTAAAAAATTGGTGGGGCAAAAAACATTTCAAAGTATAGGATACCAGTAAGCTACAAAAGTCCCTCTTGCTACTGATGTGTTTATTTAACACGTCAACAAACAGCGTGGCTCCACACAACACTTTTAACGACAGAGCGGCTTGCTTCTACCAGGTGTTGTAGTACACAAACTGGAGAGAGACCTTCTTGTGTAATTGCTCTCCTTGTCTCTCACACACATGTAAAATTACCACTGTCATATTTACAAACCTAAATAAGGAATGCAACCAAGCTCAGAACCAATGTGCCTACAGGGCCATGCTCAAACAGCAATGAGCTTAACACAACAGGAAGGCCACAACGAAGCAGAAATACAACGTTTTAGGGATACAGATCCATTCTATGACAACAACCAGATAAGCATGGACACACTGACACGTCACCATCTTTATCTATCGATCCAGCCCCACAATATGACCAATGCACAGACCAGCACCACAAAGGCAGGATGATAAAATATGCTTTCACTCACCAAGGCTGAGAGCTCACTTGAAGAGAAAGGTGCCTTCTTTTGTATACTAAATAGACTAACCGTTAGCCACTCTTCAAAAACCACTCCACGTTAAATCTGCGGTTACTTTTACCAGAAGTTTGAGCGATGACAATATCGTGGCTGATGGGCACCATTTAAGCTGCTTTACTTCAACTTTCTCCTCCAAATTAAGGGTTTATAGGGTATATAAGGGTACAGTATACAACCGGTGTTCAATTATGAAATCCACTTTATTCATTTTCTCAAGTTATCTGGTGTTTGTGAAGCTAACAAGCTAGCTAAGACAATCTAGCTACATCTCCTCGCTCTTCTTGCCGACTAATGTTGGCGACAAGCAGCCAATCAGGGATGAAATACAAAATGACGCTGTATTGGGGCAACCGGCTCTCAGCCCCACTTGTCAAAAAATGTGTGTGATCCACATTGCATTACATTACATTCTGAGCATGCGTAATAATACTTTCCCACCTCCAATGTACGTTGCATTGTGAGAGAGGGGCTAGCCCCACCACGCTCTCATTTTTGCCGACTAATGTTGGCGCCAGAAAGACAGATAGCCAATCAGGTCTGAAATACGAAATGAGGCTGTGGTGGGGCAACTGGCTCTCAGCCCCACTAGCATCAAATTTGTGTGATCTACTTTACATTACATTACATTCTGAGCATGCGTACTAATACTTTCCCACGTCCAATGTACATTGCATTGTGAGAGAGGGGCTAGCCCCACCAGAGCCCCACCTTCACGATTAGCCTATGCTAACTCGAATAGGCAGAACGCAGTCTAAAGCAACAAGGCAGGGACCAATGAACATGAAATAAAATCTTAACACAAACGAATGAAACGAAACAATTTAGGAAGACGCTATATTCATAGATATGTGGTGGGGCTGACTTGCAGCGCATTGGGCACACGCCCTCTTAGGGGTGGGGTGTATAAATACGCAGTTTCCGCCTGAACTAAATCGTTTTGAATTGTTTGGTGCGTGTTGCCCGTGGTTGTGTGTCGCTGGAAGAACACTGGTAGGTTTCGATTTATCTGTTATATAGCGCTACAAAAGCGCTTGTTTAACGCAACATTTATATCTGTCATTGCAGACTGCGCGTTGCTTGTGTGCTGGCGCATTGGCTGAGGTTTGTGTGCGGGAAGCCTGACTAAGGTATAGGGTTTGTGTAATTCTTTCTTAATTATGTAAAGGTTGTTATGGTAAATATTGTGTGTAATGTGTATCAGATCAGTCTGAACCTGATGTCTTTTGTGTTTTAGCAGGAAAGACACGCATAGCGAAGTGGTTGACCACTGTTTTCCCTTACATTAATTTGTTTGGATTTATAGGTTGTGAGAGAACCACCAACACATATTTCTTTTGGGTTTTTGTTTGCCTTTGTTTGTATGAATGTGTGTCCTTTTTGGTTAACTGCCACCTTGGTGTTACCACCCTCTGGATACATTAGGTCCAGTGAATTTACTGTCTGACATTTTGTGTGTTTTTGAGATCCCCAAACACTATTGTGTGTAGTGTGTTTGAGCCTTGACTCATATTGTTCTGGATTCTGTTAGTCCACTTAAATGGAGTGATTTGTAGTGTGTTAATCCAGACAGTGTTGCTTTCATTGGGGATTGGTTTGTCAGACTGTGTTTACTGGTTACTCGTGGCCTGTATACCGTGGTGGGGAGCTACTTTGATGGCAGTGTGTGAATGTATGTGTGAATTATTGTTTTGTAATCTCATTCAACATCAGCGACCAGATATTTATTAAATAAACCATACTGTATTTTGCTATATGTCTGCCTCTGCATAGTCATTCATTTGATTAGCCTGCGTCCTGTGGACCTTCGTAATAAGTGACAGTCAGGGGTTGTCACAGATAGTAAATTATTCGAAGTAAACGAAAATAAAAATGTTTGAGAAATTAAAAATAACATACTTTTGTTGCAGTTCTTTCTGTTGATAACAGGCCCAGTGGGTGTAACAGCCTAAACTTTGTCAATCTGTTCGTGAAAACGGTTTACATTTTCCAGTACTATTGGCAGTAGGGATTTGTCTTACGAGTGCCCGTTTTAGAGTAGCTAGCACAGTGTTACAATCTGCCCTTCGCTCTATATAGCTAGTTAGCTTGCCATGGGCATTTCTCTCCCATCTGCAGCACTAACAAGATATGGACAGATGAGGGAAAATTGTGCCTCGTTTTCTCTCATTATGTCCAATCAACCTCATAATCTGTTTCCATGTAGTTGAAACGAAGGCCTATATCTACCAATGTGTGGACTCAAAAAAACATAAATAATAATTCTGGCGTATTCAAACAATCCCCGCAGTGAAGTTTGGCTAACAATAGCAGCAGTGACTGACCTTATTGACAGGTTATCAACTTTTGTTTTGACAATCCAGTCATTTGGGGCACATACATCTAAAAGCATGCAGGGCTACAGTAGACCCAGGGACCAGGATCAATGACCAGGATTGAGAGAGGCTGACATGGTGGCAGAAAACCGGTAAAAGATAGCCTTTATAACGGCCAGAGGATTACATGGATAATACACATAGTTAGATTTAAAAAGACCAAAAAGGTCAAGGAGGACAGCCTTTAAGAGAGAAAGCGATTCCCCATTGATCTGCCTCATCAGAATTTTGATTTGGGTCACGAAAGTCTTGACATTTGAGTGAGAATGTCGCCCGGTAGACCGCATTGTCTTAGGCGGCAGCCATGTCTCTTGTCTTGGTCGCGTCATGTTACAAAGTTGATCATTTTACAGTTCGGTCAATTCTACACCAAAAACATTGAGCAGGGCAGCTTTCCACAGGAATTCAGCTGGTCCAATTATTTTTGTGATTTCTGTAAACTGGCAATCTGAGTGAGACTTTGTCCCCCGTTACACTGTTTGACGTTAGCCTCAGAGTCAGACTCGGGTCGCTCACTGGCAGTGTGTTCACAATGTTGTATTTCACTCCATTCTACAACAAAAACGTCAGGGAGGATTCCCTTTTGTAGATACGAGCCTGATGAAGATAATCATAATTTCTTTAACTGAGCCCGTTTCATTCGTCATTTACACTAACCAGAGGACAGAAGGCCATATAAGATGCTTCACCCATCCCCCAGGGCAAGCTGCCCACTATTATGTCCTCCGCGTGCGTGTCTGGCACAAATTGACATATAGCTAAACAGTAAAAAATAAGTCAAGGGAGTCAATAGTAGTTTTCCTCTTTTCTTATTCTTTTCCTTTTTTGTGAAAAAGTAAAGCTTCTCCAAGGCTTAACACGGAGAGATAGCAAAGAATACAAATGCTGTTTTCTTTGAAGAACGGTAAAGTGTTTGCAACCTGGCTAACGTGCTGACAAGAATCATGTGACAATTTTAACCAATAACACTCTAGCGATCACTAAACTGAGGACAATAAAGTTTGTTAAACAAATGACAACTAGGTGGTGCTAACGATTAAATGTGTCAAAAAATATGTAAGACGTGACACTCCCCGTCTGGTATTGAACACAATAACACACCCATCTACCTTTACCAACGTTCATAGCTTGAGTAGCTAACACATAGTCCGTTAGTAGACTTTAAAGGGACATGAGGACCACCACTTCTGTAATGGGCCTAAAGTACAGTCTTTCAGGCCCACCTTTGGTGACCTTCAGTTCAAGTTTCCTGACTTTTCCATCAGAGCTTGAGAAGGCCTTGGTGGCGAGAGCCATAGGCCACTCGTTCCTTTTGGTTGGGTATCCAGCAATACCAGATCACCTTCTTTGATGTTGGGTTTACTGGTCTGCCATTTGCGACGTGTTTGCAGAGTTGCCAGGTATTCGCG
Organism: Hypomesus transpacificus; assembly: GCF_021917145.1. NCBI lineage: Eukaryota > Metazoa > Chordata > Actinopteri > Osmeriformes > Osmeridae > Hypomesus > Hypomesus transpacificus. Next base: position 4,572,741 of record NC_061081.1, on the reverse strand, counting down.
CCTCCATCTGGTCCAGAAGGTATTGGCAAGGTGCTGAATCCTTCTCCACTGTTGACGATAGAGATCAGGAGCGGGTTGCACCAACAGGATTTAGGACCAGTCTTAAGCTAAGACTGGCGTAACTCAACGTTCTATGTCTAAAATGATGTTGCGCCTGTTGCACCACGCTGAGTTAAGCAGCTTTTTCCCTAAGTCTAGTCCTAAATGTTATGCCCTGTGGAGAGGAGACTTATGTTAAAACATAGAACGTTTTCTGTGTTGGTTTCTATAGTAGGCTAATTTTCACAAAACCGTTGAGTGAAGCTAAAACAACAAGCCTATAACAATGGCGCGTCTAATTTATAGATTGTATAATGAACGCGCTTTAAGACGTGAGAGAGTAGTGCGAGACAGAACTAACCCGCTGGATATGTACAATGATGAGGAGTTATTTCAGAGGTTTCGTTTCAGTAGGGTTGAGATTTTTTCTCTAGTAGAAGAACTGTCCGACAATTTGTGCTTTCAGGCAGACCGAAATGCTGCCCTGACGCCAACGTTACAGCTTTTAATTGCACTGAGGTTTTATGCAAACGGTGCATTTCAAAACACCGTGGGGGACATGATCGGCGTGCATAAATCTACAGCTCGTAGAGTTATTCGTAGGGTCTCGCTGGCACTGAGTCGCCGCCTACCGCATTATGCCAACTTGCCTAACGAGGCCGAGGCAATTGCTGTCAAGCAGCGTTTCCGCCAGGCGTCTGGCATCCCTGGTATCATCATGGTAAAAATGTATGGGTATCATGGCAACGCACGTTCCATTCTAGAATTCCACAGGCACTTTCATGAACGCGCATGTTACGACCAGTCTTAGTTAAGACTGGTCGTAAATTCTGTTGGTGCAACAGGCGTTAGATATGGGCCTGAGACCGTTCTTAACAAAGACTGACTTAGGACTTATGACAGTCTTAGCAAAGACTAGTTGGTGCAACCCACTCCAGGGTCCTCAAAACTCCAGGTAGGAGGATGAGGAGTGCAGACCTTTTGAGTGAGGATCATTGCAGGTGTGAGAAGGAAAGGTGAATCAGGATCTGACGATATGGGGGCAAGAGGTCTTGCGTTAACAATGGCACACACTTCTGCCATGAGAGTGGACAAAAGCTTGTGGGTGAGTCGAGAACGTCCAGCTTGTGTAAGCATACAGTCTAAAATTCTTCGTGATATCCCTATCATTCTCTCCCATGCACCACCCATGTGAGAAGAGTGGGGCGGATTAAAGATCCAGGTGCAACCTTCCTCGCTGAGGAACCGTGACAATCTCGGATGGTTGGACTCTGCCAAGAACATTTTCAACTCTTTGCATGCTCCTTTGAAATTTGTGCCGCAATCAGAGCGGATCTGTTTTGTAGGGCCGCGTAGAGCGAAGAACCGGTGCAGAGCATTGATGAAACTTTAAAGGGGCAATTGACTGCAAAACCGATTTTACCTTGTCATTGTTGAAAAACGACAGTTCGGAGGGTAAACTGAACATACCGTGAATATCAAAGTCCATTGACACCTCTTTCCTATTCAAATCTCAAAAAGAAAAAATTTGGCTGTAAAACGCTAGCTTTTCAACAAAGCCACCGGTCCTACGTAGGACCGGTGATCGCCCTCTTATTGGCTCTGGTCTGTATCTTTGTCACGCCCCAGAATTTACATCCAGACCAGCCCGAGGTAGCGTCCATCTCCGATACTAGTTTAGCTGCGCGCTGCTCTGTGTAGGCTACTTATAAGGAATTATAAGTAGCCTACACAGAGCATTAAGAATTAAGAAGAACGTTTTGAATTATAACAAGGATATTGAAAATGGACCACGGTCGTAAATGCTGTGTTCCAGGCTGTACAGGGAAGGCTAACACTTACAGTCTTCCCAAGGAGCCAAACATTCAACAGGCATGGCTGCTGGTGTCTATGAGAAGATCCCGGCGAAGTTCGACACTCAATCATTCATTTGCTCTGAATATTTCACCCAAGACAGTTTTGACAACCTTGGACAATTTCAAGCAGGATATGCTAGGAAGCTGAACCTGGAAAGAGGTGCTGTTCCAACCGTATGCTCATTGCAACCGCAAGCTAAGGACAGTATGATGTTGTGCTAACAGTTATTAGCAATGCTAACGTTTCCTGTAGGTAGAATGCTAAATACGTTTCTACACACATCAAATGACTCTAGCTAGACTAGCTGTAGTCGGCATTAGAAGGGAAGCTTCCGAAAAATAGCCAGAAAACGAACTGCAGTCTGGCTAATTGCTAACGCCTGTCTAGATAATCTATTTGAAAGAACTGGAGAAAGGCAGGTTCTAGATACAGGATACGTTAGCATTGCTATTAACTGTTACTAGTAACACTTAGACTGTAGGCATGTAAACAAGTTTAGCTTGCTAGTTAATGCAAGAGCATAGGTAGAATGTGTGATAATTTAGCCTAGTTTATTGGCAATGGGGCTAACGTTGATTCATGTTCCTGACTGTGTTTCATTCAAATAAATAACCTGTGTAATGAAAATCTACAATTCACGATGCATGTTTGTCCAGATCTTTGTCATGTTATTTTACAGCAAGATATCTAGAGCTAGCCTAGCTAACTAACTGAAGCCGAGTAGAATCAGGATATGGTTTGGTTGCTAAGCTGTAGCCTAACGTTCTACCCACCTAAATCAATCCAGTTTGCTTCAACAACAGAAGTGGAAACAAGTAATGTTATCATTTCAAATGATATATAGTCAATCTGTTGAAAACAGTGTTGTGTAGACACAATAGATTTATTTGCGCATTTTTATTTCAAGTCTCCAACTTCGGTGTTGCTGTTGGCCGTGTTGCGTTTTTGCTCCCAGCTTCACTCGTTGATAACCAACCAATCAGCGCGCAGCTTATCTAAATATTAATGAGCATACCATAAAAGGAGAAAAGCTATTGTTTTTTCCCGGGAACATTTCAGAGGATCTGTCAGAGGGCATAGAACAGCACACGGGCCATTTTCAACCCAACCAATGTTACATACCCTATTCGGAGACCTTAAGGAACAGTGTGAAATACCCAAAAAACCCAGTCAATTGCCCCTTTAAGTATCCATTGACTCTATCAGCTCGATGTGAATAGCTCGTACACTTAAGCATGTAAAGATGACTTCCCACCTTTTACTGTTAGCTTGGCCTCCACGAGTGCGACGTGTAGTGATGCTCCAGGGTCCAAACACGTCCAAACCAATGTTAGTAAAAGGTGGTTCTGTACTGACACGGTCGAAGGGAAGATCAGCCATCCTCTGCTCTGCTGTTCTCCCTCGTAGCTTATTGCAGGTGACACACTTACGCAGTATGCTGTTAATGCACCTTTTTGCTCCAACTATCCAAATACCGTCTGAACGTAGAGCTGCTTTGGTGAAGACACTGCCTTGATGTTTCACTCTATCGTGGTAGTAGTTGATTAGTAGTGTAGCTATGTGACTACGACCAGGGATGATGAGTGGATGTTTTTCCTTCATTTCGAGTTCAGCATGTTTAAGTCGACCGCCAACTTTTAACGGACCATTGGAATCAAGGTCAGGATGTAACTCTTTCAATGGACTGTTCTTAGGGATGTCTTTTCCTTCCTGAAGACATTTGAACTCCTCTTTATATGCTTCTCCTTGCATACACTGGATTATAGTATGTCCTGCTTCTGTTTGCAGATCAGCAGTGTGAGACTTTCTACAGTGATACCAGCCTCTACAAGTCTCTTTCTTCTTAAATGTTTGGGCAATGTGTATAAGTGCTGCTGTAGCCCTGACAAGAGACTTCCATGAGGAAAATCTGTCAAAACGATGTGAGCCTAAACTAGTGTTTTATGGTGGTGCATTTGGTGATGAGAGTCTGTACCTCGGCATCGGATTCTGGATCGACGAGGTTGAAAGATGTCTCCTGGGTTCTGTGTGTTGAGACGGGATGCTGAAGGAAAGCAGGACCAGTGAGCCAAGTTGTCTCTGAAAGGAGTGCTGCAGGTATTGGCCTGGTTGCGACATCTGCAGGGTTAAGGTTGGTTGGGACAAAATGCCATTGCTCAGGATGAGACTCTTCGTATATGTTGTACTCTGTTACTGACGTATACGTAAAACCTCCTAGTTTCATTGCAGATGTAGCCTGACACCACCTTACTGTCGGTGTTAAATATCAGAGCATCTGGCTGGATGTCGAGCTCTCGCAAAACTAACTCTGCAACCTCGACTGCCAGAACAGCAGCGCAGAGCTCCAGTCTGGGAATGGTATGTATGGCCTGAGGAGCCAGCTTGGCTTTAGCCATGACGAAACCTATATGGCACTGTCCGTCAAGATCCGTCAGTTTTATGTAAGCAGCGGCTGCAATAGCTTGCACTGAAGCATCTGAGAAGACATGGATTTCCTTTCTCTTGGAGCTGGAGAGGCATTTAGCAGTATAAGCACGAGGAACTTTAAATATCTTGAGATCTTGTAATGAATCTTTCCATGCAACCCATTCCATTTCTTTCTCAGCAGGAAGGGGGGCGTCTCAGTCAGTGGTGGAGCTGGTGAGTTCTCTGAGCATCTGCTTACGGAAGCCAGTCCATTCTCCTTTAAAAACGCTTTACGATCTTCTAGGGTCTTCATTCTGAAACCTCTGCATCGTCTGAGAGGATGAAGCTTTTTATGAATAGGGCATTGCCTGTCTACGTCTAGGTTGCTGCACTGAGACTCTGGCATGTCAGTGGCGCTTGAGGATGAGATGTCAGTTTTATGGGCGGAAACCATGCTCTTGTTGTGTCCGTACCTTTTCACAGAATGTTCAGTTCAAGTTCAAGTTTAAGTCTTTTATTTGTCAGGTACACAGAACAACACAAGGTTAGACTGGGCACTGACATTCTTAAGACAAGACAACGCAAGCACCTGGCATAACATAACATATAAGTACACGGAACAAATTTACATCTATGCTGAGCTTAATAAGTGAAACTTCCTAAATTTCCAGATAGCAATAAATAAACGACTATACTAACCCTAACACTAAAACTTCCTAAATTACAGATAACAATAAATCGTATGCTATACTAACCCTAATGCACAAAAAACCTTTTTCAACCCTATAACCTATTCTAACCTAAGTGGAGTACAGTGCAAATTTGCAGATCAGTGACTATGTCAATGACCAAACAGGAGCCTGGTGGCGAGGTACAGTGAGGTACATTAGTGCAATGTTACTGAAGAGCAACCAGTAGCTGAAAGTGACAGTGTATAAGTGACTAGTGTGCAGTAAAACAATGTCCATATCAGTGTCCATTGAGAAGCCTGATGACCGACTGTTGTCCAGTCTGCGTGTGCGCGACCGGATGCTGCGGTAACGCCTGCCAGAAGGCAACGGGGTAAAGAGACTGAAGGATGGGTGGGAACAGTCTCTTAGAATCCTGCTGGCTTTCCTTAGGCAACGTGTGTGGTAGGTGTCCTGTAGGGCTGGGAGCCTCCTGCCGATGATGAACTCAGCAGAACGGACCACACTTGGTAGGGCCTTGCGGTCCGGGTCTGTGCAGCTCCCATACCACACTGTGATATAACCAGTCAGAATGCTCTCTATAGTGCATCTGTAAAAGTTAGTGAGGATGACTGAGTCCATACCCCCCTTCTTCAGTCTCCTCAGGAAGAAGAGGCGCTTACGGGCCGCTTTGACCACCTTGTCCGTGTGAACAATGGTCTTGCTTGACTGGAGTAGGACCAGATGAAGTCAGAGCGAAGCTTGGATCGTTGCGAGTGTGTGCTTCCTGACACACAAAGCTGGCGAAGAAAGAGAATGGGGGAAATGGAACTTGGTACTGAATCTTGTACTGAGAACCTCGTGACATCCATTTCTCTTGAAGATTATACGGCAACTTTTCAACAATCGGATTTACTCCACGTGCAGTGTCAAGGTAGGTCAGCCCAGGTAGGTAGCCGCTCGTTTTTACTGCTTCAAGCTCTTTTAACAGGTCGCCGAGCTCTCTTAGCCTTGGGGGATCTTTGTTATTAATTTTGGGTAATGTTTCTAATTTCTCGAAGAGAGCCTTTTCGATTATCTCAGGACAGCCAAAACACTCCTCAAGGCGTAGCCACGCCATCTTAAGCCCTGTAATGGGATCGTGCACGTGGACAGCTCTGATTCTCCTTACGTGTTCTGTAGATTTAGTGCCTAACCACTTTGTTAGGAGGTCGAGTTCTTCACTGGCTGTAAGGTTTAACTCCTCCATGGCATGGTGAAATGGAGACTTAGACAAGCCCAGTAGTGTTCTGGACGATCGTCAAACTCGATGAGCCCGGATGTCACAAGCTCGCGTCTCACTAGGTATCTAGCTATATCACTAAGGCCCTGTTTACACAGAAGAAAAACGCATATATTTTCATGCGGTTTGGCCTTTCATTTACACGAAAACTGAGGTTTTATCACGGAAAACGATCATTTCTAAAAACTCTGGGCAAAGTGGAGATTTCTGAAAACTCTGTTTTTACATTTACATTTACATTTAGTCAGTTTGCAGACGCTCTTATCCAGAGCGACTTACAGTAAGTACAGTTTTTGTGTTCGCGTGTGCACTAGCTTAAACGGAGTTTAGGTTCTCAAACCTAACAGTATGGGACTAAAAAAGCCTCACGTCATGAGAGCGTCCTGTTTATAGTAACACGTGCGTTCGACTTCATGCAGCGCCGGCGTCGCCTGCAGCCCCGCTGACTTGAAGCAGCCAATGGCTTTCTCAGCTTCAACGCAGTCGCAACTAGCTAGTATAATGGGGTCATTTATTTGTGAATTGCGTTACATTTCTGAATCGCGAAATACATTTGTGCATCGCATTTGTGAATCATTCAAACAAATAAACCTCGCGCCTGAAAGGTAAAGTAAGTCGGTCGTGTTATTCGTAGTTGTTGATTTAGAAAATTGTGATTGGTATGCATGGCTTTATCCTTCACATTACACTGCCGCCTACAGGTTTGGCATAGTTATGATGGCGCTCGGGGGCGTATATGCGGGTTCATGTAAACAGAAACATTTTTGAAAACTTACTTGTGTGTACAACGTTATTTTTGAAAACGGAGGGGCAGAAACATTTGTTTCTGTAAATACCCGGCTATGTGTAAACGTGGCCTCAGATCGCCGTGGTTAGCGCCGTATGGCTGATGTGTCGTGTTGTTGCTAAGCCGAGCAGGGGTCTGGGCTGCTTGGAAAGGAGCGTTTATGTAAGGAGCCTTAGGGTTGGTTTGGTTAAATCTCTCTGAGGTGCTCTCATTTACCTGGCAGTAGTCATGATGGTTGTGGCCTGGTGTATTTGTCTTACCTGTACTGTTTGTGTTGAACGATTCAGGAAAACAGTGGACTTGCTGTGACGTGTCGGCAGGTACTGCTTTTGAGAGTGAAAGCTGACTAGGGTGTATTCTAGTGTGGCTTTCGACATAATCGATTGTGCGTCGTTCTTGAGAGTCTTTCGGAACGTTGATAAGATTGTCAGATTTAATACTCCCTTTAGACTAATTCAGCTGCTGCGGACTCTAGTATCTCTGGCTTCAACTAATGCTGCCGTCACTTCCTTGTCATGGTGTATTGAGACTAGCTCGGCTTCTAACCGGGCCCTTTCTAACATTACCTGAGTTTGTCTCTTTACAAAGTCAGATTGAGCATGGACAGCCTCAGCTCTTGCTCTTGCTTTAGCTGCTGCCATACTTGCTGACGACTTGCTAGAGCTCTTAGAAGAACGTGATATAACTGAGCGGGTTTCATACAGTCGACTAGGAAAATGTTGAGTTGAATTAGGATGACTCTCTTCTTTCTCTTTGTCGTCCATCTTGTGTGTGCAATAAATAAACGACTATACTAACCCTAACACTAAAACTTCCTAAATTACAGATAACAATAAATCGTATGCTATACTAACCCTAATGCACAAAAAACCTTTTTCAACCCTATAACCTATTCTAACCTAAGTGGAGTACAGTGCAAATTTGCAGATCAGTGACTATGTCAATGACCAAACAGGAGCCTGGTGGCGAGGTACAGTGAGGTACATTAGTGCAATGTTACTGAAGAGCAACCAGTAGCTGAAAGTGACAGTGTATAAGTGACTAGTGTGCAGTAAAACAATGTCCATATCAGTGTCCATTGAGAAGCCTGATGACCGACTGTTGTCCAGTCTGCGTGTGCGCGACCGGATGCTGCGGTAACGCCTGCCAGAAGGCAACGGGGTAAAGAGACTGAAGGATGGGTGGGAACAGTCTCTTAGAATCCTGCTGGCTTTCCTTAGGCAACGTGTGTGGTAGGTGTCCTGTAGGGCTGGGAGCCTCCTGCCGATGATGAACTCAGCAGAACGGACCACACTTGGTAGGGCCTTGCGGTCCGGGTCTGTGCAGCTCCCATACCACACTGTGATATAACCAGTCAGAATGCTCTCTATAGTGCATCTGTAAAAGTTAGTGAGGATGACTGAGTCCATACCCCCCTTCTTCAGTCTCCTCAGGAAGAAGAGGCGCTTACGGGCCGCTTTGACCACCTTGTCCGTGTGAACAATGGTCTTGCTTGACTGGAGTAGGACCAGATGAAGTCAGAGCGAAGCTTGGATCGTTGCGAGTGTGTGCTTCCTGACACACAAAGCTGGCGAAGAAAGAGAATGGGGGAAATGGAACTTGGTACTGAATCTTGTACTGAGAACCTCGTGACATCCATTTCTCTTGAAGATTATACGGCAACTTTTCAACAATCGGATTTACTCCACGTGCAGTGTCAAGGTAGGTCAGCCCAGGTAGGTAGCCGCTCGTTTTTACTGCTTCAAGCTCTTTTAACAGGTCGCCGAGCTCTCTTAGCCTTGGGGGATCTTTGTTATTAATTTTGGGTAATGTTTCTAATTTCTCGAAGAGAGCCTTTTCGATTATCTCAGGACAGCCAAAACACTCCTCAAGGCGTAGCCACGCCATCTTAAGCCCTGTAATGGGATCGTGCACGTGGACAGCTCTGATTCTCCTTACGTGTTCTGTAGATTTAGTGCCTAACCACTTTGTTAGGAGGTCGAGTTCTTCACTGGCTGTAAGGTTTAACTCCTCCATGGCATGGTGAAATGGAGACTTAGACAAGCCCAGTAGTGTTCTGGACGATCGTCAAACTCGATGAGCCCGGATGTCACAAGCTCGCGTCTCACTAGGTATCTAGCTATATCACTAAGGCCCTGTTTACACAGAAGAAAAACGCATATATTTTCATGCGGTTTGGCCTTTCATTTACACGAAAACTGAGGTTTTATCACGGAAAACGATCATTTCTAAAAACTCTGGGCAAAGTGGAGATTTCTGAAAACTCTGTTTTTACATTTACATTTACATTTAGTCATTTTGCAGACGCTCTTATCCAGAGCGACTTACAGTAAGTACAGTTTTTGTGTTCGCGTGTGCACTAGCTTAAACGGAGTTTAGGTTCTCAAACCTAACAGTATGGGACTAAAAAAGCCTCACGTCATGAGAGCGTCCTGTTTATAGTAACACGTGCGTTCGACTTCATGCAGCGCCGGCGTCGCCTGCAGCCCCGCTGACTTGAAGCAGCCAATGGCTTTCTCAGCTTCAACGCAGTCGCAACTAGCTAGTATAATGGGGTCATTTATTTGTGAATTGCGTTACATTTCTGAATCGCGAAATACATTTGTGCATCGCATTTGTGAATCATTCAAACAAATAAACCTCGCGCCTGAAAGGTAAAGTAAGTCGGTCGTGTTATTCGTAGTTGTTGATTTAGAAAATTGTGATTGGTATGCATGGCTTTATCCTTCACATTACACTGCCGCCTACAGGTTTGGCATAGTTATGATGGCGCTCGGGGGCGTATATGCGGGTTCATGTAAACAGAAACATTTTTGAAAACGTACTTGTGTGTACAACGTTATTTTTGAAAACGGAGGGGCAGAAACATTTGTTTCTGTAAATACCCGGCTATGTGTAAACGTGGCCTCAGATCGCCGTGGTTAGCGCCGTATGGCTGATGTGTCGTGTTGTTGCTAAGCCGAGCAGGGGTCTGGGCTGCTTGGAAAGGAGCGTTTATGTAAGGAGCCTTAGGGTTGGTTTGGTTAAATCTCTCTGAGGTGCTCTCATTTACCTGGCAGTAGTCATGATGGTTGTGGCCTGGTGTATTTGTCTTACCTGTACTGTTTGTGTTGAACGATTCAGGAAAACAGTGGACTTGCTGTGACGTGTCGGCAGGTACTGCTTTTGAGAGTGAAAGCTGACTAGGGTGTATTCTAGTGTGGCTTTCGACATAATCGATTGTGCGTCGTTCTTGAGAGTCTTTCGGAACGTTGATAAGATTGTCAGATTTAATACTCCCTTTAGACTAGTTCAGCTGCTGCGGACTCTAGTATCTCTGGCTTCAACTAATGCTGCCGTCACTTCCTTGTCATGGTGTATTGAGACTAGCTCGGCTTCTAACCGGGCCCTTTCTAACATTACCTGAGTTTCTCTCTTTACAAAGTCAGATTGAGCATGGACAGCCTCAGCTCTTGCTCTTGCTTTAGCTGCTGCCATACTTGCTGACGACTTGCTAGAGCTCTTAGAAGAACGTGATATAACTGAGCGGGTTTCATACAGTCGACTAGGAAAATGTTGAGTTGAATTAGGATGACTCTCTTCTTTCTCTTTGTCGTCCATCTTGTGTGTGCTGGGAACTTCCATTAGGCGTGATCAGCGTAAGAAGATGAATGATGAGGAAACAAGAGTAGCTGCAGTGTTTCGCCCGTTGTGATGCTACTTTTTCACTAGTATGTCCTCCGCGTGCGTGTCTGGCACGAATTGACATATAGCTAAACAGTAAAAAATAAGTCAAGGGAGTCGAGAGTACTTTTCCTCTTTTCTTATTGTTTTCCTTTTTTGTGAAAAAGTAAAGCTTCTCCAAGGCTAAACACGGAGAGATAGCAAAGAATACAATTGCTGCTTTCTTTGAAGAACGGTAAAGTGTTTGCAACCTGGCTAACATGCTGACAAGAATCATGTGACAATTTTAAACAACAACACTCTAGCGATCACTAAACTGAGGACAATAAAGTTTGTTAAACAAATGACCACTAGGTGGTGCTAACTACGATTAAATGTGTAAATATGGAAGACGTGACACCCACAGAGCCATCAGCACCTCAAATTCCTTTGAACTCAACTTAATTATCTATCCTTCCTGTCTCTTACCAATGAACATAGACGCTTATAGATTTCATACACATACATCTATGCAAATGACAAACATTTCTACAACAGGAGATGACCTGCAGCCTGGGCGCGACCCGTCCACGCATTTGGAGCTCTTAGTATTCAATCAAAATAAATGAATGGCTCCTACACACCGGCCATAAATTGTGTGACTAGGCATCAATTACTAACAGAATACTGCGTAAGGAGCCGTACTTTAAACACAATTTCGTATCATAACCAAATGTTACAAGGTGAGAACACAGAAAATTCACTTATCTCTACATCCAACCATGCCATGCCTTGCCTTCTAGTGTACAGGTCGGACTTCTGGAACAATCCAGGTGGGAGAACAGGGTGAGATTTTAAAAGGAGAATGTACCCGACTACATCAAGTCTCTCCTGCAGCCTTACACCCCCACCCGTCACCTACGGTCTTCTTCAGACAACCGCCTGGTGGTCCCACCGCTCAAGACCGCCCGTCCCAACACAAGCTCTTCTCCTGCCTGGCCCCCCATTGGTGGAATCAACTCCCCACCTCTATCAGAGACACAGACTGTCTCTACACCTTCAAGAGAAGGCGCACAACGGTAGTTAGGAATGGTTTGCTGAACCCAATGCTAGTTTCCTCAAGGATCACAATGACTCTTGCTTAGACTGTTTCTCTTGTTGGTTAGTGGTAGCTGATTTAAACTGTTGTATTCTATTTTAGTTAATCCTATATTTTTTTATTGCTTTCCTACAGGTACACTTGCACTTAGAGATTCATGTTGTTTAATTGTAACTTGCTTAACTACATGCTCTTATGGTTTCTTCCCTTTAGCACTTATTTTTTGGTTGTTCACAATGTGTACTTCTTGTTTTTCGCTACCCGCAATGCTTTGGGGCTATATTGATGTTATTATCAGTGACCTATGCACTTTGTAAAGCTCTTTCTTGGAAGTCGCTTTGGATAAAAGTCTGCTAAATGAATAAATGTAAATGTAATGTAAATCTCCTTTGCTGTTGACCGCATCCCATGGTTCTAGAGCCTTTGGATTATTGCTGCCAATCAACATTTCCACATCGGCTTTAATCCTGGGAATGCTCACCTCTCCAAGGTAAATTAATCTAACCAGGTCTTCACTAGTGGGAATTAGGGGTGGGCGATATGGCCAAAATCTCCTATCACGGTATGAGTAATTTTATATCACGGTTACGGTATATATCACGGTATAGTAATTGATATAGTAAATATAGTCAATTTAATTAAGAAATTGTACTATATAACCATACCGTATTTCATCATCACACTTGATTATTTATTACAAACAAAAACAACTGCCTCACGAGACAACACTTGAGTTAAAAACAAGACTCAAAGTTACTAGTACGAGCGTTCCGATTGGCTGATGCGCAGTCATGCCATCCGCGTGGTGACCTAGTACTCACAGCGCAATACGGATCCGTAATGCCCTCAGACAAACGGGAGGGGGGGTAAAAATAATTTGTTACACAGAACTTTATTTTATTAAATATTCATCCCAAATTATTCACACCTTCACAAAATCAACCACAAACAAATAATTTCTGCATATGCAAGTAGCAACGCTAGTGCTAAATAACTATTTAACTGGTCGGCTCCATGACGCCGGGTAAGTAGCTAGCTCCTGAGACTTCTCACCAAAAGAACAAAGGGGAACCTTCGATCAAGTCATGTTCGCTTAAGCTAATGCTGAATGCTCGCTGATATAGCTGTCTGTCTTACTAGAATGGCGAATGTATGTATCGTTGCTAACGTGTGCTGACGTTGTGACTATGTATGTGAGAAAGACGCGTAAGTGACAGAGAGACAGAGGGAGAGCAGGGAAAGGAAATGCAGCTGAAAGAATTTGCTGCATGTTTAACCTAAATAGTGTTAAAAAAATGTTTACGAAACGCAATATGTGGTGGCCGGTGTTGATTCTGTGGCCATCACCACAAATTAGTCTGTGTGGGAAACACTGAAAAGTATACCGCGGTTGAAACGATATAGCCAAATCTCTCCCGGTAGACACATTTCTACCGTTGCACGGTATATACCGTCATACTGCCCAGCCCTAGTGGGAATGCTACTTGTGTCCACTGGCATACTTATTTGGGTGTTAACCTCAGGCAGTGAAAAACGATCCAAAGACTCGTAGAAAGACAGAGTCGGGAAATGAACGAATCATTTGTTTCCTCTTGCTACAGAGCCCATGCAGGTCACGTGAAAAATGATCCAAAGACTCGTAGAAAGACCGAGTTGGGAAATGAACGAATCGTTCGTTTCCTCTTGCTACCAGTACAGAGCCTATACAGGTCACGTGAAAAACGATCCAAAGACTCGTACCCGAAGACCGATTTGGGAAATGAACGCATCATTTCTGTTTACTTGGACGAGCCTATGCAATAGTACCGATCCGCGGCAACGAGAAATTGAACGAATCACTCTTTGAGAGGACTCGTTACTCCCGAGTCCTTGTAAGGATTCGTTCAAAAGGAACGAATCGTTCACGAACGACACATCACTACTCTATATCAAAAGTAAGTTTTCTTGCTGTACCAGTTAACAGAAACAACAGGGACGTGCACACGCTATGGCTAAAGTTGCCTGGGCAACTGCCCGTTTGCCCTCCTCGAGTCAAAGTGCCCCTTCACAGGAAAATAAAAATAATAGTGAATTTAAACAGCTACAGAATTTCATGTAGACCTAGATTTTAAAATCGCCACCCGAAACATTTCATAAAGTAGCCTTATTCACTTCCAATCGATAAGCCTATGGGCAACGAGAGTGGAAGTCACAACGGGGAGGGGGTATGCCCCCTACTCTGTTTCCTCTGCGGTACTGCCGGCGACCACCAGCTGAGCCTGCATTTTCTTGCACTTGAGACGGTCACGGTTGTTTTATTCTGTGTCGATAAAAACTGCTTTGACGTTGTCAGAAAAGGTGAGTTTTAAGTTGTAGAAATGTATAACAAACGAACACTCATCATCAAGTTTTATGAAATCAATTAAAATCTTCATAAATCCAGGCTCAGTTAGCCACGTTTAGCCTAAATAATCAGACGGCTAACTTGCCTACCAGACAACCAGCCCATTATCACATGCTAATTTTTTGGTAGGAAAACTAAGCTACATATCTGCTGATGGTTAGTTCATAACATTTTGTTTTAACAAGAAGAATAAATGATGGAAGTAATGCATGACATGAATTATTATCATTAGTAGGTACGATATTTTTTTTTTTTGGGGGGGGTTGCCCTTTTTTCAGGCCAGAGCAACTGCCCTTCAAAATTCCTATGCACGTCCCTGAGAAACAACACCATGGTATTCACTTTAAAAGACTATTTAAACTGAATATATTAAATGGATACGAAAAGGACTTGAGGTGATAGTATTGTATACAGGTTCCTTGGTGTACATATTAAGTCTAGTATGGAGGTGTTATTATTAGATTTGCTATAGATAGATGGAAATGAAGAAGATAGATGGAAAAGAAAGAAGAAAATAATGTGAATGTGTATGCATGTATGTATGCATCTGTATCTATGTGAATGCATGGGTTTATGTGAACAAGTAGGTAGGTAGATTTACGGTGTGTGTAAAGATGTATGTATAAGAGAAGCATCAAATTGTTTCGTATTGAACTAAAGGATAAAAATAAAGAAAGGGGGTAGGACTTGAAAAGTTTGTTATGAACTTCTTCCTACTCCTTTTTGATCATGGGAATTTCTCATTTGAATTACTTACGATCATTCATGACCTTATTAAGCTGTCATTTTAATTGTGTATATGTATGCATGTCTGTGTATATATATTTATTTTTTTTCTTAATTTTTAAAAATATTTGTTCTACATGTTCTAATAAACTAAACTAAAAACAAAAAACTAGGCTACTTTCCTTCAATTTCCCAAACCATCAAGGTTGTGTCGGCTCTGCTGAGACGCTCACCTTTGTTTGACGCATCCCGTGCAAAGCGTAGGCCTTGGAGATAATTCTGAAATCCATTAGAAATTAATCCATTGCGTAGTCTTTGACTATTGTAGTGGTAGAAACAGGTTACGTTTTCGGGTTTCTTGTGTTGTGTAAGTCCATAAAATGTCCCTATCTCTGTTCACTTCCTTGGAGTAGCAGGTGCTGTAGTCTGACGCGTGTGTATTGAAGACGATGAAACTGGTTATTCTTTCCTCTTAATGAGAGGATTTTTTAATCAAATGAACAAGAAATGAAACAAACGTAAAACTGCCTCTGTCTTGGGTGGTGCGCCCTGTCCGCACGTTGACCCGATGACACGGTCAAAGACTGTTTCTGCACACACCTGCCACACCCCCGGCCTGGGTCCCTGCACCACCTTAAGTAGGTTCCCTCATTGGAAAGGGAGGCGTATCCTACAGAGGGACACTCATGCAGTGGTAAACACACTAACAGAACGTAATCAATAATATGTTCCTTAACTACACTTAATATGTTTTCCTTTTCTACCTAGTAGACCTTGAATCTATACAATTGTTTGGAGCTCTTAGTATTCAGTCAAAATAAATGAATGGCTCCTACACAAAGACCTCATGAGAATATTGTATGCAGCTGCCAGTTCATGGTCAGCACTAACCCTTATTTGGGAGGAATTCCAGCGTGAGCATCCCCATCCCAATTAAGAGCTACAGACTCCGTTCTAAGAGAAAGCCGGTGTAAGGACACCTAGCAGGGGCCCGGTCTGACGGCAAAACCCCACCCTACCACCTTATTATCATTTTACACATAATCATATATAGGCTATATACCGTGTTTTTGGAAAATAAGATGCATTTTCTATAAACCACACTCCACCAGAATGGTAGCTTTGTGTCTTTAAATCTGAGCATAACTAGAGGTGTTGAAATTAATCGAATAATCGATGCATCGCGATGCGGACATGGACATTACTGCATCCATGCAGTGGTCAACCATAATCGATTATAACGCAATGATGACGCTCGTAAATCTTTCGGCCGCGGCATAAACATTCAAATGAAAAATAACATTCTCAGTAGCCTAACCCGTTTCATCTAGACCTATGATAGACTCAAGTCTCATCTGGGTCTCATTTACCTGATGTCATTTGTCACGATTCGCATACGTGCCACAGCAAAATGCTGAGAGTGGTTGTGAGATCGTCCTTAAAAAACGATCCAAGCGTTTTCAAAGGTGAGATATGGAACTTCATTTTGGATTTTACCAACAGGCTGGGAAGCACAAACTGGATGCATTGCATGCAATATGCAAAGCCTGTCACACCAAAATTAAATATGTTGGGAAAACTACCAATGTTAGCTGTTTCCATCCTGAGTTGCTAGCAACAACACCTGCTGCGGAAAACGCAATCTCTGGGCCAGCAACTCCGAGGACTGATGCAACTCTGTTTTCAATACTGCTAATAATGCTGTCTGTTGTGTTCATACTTTGTTAAATAATACATTTACATTTAGTAATTTAGCAGACGCTCTTATCCAGAGCGACTTACAGTAAGTACAGGGACATTCCCCCGAGGCAAGTAGGGTGAAGTGCCTTGCCCAAGGAAACAACGTCATTTGGCTCAGCCAGGAATCAAACTGGCGACCTTCATATTACTAGCCCGATTCCCCACCGCTCAGCCACCTGACTAACAAAGATTATTTATATCTTACTACAACATACTAGTATTTGTGGATGAAAATATAACTGTTTAGGGCAAAAGTATGATTATTATGATTTCAGTGTTAACCTTTTTGCCTTTATGAAATCGTTATAAATTGTGCATGCTAGTCGGTCTTTAAGCGTGGCATGTCGTCACAGCATTTTGTCAATAATGAATATAAAAATAAGTAATTTAGAAAACTAATATATTGAAATATACAGTATCTTAATGCATTCTGTCAAGTCAAATATCCTATATGGCTTTAATAGAAAAATGTATTTGACGCATCGTGATGCATCGAGTAATCGAATCAAATTGATTCGCTGACACGATAATCGTAATCGAATCGAACCGGGAGATCAGTGTCAATTCGCACCTCTAGAATAAACCGCACTGGAATATGTGCCGCACTTGATACAGGAACAATGATACAGAGTAATGCACGAGTATAAGCGATCTTACAGCACGCCGCTGTGTAACACACTTTGAAAATGAAAGTAAGTAAGTGCGTAATGTATGATTTCTATTCCCTGATGCTGCTCCTTAACGGGTTAAATAGCATTCACAAAAAAAGTGTTTCTACTATTGTTTTGTTATAAAAACGTGCTATAAGCCACACCAAAATATAAGCCTCACCACCACAAAAAAAGATAAATAAGGGTATAAACCACGGCTTTATTTCCAAAAAACATGGTACTGTGTATGTATAAACTATACATATTAGTTATATTTATACACTATATATTCAACTTTGTCTGAGTAACAAAAAACTTGCACACGGGAGCTCTTGCGACATCTGCTGATAGAAAAGAGAATTGCAGCCTTGGAATGCAGGAAAGAAAAAGGCTGAACGCGCACCTGGCATTTAACAGTAAACAGGAGGGAAATAGCCTTAAATTAGCTTTTTCCGGTGTGACTTTGAAATGTAAAAAATAGTGGGTGATAAAACACACATATCTAGGAAAAGTCAAGAAAGCAGGATCATGGAATTTGGTTTTTCCCTACACCACTGGGGCTCCGAAAGAATAGGGACAAAGGGCAATAAAAGACCCATCCTTGTCTACATAGTTTTTATGACACAGATGTTCGAGAGTGCTTAAAAGAACTAGAATGGTAGAGAAAGTCGACAATACACCTCGATGTCAGTGGCGATTTCTTTAAAGGGGCAATTGACTGCAAAACCGATTTTACCTTGTCATAGTTGAATAACGACAGTTTGGTGGGTAAACTGAACATACCGTGAATATCAAAGTCCATTAACACCTCTTTCCTATTCAAATCTCAAAAAGAAAAAATCTGGCTGTAAAACGCCAACTTTTCAACAAAGCTACCGGTACTACGTAGGACCGGTGATCGCCCTCTCATTGGCTCTGGTCTGTATCTTTGTCATGCCCCAGAATTTACATCCAGACCAGCCCGAGGTAGCGTCTATCTCCGATACTAGTTTAGCTGCGCGCTGCTCTGTGTAGGCTACTTATAAGGAATTACAAAGAAGAACGTTTTGAATTATAACAAGGATTTTGAAAATGGACCACGGTCGTAAATGCTGTGTCCCAGGCTGTACAGGGAAGGCTAACACTCACAGTCTTCCCAAGGAGCCAAACATTCAACAGGCATGGCTGCTGTTGTCTATGAGAAGATCCCGGCGAAGTTCGACACTCAATCATTCATTTGCTCTGAACATTTCACCCAAGACAGTTTTGACAACCTTGGACAATTTCAAGCAGGATTTGCTAGGAAGCTGAACCTGGAAAGAGGTGCTGTTCCGACCGTATGCTCATTGCAACCGCAAGCTATAAGGACAGTATGATGTTGTGCTAACAGTAGGGAGGACAAACCCGTTTGAGCGTTTTTCCTGAAATACGTTTTTATTAGTTATTCCTGGTGAAAATATGGAATTAAATGACATATTTACGATATTAAAATACGTGTGCACAATAATATCAACAATATTTGCTAAATGTAGACGTTTTTAAAGGTTTTGAATTTTACCTCGAAGCTACTTCCGTTAATCAGCAGTTTGTGAAAAAGAGGCTAGTTTTACAACAGCGACTTGTTAGCTGATTAGCCAATATGAGTGAGATATGTATACAGTTACATTAACAAACCTCTTGCTTGTGAAGTATTTTGTCTTAAATACGAAGGGAACACATCACATTAACAATTCTAAAATGCTTGACACGCCAAATGTTGTCTTTTTTTGTCAAGCGTCCCTGAAGCTCAGATTCCGAGTCGAGTTCCATGAAGTGTTGCAGTGAATGGTTGCAGGCACTTATCGGACTTAAACTTAAATAACTCAAATGTCCCAACTGGAAAATTTTAGCGGTTTCACAGTCCTGTAGAGGACATTTTTCTGAACAGATTGACATCAAGTTAAGGTTGTGGCATTAAAGTTCAGGTTAGTAGCCAAGGGTGTAAAGACCACTCGGCTAATTACAGACGTCTTAAACTGTTAAAACGCCAGTGCCACATTTGGGACGGTATTCACACAGGCATTGGATCAATCCTAGTTTTCGGGCCTACTAGCTCGAATGTTTTTAGATGTTTATCTGCTACAAATGAATGAGTTGTCTAAAAAATGAGTTGGAACAAAATACCACTATTAAGTGTGCCCTTTGCGCCCCTCCCCCCACCTGTCTGGGCCAGGCTGCTGCTGTAAGTTGCTAGCCAACCTTTACTGAGGGGACTGTTTGAACGCGCTGGAATTAAAAAATGTTAATCTTTATGTATATTTGAGACCACAGATTCGTAGATGTACGTTTCCACTATATGTTAACCGATTTTAAGGGCGATCGGATTAAATGAGCGAAAACAATGTACATCTGTCCATATTTTGTTAGTGAAGCAGGGAGAGGAATGCTCGTGGCAAGCTAACTGGCTGGGTAGAGCGATGGGGAATTTGTTAGCACTCAAAATGTAGCTCTTAAACAGGGGCACTCCTAGTACATAAGCTCGATTATAAAAAATCCCCCAGCTGGGAAATGATCGCGGTTTTCACAGTCCTGTAGAGGAGACCTTCATGAACACAATGACATCAAATTGAGGCTGTGGCATTGAAGTTCAGGTTAGTAGGCAATGGCTCAAAGTGCTCTCAGCCATTTACAGACCTCTTAAAATGGGAAAACCTCTGTGCCACATACAGGATGGTATTCACACAGGGATTGGATCTAATTTGAGTGACAGGTTGATTCACCAATTGAAAAACTCATCTGGGAATTTTGATTTTGGTAAGGGGAGTGCCGAGATTTTACTGTCGCCGTTTGGCTTCCTAAACAGCAGTAGAATTACAAGTTTTTCTAAACCGCGTTGCGTACAGCATCACAGTGAGCTACACTGGTTTAAAACTACAGGTATATAAGGACAATTGTACCCATGAATTGTTTACTAGTAATATAATGTCATAATAAATCATAAAAGGTTCATCGATATGTGAGGCATGTTTATTATTTTAACGATTGAAAACGGATGTATCACAGACCGCTATCGTATATGTCGTTAAACAGAGGCTAATTACGCTAACGACTCAGTCATCAAACGAAAATTGACTACTGTTTTCGAAAGTAAATGTACTGATAATATCAGCGTACATCGTACTGTACATTAAATATCACAATTGTGTTTTTTATCACAATGTTAAATGAGCAATAAGTTCAGTTTGGCATTTGTTGACGCTTGGAACTCTCAGTTGTGATTACATTGAGAGCAGAACGTTTGTCCTCCCTACTAACAGTTATTAGCAATGCTAACGTTTCCTGTATATAGCATACCAGGTAGAATGCTAAATACGTTTCTACACACATCAAATGACTCTAGCTAGACTAGCTGTAGTCGGCATTAGAAGGGAAGCTTCCAAAAGATAGCCAGAAAACTAACAGCAGTCTGGCTTACTGCTAACGCCTGTCTAGATAACCTATTTGAAAGAACTGGAGAAAGGCAGGTTCTAGATACAGGATACGTTAGCATTGCTTGTAACTGTTACTAGTAACACCTAGACTGTAGGCATGTAAACAAGTTTAGCTTGCTAACGCAAGAGCAAAGGTAGAATGTGTGATAATTTAGCCTAGTTTATTGGCAATGGGGCTAACGTTGATTCATGTTCCTGACTGTGTTTCATTCAAATAAATAACCTGTGTAATGAAAATCTACAATTCACGATGCATGTTTGTCCAGATCTTTGTCATGTTATTTTGCAGCAAGATATCTACAGCTAGCCTAGCTAGTTAACTGAAGCCAAGTAGAATCATGATATGGTTTGGTTGCTAAGCTGTAGCCTAACGTTCTACCCACCTAAGTCAATCCAGTTTGCTTCAACAACAGTGGAAACAAGTAATGTTATCATTTCAAATGATATATAGTCAATCTGTTGAAAACACTGTTGTGTAGACACAATAGATTTATTTGCACGTTTTTATTTCAAGTCTCCAACTTCGGTGTTTCAGCGAGTGCTGCTGTTGGCCGTGTTGCGTTTTTGCTCCCAGCTTCACTCGTTGATAACCAACCAATCAGCGCGCAGCTTATCTAAATATTAATGAGCATACCATAAAAGGAGAAAAGCTATTGTTTTTTCCCGGGAACATTTCAGAGGATCTGTCAGAGGGCATAGAACAGCACCCGGGCCATTTTCAACCCAACCAATGTTACATACCCTATTCAGAGACCTTAAGGAACAGTGTGAAATACCCAAAAAACCCAGTCAATTGCCCCTTTAAGACTGCAAGGGAAGCTCAAATTCCCCTAACATTTCAAAATATTCATGGTCAAATATTTACTATTGTGTTAACATTTTAAATGCGTTAGAACACGTTCATACCGAAGACGAGTTCGTTCAGAATCAGCTACAAAAATTAGCAGGTCGACTGAGGTTCCTTCTTATACATTCCCGTAGTGCCACAGTGCATTTTCCTGTTGAAGCTCAGCTTCCATGGATTTCAATGGGGCTGCTTTGAACAGTTGTTTTCAGTGCTTCGAAACTATACGGTCATTGGATACATGCTGCGATTACGTCCCGCCCTGGACGCTCAGCGTCTCTGGGGGTGAATGGAGGAGTGGGCTGGCCTGGTATGGAGCTAGAAAGCTGACAAAAGTATCTGAATTTGAATATGAAAGATCTGAAATATTTGTCTGTTGAATTTCATAAAACTTAAATATGTTGCTGTTGAATATATCATATCTGAATTATTTGTATGCCGAATTTAATAAAACTGAATTATTTTGATCCAAAAATACAAATTCCTAAAATTCAGATTGCAGGAATTCAGATTCTTCAAATTCAGATTGCTGAAATTCAGATTCTTGAAATTCAGATTGCGGAAATTCAGATTGCGGAAATTCAGATTTTGTCTGAACTAGGCCAAAGGTGAAACAGCTTGCTTTAACAGGAAAAAGTAGACGATTTCAGAACGACCAAACTTTACCTCAGAACAAACTGAGTTGCTAGTTGGAGGAATACCCAGATCACACATACGTATCTGGGATAGCACAAATACGTCCCGATGTATCGGCAAGATCTAGTATGGAGATCATTGGCATTTGATCTAAACTGACTTCCAGACGACGTGTGGACGATGAATCCAATCACACCCGGCCGCACTACAGATATATCCTTTTAACAATAGATAACTCCTTATATCTATGCTGTTAAATACTATGTCCAATCTCTCAGACAGCAAATATTTCACCATCCATAACCGATCTGAAATGTCACTTAGGAAATGAACATAGCCTATAGGCTCAACATTGACTTTGATTGGAATAAGGAGACAATGAAAAATATGCTTGACCATCCAAAATTGGCTATTAGTAATACAGTAGCTAGCTAGCATGACTTGATTCAACCTGGATTGTCTGTGTGGGTATTATGATTAAGAGACACAATTGAAGTTCATGATTTTATATAAGGCTGGATGTTGATGCCCTCAAGCTCTTAAAAGAATTCCAACACAGAAAAGAGAACAACGGAACATAAATATATAACGCTAGGCTAATAGCTTTGCCAGTTGTTCCACATCTTCATCGGTCTCCGCCGCCCTCTGACTCTATCTCGACTCACTTGGTAACAGTAACTGCCGATTTTGGCAGAGGAGAAGACCCAAGTTTTTACAAGTTTCATAAGCACTTGCGCTTATGAAGTTTCATTCGGTCAGAGAATGTTTAGATTCGGTCGTTCTGAAATTGTCTAGTTTTCCCTGTGAAGGCAAGCTGTTTCACCTTTGGCCTAGTTCAGACAAAATTTGAATCTGAATTTCAGCAATTTGAATTTCAAGAATCTGAATTTCAGCAATCTGAATTTCAAGAATCTGAATTCCTGCAATCTGTATTTCGAGAATCTGAATTCCTGCAATCTGAATTTTAGAAATTTGTATTTTTGGATCAAAATAATTCTGTTTTATTAAATTCGGCATACAAATAATTAAGCTATTATATATTCAACAGCTAAATATTTCAGTTTTATGAAATTCGACACACAAATATTTCAGATTTTTAATATTCAAATTCAGATACTTTTGTCAGCTTTCTAGCCCCATAGTCTGGACGCTGGGCTTCCGCGTGATGATTCGAGGGTCTGTCGAAAGACTGCATCTCCTTTTGATTGACAGTAATATTGTACTATAAAAAGTCATCAAAGCTATTCAAGCGCAGTCCCATCGAGGATTTTGCAACTAGTTGAAAGACAAACTGCAGCAACCTATTTCTTGGTATTTGCTTGGCGAAATTGCTAACCAATTTTCATCATACATTTCATACAATTATACACCACGTTCCTTGTTTCAGTTAAACCTAATTTCCACATTTCCTCCTTCGAGATTAATATTGTTTTGTTAGATCGTTCGTTCATTCATTAATTCATTCAGTAGGTTCGGCTAATGTCGTAGGGGTAAACTAGCCAGTGAACTAGCCAAATAAATTGAACGTTTTTAGGATGTAGGCCAAAAATTAGCTTCCCCTCTTTGAAAGACCAGCAGCCGCCACTGTTCGATGTGTGTAGCTACTGATGTACTGTATAGAAGGTTAACATACATTCATAAACAAATACCTGGTTGAGAATCTTTTGGAGGTAGGGTGTACCCATGCGGTCTGCAAGGTGTCTGTACCCTGGGTGGGACATGAAGAACTTCCTTTCAGCAGCCATGGCAGCGTTGATGTCTTTCTTCCCATCAATGTCTTTTTGGCTCCTGTTCACCACACCAATATAACCTGGGGGGAACCAAAACCAGTCCTATTGTTTATACTTATGACAGGATTTAACAAGGTTTACTTCAGAACATAAAATGCTTGTGTGTGGTTAAACTGTAGTTCATGCTTAAATAACAGTGTAATGAAATTGCACACTCAGCACAAATAGGCCCATTTGCAGTTTTATGTTATGGACGCATCAAACCACTGCTAAGCAGATATTCCTGTGTGGAGCTGGACCTCAAAAAATAGGTAGGAGGAATAGGTTAATTTCCATATTAGTATCACTTCTACCTTGACCAAAAAGTCCTACCTGTTTTAAATTTGTGAATGAAAATCCCATTTGCAGTGTTGGAAAGGCTGAAAGAAACATTGGACAATCAAGAGCGATTGTCCAATATGACACACCCAGTATTTTTGGTCAGTCTCATCTAACTACATAGGCAGCAAATTGCCTTACCTGTAAACAAAAAGCCAGAAATGAGTTGTATAAATTAATCTGTGCAATCTTCATCAATAATAAATATCCTATATTTGTTTTTAGATACATTAAGATAAGTTGTGTGTTTGTTCTTTAGTAACGTGAAAATGTAAGTACACCCCATGAAAGCTTTTGTCATTTTCCACATATTTGAACAATACGGACATTTGATATTGCTAACTTGTACAATTGTTTTGGAGATGATGGTTAAATAAACTGCCCCAGCTCAGTATTTTATACGTGAGTTAGAAGGGCACTCATTGCGTGTGCTTGCCAAACAGTAAGGAACAACCTATATTCTCTCTCATATATGTGTCTTAATTATTTATAATTTTCCCACCCTCACTTGGTCCCGAAAGCGTTGTTTGTATTTGATTTTACGTTCCATTGCACGGTTTAGGTTTAATTTGTGGAGAAAAGTGATACTAACGGAAGCTACCCTAACACATGACGTTGCGGCAACGTTGCTAATAAGTGCTCATTTGGTCAACCGCGACATTACCTTCTGGCAACGTTGCCGCGACGTCGTAGCAACGTCATAAAGTGAAGGTTGCCAGGTTGTGCCGTAGACGACGTTGCCGCGATGTCGTACCTTGGTCGGCTGGATACGTTATTTTTGGTCCCGTGGACAACGTTGCCGCGACCTCGTACCTTGGTCGGCTGGATACGTTAATTTTGGTACCATCGGTTACGTTGCCGTTACGTCAATCTTGGTCGTAGGACAACGGATCTCGAGTGCATGTGGTTAATCCAGAGATGGAGAGTCGTATATGTGTCTACACACCCAGTCTTGTTTTATACGCCTCGGTACGATTAAAGAGACGTTAACAAAAAATATATACCTGGCGCAGGGTTGCCGAGGTTGTCAGTGTCCCTGGTGTGTTAAATTCAGTCTCGTCATATTAGCTACCTACGTAGCTCTAACTTTCGTCTATGCTAGCTGCATACTACAGTGGTCTAGCTAGTTTAGTTCACCCGGCACACGATTGACATTCAATGTTGAAATGCTGGTTGGCAGTCACTCGCTAGCCATACAGTAAATGTGTAGTTGCCATAACCTAGCGTATGTTACTGGAAAAATGTATGAAGTGCTGTACTAAAGCCTAGTTGACAAGATCATGCAACATATTGTCAGCGTATCTGATTCCTTGCATCATGCCGTGTAAAAGATGTATTTTGATCGAGACAGGAGCACCTATATTTATATCAATAATGATCGATATTGTAAGTACATTAACCCATGTCTGCACACTTTTCCATGACACCGTTTTACACAAACTACAACAGTGACCTTAGAGAACTACAACTCAGTATTAACTTTTCTAACACGCCCCCGAGCGTGGTGAACTGTAGGAAGGCCAGCGGTGCAGAGCATAAAAAAATGCTGCAGTGTGAACGCACCGTAAGCCGCTTCGAAGTATAAGCCGCACAAGCACAAGAAAACTGTACAAATTTGAAACAAACTTATTTTAACAACGTTGTCATCGGCAGTATCTCAGATGGAATCGCAGTTCAAACAGTACAATCTGCTAACTGAAAATATGCCCCCAAAAACGTAAATAAGCTTGACATTTATTTGGGGAAATGGCTCATTCAAAAAAAGTTTACTGGAAGCGATAATTGTCAATAACAACGCAATATGGTCTCAGTCTAGAGCCCTGCATGGAGAATCTGGCCGCAATAATAATAATAAATTGTACTACGAGCTAGCTAACTACTAGACCAGGGGTGGCGAACCTGCGGCTCGCGAGCCGCATGCGGCTCTTTGCCTGCTCCTGTGAGGCTCTTACTGAGCGGCTGGGAGAATAAAAGGTCTTATATAATATATATATATATATAATATATATATACTATATATATATAGTATATATATATAATTAATATATATATACTGTATATATATATATATGGACCCTTTCGTATTGCGTCGGTCGGTAACATCATAGTTTCAACATCACTCGCAAGAATCACTTTCAACCCGCACGGGGACTGTCCATAATTCCGACAGCTATTTAGTCATATCCTGCGCACACGCGGAGCCACACCATTTGCTGACAAATTTATCCAGCGATCCTTAAAGAATTTATAATACATTACAGTATAATTCTAGTGCTATAATCATTAGCTGTATCATGGGCATGGCACTATCTATAATTCCAGTTATTAATATTTGTGGCAACTTAATCACCAAATGCATCACGGGCACTGTGCACTATATAGCAACGGGAACAATGCTCGTAAGACTTTATACAGGATACATGTATTAAAGTTATGTTTTGTGCTTATTAAATGTATATCTTATGAACTTAGAAGTGTGCTCAGGCTTAAAACATTGTGTCTCACACAGGGTGTGGGAAACAGGCTGTATTTTGTGTTGTTATCTCTCCATTTCAGAAGCAACCTTGAATCCAGGCTGAGACAGCACCCGAGCAGAAGGGATGCGTGGGGAAGAACAAACTCCCTGATACACGAGAGAACAAGCTCAACCCTTTTTTGATATTTCTGTTTCAATTGCACTGTATAATATATGCTGGGGCAGGGACAGATAGCCAGTTGGACTTTGTGAACCAGCCTAAACTCTGTTGCGGGTAGGGAAACGTAGACAACCCCAGAGCTCTGTACTTGTTGATTTCCAACTGCTGCATTAAAGCTGATATTATCAGACCTCTGCGACTCCAGACCACTCTTTCTAGAACACATATTTGTGTCATTGATTACCATCATTACATATTGGATTAGACACAAAGATTTTCAGTCCTTCAAATGGTGACCCCGACGCTGAAAAAAGGGAGTCCATAGCGTTCCGGCCCGACCGACAGATCGGGAGAGAGACCCATACACCGGTACGAGGAGGCAGACGTAATCGTCAGGCGCGCCTCAACATAAAAAAAAGGTAAGCAGACACCTGTTAATTCAAAGTACTGCTATTCGTAACTCAGAACCAAATTTAGACGATTACTATGTTTCATCGTACCTAGTCAAACCAACAGTAGTGGGAAATCAACCGTTTTTATGATTCAAAATAGTTAGTGCTTGAGGTTAAGTGTCCTCAAAATAGTTAGTGCTTGAGGTTAAGTCTCCTCAAAATAGACTGTGCTTGAGGTTAAGTGTCCTCAAAATAGACAGTGCTTGAGGTTAAGTGTCCTCAAAATAGTTAGTGCTTGAGGTTAAGTGTCCTCAAAATAGTTAGTGCTTGAGGTTAAGTGTCCTCAAAATAGTTAGTGCTTGAGGTTAAGTGTCCTCAAAACAGTTAGTGCTTGAGGTAAAGTGTCCTCAAAATAGTCAGTGCTTACATTTACATTACATTACGTCATTTAGCAGACGCTCTTATCCAGAGCGACTTACAGTAAGTACAGGGACATTCCCCCGAGGCAAGTAGGGTGAAGTGCCTTGCCCAAGGACACAACGTCATTTGGCACAGCAGGGAATCGATCCGGCAACCTTCTGATTACTAGCCCGACTCCCTCACCGCTCAGCCATCTGACTCCGAGGTGCTTGAGGTTAAGTGTCCTCAAAATAGTTAGTGCTTGAGGTTAAGTGTCCTCAAAATAGTTAGTGCTTGAGGTTAAGTGTCCTCAAAATAGTTAAGAGTCCCAAACAATATGTGTGTGGAGTCAGATTGTGCTGAATAAAAATAGAGAGGCGTGTAGTGTGGTTTTTTCTTTGACCAAGAAGTTAAAGAAATCAAGGGGAGAGATGGAGAAAGGTGGGGGCTAAAATAGTCCCGTCACTTGAGATCTTACAAAGGGGATCCCAGAGGGTATAGCTCTGCATGATTATGTGAGTATTAATGCTGAGAGATGTGTCTGTTAGATGAATTCCAAGTTTGGTGGTTAACAAATGCGTGATCAACATTTGTTATTATTCCTAGCCAAACAGGGAGGTTTTTTGAAACCTTTCCGACCAGAACTTGTATTTATAATCGGAGAATCGGAGAAAAGAATGTGTAATGGTAATGGTATAATCTGTGATGTGTAATGGTAAGAAATTAAACCCCCGGTTTTTAAATTGGTTCTAATACAACTGGAAGAGTTATATTAGAGCAAAATTAGGTGAATAGACAGTATACATACCGATTATAATCGCTTAACAGCTGTGTTGGTGAAAGAAAAAAATTGTGCCAGCGCGCGCGGTTTGTTTGTTTCTAGTTTGAGACGCGCGCTGATAGATAGGCTAATGTCTATTTGAGTTGATTCATTGAGTAAAAACTAAGAGTCATTGAAAAAGTGAGAAGAGTATTACATTCAACCATATACTAACAACAAAATATGAAAATGAAATATTTTCATTAGCGATCTACGGGTCCGCAAATGTCAATTTGAGATCCGTGCATTACGCACGCAGAGGGCGTAATGACTGGGAAATAATAGCATATATTCAAAGGAGTATTCTATATTACACGTTTTGATAATACTTTTGAGAAGTTAAAGAGTAAGGGTTTGTGTCTTATGGGTTACATTGTTAAATTGCGGGTTTGAAACAGAAAAAGGGAGCATTTTGAGGTATATTTTCTTTTTGTCTTAAGGGTATTGTTTGGCTAACATGATTACAGAGCGTAATACTGACATGAGTGACGTAGGTCTGGGAGCAGTTTTATCCTATCTAAACATGGATTCCATGAAACAAAGTTATGATATAGATAGTGCTAAGCAAATTCAAAAAAGCAAAGTTATTTTATTTTGGTTTGAGGAAATGTGAAAAATTATGAGAAAGCAATTGGAAAGTTACATAAAAGATAGGTTTAGAGAGGATCATGGAAGGTTATGAAATTGAAACGGGAACGTTTTGTGGATGTGAACAGATGATTGGTTTAAACACTGATGTTTTGAAGAGGAAACTATGCATATACTTTGAAAGTATAGGGGCAAACATTTCAAGTCAAAAGAGTCAAATCTAGAGTTTTTAAGAGTTTTGATAAAGGTATTAGATGCATTGTGGTTAAAAATGAGAAAGAGAAAGTATTTACAATGTACTTTTATTTGGAGTTTCATCGTCATTTGGTTTTAAGTTTTATTTGAGAGTTTTATCAGAGCCTGGCACACTGTTTGGGATAAATAGTTAGGCTGTGATAATGTTGTATTAATAAATGGTATTAGTGCATGAAGAGGGTTATTATTGGTAGCAGAGTTCTGAAATCATTTGGGAAGACTCATCAAGTCTGATAAATTGTGGTTATGATGGTTTGAGCTGATTGGCTCGTTTTGAACTGCAGCAAAACGAGTTATGAAGTTCTACCTATCTGACCTTTGTATAAAATATAGTTGGGAAAAATGTTTGGTTAATAGCTACATTAAGAACATTAATTGATGTATATTTCATTTAAGAAGCATACAGATTCTGGTTTGGCATAATGAAAATTGCTTTTATCATATCTTTGATGAAAAGAGGTGTGATTTGGTAAAATTGAGAATCTGAAACAATATAGGTCTTAAACTTAACTTTTAAAAGAAAGAAAACCTTTTTTGAAGTGAAAGAAACAAGATTAACAGTTTATTTTGTTTAAATAAGGAAACAAAGAAACAGATTGTATATTCTGGTAGGTTATGTAAATTCGCAGGAGGAACTTATGGAACTAAGGAATCTGTTTCGTTATGTGCTGATTTGAGCCATGGGATGAATCATGTCTCAAACAGGAAGGGTGGAGATAACAAAACAGTGTTTATAGCATATGGATTTCTATTCAAGGAAACTTTTACGATTTTTTTTTTTGCATACCCTATTTGTGCAAACATGATATGCATGCACTTTATTGAACTAAAGAAATGTGAAGGGGAAAATACTGCCTGGTATATAGATACAGTATATTTACTAGGTGAATTGAAGTCTTTCCCAGTCCTATACCAGATGCTTAACACCATTTGAATTGATTTATTGGAGATCATATGTACTACAACTTAAACCTTTCACATAGCATAATGAAGAGGTGAATCAAATGGTTAACCAATTTTATAAAAAATGCTAACTAGAAAAGAGATATCTTCTGCTAAATTCTGTTCCAGGTGAAGCTGTAACCCAAAGAGTGGAGGAGTTAAACCAGGAGATTGGTTTGACAGTTACATTTTGAATTACATTTCTTTTGATAATTTATTTTATTTTTTCTATATTACAATTCTAAAAAGCTTGGCTAAAGTTGTATGTATGTGGTGAAGGGGGCCTGTGAGAATGTCCAGGTCTGCCGTGGATACATGGATGTCAAATGTCCACTCTGCGGAGTGACGGTGGGTTTCCCCCTGTAACATCATTAGGGTTTTCCCACTGTGTCCAGTGTGTCCTCACCACTTGGCCATAACGCTGCATAGTCTCATCATTATTGTATGTTAACATTGTATAATCAGTAATGGGATATTTTTAATTCTGTGTTTGTTGTCCCACCCTAAAAATATCCACTTTAAATCCTCAAATGGGTTCTTGATTTCAATATCTGTGTTTAATCATTGGTGTCCGACTGTTTGCATCTCATTTGACTCAGTTACTGCTTGATCATGGGAGATAAGGTGATGCTGGGACTGTAACTCTTTTCTGCTTCAGGACGAGTCAGAGCGGCGGGTCTGACTACCTTTGGATATACAACCCCTGTTCTAAGGCCCCATTCCCCTGGAGACCCTGTCCCCCCTTTCTCACTGGATGATCTACCCCTTCCCCTTGCAGACCCTGCCCTATTTGCCTCTATGCCTCATCAGACCTAGGAGTGGTCTGCCTCCCCCCCCCCTTCCCCTTGAAGACCCTGCCCCACCTGCCCCCATACATCATCAGATGTTCGGGAAAGCCTGTTGTACATTCATGGACAGGACCATTACAGGTCATCGAGAGAACCTCGCACGCCCTAAGGGTGCTGGGGAAAGGGAGTATGTGGTACCACTGGAGCATGTGTTGTGCTGTGCATGAGTTGGTGGAGAAGTGCCAGGAGGGCCAGTGAACCTTTTGCTATTGCTACGAATGTGAGAGTCCAGAAAAGAGGGTTACGACCAGGTCAAGAGTGTTACTGCTTGACCATACTAGAATTGTACTGGACTAAGATGGTTTCTGCTAATTTGCTTAGTGTGTGCTATATCGAATATCAACATGATTGTTGCTCTATCCCATGTATCAGGTCCCTGTGCAACCAGATCATTGTCTCGGCTGTGGAGAACCCAATGAAGGGGTTGCAAATGCCATTGCTGGGGGTGGCTGACCAGGACGAGGAGGCGGTGGTTGGTCTGGGCTATGTTGATTGATCTCTGGTGTTTTCAGAGATCAAAAGAGGGATTAAAGAATGTATAATACATTACAGTATAATTCTAGTGCTATAATCATTAGCTGTATCATGGGCATGGCACTATCTATAATTCCAGTTATTAATATTTGTGGCAACTTAATCACCAAATGCATCACGGGCACTGTGCACTATATAGCAAAGGGAACAATGCTCGTAAGACTTTATACAGGATACATGTATTAAAGTTATGTTTTTTGCTTATTAAATGTATATCTTATGAACTTAGAAGTGTGCTCAGGCTTAAAACATTGTGTCTCACACAGGGTGTGGGAAACAGGCTGTATTTTGTGTTGTTATCTCTCCATTTCAGAAGCAACCTTGAATCCAGGCTGAGACAGCACCCGAGCAGAAGGGATGCGTGGGGAAGAACAAACTCCCTGATACACGAGAGAACAAGCTCAACCCTTTTTTGATATTTCTGTTTCAATTGCACTGTATAATATATGCTGGGGCAGGGACAGATAGCCAGTTGGACTTCGTGAACCAGCCTAAACTCTGTTGCGGGTAGGGAAACGTAGACAACCCCAGAGCTCTGTACTTGTTGATTTCCAACTGCTGCATTAAAGCTGATATTATCGGACCTCTGCGACTCCAGACCACTCTTTCTAGAACACATATTTGTGTCATTGTGATTACCATCATTACATATTGGATTAGACACAAAGATTTTCAGTCCTTCATCCTCGAATTGACTTGTGAAATTCTTGCTTGTTTTTTGTTTTATTCCTTTTCTCAGCACCCGACTCATGTTGGCAAAATTGTTCTAGCTCTCTTGTTGCTGACGGTTGTTTCTCCCGGCCATCTCCTTCCTCCTTGCACTCTCACAGGGTGTGCACTAACACCCTGTGGTGTAACGTAAATCATTAATGAACAAATATTATAAAAGATTTCTTGACAAACGGTAATTTCATTTTAGAGCACATCGAGTCAAGAATAAGAATAAACAAATATTTAAAGTAGAAAAATAAATACATTTGTGATTGCAAACCAGGCAGGCGCGAGGCCTCAGTGGCGGGAGGCCATGTGCGGTCGTACAGTTGGTACTACACATGCGACAGTTAGTTGCTGCTAGTGAATGAGTGAATAATGTCTAAGTCAGCAGACTCAGCTTTTTAAAACATTTTCAAAGCACTCAGAGACTGTCACGTTAGCATCATATCAGGTAGCATGGATCGTGCTAAAAAGCCATACAGTGAAGGGGACTTTGTGAAGACATGGCTCAAAGATGTCATCGCTATCCTCGCGCCTAAAAATTACGGTTTAAAGCAGTCTGTGTCAGACCTGCTGCAGCTGTCACGGCAGACAGTTGAACAGAGAATATCGGATATTAACAACTCCATTAAAACACAGTTACATACGGACCTTGAGAAATGCCTGTATTTCAGCATTGCTTTGGAGGAGAGTTGTGACATTCAGGATAAGCCTCAGTTGGCAATATTTGTACGTGTCAGAAGACTGCACAACCAAGGAAGAGCTGCTTGACATTGTGCCGTTAAAAGACAGGACCCGTGGCATCGACTTGAAAAAGACACTCATGACTGTTGCTGAGAAGGCAAATTTGCAGTTGTCAGAACTAACAGCAATAGCCACAGACGGTGGGCCAGCTATGTTAGGAGCTGCAAATGGCCTTGTTGGGCTGTGTAAAGCTGACGACCGTTTCCTGGATTTTTGGACATTTCACTGCATCATCCATCAAGAGCATCTGGTGTCTAAGAAGCTGAACTTGGACCACGTCATGAAACCAGTGCTAGAAATTGTGGATTTTATTCGCACTCGTGCTCTCAACCACAGACAGTTCAAAAACCTCATTGCTGAACTTGATGAAGATCTTGCCAGTAATCTGCTTTTCCACTGCACTGTGAGATGGCTTTCAAGAGGTAACATGCTTTCACGATTTTTTGAAATGTTGAACCCAGTGAAGCTGTTTCTGGCAGAGAAACATAAGGAATATCTCCAGCTACATGACCCCCAGTGGATTTCAGATTTGGGGTTTCTGGTTGACATGCTGCATCATCTGAACAAACTGAATGTAGATCTGCAAGGAAAGTTTAAAATGCTGCCTGACCTGGTGCAAAGTGTTTTCACATTTGTCAACAAGCTCAAGCTATTCCAGACCCATCTTCAAAAGAGAAAGCTCACACATTTCCCCTCCTTGTTGAAGGCAAGTGGAGGAGCAGCTGAGGTCTTACATAGGAGCATGGCATGCTATGCAACACTGGTTGAAAATCTGCAGCAGAGTTTTGAGGACAGATTCTGCAACCTGAGGGAAAAATAGCCACAGATCACCTTCCTCATTAACCCTTACACTGTTGAATCAGACTGTTTGAAAGCCCCTTTAGCGACAAATGAAGCAGCGTCCCAGTTGGAGATGATTGAACTTTGTGAGGATGATAGACTGAAATCTGTGTGGAGAGAAGGAACCACAGAGTTCTGGAAAACAGTGCCCACAGACAGATATCCCAATGTTAAACAGGCTGCACTCAAGCTTATGTCAATGTTTGCAGCAACTTATGTCTGTGAATCAGTGTTTTCTACACTTAAACAAGTTAAGTCACAAAACATCTTTCTGTTCTTACCGACACACTCATGAAGCAGTTGCTTCGAGTGGCTACAACTGAGTACAAGCCAGACCTGAAAAGGCTTGTGGATAACAAAGACTGCCAAGTTTCCCACTGAGTTAGTGCACAGTGCATGTGTTGTGTGGCTCTTTGCTATGGTGTGGTTTTTTTTGTGGCTCTTTATGCTAGACTGGTTAGCCACCCCTGTACTAGACCAATGGTTCCCAAATGGAGTGCCATGAGGCAAGGCCAGGTAGGGTTGCCAACTTCCTCAACCCCAAACGAGGGATGCTTTCTTCCAGGTGCGCGCGCGCATGCCAATAGCTGACCCACAATAACGGAAATCACCAGCTTTCATTAGCCATACCATAAATCTATAGCCTGGTCCTTACCAGACTCTCGTACATTTCATTTGTACAGAGAGTCTGGCCTCGCTCCATTGACAAGCGTTGATTTCCTTGTAGGCGGGTACTCTGTTGAAGTTTAAAACTATTGGATCTGCCCAGAGCCACTCTGATCTGCCACAACATCATGGCCACCAATAAAAATTCTGCAAAACTTGTTCTTGCTCTGGCTTTAGTTTATAGATATTCGGCAGTGTTGCCACAACGGACCGAATGGCTTCGCTCACATCTTTCTCCGCCGCCATTACGGAACTACAACACAAACTAGCGCACGATATAAACGTCAACGTTCTCAGCCACTCCCTCTGTGATTCGCCGGTAGAAAATCAACCGGAAAAATCTGACTTGGCCAGACGTAGTACAGAAGCAAAATCCAAATTGAGCGAAAGTACGTAGGAGGGCAGAGCCAGGCTAATAAATCTACTAATTTCAGTGTAATTTTGGCAAACCACTACTGTACTCGCTTGGATGTATTGTTCATAGCAACGTGGACTGGAGCTGTAACTGACGGGACAAATTAAAATCACCCATAATTCGGAATGTCCCAGACAATTCGGGACGCTTGGCAACCCTAAGGCCAGGTGTGCCGTGGGATTTTTCTGACAGCCATACAAATTTTGCTATTAAATATCAAAATTGAAGGCTTAGCGCCAGTAAGATTTGTAACAAAATATCAGCCTTGGTGGTAGCACAAACAGCGTACAAGTTATAGAACTTAGTGGCAGGTTCGAACCGCTCTCGCGCAAAGAGCGAGAGCCGCAACACACAGACGCGCAAAGAATGTTCAGAATGTCCTGTCAAACTACAATAACGGCTTGCGGTTAGCTAGTTTTGCTCAAACGTCATTAAGAAAGAAAGAAAATGGATCGCTTTATTGTGAGGAGCAAACCCCAGATAGTCAGCGTAGAATAACCACCTAAAGAGAAGAAAAGAAAAACCGTCAGCAGACATCATGAAAGCTACCTGTGTTATGGCTTCACCTGGACCGGGGATGTCAACTGCCCCCATCCCGAGTGCGTCATCTGTCAGGAGAAGTTGACTAATGCTAAGATGGTGCCAAGTAAATTGAAGAGGCACTTGGAAACCAAACATCCTTTCCATGTTGAGAGAAACTTGGCCTTCTTTAAAAGAGCGACGGATCTGAACCAGAGGTAGCAAGACCGTTTGTTGGATTGTGTAAAAGTGTGATAAGGCTATGGAGGCATCCTCCCCAAAAATTGCAGGTGTCATGCTGAGTCCAGATGCCGCAAATGCCTTATCAAAAGTGCTTTCGTCAGATAATACAGTCAAAATAAGGATCGACAACATGTCAGATGACATAGAACAACAGTTGATGGAGAAACTGCAGGTCAGCGGCACATTTTCTCTCCAGCTAGATGAGTCAACTGACATAAGTGGGGCTGCCCAACTTCTGGCAAACGTCAGATATGTTGATAGTGATTCAATCAAAGATACTTTTTTATTCTGTAAAGAAATGGAAAGCCACACAACAGGGGAAGAGATATTCACGGTAACTAATGACTATTTAAAAGAGAAAAGTCTGACCTGGGAAATGTGCGTCAGTCTTTTTACATACCGCATCTTGCCGCATGCATGACGGGGAGAGTGAGAGGTTTTATTGCCAAGGTTTATAAACAAAACCCAAATATTGTGACAAACCACTGTATTTTACATCGAGAGGTATTAGTTGCCAAAACCATGCCCCCGGAGTTGGCTGAGGTGCTGGATCAGTCTGTGCAGGTGGTGAATTACATAAAATCAAGGCCCCAAATGTCTCGGCTATTCTCCCAACTGTGTGCTGAGATGGGAGCTGACCACCAAAGCCTACTCCTCCACACAGAGGTACGTTGGCTGTCACAGGGAAAAGTCCTGTCCCGTCTTTATGAGCTGCGAGAAGAGGTTTTGGAGTTTTCGAATGAACACCCTGTCCCTCATAAGGGCAGGGTGTTCATGGACAAGCTTGCGGATCAGAGGTGGGGCGGCAAGCTGGCTTACCTTGCAGATATATTTGGGCATCTCAACGAGTTAAACACCAAGCTTCAGGGCAGGAATGAGAACATTCTATCGTCCACAGACATGATTTGAGGGTTTATGGGCAAGCTTATCCTATGGCAGGAGGCTTTGGAACAGGGTTCCATGGAGATGTTCCCATTGGCATCAGCCGCGCCACAGGCAGCTAGGGAGCGCGCTTTATTTGTTGAACACCTTCAGACATTAAAAGAGAGGTTTAAGCACTACTTTCCATGTGTGGCCGACATCAAGGACTTTGACTGGATTCGAGCCCCTTTCAATCAGGAAACCTCAACAAAAAAGCTCATTTTGAGGGAGAGAGAGGAATGTCTCAAGTATTTTATTTGTCAGGTACACAGAACAACACAAGGTCAGACTGGGCACTGAAATTCTTAAGACAAGACAACGCAAGCAATTGGCATAACATAACGTACACAGAACATAATTAACATCTGGGGTCAGATGGCTGAGCGGTGAGAGAGTCGGTCCAGTAATCCGAAGGTTGCAGGATCGATTCCCCGCCGTGCCAAATGACGTTGTGTCCTTGGGCAAGGCACTTCACCCTACTTGCCTCGGGGGGAATGTCCCTGTATTTACTGTAAGTCGCTCTGGATAAGAGCGTCTGCTAAATGACTGACTAAAACATCTATGCTGAGCTTAAATAAGTGAAACTTCCTAAATATACAGATAGCAATAAATAATCCACTATACTAACCCTAATACTAAAACTTGATAAATATACAGATAGCAATAAATAATCCACTATACTAACCCTAATACAAAAACTTCGTAAATATACAGATAACAATAAATAATACACTATACTAACCCTAAATGCACATAGAATCTATTCAACCTATTCTAACCTAGGTGGAGTACAGTACAATAGTGCAAATTACAGATAGTCAACCAGCAGCTGAGAGTGACAGTGTGTAAGTAACTAAGAGGACAATCAGTGACTAAGTCAATGACCATACAGGAGCCTGATGGCGAAGTACAGTGAGGTAAAGTAGTGCAATGTTACTGAGTGTGACCAGTAGCCGAAAGTGACAGTGTTTAAAGTGACTAGTGAGAAGTGTATCAGTGTCCATATCAATGTCCATTCAGAAACCTGATGGCCCTTGGGTAGAAACTGTTGTCCAGTCTGCGTGTGCGGGACCGGATGCTGCGGTAACACCTGCCAGAAAGCAATGTGCAGAGCTCCGGATGGACCGCACAATGAAACTCAAATTTAGTGAGCTCCCACTGGATCAGTTTTGGCTGGCTTCTGCATCAGAGTACCCAATCATCTCCCGCCACGCGATTTTTTTTCCACTACCTACCTGTGTGAGTTGGCATTCTCTACTGTAGTTTACATGAAGAGCAACAGGAGGTCACGCCTCTCCGTTGAACAGGACTTGCGAGTGGCCCTCTCTTCAGTACCACCAAGAATTTAAAAAATCTGTGAGCAACAGGCACATGTTTCTCACTAGCTTGTAAGCAGACAAAATAGCAAATGTTAAATAGCAAATGTACAATATAAAATGTTTAAATGCTGATTCAAATATAAATGATTTGTAAGTTTACAAACTTTCAAATTAATTATTTAATTATCATCAGTAACAACGTTTTTGACAAACTGTATTTGGCATTAGTAAAAAAGGCTATAGTAAGTTGTTAAGTTGCCCAGTTAAGGCGTGTCTATTTAATGACCATGTATGGATATCACGTTGGTCACATGACTCCTCACGTTACAAATGTTTTTGGTTTGCTTTACGGCACATTCGCATGGAGTGGCAGCTTGGTCCGGGCACTTTTGCACTTTCTTGTACTTGGTTGTCTTAAAAGGTTTTAATAGTGTGGTACCCTTGTATATAGGTCACTTCAGTCATACATGGAAGTCACGTTGTATGCCCAGTGAAACACCGTCATTGTTGGCCTCACGAGGGCTAGTTCCCTGTATAATGTCTTATTCAAATGGTACTACAGAGTTATGTATTCATGTATATTTTATGTTTGTGCTTTACCACATACACCCACAAACACCTCAATGAATTCATTGTTTTTACAAGTATTTAATACAAAGAGTTATGATTCTACTGGATATCCAAGTCTCCCTTTTTTTCTTGATTCTAATTGGATGACCCTTAGCGATTACACATTTCCCTATAACATCAGTAAATAAAAATAAAAATTTACAGAGTGATAACACATGTTATGGAGGCACTGATATAAATACAGGTGTGCCTTGAGATTTTGACTTGCCTTTTGGTGTGCCTTGGGCACAAAAAGCTTGAAAACCACTGTACTAGACTACTGCTGTGTGGGAATCGCAGGAGCTAACCAGTCGAAGGGCATACACAAATAAAGGGTGTTGCTATCACAGCCTGGAAACATACCTAGCTATTAGGGGTGACGTGGTGCGATATAACGCGGTGCAAAAATGTAATAATAGTACCGTAGAGTCACAGCAATTTTTTTTGTTGATATTATATCTGTTTTATCCTTTTGGTTGAGCTACCAACACGCAACCTCTTTCACCTGCGTCACATGTGCACACAGCATTGAGCATTCACAGCTTGAGCTGGCCGGTAGCCTAGCAGGGCAAAATGAGTTCGGCTGAAACTAGAAGATGCCCCGTCCACTTATAAGTCCGACGTCCAGCAGCACTTTGGTTTAACAGTCACTCGACAAGAGGACGGTAAAAAACTGACAAAACACAAACTGTGCGTGAATACAGTTTGTTTCTTTATTTTTTTGCGTCATCACAAATGACACAGGACATTAGTGTACTATTGAGTGAAAAGGGTAAGTTAAACATTTCTCCTTCCTGTCAAATTCAACAAAAAACTCTAAACAAGGCATACCCAAAGTAAATTGAAAGCTGTTCTTGAACAATTTGGAATACATGCATGGTTGTGGTCTCTTGAAAGGTGAGACTCTGAAGTTCCTTCCCCTTTTTTCAGGATCCCTGTAAGTCCTACTGGTTTGGAGTAATAGAAGCTTGAACACAATGAAATTCCTGAAATGAAATGGCCTAATTCAAATGAATGGTCATTACCAGGCTTCCACAGAGCTTGATAACAACCCTTTCATTTGAATCAGGTGTGCTGGAGCAGGGAAACATCTAAAACATGCAGGACAGCGGCCTTCGAGGACCAGGATTGGAGAACCCTGCAATAGAGTGCTTTATCTGATTCACCAGTATTGATGCAGAAAAAGCTCTGCTTCTGTCAGCCATTTTGCGCCTGTACTTTTACTTTGAAAGTTCCAAAGTTACCCCTATTGTTGCCTATTGGCATCTGCAGAATTTCATTGGCTATTAGGCTAACAATCTCATTTGTGAACCAGCTGAAGCCAATTTCAGTATTGTACCAAAGAAAGACTTGGGGGGGAGCAGGACAGGATGCACGGATTTTGGGAGCCACCTGGGGGGTATTCCAGGTAGCGGGTTTAACAAACTCTGAGATTAACCCTGAACTCTGAGTTTAGTTACTCTAACATGGGAAACTCTGAAAATTCGGTTCCAGAAAAGTTCTAGCCCTCCCAGTCACCAGTGCTGCATGTGAGCGGAGTTTTTCAGCTCTAAAGCTCATTAAAACTCATTTGAGGACAACCATGTTAGACAACAGACTAAGCCATTTAGGTTTGCTAAGTATTGAGTCAAGAAGAGCGAGGGCACTCAACATGGATGATTTTATCAAAGTGTTTGCAAGCAAACACAAGAACAGGCGAATTGCACTGTTTTAACCCTCCTGTTTACCTCAGCTTAATAGTCCATGAGCCAGGGGGTTGGTCATGCCATTTTGGAGGGACCAAGTCTCATGGTGATTTTTTTAAAGGTCTATGTGATACATAGCCTAACTCTTACATACATATAGGCTACAGTACATTTTCCTCAACCCTTACTGCAGTTCTGGGCTTGTGCCATTGTTGTTCAGTTTCTGTGCAGGCATGAACAAGAGGGACAACCTGGATATTGAGCTCTGAAATGAGCATTGCAGCAGTGTGATTACACACTGCTGTGTCAGCTTTGCACGAACACTGACTGGAGATCATGACGACAGGTTCTGAATCACGTAGCACTATCTGAATTTTGCTACTATTCAGATACCGCTGAATTAAGAATTGGTCTAGTAAACCCATCCCTAAACATTAGCCTACTCTCAAGCTTTTTTTTATTATTCTGCATGGACCTGTGACAAGCTGCTCTGACACTGACAATACCTGTCAACCTGCCTTTGTTTGAAACTGGTGGACAAGAAGATACAACATTCATCCATTCAGTACTTTTATTATTATTCTAACAATGTTTTAGGAATCTGACACCTGTCAGAACAGCAGTCTACATTAGACCTACAGTCGACACGTTAGACCTACAGCCAGATGGATTACCTAACTGACCAGCATTAACACACAGGACATCGTAGTATTTATACTGTTGGTATTATAACCCCATTGCTAAAATGCAGTCTTCATTTGACTGTTTTAATTGTCTGCGAGCAACAAAAAGGCTAAACTACTGATTTACTACTGATAAATATTCTTGCCAGAGCCTGGAATCGAGCCAAATGTTTTCAGTGACTTTGCATGGCCGGGTCTCCATCAGGTCAACACATTTGGATTCAAGTTCAAGTAATGCCACTGCATTCCACAGTCAAAACTGTAGTTTATGTCAAGTGTAGATGTAAAAAGATTTTACAGGTCTGGAGGGTCATGCAGAGGCCTGCTCAACAGAGTTCAACAGAGGATGCTGAAAGAAAAACAGGTCCCTTGCTGGACTACCCCCCTCTAGCTGGACAGCTTCTCTTCAGCCCTGACCCCAAGACAGCTTCATCGAGCTGGCCTGCCCTGACTGCCTGCAGGCCTTGCTTGCCCCTGCCTGACAGCCCTCCAGAGACAGACAGTCACCCCACAGACACAATAGCTCTGCAGACTGCTTTTTTGAGGACATTGATGAAAAAGGACAAACCAGCATTTGCCTTTGTTTCCATGGGATTCATGGAATTGCTAGTTGCTACATTGTGTAATAAAAAATATAATTTAGGACAGCAATTAAATTTTTGTGTTATCCTTTCACATTACACACATTTAGTCAATGTTCTTAAACTCAACCGATTGTTGTCATTTTACCATACTGTTCATATTGAACAGACATCAGTGTTTGGGAAGATACTGTATTTTCCCACTTTTGATTTGTATTTCCATCAAAAAATTTGGTCTTTAATTTCAATTGGAAAATGTTATCAAAAGGTCTTAAAAAGTCTTAAATTTAACTTGTTTACAGCTGTAGACACCCTGTGAAGCCCCAACCCCCCACTCCAGAGACAGTTGGTGACAGAGAGGTGCAGACATTAAGTTAAACATAGTTATGCCATAAGAGTAGAGTAAAAATTAGAGACTAAATGTGTAAATGGATGTTGAAACTCAGTTCTCTGAGTTGATGCATGTCAGTTTAGGCAAAGGTTGTCTTTTAAACCTCTAGGTTTAAAATAATTCTGATTTTATTGGAACACTCTCTTTTATACAGTTATGGTTGGATTTGACATTTGACAGCCATTTAATTCATGAAGCAAGTTGTTTAACTCAGACAACCATAACACAGTACATATGGTATACAAAGCTGCAGTCATATTTGGCGAAATTGTTAGCTTGGATGTTAACTTGACATATACATGGGGTCTTGATGATGATGCGCACGCAGCTTAAAGGCAGAAAGACGCGTTCCATTTCAGGAGACTCCGAGACCTTAGCGCGTCACTAGCATCTCGTCATATCACGCAGTTGGAGCACAGCTAGATTATCAGCGTCAGCACTCTTGGGTACCCAGCATCCAGTGCGGCATGTCAAAAAACGCCAAGACTTGTGGAAAATAGTTTGGTCACAACAGCTATGCAAGGGATTTCAGTTGTTGCGTTCTTTCAGTTAGATGTTTGTAATATTGTTGTTTGTTAGTTAAAATAATCTTGTTGGTCACCCTGAGAGTCCATGTTGTGTGGTTTAATGGGAAGTGAGAGTCAGCCATTGTATATCAATACTTGCAAGGAGTTGATCATGGGCTGTGCCATAGACCTATTGCCAATGAGGCTATTCTTGATTGTAAATTGACTTTGGTTCTGGAGAGCGGTCTTCAAGTAATCTTTGAGAGATTCTGGAAACAGTGTTCACGTGATCAACGTGTTTTGATTGAGGGAGGCAATTTTTGGTTGACATCTAAACCTCATGCGTCCTCTACAGCATTTCTGCTTGGTCGTGACTTGCGCTGGGAGGGAGGTAAACGGCATGGATTGGGATAGTGTGCGGGCAGGTGTGTTTTTATATAGGGTGAAATGGAATGAGAAATGTAATACAAAATGTCTGAAAGGGGTGTATTTATGTAAATGTCCACAATGCCTCAATATCTTTGTGTCAATAAATCAAATATCATTTTGACTGATGGTTTTCAAACCTTATTGGGTTCAAGATGACATCATTCTGAAGTAGTACCATGTGTAATTTCATGCAATTTGACATTGAAATGTCAACCGTTTCTTAACCTTTGTCCCAAAGCTGACCAAAGCTAATACTCTGCCCTTTCTATTCATACAATGTAAACAGTTAGTGTGTAGCAGAGAGGACAGAGAGACTGACCCGTGACCTTATGCTCATGATTTCAAATCCCCATTCAGCCTATTGTTGTTGGCCAAACATGAAGTAGTTTTGCTCTCCTGTTGTCCAACTCTTGACCTTCTACAATCTACTATATTTTGCCATTTTGTGGAGGAACCCACATCGCTGTTTGCAGCTATATTTAGGATCCCTCCGTCAGGA
The DNA here is from genome assembly GCF_021917145.1 of Hypomesus transpacificus. NCBI lineage: Eukaryota > Metazoa > Chordata > Actinopteri > Osmeriformes > Osmeridae > Hypomesus > Hypomesus transpacificus. The sequence continues at coordinate 4,529,247 of NC_061081.1, read as the reverse complement.
GGAAACCTATTGTTATTGTTAGTTTTATTAGGGTTCCTCTGGTAGGAGAACCCTCTTTTTATTGGTGGTATTATTATTATTTATTTATTTTGCCCATGGGATTTAATGGCTGCCCCTAGACCAGTAGCGTAAAAAGTTGTGAAATTTGGCATGTTGAAACTGCTGAGCATTAGTAACTATCATACCAAACATGGGCCGCGTGACACAATAAGTGGCGCTACAGGCCACGCCCCAATATGTCAATAGCCATAAGTCCCAAAATTCTGAAATTCATTACAAATGCCTCATTTCTCATGAGGAACAAAAAAGCCTCAAGAACCTATAACGGCCGCCATATTGGATTTTTCTGTACAATAAACCCTTTTTTTCGCTACTCTTCCTACAGGCTCCTGATCTAGCTTAACTACTCATAACTCACAGTACACTGTAAAAAAAATTATTACCTCACTTTTTCTGTAAATTATACGTGTTTTTTTTCTGTATTTCTGAATGACAGGAAATACAGATAGAAAGACAGTGGCAAACTGTAAATTTATAATTTTACATAAGAATTACAGCCAAATGTTGTTACTTAAAAATACACTTAAATTGTTTGTTTTTTTACAAATATTAATAACATTTTCACAAAAATGTTCTGTTAAAACACAAAACTTCACTTTATCAAAACTAGCTATTTTAACAGTTATTTTGCAGATATTTACTTTCATCCCACGGACAAATAACTTAATAACATAATTTTTGGTTTAGACATAGGAACCTTGAATTGTGAACTGAGCTCGGGTCGTTGACGTCATGCAATCCCAGCATGCACCAGTCAATATCAAAGACTACAAAAGCCTGCAAAAGCCTTTTTGGGGCTATCTCATTGTTTATGATCATTGACCAATGCACTTTTAGTAAAGCTCTCTCTTGGAAGTCGCTTTTGATAAAAGCGTCTGTTAAATGAATAAATGTAAAGACGCCAGGGTAGGACGAAGGAAAGTTGATTACACATTTGTGTAGCGGCAACGCTCTTGTTACCCAGAATGCCCCGCGGCAAGCTGAAAAGCTACAGAGTTATAAGTTTAAACTTAGTTAGATAAGCATTGTTTTGAGTTCTGTTGTTGTGTTCGTTCTGTTTTGATATGTGTAATGTGATGGTCTGTAGTTTGGATACATAAAGTGTTTACCCTGAGTGTCCCTCAGAAAAGTTTGCGGTGAGATAAAAAGTTATCCAAGTCACGCAGCTAGCCGGCGCTACAGTTGTAATATGAAATGCCGGTAATGTCTGTAGTATTTGGATACTGAAACAGCATCTGAATGCTGTGCATTGGGCACACAAGTTGCTTTGAATTAATATGTTAAATCATTACAACCTAATTAGCCTTTATTCTTAATTTGTATTTATTGGAAATGCCGTTTTTTTACAGAGAAGTATATTAATAAAAGTCATATTTACCGGCAAAGAACAGCCTGTAATGTGATATTACAGATATATCTCGTAAATGTGGTCCTGGAAAATTACAATTATTTTTTCGGTTAATTGATGTTAATGAAAACCATTTTTTACCGTAATTTAATGGGTGTAATCTGGCGTCCCAGCTGCCAGATTGTTCCTGTTTTTTTATACTGTTTTTTTTTTTTTACAGTGTACTTACCTCTACGCAGTGGCAGCAACTTGTTCTCTAGAATCTCTCTAGCATCTGTCCCCTCATCCATAAGATCCAGCTTTGTGATCACACCAATGGTTCTCTGGCCTGCTCATACACAAAGGAAAAAAGGTATCTAAAGTAACTAAATCTCACCTCTTATGTGATTTTCCAACTATGCTTTTATAGATTCTAAAAATACTCTGACAGCATTGTGTGTCACCTTGTGGGTCAACTTCTTTTGCAATCTTGAGTGCATCAGAGTTGGCCAGGTCAGAGTTGGCTGGTGAGACAGCTAGCAGCAGACAATTATCCTTAGTGACAAATTGCATTAGCATTTCTTTGATCTGGTGCTCAATGTCTGCTGGTTGGTCCCCCACTGGAACCTTTGTCATTCCTGGCAGGTCCACCAAGGTCAGGTTTAAGACTGTTGGACAGCAAGGTGAGTAGAGTGAAAATCAGGGGAGTAAATTAAGAAACAACTGTATAGAGACACTTTCAAAATAATGTAAAGTCAACGTTTTTTTACTTGAGTAGTACTAAATTAAAATCAATTTGATTTTGCATCCCACATGCATTCATCTGCTGTGTATAAACCAAACCCATGAAGGTATATAAAGTTATGATGCAGTAAATGTCAAAATGCCAGCTCGGCGGCCATACCATGGGGGGAGTAGACACGCAGATTGATGGGTACAGGAGAAATGCCCTTATTGGCTCCGGTGATACGGTCTGTCTCTGCCTCAATCTCCTGTCGAACCTCATCAAAGTCTATGAACTTCTTCCCCTTGCAGTGTAGGAACTCAGCATATTCTGTAGGACAATGGTGTAAGTAATGAGGATGGGCTGCTACAACCCCAATTCCTAAATAGTTGGGACGCTGTGTAAAATGTAAATAAAAACAGAATGCAATGATTTGCATATGTCATAAACTCATATGTCATTCACAATAGATCATTGAAAACATATCAAATGTTTAAACTTAGGAAAAGTGCAATTGTGCAAAGGAAAAAATATGGTAATGTGAAATTTGATAGCCACAACACCTCTCAAAAAAGTTGGGACAGGGGCCATAAAAAGCTGGAAAAAGTTAGTGTTACTAAAAATAAACAGCTGGAGGAAAATTTTGCAACAAACTTGGTGAATTCCAAACAGGTCAGTAACATGATTGGGTATAAAAAGAGTACAGAAGAGACTCTACTGCTAAACAATACTCCTTCTGCTCACAAGTTCCATTTTCACTTTCTCTCAGCCTACTGCATTGAACAGTCCACCTACGTAAACACCTTCCCGTAATCAATGGCAGGGTCATTATGTCGACCAGCGTAGCGAGTCTAGTGCAAGCATAGGGTTCAGGTGGAAAACATTTCTAAGGTTCGTCCGAAACCGAACCCCGTCAAAAAGCCCAATATTCTGCCAAATCCAAATCCTGGATTCGGTGCATCCCTAAATATAATACAATTATTCTGAGAATCTGGAGAAATCTCTTTGTGTAAGGGACAAGGGGGAAAATAAATTCTGCATGCCTGTGATCTTCAGGGCAGCACTGCATAAAAAAACTGGCATGATTCTGTAATGTAAATCCTTGCATGGGCTCAGAAACACCTCCAGAACTCATTGTCTGCGAACACAGTTTGGCGTGCCATCCACAAATGCAGGTTAAAGCTCTATCATGCAAAGAAGAACCCACATGTGAACATGATCCAGAAACACTGCGATCTATCTTACAACGTTGTTGGTGTGAGGAAGATCTCGAAGCGTGTAGTCAACCTTTGTGTGTCCTTTGCTGCTGCGCACTGTGATAAAGGCCTATTGGATGGTCGGTGGGCAGCATTCTGATTGGCTAGTCAACAAGCATCGTGCTGATAGGTTAACATTTTGACACAGCAAAAGTTTTGCGCTCGTAACTTAGGGTGCTTTCACACCTATTAGTCCGTTTGCTTGGTCCGAATCAGTCGATGACTTGCTACTTTGTTGCATTTATCATTAGGTCCGGTAAGTGTTCACACGGTCCTGTTTTAAGCGAACCAACGTTTGTAAAAATACAATGACGTTTGTAAAAAACAATGACACGCAGTCACACAGGTTGTTAATCTTTTGGACAGAAAATTATTTAGGGAAAATCTCTTCCTTGTCACGAAACAACAATGGAGCAACAGCCGCGTATTGAGATTGCAATACTATCTTTAATTGTTATGACCACGTTTTTTGGGTTGCTCGTTGGTCTTTTACTCAAGATTATATCCAGGTCATCAAACCATGGGAATTATTTTTTTTTGTCCGACGAGCTACCACCTTTCCATAGAATATCACACTTTTATGTATTGCTGCCTACGTTTTTTTACTTTCAAACGACATAAGTCCACTGTGCAAAAATAACCTTTTATTTCAGTAGGCCTATATCACTAAATAATTTAAATACCTCGCTATTATTTTGTGTCTCCATAAGTATCTCTGCAATATGATCATCAGCCCATATTTGCAGAAGAGCTTTCACTTAATCAGTTCCCCACGTTTTCCCTCAACCAATTTTGCTGCTAATGAGTGGCACGGCTGTCTCTGTCAAATGTCAACATCCTTTTTCAACCCACAATGCACTACATTTAGGTTTGCTTCCTGGAATAGGTCAATAATATGTCCGATTACGTTCACACCTAAAGCAAACCGAATCATGGTTCACTTGGAACTGGACCGACTCCCGTCTTTTTGGGGGGACCATGGTTCGGTTGTTTGGTCCGTACCAGAGTTCGAATGAGTGTTCTCACCGATCCAAACGAACCAGACTTTCAGAGAAAACGGACCATGGTCCGATTGAAACGGATCAAACATGTCAGGTGAGAAAGCACCCTTAGGTTTTGCATCTGTAGAATAGTTTTTCATCCGTAAAATGTTTTGCATCCGTAAAATAAAACGTTTTGGATCCATAGAATAGTTTTGCATCTGTAAAAAAGGTTTGCATCTGTATAAATAGTTTTTGCATCTGATTGGGCTGGAGCCCAGTCTAGCCCAGTGGTAAATCTGGCCTTGATTGTAAATTTGCTTTACAATGTGAGCTAATCAAGCTCATGGAGCTCATAGCCAATTCAGTCAAGTATTTATTAACTACTCTGGCCTTCAGTCAACAACTCGAATGTAGGCTACTAATCACGTATTTGGGATTGTCTCGAGGCAATAGCAATAATTATGCACAGACATTATCCTACTTTTGACAATCATGGCAAGGTAACCCTAACAGGTAACCAGCTGTTTTGGATGAACCCCAAACCAGGTAACCCCAAAAGTTACCTGGACGTTAGATGTATAATTTTTTATAGTACTTCATACAAACATGTGTAGTGCTTCACATAATAAAGACAATATGATGGCAATACATGAGTTGTGTGTTTGTTAGACATAAAGTACAACTGTATTATAGACACCTCACAGGGTTACCTGGATGCTAATCACAAATAAATTTGACACTTTCAGTTCTGTGTTGCGGGTAAAATTTTACCACATGTATAGGCAACTCCTCTTATTACTGTGCCTCAGTGTTAGCATTTAAGCGTATTTTGATCATATTGTTTGTGTTAACAGCGACAATCAAAGTATTAATTTGTAATATGTGGTGTCATAAGGGGCTGAGATATCGTGGTAAATATGACTATTGTGAGACAACCCCAAATACGTGATTAGTAGCCAAATTCGGGTAGTGTCTATGGCAGTGGTTCTTAACCCTGTCCTCAGGGAACCCCTATCCTGCATGTTTTAGATGTTTCCTTGCTCCAACACACCTGATTCAAATAAATGGGTTGTTATCTAGCTCTGTAGAAGCCTGGTAACGAACATGCATTTGAATCAGGTGTGTTGGAGCCAAGAAACATCTAAAACATGCAGGACAGGGGTTCCCTGAGGACAGGGTAAGAACCACTGGTCTACGGTAACCAGTTGTTGCAGATGAACCCAAAACAAAATGTTGCCTGAAGGCAAAGGTAGTTAACATATACGTGACTGAATTGGCTAATTCTTCCATGAGCTTTATTAAAAAAAAGTTTTATCAAATGTTGCACTGATAATGCCAGTGTTGTCATAACGCTGCTTAAATGAGTCCAGGGTATTGCGCAATGGCCAAGAACACACGCATCCCAATTCGTTCTCCATCCTCACTGTCTTGCAAAAACGTTCTTGCAAGGACGCTTGGCAATAACAATCTTCTCAAGAACGCAAGTACGTTCTTAGCGTTCTTCGGATTGATAAACAGCCAGAGAGATCATCTTGTTGTGGGCTTAAAAGGGGGACTGGGCGGAGACAGAGAAAGGCTAGTCGGAGCGTGAGCACTCTGGGAGGCGGGTGGCGAGCGTTCGCAGTTACAAGGACTGCCGGCGACGAAGTCAGCGAGCAAGAGGGGTTAGTGTTCCTGTGACAGGAGGGGAGGAATATCTGCCTCCTTTAGCAGCGATAGGGCGGGGAAAGTAGGAGAGTGCTGCGTAATTGATTGTCGACCTAAGCGACAACCCGTCCAGCCAACATCCAGTCCGGAAAGTGTACGGCGGCCCCTAGCTCAGACCCCGGGGAAGGGGTCTTGCCAAGCGGCGGCTAAGTACCCTATCATTGTCTGTTGTCTTGTCCATTTTTTATTAGCTTTATTAAATTGCCTGGCGGTGGGAGAGAACAGGGTGCGAGAAGCAGGGCACCGTCCAAAGGGGGGTAGTTGGGCTCCCCTATACACGAGTGACGTAGTGTGCGTTCGAGTGAGTGCCAGAGTGCAGTGACGTTGGGGTGTCTACTGGGGGTTTGGCCCAGCTTCGCGAGTGCAGTGACGTTGGAGTGTCTACTGGGGGTTTGACCCAGCGTTGAGAGTGCCGTGCTTTCACAGGATTGGGGAAGGTGGATTGTGGTCCGGGGAGAGCCAACTTCCTTGAATGCCGGTGTTGTGCCCTGGAGTATTCCACCTCAGCTTATGAGTTTTTAGAGAACCCTTGTCCTGTCTCAATAAAGACCTTGTTATATTGTTACCAGCTTGTACCGGTGTTCTTTCAGCCTGACATATTTGGCAGTAATTTCCTGCTCCACGAACGAACCGATATTCATTACATTGGTGTACCTGTACCTGTATTTGAGCTTAGATCACCAAGCCATTGTCCCAAAAGTAACCAGTCCTGAGACAACAATGGTCCGTGGCAGCAGAGGCAGCCAGGCCCAGTGACCAGACCTCGCCTGCACGTCACCGCTGAGGAGGTGCTGATTCTACAACACCCCCTGCTTCGGGAACTCGACATGAACAGGACATGGGCCAAGCGAACCTCCAAGATGACTCCAGTGTGGCCGCTGCACGGGACTTTTGATCTGTGTCTTTGCAATGACATGAGAGTCCTTATTGTGAACCACAGGCATAAGGGACTGGAGAGAGAGAGACTCAGGAAAAGAGAAGAGGAATTTGGAATTCTCAAATTATATCAGGAACAAGGCAAGAACGAGACTTTGAAGGCTTGCACGCTTGCAGCCAAAACTGATCACGGGACATTAGCAGATAAGAATCCCCCACCGTACGATAGCTCTGCCCCACCCAGAAAGACTTTGTATGCGGGTGAGGCAGAGACAAGAAGATATCCACAATTCCCTGTGGCAGCAAGCAGGGAGTGCGATAAGGAGAAGCAACCTACCCCCCTCCCCCCAAGCCCAGCTATGTCGCTAACTGAGCCACCCAATCCCCTGGTCCTGCCACTGACCCGTGACCAAAGCCCCGTCGACCCCCTCCCACTCTCAGGAGAGGACAAAGACCAGGCCAGGCCGGTCAGGCAGACCAAACCAATCTTTTATCAGGCCCCCATTCTGGTCCGAGGAGAACAAATACACTATGTTCCCTGGAAAACGATGGACGTTACTGGACTGATTGCCCGCCTCCCCAATCTGTACGAGGGGGCTAGCAGATGGATCCAGGCCTTTGAGGAAGAGACTCTTGGTCACCTAATCGCAATAGGCGACATCACATTGTTGCTAGGGCGTGCTCTGGGGTCAGGAGGCCTGAGTGATGTAATGCACTCACAACACCTGGCCGACATCAAGTTCAAGTCTTTTATTTGTCAGGTGCACAGAACAACACAAGGTTAGACTGGGCACTGACATTCTTAAGACAGGACAACGCAAGCACCTGGCATAACATAACATATAAGTACACGGAACAAATTTACATCTATGCTGAGCTTAGATAAGTGAACTTCCTAAATATACAGATAGCAATAAATAAACGACTATACTAAACCTAACACTAAAACTTCCTAAATTACAGATAACAATAAATAGTACGCTATACTAACCCTAATGCACAAAAAACCTGTTTTAACCCTATAACCTATTCTAACCTAAGTGGAGTACAGTGCAATGGTGCAAATTTGCAGATCAGTGACTATGTCAATGACCAAACAGGAGCCTGGTGGCGAGGTACAGTGAGGTACAGTAGTGCAATGTTACTGAAAGAGCAACCAGTAGCTGAAAGTGACAGTGTATAAGTGACTGGTGTGCAGTGAAAATGTCCATATCAGTGTCCATTGAGAAGCCTGATGACCCTTGGGTAGAAACTGTTGTCCAGTCTGCGTGTGCGCGGACCGGATGCTGCGGTAACGCCTGCCAGAAGGCAACGGGGTAAAGAGACTGAAGGATGGGTGGGAACAGTCTCTTAGAATCCTGCTGGCTTTCCTTAGGCAACGTGTGTGGTAGGTGTCCTGTAGGGCTGGGAGCTTCCTGCCGATGATGAACTCAGCAGAACGGACCACACTTCGTAGGGCAGGGGTCGGCAACAGGCGGCCCGCGGGCCAATTGTGGCCCGCCAGCAATTTTGTTTGGCCCGTCAAAATATTTCCGATAATGCAAAAATATGCGCGCTTGCATTAATGTCAACTTCTGATTTCACCTCACATCAAAACCTTGATTAGGACCTAGTAATACTATTCTCACTGGATGAGACAATATTTATGTGCACCAACGATGACGACCCACCACGTTGGGATGACAGTGACAACCATGTTGATAGAGAGAGTTCGTTAAAATAATGAAATTATTCAAACAGACCACCAATGGGCTCTTTCACATGGTTGATTATCATTAGTTATTTGTAGTATACTTGCCCATTCTCCATGTAGGCCTAGTTGTTGCGAGTGCACGTATCGCAAGGGCACCTATCGCAGCCTCTAAATAGGCAGTAACCCAGACTCTGGCCCGCCATCTAGTGACGAGGAAAAATACTGGCCCTCGGACCAAGTTACTTGCCGACCCCTGTCGTAGGGCCTTGCGGTCCCGGTCTGTGCAGCTCCCATACCACACTGTGATACAACCAGTCAGAATGCTCTCTATAGTGCATCTGTAAAAGTTAGTGAGGATGACTGAGTCCATACCAAACTTCTTCAGTCTCCTCAGGAAGAAGAGACGCTTACGGGCCGCTTTGACCACCTTGTCCGTGTGAACAGACCAGGTGAGGTCATTGCTGATGTTCACCCCGAGGAACTTGAAGCAGCTGACCTTCTCTACTTCCGATCCATTGATGAATAGGGGTGCATGCTCCTCCTCCTGCCGCCTCTTATAGTCCACAATCATCTCTTTGGTCTTGCTGATGTTAAGAGAGAGATTGTTGTCCTGACACCATGATGTCAGGGTGTCAACCTCCTCTCTGTAGGCTGACTCGTCACTGTCAGAGATGAGGCCCACGATGGTTGTGTCGTCAGCAAACGTAACGAGGAGGTTGGAGCTGTGCGTTGCCGCACAGTCGTGGGTGAACAAGGAGAACAGGAGAGTGCTGAGCACACAGCCCTGGCGGGTGCCTGTGTTGGTGATCAGTACAGATGAGGTGCGGTCACCGATTCTCACCACCTGTGGCCTCCCCGTCAGGAAGTGGAAGATCCACTTGCAGAGGGAGGTGCTTAGTCCCAGGTCCACAAGCTTGGAGACCAGTCTGGAGGGGATGATGGTGTTGAATGCAGAGCTGTAGTCAATGAACAGCATCCTCACATATGTATTCCCCTTGTTCAGATGGGAGAGAGCGGTGTGCATAGTCAGAGCGATGGCATCGTCTGTAGACCTATTGGACCGGTATGCAAACTGCATAGGGTCCAGTGTGGGGGGCAGCGAGGAGCAGATGAATGATTTGACTAGCCGCTCGAAGCACTTCATGATGACAGACGTCAGTGCTATTGGGCGATAGTCGTTCAGACATGTGACCTTCTGAGCACCCACGCGGACGATGCCGACCAGTTCAACAATATCCGGACTGAGGTTTGGGACAGTCTTAGAAAGCTTTTTCCGGACAAAGTCCAACTGGACATGCTGGAGGGAGAACCGATAGGAGAGACAGAGGATCCCTCGACCTATGTTCACAGACTCTTGAGGCTACCCCTTATGCTTGACAAGGCATCCACATTCAAGAATGTGACAAAAGGTAGAAACCAATACACTAACAAGGGGCGGTTTTGTGGAATGATGGAAAATACTTGCATAAACAATCAAAAACATATTTGATTGGTTATGCTCTAAATAAGTGAAATGTCTGCATCCACCACTGTAAATTCTGCTAAACACTATTTTTTCCTGCCGCATGGGCCTAACCCATAATTGTAAAGTTAAGAACCAATTTGAAACTTAGCCATTGGAAGGACTGAACTAACTATGTCGGTAGACAATTCTTGTTTCAGGAACCCAGTGGTTTGAGTGATTTGCTGTGGTGGTCAGGACTAAACAGGTAAAAATCATTAAAGTTTGATTAAATATCCCCAAACTCTGCTTAGAAGCAGGAGATAAAAAGAAGAGGTAAAAATATTATATAATATGTGAAGGAATATGAAGAATTTAGGTTGTCACTAACATATTTTTTCTGTCCCTTAGGAATCTCATAGATAAACTATGCGAAGGGGGGAGTTAATGATAGAAAGAGTTAAGGATAGAAAAAATTTGGACTATGGTCTCAGACAATACAGAGGCAGTTTTAAATCAATAATTTATTTGATAGTTAAGCAAAGCACACCCTAAGTAACATCTGTAATTTTGATAGTCTAACCTTTAGACAATGGTAAAGCTTTTTGTGAAGATGTTTTGTAGGCATACGAGTAAGGAGAAGGAGGAGAGAACGAGCCTCGGAGAAACCAACCAGTATCCAGCCTGGTGGCCGAGTCTCCATTAAAGTCGACCGGGGGAAAAGTCAACACCCCCGTGTAGAAACACTGCCTGAACACAGGGTCACGAGCAACGATGACCACAACACAGTTTGAAGGGTTAACCATGTGGTCCATCTGGAATCACCGTTATAAATCCCACATCAGACTTGGTCACACCTATAACACCTATTGACTCTGATTTCCCTTATTCAGTACAGGACAGTGCTGTCCTAAAGGCAAAGCACACGATTGATGTTGGTTAACTCTCAGCCCTCGAACTGGGCCTGAGACTGAGGTTGAGAGCTTCCCGCTCGTGCCTCAGAAGTCAAGGTTGTGCTTAAGGCCAAGGACCAAATCCAGGGCCCGAAGTCATCAAGCCACCCTGGAAAAAGGCGAACAGTCACTCAAAACCTGCTCCCAAGAAAGGTATCAGAAAATGAAACTCAACCGCCGAATGACAACAATCCCTTCCTGGTTGCGTTCCAACTGGGAAGAAGGGGGGTGAGTGAAACGGGGACACATGAGGTGGATGCAACAGCAATATTGTCATTTGAAATGTGAAATTGTTAACAAAATGCATAGGTGGTTTAGGTTGATAGAACCAGGGTTTATTGATGACGTTAACGATGTTTGTTGGCTCTGAGTTAACACCTCCCAGAGTCCACTGCCATTGCATGGAGAACAACTGGCGAGTGGCAGAGGAAAGTAGGGATTGGTGATGTATATACTACACCCACATTGTTCCTGATGAAGTTTCACAAAAGCTATGACTAAATTAAACATCCTAAGCTTGAAGCTGTTATGACTATATACCCATCTTTCTGTCCCGGTTTCTATAAAACTCACCTCCACTATGATGACAGAGTGCCAACTAATGCACCAAGATCATCTAACAGAATAAGACTCTTCCCTGGTCACAGACGTATCCTGTTCCTGGACTGTATCTAATTCCAGGAGAAAGTAAAACCAGATCCAGATCCAGGGGTCGAGCCAGGGAAGGTTCACCAAAGAGGGCTAGTGCCAGAGGCCATCAAACCTCCAACAGCCCCGCCAGCGAACCTGATGGCGCCACTACTCGTGCAGCCGCTAAAAGACGTGCAGCTGAGCGAGCAGGGGACGATCCTGGCAGACCCCGCACCGCAGAATCCCTCTCTGAGCAAGCTGCTCGGTGAGGGAGAGCATGTGAACAAAACAGGTGTGCCCCGGTGCGCCAGGGAGGAGTTTGGATCAATAGGAAGGAACTCCCCTATGGACGCACCAACTTACAAGGCTCTAGAATCTACAAAACCACGGGGCTGACAGAGAGGCCAGATAACAGATACCAGAGTGAGAACCAGATTTGTGAGGTCAGAGGGACCTTTTCTCAGACGGATGGAACATCTTTCCTGCCCTCCCAAACCAATTTATGTTGAAATGACGGCTATCCATGGTTTTTCCCCAAAAGAACATGGCCTAATAACGCCAGGGGGAGTTTTACTCCAAGATCTTGAGCCACAGCGGAACTAAGGCAATTCTGAACAAATACCTAGGCACTGCATATGTTATTGTAACTATTGTATGTGGTCTTAATGTTTGATCATATAACAACGTGTTTTTGAGAAACTGTGTTTGAGAATCTGGGGTATTTGTCAGACCACGGAGAGGAGGGAATTTATATACTCATATAAATTGCAAGCTTACAACCATATGAGTAGACTGAACCAAGGTACCCTTAAGAATGGAAACCTTATTACACAACATCAATCTGGACAGTTCCACTACAGACTAACACTAGCATATTACTTAAACCATATAGTCATAAATAGTAAAAAAAAAAATGAAATTTCTGTTTCTTCTGTAAGGTTTTTTCTTTCAATGTTTAAATGTTTTAAGTTCCCCAAATACAGATTTCTGACGTAGGTATGAGGACTTTACCCTCATAAGGGGGAATCTGTTGTGGACTAAAAAATACCCTATATTTGGATATGTACTTGTTGGGGTCAGTTAAGGACAAGAGCAGGCTGGAAAAACACTAGGCTGTGCTCGTGGAAGTTAGATGAGTCACTGTTTTGTTTTCTCATGTCCCATAATCAGTTATGGGACAAGCACTTCTCTGTTCCCTTTCAACTTCCTCTTTAAGAATGTGTACAACATATATAGCTGTAGTGGAACGTCAGGCCAATAGGGTGCGCTTGACCTTTGAGTAAGAACTGATGTACGAGGCGGGAGATGGTTAATAAAGTTACATGTGCCAATGAAGAATACACGTCGTCGTTACTGTCTGGTATAACACAGCTAGTTAAAATCTTACCATTGTACATGGTGTCAGAAGATGGTGATAAGAATGTGAGTAACACGAAAGTGCAATTGGAAATGTCAATAAGATGTTCGGAATTGCCTGCAGTGGTGATTTAGCAAGCCGCTAAGCAAGAGAGCTAGCTAGCTGTTAGCTCATTGACTTGTCCTCGATAAGAAAAGGAGAGGGATAACGTCAGAGTCTAGGTCAGAATGGACCAAGTATTTTCGATACCGCCCCTGCAATTTTGTACAATAGCAGGTCGGGCTGACCTAGGAAAACTGACAGCCCAGCTAAAATGACCCTGGGGACTTAGCAACTGCCTAACAAACAACCGAACATCTGTCTATCATTAACCAACACCGATTGTCAATATGTTGCCAGAAGTTATCTGTATGACGTGTCATGCTTTGTATAAAATATCTGTTGAATCCAAGTTCAAACAGACCTCGCCGGAGACAGACCTCGCCTGGGACTGATCTCGGCTGAGATGGCGAATGTTAGCGAATGTTTCCCCAGCCTTTTTTGATACAATAAAGAGCCTTTGCATTCTGAACTGAACCCAACCTCTCCTGAGCCTTATTCTTACGAAGCAACCTGGGAAGTCCTAAACCAGCCTTCCACAATTTCTATGGCACTGGATTGATTTCCACTCCTATGGCCTCCTCTCATATTGGGAAGACTAAAAACGGAAATACATGAATGAATAAATAATTGAATTAATTAATTAATGAATACACAAATAAAGAAATACATGTAAATTATAAGTCAACCAGTGGCGATTTCTTTAAGACTGCAAGAGAAGCTCAGCTTCCCCTAAATAAATAAAAATTCATGGTCAAATATTTACTATTGTGTTAACATTATAACTGCGTTAGAACACGTTCATATCGAAGACGAGTTCGTTCAGAATCAGCTACATATATTAGCAGGTCGACTGACTGATTTCCGTCTCATACATTCCCGTAGCACCACAGTGCATTTCCCTGTGGAAGCTCAGTTCCATGGACTTCAATGTGGCTACTGTGAACAGTTGTTTTCAGTGCTTCGAAACTACGGCCATTGGATAAATGCTGCGATTATGTCCCGCCCTGGATGCTCAGCGTCCCCGTGGGTGAATGGAGGAGTGGGCTGACCTGGACGCTGTGCTTCCATGTGATGATTGGAGGGTATGTCGAAAGACTGCATCTCCTTTTGATTGACAGCGATTTTGTACTATAAAAAGTCACCAAAGCTATTCAAGCTCAATTTCCCGTTACATTTAAAAATATTAATGGTCAAACATTTACGATTGTGTTCACATTTTAAATGCGTTAGAACACGTTCATATCGAAGACGAGTTCGTTCAGAATCAGCAACATATATTAACAGGTCGACTGACTGATTTCCGTCTCATACATTCCCGTATGGCAAGCCATTTTAACATTTATTTCTATAAACGTACTAGTCACTATTTTAAAGTTACTAGTACTTATTCTTTAGTTACTAGTAACTAATCCAATAGTTACTAGTATCTATTCCCGTTTTACTAGTAACTTTCATTAGATACTAGTAACTATTCTTTAGTTCCTAGTAACTAATCCAATAGTTACTAGTATCTATTCCCGTTTTACTAGTAAGTTTTCATTAGATACTAGTACCTATTCTTAGTTACTAGTAACTATTCTATGGAGTTAGATTAGTTTCATAATTCAAACAAACAAACGCAACACGATTCAAACAAACTTAACACGATCCAAACAAACGTAACACGATTCATACAAACATAACACGATTCAAACAAACAAACGTAACACGATTCAAACAAACGTAACACGATTCACAAATGTATTTCGTGATTCTCAAATGTAACGCGATTCACAAATAAATGACCCTATTACATTAGTTTGCAACCTGACAAACACAAGTTACAAATCCCTGCATTCGTTGGTGTGAATCCCTGCATTCGTTCGTGTGAATCCCTGCATTCGTTCGTGTGGATTTTTGGAACTTTCCTGACGCGCTTAGATTCACAAATGCATTTTTTCTAAAAGATATCCTCTGCAGCCTATCAGATGTCTCCAATTTTAGCCAATCACCGGAGAATGTCTAATATGGGTAGACGGGCTCTGCGTTAGCCTAGGAAACACAGAAAATGACTAAACATGAATCCAGCCATTCTCAACCATATTCAATCACGTATGATCATCGGTTTAATAAGATTAACAAGCAACATTTCACCTACATGCTACCAGACGACATTGCTCGTGATCTGAAGGAGACGATGTCCGTCATTATGGCAGGTTGTTGAAGACCACATAGACACGTTAATGTGATTGGCTAAAATTGGAAGAGACGATCTGATAGGCTGCAGAGGATATCTTTTAGAAAAAATGCATTTGTGAATCTAAGCGCGTCAGGAAAGTTCCAAAAATCCACACGAACGAATGCAGGGATTTGTAACTTGTGTTTGTCAGGTTGCAAACGAATGTAATAGGGTCATTTATTTGAGAATCACGAAATACATTTGTGAATCGTGTTACGTTTGTTTGAATCGTGTTGCGTTTGTTTGTTTGAATTATGAAACTAATCTAACTCCATACTATTCCTACATATCTCGAAACCAATAAGTACTAGTAACTATTGCCAACAAGATATCTAGTTAACATGCAAATGAGCTTCTGAAGATATCTAGTTAACATGCAAATTAGCTTTTGAAGATATCTAGTTAACATGCAAATTAGATAATAGTAACTATTCTTTAGTTACTAGTAATAAATCCAATAGTTACTAGTATCTATTCCCGTTTTACAAGTAACAAATTACAAATTTTTACAATTGTATTCTATGGGGCTCTGCTTTACAGATATCTACTATTTGTTTCCAACTAGTATCTATTCCAATAGTTACTAGTATCTATTCCCGTTTTACTAGTAACTTTTCATTAGATACTAGTACCTATTTTTTCGTTACTAGTACCTAATCCAATAGTTACTAGTATCTATTCCCGTTTTACTAGTAACTTTTCATTAGATAGTACCTATTCTTTAGTTACTAGTAACTATTCTGACGAGATATCCCGAAACCAATAAGTACTAGTAACTATTGCCAACAAGATATCTAGTTAACATGCAAATTAGCTTTAGAAGATATCTAGTTAACATGCAAATTATCTTTAGAAGATATCTAGTTAACAGGCAAATTAGCTTTAGAAGATATCTAGTTAACATGCAAATTAGCTGCTGAAGACCACACCTCACAGAAGACAGCACTACAGAAAACATATCGACGCAAACCGATTTCAGAAATAGCACACACGTGTTAATGAACAAATTCCAACAAGGCAACATACGTCACGCACAATTGATTGCCTTGATTCATCACTGGTGAATTTAAGAAGACTCAAGGCATTTTATCGATGGAGACAATGGAAGAACTTGTTGCTAGTCTTTCAGAACTCCGAGCTCTCATCACCACGCACTCGATGTCAATTAGAGAGCACAGCGAAGACGCCTTCTCAGACCCTTGTATGCCATCAGGTAACTTTTGGATTTCGCTTTTAGAATAACATTACTCATACAATGGTAATATGGTTAGCCAAATATACCTGATCCCCTAGGTTATATTCCGTAAACTAGCTTGCTAGCTGGCGAGCGCTAATATTATCTACCTATAATACAGTACCAGGGCTTGGTTTATACTTATCAAAATGTCTAGCCACTGGGTGACCAAAGGCAGGCTAGGGGAACTCATATTAATGTTAAATAACCTCATAAAGTGAAATTTTTATGCCTTGAGACCTTAACAATACAATTACCATGGCAATGACTACACAATGGAACTTGCATTAACCTTAGCGCAGTTCTAACAATAAGGGCCAATAAATAGTTATGGTGTTGCATGACAAGTTATTGGCTATCCATTCAGAATATGCAAAATGTGTGTCAGTAAACAGTTTGTGATGGTGCCCTTACCTGTGTTGCAGCTGGCTAGGGCACACTCTCTCACACTTGTGTCCTGTCGCTCCCCACTGTCCTATCTGAGGCAAAGGCTACTATTTGACTGTAGTTCAAAATTTGTGTCCTGTTTGTCATTACTGCAGGTACATGGATGACCTCCGCGAAGCAGGACGATTGACATTATCCACCTCTGCTGCTCACCAGGCTGTGCGCTGCTATTTTAAAATGGCGTGGGCACAGATTTGGACATAGAAGCTGGGCAGTGCTCTGTGCCGTCACAGTCAACCAACACAGCGTACAAAGTAAACTTGTTACACTTCACGTGTGAGGAGTGAAGTGTGGAGAGGGTGGCGGGACTTCCGCTTCTTGTGGGTCCAGATACAGGACAGCCCATCCTGGAGTGTGAACACCTCTGAGCTGCTGAAAAAGACCCAGCAGAGACTGTACTTCCCGAGAACACTCAGGAGGAATAACATCACACAAAGACTGCTGGTGTCCTTCTACCGAACCTCCATTGAAAGCATCCTCACATACTGCATATGCATTTGGTATACCAGCTGTACAGTGGCTCAGAGGGTCAGATGTTATGTATTATGTAATGACCGTGTGTGGTTGTTTACGGTACAGTCTTATTTATTAACGTATATTTATTTGAGTAATTTTAGCACTTTAGTAATTTTATCCTTTTTAGTCAATGCATGATCCACTGACTGGAAGCACTTTATTTCTTTGTACCTGTGACAATGACAATAAAGATCTATTCTATTCTATTCATTTGTATAGTATGCAATTGTGTTGGGGGCACAGCCTGGCCCAAGGAAAATGCTGTAGACTGTAGTTACATGGAGATTTTTATTAATGGACCCAGTAGTGTTTGTTAGGGGACAATTTATACATGAGATGACCAATAAAACTACCATACTTGAGAAATCCCCAGAACAATATCATGATCAATTCTCGCAACTGGCTGAGCCTAAAACATCAGAACAATGGCCATTTGGTCTCATAGACACAAGTCCTTGTATTCCACAACATGTACACACTGGTACAACATGATACTAGTGTGTCCATTTCTCTCAGGCAGACAGTCTGAGAGGTCAACCAGCCCAACACATATTTCCTACATTATCCTACACTAACTGCAGCTGAGGTGAGGCAGCGCAGATCAACCCTCGCAAGGCTCCTGGCCCAGACGGTGTATCAGGTAGGGCCCTTGGGCTGTGCTGACCAGCTAGCAGGGGGTCTTCAGTGACGTCTTCCACCTCTCCCTCAGCCTGTCTGTACCCCCCACCTGCTTCAAGATGACCACCATGATCTATGTGCCCAAGAACACCAAGGTCACATGTATGAACCACTATTGCCCAATAGCAATTCAACACCATTATCCCCTCCAGACTTGTCTCCAAGTTTGTGGACCTGGTACTAAGCAAGTGGATCTTCAACTTCTTGACGGGGAAGCTACAGGTGGTGAGAATCGGTGATCGCACCTCATCCACACTGATCACCTACACAGGCCCCCCCCAGGGCTGTGTGCTTAACTCTGTTCACTCACGATTGTGCGACAACGCACAGCCCCAACCTCCTTAAGTTTGCTGACGACACAACCATCGTGGGCCTCATCTCTGACAGTGTCAACCTACAGAGAGGAGGTTGATGACCTGAAATCATGGTGTCAGGACAATAACCTCTCTCTCAACGTCAGCAAGACCAAGGTGATGATTGTGGACTATAGGAGGCGGCAGGAGGAAGGGCATGCACCCCTACACATCAATGGATCCGAAGTGGAGAAGGTCAGCTGCTTCAAGTTCCTCGGGGTGAATATCAGTGATATGCAGATTTTCAATACATATGTGAGGTTGTCTCTTGCTGTGGTCAAGAGGTCACGCAGTGGGCCTTTGACAATACACATATTGATCAGGGAATGTGCTCTGTTTAACTTTTGAGAAAATTACAAACAATGAGTTAGGACGCATCACCTGTGTGCTGTTTCTCCTGTGCATTAAGTTGTGAAATGTGTACCGTTTAAGGGCATGTTTTGGTGGTTACTATATCTGTAGGGGCCAGCTCATGTATATAATAGACCTCTGAGAGACTTGTTTCTCACTCATGCTATCCTTCTGTCATGGACTGATGGCATGATCCGACGTTGTTACTAATAAAACCGAGTCAACCCTTTTCTAATTTTCGTGCCTCCTTCCGGCTTGCCTGAAGACAGAGATCTCATCCTTACAATCAGCAATGATCTCACCTGGTCTGTTCACATGGACAAGGTGGTCAAAGTGGCCCGTAAATGCCTCTTCTTCCTGAGGAGACTGAAGTTCAGCATGGACTCAGTCATCCTCACTAACTTCTACAGATGCACTATAGAGAGCATACTGACAGGTTGCATCACAGTGTGGTATGGGAGCTGCACAGACAGGGACCGCAAGGCCTTAAGTAGTGTGGTCTGTTCTGCTGAGTTCATCATCGGCAACACAATTCATGATGAATTCTCTTAGCCTTCATATGTAGCATCATCAAGAAATAGCTATTCAATTGAAATGTACTCAAAACAGAAAATGTCATTGATAATCATCCAACTTCTTGTAGTGCTGATACTTCTGGCTTGTACATTTTGCCATTGAACCACAACTTCCACCAGTTATTCTTGGACAAAATACATATGAGATATATTAATTATACAGGGATGATACCACACTGGTCCCATGGGAAAATACAAATAACCATTAAGATATATTTTCTTCTTTCTCTGGTGTCTCCTCCGCACGGACAGACCCCGCGGTCATGCAATTGTAGGAAATATGTGTTGGACTGTTTGACCTCTTTGACTGTCTGCCTGAGAGAAGTGGACACATTAGCATCATGTTGTACCAGTGTAGGTGTGGAATACAATGACTTGTGTTTATGAGACCAAATGGCCATTGTTCTGATATCTTAGGCTCAGCCAGTTGCAAGAATTGAGAATTATATTGTTCTCGGGATTTCTCAAGTATGGTACTTTTATTGATCACCTCATGTATAATTGTCCCCTAACAAACACTACTGGGTCCATTAACAAATCTCCATGTAACTACAGTATACAGCATTTTCCTTGGGCCACAATCTCATACTATACAAATGAAGAGAATAGATCTTTATTGTCATTGTCACAGGTACAACGAAATTAAAGTGCTTCCGGTCAGTGCATCATTCATTGACTCAATATCAATAAAAAGGATAAAAATGATCAAAGTTCAGTTTGTGAGACTTTTATTTTTGTATTGCTTTGAAGTGCTTTTCAGCTCCTGAATAGCGTTTTCAATGCATTTACAATGTTTGCCATATAACTTCTGGCTGAATGGTTTTCTTGTTTTAACTGTTATAACTTGTTTTTGTGGGTGTTTATACATGGTAAAAGTATTTTCTGAAGCTGTGTGGCCCTTAGATTCAGTTTAGTGCTAAAATTACTCCAATAAATATACCTAAGACTGTACCGTAAACAACCACACAGTCATTACATAATACATAACATTGTGCACATTATGTTTTGCCAGCAGCAACAGTGGTTATTGCAGTTGGATAGACACTGTTTTAGTCTGTTTGTCCTTGCCTTGATTGATCTGTATCGTCTGCCTGAAGGCAACATTTCAAACAGGGAGTGCCCAGGAGTGTGAAGTGTCTTTTATGATGTTCTGGGAATTTTTGAGACAACAGGATCTGTGTAGGTCTTCCAGTGCGGGGAGAGGGCAGCCAACAATGCTGTTTATGACCCTCTGAGCCACTGTACAGCTGGTATACCAAATGCATATGCAGTATGTGAGGATGCTTTCAATGGAGGCTCGGTAGAAGGACACCAGCAGTCTTTGTGTGATGTTATTCCTCCTGAGTGTTCTCGGGAAGTACAGTCTCTGCTGGGTCTTTTTCAGCAGCTCAGAGGTGTTCACACTCCAGGATGGGCTGTCCTGTATCTGGACCCCCAAGAAGCGGAAGTCCCGCCACCCTCTCCACACTTCACTCCTCAGACGTGAAGTGTAACAAGTTTACTTTGTACGCTGTGTTGGTTGACTGTGACGGCACAGAGCACTGCCCAGCTTACATGTCCAAATCTGTGCCCACGCCATTTTCAAAAAGCAGCGCAGCAGCCTGGTGAGCAGCAGAGGTGGATAATGTCAGTTGTCCTGCTTTGCGGAGGTCATCCATGTACCTGCAGTAATGAAAAACAGGACACAAATTTTGAACTACAGTCAAATAGTAGCCTTTGCCTCAGATAGGACAGAGGGGAGCGACAGGACACAAGTGTAAAAGAGTGTGTGCCCTAGCCAGCTGCAACACAGGTAAGGGATCCATCACAAACTGTTTAATGACACACATTTTGTATATTCTGATTGGATAGCCAATAACTTGTCATGCAACATCATAACCATATATTGGCCCTTATTGTTAGAACTAAGCTAAGCTAAATGCAAGTTCCATTGTGTAGTCATTGCCATGGTGATTGTTTTGTTAAGGTCTTAAGTAGGGATGGGCATTCGACTAAATTGTCTTAATCGATCGTTGGGAGAATTAACGGATCGATTTTCGATTAATCATTAACATTTTTATATTAAAATTAACTATTTATAGGCTATATTAAAATGCAGTGAAAATAGAAGAAACACAGCGTGCTTCCACATTGAGATCTGTAGCTATTACAAGAAAAACAACTATTTCTGTAACTCCTAGAAGCGGAGACGACAGCTAGAAGCCTGTGCTCAAACACAACTGACCCTCGTTTTTTTCCGGCTAATTAACAGCTTCATAAAAACTTTCGCCCTCAACAATACTTTAGGGTAGCATATCCATCTCGATGGACTTGCAGATTCGTTGGGTCATTTTCTCTGCTCGTTGTGCATCGCAGCTCCTCCGTGCTAGCACCGAGAGCAGGATGCACCGCCACTAACCAGTGTCGGATGTAGCCTACGTTCTTCAAGTGGTATATCATTTGAGTCGTGGAGGAGTTGTATTTATACTCAGCTTTGCAGTGTTGGCAGTGAACAAAGTAATTTTTTAGTCAATATGGTGTCACGCTACACTTCGCCGTGACCTCTTCATGTTTACTTTTGAAATAAATGGAAACTCGCCGGTAACTGAGTAGGCCTGTGGCGTTTTTTTCCAAACATTGGCTTCATTTGGTAAAATGTTTAATTGCTGCCACATAGCGAAATCTATTGCATTCCTTCAAGACTCACACTACGCAACAGAACACGCATTAGTTTTATCGATGAACAAATAATGTCATCGACTAAATTCTTAATGATCGATAATCGATCGTCGATTAATTATGCCCATCCCTAGTCTTAAGGCATACAAATGTCACTTTATGAGGTTATTTAACATTAATATGAGTTCCCCTTGCCTGCCTTTGGTCACCCAGTGGCTAGACATTTTGATAAGTATATGCTAAGCCCTGGTAGCCTGATGTTGTCAGACTCATAATTCTAGTCAGAATATGAGTCTGAAAACTCTCCGTTGGGCTGTGACTATGGGGCGTGTGTCAATGGAGCTCGTAAAACAAATGCCTCTTCGCTCAATTGGATAGACCTACAACCAATCAGAGCAACGTAATATGTTGTTTGTTGAAAACAAATTCAACCCAAGCGCTCTTTGTTGATTACGTTACTGTTGACCATCTGTCCATCATTGTATAAAGCCCGTCCTGACAATTTAATTGGTCCGAACAGCTCCTGTTCTGATATAGTTTTTCCGCAAAAGGAGCCCCTCCAGACCCAACTTCCCGACCAAATTTATTTGTGGGCGGGGATAAATTTGGAGGAAGCCCAGGGTTTTTCCTGAGTCAAAATGGGTCTTCGGTGCTCCCCAAAAAAAAAAATATATATATATATATGTATGTATATATATATATATTCTTTTTTTTTCTTTTTTCTAATCAATGTATTTATTAAGTGTTTTGCACCCCCCCCCCCCCCAGCAATAAGGTTTTAAAGTATGTTCTAAATGGCATAAATGCTGCCAATTAATAATTACAATAACAACTTATTGAAAATGGTAAGTAGCCTAGCCTATCGATTAAGGTAGGCCGCTCTGAAGCATGTATACTGCCTGCTTCATTTGATCTTGATAGGCTAAGCATTCTGTAGCTAATATTAACAATATACTATCAGGGCTACCAACTTTTCCAAAAACCTTGGAGTGAGATTTGGTAGCGCCCCCCGGGCGAGATTTTGCGAGCTTCACTCCCCCCAAAGGCGAGTTTACACGGCTGCATAGCCGCTGGAACATATTTTATCAGGGGGGTGCTGGCGGCGGGGGCTTAATGTTGCGGGGCGGCAGGGAGGAACTGGGAGTAAAAATTGGCCCTAGACTTAGATCCAGACCGGCCCACCAGAACTGGCCCCCATATACGCCACCACAGCTGCCCTGCTAATGTAAGCATAGTCTGTGTTCAATGTGATGCGAGTTAGGGAGTTCAAGCCTTAAAGCGAGCGCGCATAGCACGCAAGCCGAGAACATTTTGGCCTTTATTTGAGCGCAAAATAGTTGAACTTCATGTAAAATAAACAGCCGTTTTTCAATTGGTAAAACTTTGTCTAGTGAAGGTGATTTCTTTGTCTCCTAATTTTTCAGCCCCACCCTACGTTTCTTACCCTGGTTTTCCATAGTTATTCTTCTCCCGGTGCACCCGATTGCCAGTCCGCTACTGCGGAGCTGTGCCACGGCGGTGGATTTTTAAGTCATAGCCTATCATTTTAAATTCTCGTGCTGTCAGGGGGTGCTGCAGCACCCTCAGCACCCCTAGTTCCCGCGGCCATGCACGGCTGTTTGGCAATGTTGCTTCACTCGGTTAACCTGCGCGTCGCTCGTCCGTTAATGTTTACAACGTTAGCTTGGCTACTTGTTTCGCGTTGCCTTTTCAGCGTGAGATATACAAGGTGTGGCGTGAGAGCGTGAGAAATGGGTGAAATGCGTGTGTCACACGGCGAAACCGTGAGAGTTGGCAGCTCTGAATATACCCACTTTTTATTCATTAAAACTACTTCAGCATAATAATGCACCTAAAATACAAACCTGAGAAAGGGCAGCAATCGCTATCAAATCAACAGACATGTGCAATTTAGCTAGCAGGGGAAGAATACAAACAACGAAAATCATTTTAATTTGCAAGAACTATAGACTTATACAATAACGGGCTGAAGAACTGACAACATAAGTTATACGACTTACAGTTCTCAAGGACGCACACGCGCAATATCAGCTGCGGTGTGAAGTCTGTGCTATTCTCCAACATGCACTCACTGCTGATATACGGACTAAACTTTTGTACAGCCTGATTTCTAATACCGTGGCGGCAGAAATGTAGCCATAGAGGAAACACTGCACTACATTTTATCATTCCAGGTTAAGAATACCAATGGAGGCTGCGTTTGAAATCGTAAATCAAACTTTTGTCAGCATTTTGAGTGGAAATGTAATTAGCATTTGTAGGCTACAGGTGTACTATTCGTGCACGTCGGGCTGGCCCTCGCAGCGGAACGACAATTTAGTGGCCGCTCTGTCCATTCGCGCACCTCACAGTTGCGTATTTATCAGACAAGAACACACGCTTATCAACTTGATTGTTATTGATCAAAACAGAACGAGGGTTCGGCTGTAGCCTACTTGAAACATACTATTGAGAACATATTCGCTGACATGCATTGCACGCGTGATGAACACAGGTTTTTTTGCCCTTGGCGCTTGGGATTTGTCATTGGCGCTTGGGAAAACGGCTTTGGCGCGAGCCAAAATGTTCTCTATGTAGGAAAAACCCTGAAGCCCTGGTATTCTAGGTAGATAACATAAGCGCTCGCCAGCTAGCAAGCTAGTTTAAATAATATAACCTACGGGTATCTCTAAGACAAGGTATATTTGGCCAACCATATTACCATTGTATGAGTAATGTTATTCTAAAAGCGAAATCCAAAAGTTACCTGATGGCATACGAAGGTCTGAGAAGGCGTCTTCGCTGTGCTCTCTTATTGACATTGAGTGCGTGGTGATGAGAGCTCGAGTTCTGAAAGACTAGCAACCAGTTCTTCCAATGTCTCCATCGATAAAATGCCTTGAGTCTTCTTAAATTCACCAGTGATGAATCAATAGGCAATCAATTGTGCGTGGCGTATGTTGCCTTGTTGGAATTTGTTCATTAACACCTGTGTGCTATTTCTGAAATCGGTTTGCGTCGATATGTTTTCTGTGGTGCTGTCTTCTGTGAGGTGTGGTCTTCAGCAGCTAATTTGCATGTTAACTAGATATCTTCTAAAGCTAATTTGCCTGTTAACAAGATATCTTCTAAAGCTAATTTGCATGTTAACTAGATATCTTCTAAAGCCAATTTGCATGTTAACTAGATATCTTCTAAAGCTAATTTGCATGTTAACTAGATATCTTCTAAAGCTAATTTGCATGTTAACTAGATATCTTGTTGGCAATAGTTACTAGTACTTATAGAGGGTTTTCACCGACGTCACGTTCTGGGTGGTAACCCGGATGCGCGGCCATTGTGGAGGCACTCGGTGTAAACAAACTGAACGGAGTGCATGGAGTATTGTGCGCTTTGGATACTTTAAGTGTATATAGCCATGTCTAAACAACCGAAAAGCTCATCAAATCGCGTCCAAGATGCAAAGGCATTGAGGGAAGGACTCGGACCACAAGATAAGGCACAATATTTCGAGAAATTACGATTTATTGGCGGTGCAGATCCCTACGAGTTAGATCCCTCTTCTTGGATCCGTGACGACCCGGTGATTCTTCCTTCAGTTGCATATCCCGATAGAGTCAACAACCTGGTTTTCTCGCCGAGCCCATACACAGCGGAAGACCTTAAATCCTACAAAGGTTTGGAGGCCTATAACCAGATGGTGTGTGGATGGGTGAGGGAGACGCAGTAACAAGTTAGTGCTATCAACGACCGTTGTGTTGTGAAGGCCAAAGTAAGTAATGCAATAACGTCATTAACCAACTTAACCTGCAATACTGCATACAGTTAGTATGATATAATTGCGATACTCGAGGTCTAGCCAAGTGACTATCAAACGTGTTTTTTCCCTTGTAGATCTTGGTTGAGCATTGCCAACCACAAGTACATCCTTTCCTTTGATAATCTCTGGTATTCTTGTCCCTGGTTTTTAATAACTTTTGGAAGTCGCTAATATTCCAAATGTTTTTCTCGATCTGTCCTATTGGTACAACCTGAAACACGGCAATAATTAACCATTTTCCTTGACGACGTTTGGTATATACTTCAGTGTCTGTGCTTTGTTGTGATGCGGAGTGCCTCCAATATGGCGACTTCCGGTCTGATGACGCGTCGTGAAAACCCTCTATTGATTTAGGGATATCTCTTGTTGGAATAGTTACTAGTAACTAAAGAATAGTTACTAGTATCTATTCCCGTTTTACTAGTAATTATTCTTTAGTTACTAGTAACTAATCCAATAGTTACTAGTAACTATTACAATTCTTACCAGTAACATTATTATTCTTACTAGTAACAAATGCGTTTTTACTCGTCATTGCTTATGACGAGTAAAAATGACTACTTGATAGTAAAATTTAAAATGTTACTAGTAAAACGGGAATAGATACTAGTAACTATTGGATTAGTTACTAGTAACTAAAGAATAGTTACTAGTATCTAATGAATAGTTACTAGTATAACTGGAATAGATACTAGCAACTATTTGAATAGATACTAGTTGGACACAAATAGTAGATATCTGTAAAGCAGAGCCCCATAGGATACAATTGTAAAATTGTCCAATTTGTTACTAGTAAAACGGGAATAGATACAAGTAACTATTGGATTAGTTACTGGTAACTAAAGAATAGTTACTAGTATCTAATGAAAGTTACTAGTAAAACGGGAATAGATACTAGTAACTATTGGATTAGTACTAGTAACTAAAGAATAAGTACTAGTAACTTTAAAATAGTGACTAGTACGTTTATAGATATAAATGTTAAAATGGCCTGCCATATACCCGTAGCGCCACAGTGCATTTCCCTGTTGAAGCTCAGCTTCCATGGACTTCAATGGGGCTGCTTTGAATAGTTTTTTTCAGTGGTTTGGAACTATACGGTCATTGGATAAATGCTGCGATTATGTCCCGCCCTGGACGCTCGGCGTCTCTGGGGGTGAATGGAGGAGTGGGCTGGCCTGGACGCTGGGCTTCCGCGTGATGATTGGAGGGTCTGTCGAAAGACTGCACCTCCCTTTGATTGACAGCGATTTTGTACTATAAAACTCGCGGAAGCTATTCAAACTCAGTGTCATGGATTTTGCAACTGTAGTTGACAGACAAACTGCGGAAACCTATTTCTTTTTATTTTGCTTGGCGAAAGTTTAACCTAATTCCCACATTTCCTTCAGGTTTAATATGTTTTCTTTAGTTGGTTCGTTCATTTATTCATACAGTAGGCTAGGCTAGTGTCGTGGGGGTGAACTAGCCAATGAACTGAAAATGTATATAATGTGAGCCAAAAATGAGCTTCCCCTATTTGAAAAACCAGCAGCCGCCACTGAAGTCAACTATCAATTGACATTTGTGCATTTATTAATACATTTATTCATTTATTTCTGTCTTAATGCATGGATTAGGACATTTATTTATTATTATTTATTATTTATTTTAGTTATTCATTTCTAAATATCGCAGGTTTGGTCCTCCATAATTATGCAGCCTAAATAAGATAGGTGTAGCAAAATATGTATAGTTAATATATCGTCTATAATTATGTGCAAAATTACATTTACATTTACATTTAGTCATTTAGCAGACGCTCTTATCCAGAGCGACTTACAGTAAGTACAGGGACATTCCCCCCGAGGCAAGTAGGGTGAAGTGCCTTGCCCAAGGACACAACATCAGGTGGCACGGCGGAGATTCGATCCTGCAACCTTCTGATTACTAGCCCGACTCCCTCACCGCTCAGCTATCTGACTCCCTAATTATGAGTTATGAATTCTATGAAGTGCATTAGCTTCACATGGGCATTTGTGTGTTGACTGGTAAGCGCAATTCTTATGTAGCGCCTCTCTGGTTTGGTTGATTTGTAATGAGAGGCGGCTAACCTGAGTTCTTTACACTAACTCAATACACTTGGTGTTTAAACCAATTGACCATATGGAAAAAATAATACACCCAACGGTTATACAAAAACATGAAAGATTTACTATAGATAAACAAAGAAAAACAGCTCAGTACTTCTATTGTTATCTCCAATATCACTGTCACATATGTTCTATGTGAACATATCATTTGCACATTGAACAACAATAATAATAGCAGGCAATACTAACTACCCGAATACTTTTTTAAAGGGGCGATTGACTGGGTTTTTGGGGTATTCCACACTGTTCCTTAAGGTCTCCGATTAGGGTATGTAACATTGGTTGGGTTGAAAATGGCCCGGGTGCTGTTCTATGCCCCCTGATAGATCCTCTGAAATGTTCCCGGGAAAAAACACTAGCTTTTCTCCTTTTATGGTATTCTCATTAATATTTAGATGAGCTGCGCGCTGATTGGTTGGTTTTCAACAAGTAAAGCTGGGGAGCAAAAACGCAACAACAGCAGCACTCACTGAAACACCGAAGGTGTAGACTTGAAATAAAAACACGCAAATAAATCTATTGTGTCTACACAACACTGTTTTCAACAGATTGACTACATATCATTTGAAATGATAACGTTAGTTGTTTTTACTTCTGTTATCGAAGCAAACTGGATTGATTTAGGTGGGTAGAACATTAGGCTACAGCTTAGCAACCAAACTACTACTCGGCTTCAGTTAGCTAGCTGTTGTAGCTCTAGATATCTTGCTAAAAAATAACCTGACAAAGATCTGGACAAACATGCACCGTGAATAACACGGGTTATTTATTTGAATAAAACACAGTCAGGAACATAAAACAACGTTAGCCCCATTGCCAATAAACTAGGCTAAATCATCACACATTCTACCTATGCTCTTACGTTAGCAAGCTAAAATAGTTTACATGCCTACTAGTACAGTAGGTGTTTTCTAGCTGTTCTTGCATTCCTTGCAAATCAGCGTTAATAAAAAGCAGATGAGCTAGAGTCAATCTAACATTGACTAGACGGGCATGGCTGATGTTTGTCTATACCGTAGCATAGAAGATCCCTGTGCAGTTCGACCTTCGACAAGTTTGCGCGAACCATTTCACCAAGGACGGTTTTAAAAACCTGGGACAATGTAAAGCAGGATTTGCTATGAAGCTGTTGCTGAAAAGAGGTGCATTCCCACCATACGTTCATCACAACCGCAAGCTGTAGTATGATTTTGTCGGTAACAGTTATTAGCAATGCTAACGTATCCTGTATCTAGCATCTGCCTTTCTCCAGTTCTTTCAAATAGATCATCTAGACAGGCGTTAGCAATAGGCCAGACTACTATTCGTTTTCTGGTTGTTTTTTTGGAAGCTTCCCTTCTAATGCCGACTACAGCTAGTCTAGCTAGAGTCATTTGCTAAGTAAAGTATGTTGATGTGTTTAGCATTGTATCTATACTATTTACAGGAGACTTTGCATTGCTAATAACTGTTAGCGACAAAATCATACTGTTCCCTACATACAGCTTGCAGTTGCGATGAGCGTACGGTCGGTCGGAACAGCACATCTTTTCAGGTTCAGCTTCTTAGCAAATCCTGCTTGAAATTGTCCAAGGTTGACAAAACTGTCTTGGGTGAAATGTTCAGAGCAAATGTATAATTGCGGGTCGAACTTCACAGGTCTTCAGTGATGGAGATGCACATCCCTAGTAGATATGTCACAAAGTATATACGGTCAACTTCTAACCTTCACTACCTATCCAGATCTTCTCCACCTGCCCTCTCTTTTTCTTTAGGGCTCTGGAACTGCCAGTCTGCTGTGAACAAGGCAGACTTCATCCCGGTGTTTGCATCCCATGCTTCTCTTCATGCCCTTGCCCTGACAGAGACGTGGATCCGCCCAGAGAACACTGCAACTCCAGCTGCTCTCTCCGTCAACCACTCCTTCACTCACTCACCCTGCTCAACCGGCCGGGTGGTGGGACAGGTTTGCTTCTTTCCCCACATATTAAATACACATCCACACCACTCTCTTTTACTGCAAAATCATTTGTACACCATTATGTGATGCTAACTGATCCTATCAAAGCATGCTTAATTGTTCTTTATCGCCTACCAGGACCACTAGCTGACTTTGTGGAGGAGCTGGACATGCTCCTCAGCGTCCTCCCGGATGATGGAACCCCCCTGATAGTCCTTGGGGACTTCAACATCCACCTCCAAGGAACGCAGGCTGTCAACTTCTTGTCTCTCCTGACCTCCTTCGACCTGACGCTGCTGAGCACACCGGCGACCCACAAGGCAGGCAAACAGCTAGACCTTGTCCTGACACGTAACTGTATCACTGACTTAACCTCTGTAACCCCACTGCACATTTCTGATCACTACTTTATCCAAGTCTCTGTCTCTCTCCCTCCAACTCCTCCTACCTCCCCTCCCAACTTTCCGGCGCAACCTCCGCTCCCTATCCAGCCATAACCAATCGCAGGCGTTCGCCTTAGCCAACTCCTTCAACACTACTGTAACGGAGCGAGCTGCCGTAGCTGGAAAATCAAACTTTTCCCGAACCCCGTGGGGAGGAGGGACACAACATCATGGCCACCAACAAAACTCAGCAAGGAATGTTATTGCTCCGGCTTTAACCTATGGATATTTGGCAGCGTTGCCACAACCGCAGAATAGCTTCGCTCGCATCTTTCTCCGCCGCCATTACTGAACTGCTCAAACTAGTGCACAACATTAACGTCATCGTTCTCAGCCACTCCCTCTGTTCGCTGATTGTACCTACAAAAAATGTGTTTCTGAAAACCAACTTCAAAGTCAAACTCCCAGACCTAGTACAGAAGCAAAATCCAAATTGAGCGGAAGTACGTAGGTGGGCAGAGCCAGGCTAGGGGAGGGGCTCCTCCACAGGACTTCACTCCTGCCGAGGGGCTGGCCCTCTCCAGCTATCAGGGTCACCCCACAATGGAAGGAGTGGAAGGGGGCATTTCTTCAGACCCTGGTGGCAGCAGGTTGGAAGCCCAGACAGGGCTCCAGACTGCGACCAGTTTTTGAGATAGTGCAAGCATTTTTTTACAAACACTCGCGCATGTGCGACCTACAAATTTAGAATTCATTGGGTGTGCACACTGTCAGCACACGTTAGCAACAACGCATAGATACGACGTTCAGGTAAGACAGCGATATCAGTGTTCCTTCTGCATTAGTACCGTAGCTAAAAGTCTAAGAAAGTTGAGGCTATTTTTCGCTAGGTTCCTTTGAATGTCTTCATCTGCCAGACAAGTGGGTTCCCCTTCGTTCTTTTGGTGAGCAGTTTCACAAGCCCCTCTTATGTTCTTATGTTCAATGTTAAATGCGGCATTAGTAAAACATTAGGTCTATTTATTCAACTATGAACTGTGAACTATTATTTATTCAAACTTTTATATATTATGATAGTTTAACGTGACTAATGTTTTTGTAACTAAACAGAACCTGTTAATTCCAAGGTTTAATACCCGGGCTACACTTATGATATAGTGGGAACATTAATTGTAATTTAAAATGCTAATATGTTTTTAAGTCGGATAAACTTACACTGAACATAACTATAAACGCAACACTTTTGTTTTTGCTACCATTTTTCATGAGCTGAACCCAAAGATCTAAGACTTTTTATACATACACAAAAGGCCTATTTCTCTCAAATACTGTTCACAAATCTGTCTAAATCTGTGTAAGTGAGCACTTCTCCTTTGCCAAGAAAATCCATCCACCTCACAGTTGTGGCATATCAAGGTGCTGATTAGACAGCATGAATATTGCACAGGTGTGCCTTACGTTGGCCACAATTAAAGACCACTCTAAAATGTGCAGTTTTACCGTATTGGGGGGGGTCCGATAACCAGTCAGTTAGGGTTGTCCCAGTCTTGAGGGTGGTCCCACCTTTCAAGAGTGCCCGCTCCCAACACAAGCTCTTCTCCTGTCTGGCGCCCCAATGGTGGAATCATCTCCCCACCTCCATCAGAGACTGTCTCCCCACCTTCAAGAAAAGGCTAAAGACACACTTGTTCCGGGAGTACAACGGTACTTAAAGGTCACATGACTTGAATTTGTCACTTTAGGAGGTTATTTAACATTAATATTAGTTCCCCTAGCCTGCCTTTGGTCCCCCAGTGGCTAGAATTTGTGTAAACCAAGCCCTGGGTGTTCTTCTCCGCCTTTGAGAAAATGAAGGCTCAATTGCTCTGTTTGAAAATCCTCTCCTTGAGACGTCACGAGGAGGAAGGTTAACTCCCCTCTCTCTGCATTGACCGCCCAGATAATCTGGCCCGCCCATGAGAAACTGAGCTACGATCGTGCAAAGGCAAGTGCGATAACGGTTTATCCTGGAGAGACATCATGGCAACCAAACAAACAAAGCATAATAGTTGCTCTGTGTTTGGATGTACAAATCAAAAAAAAGTATTTGTTTTAGTTCCTTCATCCAAGCCTCTGCACAACCAGTATTTTAATTTTAATTTTCCCTGGAAATGCGCCGATACAACTTCCCAAAGTTTTGTATGTCTGCGCCAAATATTTCAGCCACTGTTTCCTCAACTTGAGCCAATACAAAGCTGGCCTTGCTGAAATTAAATTCTGCATCATTACTAACTCTCCTTGGTCAAGCTACAAACCTTACACAAGTAAGTTGACTAACGCTATATCATTTAGTTGCTTTACTGTATATGGTTACCTAGCATCCTACCCTTAGAATGTGGCTGTAACATTAGCTCTGCAGCTAACAGCTGAGTTACTGTTGCTAATGTAAAGGTAGATAGCATCAAGTATGTGTGTGAATACACATGCTCTAACGCAAGTGTTGTAAACCTCTTTGTTATTTGGATAACCGTTATGCAGTTGGTGTTATGGCACGTGCGATATCCGCCTTTCCCCTCATTTAAATTATTATGAGTGTGTGCCTCTGCAAACCAGGGTGATCAGATGAAAATGGGCAAATTCGAGGCATCTTACAGCAACGGGGGCTACGAGCCATTGCGATACATCCATTGTAAACATTAGCGCATGTTGCCGCCCCTCTCCTCCTCATTAGCATTTAAAGCTAGAGACACAGAAAGGAAAGCTCATTGTGGGACTGCTGGTAGTGGCTGTAATTATGCACCAAGGCTGAATTTTGGGAAAGATACTTCAGATACAGTATTAGGGAACCACTAAGGCCTATATAAAAGCATCCAAAAACAGCATGTCATGTGACCTTTTACGAAAGATTTTTTGGGATCTGATGTTAGTTTACTTCCTCCAGGAACACAATGACGCTTATTGAGGGACTTGTTGCACTTGTTGGTTAGTTTTAACTGATTTAACTACTTGTACTCGCTGTAAATTATATTATTGTTGCTTGCTTTCCTACAGGTACGCTCTTGCACTTTTGAGGTCCACGTTGATAAATTTGTAATTTCTTTACATGCTCTTGTGTTTCTTTCTATTGGCACTTATTTGCTTTTCACAATGTATGTTTCATGTTTTGGCTACCTGCAATGATTTTGGGGCTATCTCATTGTTTATGATCATTGACCTATGCACTTTTGTAAAACTCTCTCTTGGAAGTCGCTTTGGATAAAAGCGTCTGCTAAATGAATAAATGTAGCCAGTGTATTAATTTAGAATGGTAAATATACAGTTTTACTGGAACTACTTATTAGCAATGTTCCCTCGAATTTTTTTCCGCACTTAGCAAATAGAAATCTGTCTGACACAGAAATCTGTCTGAGTTTGCAGAGAACCCCGCTAACTTCTTCGTAGAAAGCTTCACCAGCCTACCTGGACCATCGCTTGTGTCCGTTTGAACGATTTCATCAAGCCATTCGTGTTTAAATGTAAACCTGCCATTTTTGGGGGGAGCCTGTAAAGGTAACGTTCCTGATGTTTGTTTATCCATTGCTGCCTTGCTAGTCAAAGCTTGAGCTGAGCGCGAAATGTACGTTAGATAGAATGTTCAAATGTAACATTATTATTGTAATTGGCTGAGTAGCCTAGAGCAGGGGTTTTCAAAGTGGGTGCCGCGGCACCCTGGGGTGCCGTGACGCATGCTCAGGGGTGCCGCGGAATGGCCCAAGGATTGATCATTTAATGAAAAAAAAAAAAGTAGGCTACTTGCGGCTCAAACAACAATCGGCTACAGTTCACAGTTGATTCAGGGCTTAACGTCAACAACAGTTCTTTCGTTGACTTTGTTCGTTATTCCGTATTGACAGCAGCCGGAGGAGGGCGGGTAGGGGCAATGGATACGTTTTTAAAGAGAATGCATACACCTCCACAGGAACAGACATCGGAATCGAAATCAGCAAAGAGAAAAAAGAGGCATAACGACTCTCCAGTAGGTAACATGCCACACACCAGTAGCCTATGCCTGGTCTGCAGGGAGACGTTGGCTAATGCAGCCATGGTGCCTAGCAAATTGGCAAGGTACCTGGAGACCAAGTACCCAGCACACCAGAACAAATAATATTGAATATGAATATTTTAAAAGATTTAAAACACAGAATACCACACAGAGCGAACGTATGCTTTCTACCGTGCGTGTATGTGAAGGCACAAAAGGCTTGTTTTTTTTAGTTGACGAGTTGTTTGCTAAATCTAAAAAGCCACACACTTTAGCAGAGTCTCTCATATTACCAGCCTGAGGTAATGCTAGGGCCAGATGCTACAAAAGAAAAAATCCCCCTCTCTGATAACACGATCAAACGTCGCATTGATGATATGTCGGAGGACATGAAATCTGTATACTGTATGAGAATCTATGGCTAAGGTGGAAATTTGCAGAGCCTATGCAGGTCACGTGAAAAATTATCAAAAGACTTGTAGAAAGACCGAGTCGGGAAATGAACGAATCACTCGTTGAGAGGAGTCGTTCCTTATAAGGATTCAAAATGAACGAATCGTTCACGAACGACACATCACTACTTAGCAACAACTTTGCGCATGCCCATTTGAACGCATCTCTGAAACTGGGATTTCAGAAAAGAGTTTGCAGGGATTCAAACGTCTTGAACGCATGGATTTCAACTGGAAATTAGCTACTTCAAGGGTGAGTTTGTTTACAGAAATAGTTTTAAATATATAAACATATTTTCTGACATTGGATGGAGCATGCTATTACGTATAGGTTTGAAATTTAGGCTATTTAGCCTGGTTAGCAGTATCTGTTTCAGATTCACATTGTTTACGTTAGGATTTCGCTAGCTAGCTACTAGTAGTAGAGCTAGTATAATGTACTGTAGAGGTAAGGCTAAACCCTCCAGAAAGTTATGTTTAAATACTGAAAATACATATTAAAGAATTTATAATACATTACAGTACAATTCTAGAACTATAATCATTAGCTGTATCACGGGCATGGCACTATCTATAATTCCAGTTATTAATATTTCTGGCAACTTAATCACCAAATACATCACAGGCACTGTGCACTATATAGCAACGGGAACAATGCTCGTAAGACTTAATTAAGGATGCATGTATTAAAAGTTATGTATTGTGCTTATTAAATGTATGTCTAATGAACTTAGAAGTGTGCTCAGGCTTAAAACATTGTGTCTCACACAGGGTGTGGGAAACAGGCTGTATTTTGTGTGTTATCTCTCCATTTCAGAAGCAACCTTGAAACCGGGCTGAAAGCACCCGAGCAGGTGGGATGCGTAGGGAAAAACAAACTCCTTGATACACGAGAGAACAAGCTCAACCCTTTCTTGATATTTCTGTTTCAATTGCACTGTATAATATATGCTAGGGCAGGGACAGATAGCCAGTTGGACTTCGTGAACCAGCCCGAAACTCTGTTGCGGGTAGGGAAACGTAGACAGCCCCAGAGCTCTGTACTTGTTGATTTCCAACTGCTGCATTAAAGCTGATATTATCGGACCTCTGCGACTCCAGACCACTCTTTCTAGAACACAGATTTGTGTCATTGGATATCATCATTACATATTGGATTAGACACAAAGATTTTCAATCCTTCAATATATCAAAGTTTAGCGTCTCACAAATAACCCACAAATAAATCGGTGAAAATAAACGTTCAAAACTGTTAGAAAAAACCTTGTCCAAAAATAGTTTATTTTGCCCTGGATTTTCAAAGACTGTGGAGCTAGCGCGTGGCTGATCATGTTTTGATCAGTCGGTCAAGGCATGCACAGCAATGTCGTCTATAAAAGTATCATGTCACTAATTCTTCCAATTTGTACATGACATCTGTTTTTGGATAAGTTTATTCGTTTTAATCTTAAGATGCGTGAGTTTTTAGAGTTTTAAATATTTCTGACGATTCCACGAGTGAGTTTTTTCTAAAACGGCAGCTAGGTAGCTTTGATTAGCTTCCGTTACCTAGCAACCTAGCATAATACTCGTAGCAATGCTCCTACTTGCTAGTGTTACTTGTTAGCTTACTAATTGTAAATTTTGAAGCCATACTATAGCGTTTGTCACATAGTTTGTCTATCGGAAAATAGTCGGTTGTAATGTTCAGAATCACACATGTGCGACGCTACGCTGTGGGGCCCTGCTTTCGAACGATCACACATGTGCGATGCTACTCTTTTCACATCAATATGAAAATGCTACTACTATGTACTTAAACTACATTCCACTTTCATTTCTGTAAGGAGTATCCTACCACCGTCACACGGCCTAGCACTGTGTCCCTGGGAAATTATGGTAAAGTAATGAATGACCGTTTATAACAGTGACAATAATTGTATGAACCATGGCAACCCTAAAGGCTATGTTTTGAAGCAAAAGCATGACTTAAAACTTTAGCATCACCAGACCCCTAGGTGTCAACTCTGGTCTGGTGGAGGAGAACCCATATGGGGTCCAGGAAAACAGCTGGCAGCCAGGCAAGTGCAAATATAAGACACTCAAAGCTTCTCAATAGCATTGCCAACTCATTGTAAGGCATAATTAAGCTGTTCTGATCGTGGCAGGGGGATACATATTTGTCAAAACAACAAATGTTGTCTTACTAATGCTTTGTATACAACCATTCAAGGTAACATGTGTTATTTACATCAATGGTACAGCTAATCATGTTAACTCTTGTAAACTTGTTTTACTTGTCTTTACTGACAGACACATTACAGGTTATGTTCCAGAAGATGGAGACATTGGAGGAGAACCAGCGAGAGGCTCTCCTATTCAGGCGACGACAGGGCCAGGGATGCAAACACATGTATGGTCAAAAAAGAGAGAGGTAATTGAAGCCCTAAGCCCGTGGCAAATATCCATATATGCTTTGTGTCATAGTGACATTTCACGTTAGCTCTACCACTTTTGACAAGGGCAACGGTCTCATTGCAGTTTAAACACATCGGTTTTGTGCTCCCCACCGGCAACACAAATGCGTACTTGTCAGTCCATTCTGTCTGAAATTTGCAATTTTTGGAAACAACTTTTCGCTGGGTTTTGTCACGCCATGATTTTTACAAAGGAAGAAACAGGTAGGCTTGCTACCGTTAGAAAATCGATTAGCCTGCGTTGTTGCGAATGACACACAACCTGCTTGACCCACAGAGGTTGTGGCCAACGTTGAGTGAGTGAGTTGTCATGGTGATTACAGTTATTTAAGCTCCTTATTGGAGCTTTAGATTGGACACGGAAGATATAAAGCACATCTACTAGGAAAAACATATAGGCACAAAATCATGCCCCAATGAATTGCGTGTAGGTATTGCAGTCCGGATCCGGACCAGAGTCAGTTTATTGAGTACCCACCGCAGACAGTAAAAGATACGCAGCAAGAAGAAACACGCTTGCGCACATAGGCTCCTGCTGATTTGCTTATTTCCTATTTACTTGTTTGGTGGAGGCAATACAGAATTACTGTTGGTGCAATTATAAATCAGACCCCTCCCCCTTAAAAAAACTCTTTGGATCTGTACGATTTACGAAAAAAACGTCACCCAAACTGACGTGAAAAAAGCGGGAAGCGCTGAAAAGCTGTTTGCATCACTGCAGGGCAGACACGCGTAAGAAGTGCCAGTGATGGACCTACAGGTGGCCCAAACACAGGCTGAACTCCAAGACCTTGAGGAGCGCCTTAAGTTGCTGGAGTTCCGAAAGAGTGGTAGGTGTTTTGAGATGCCG
Organism: Hypomesus transpacificus; assembly: GCF_021917145.1. Lineage (NCBI taxonomy): Eukaryota > Metazoa > Chordata > Actinopteri > Osmeriformes > Osmeridae > Hypomesus > Hypomesus transpacificus. The sequence goes on along the minus strand of NC_061081.1, from coordinate 4,491,076 downwards.
TGAACTATGGCTTACACGCAGTGTTCAACGTTCAAAATGGTGCTAACAATAAGTTCATGACTTCTAATTGCAGATGCTGTGATGAAGTGGAAGACGGGACTGGGAGAGAAGGCTGTGGCTCCTCACAGCGTAGACACTCAAACACGCCCCGGCACCCCATTCAAAACAAGCCAGGTGAATGAATCATGATTGCAGCTTCCCAATCAAACCTTTCACATGGCTATGTGACCAAAAACTAGAATCCCATAATATTTTTTTGATGATGTATATTATTCTAGATGTGATTTTTTATGACTTGTATAGCTCCTTTCATACGTGCAATTATGTTGATAGGACACTAACTTATTTTGTGCTTCATTGTCAGGGCCAACAGACAGGACCTGTAGCGGGGACTGGCAGAAGATGTTCATTCACTGTTTGGCACTTTATTTGAAATAAAATGACTGAATGTTACATGGAAATGCTGCCTTGTTTATGATTAGCTTGAGTTATGCTACACACCACACAAACATAGTCCTCCTGAAGTTGGCTATGTAGCCTATTATACAAGAACAAGTAGCGTTTGGGGCAAATGAGGTCTGCATATGAACCGCCCAAATATAAGCAATAGAATTGAGAAATATAGGTTAGTAATTAACGTTGCAGTTACGGACTAGCAACGTCGGAAAATTACGTTGCTAGGAGGTTGCGGTTACGGACTGGCAACGTCACAAAATTAAGTTGCTAGGAGGTTGCGGTTACGGACTGGCAACGTCACAAAACAACGTTGCTAGGAGGTCGCGGTTACCGACTGGCAACGTCGGAAAATAACGTTGCGGCAACCTACTGGCGCCCCACAGATGCACGGTCCCGCAATGTCACCAAAGACGTTGCGGCAACGTATGTTTGGTCATCGCGTGACGTTGCGACAACGTAAGGGCAAAGTAAATGTGTTAGCTGGGAAGAGCATGTAGTTGAACAAGTTACATCTTGCATTGAACATGTTGAGGTATTCAGGGTGACAGTGATATAATTGTGACAGGGACAGACTGTTGTCTGTTTAAATTCTGTTTGAGTTGAATTTGAATTAAAGAGAGTGGTTCATTTGAATATAACAAAAATTAGATAAACCTTACTTTCTCAATGTAATGCCTATAATAAAAGCAGTTATAGCCTATTCAACATATCAGAAGGTCAAATCAAATGGCATTAAGTACAAATATGACACAAAGGAAGTTGAGAGTAAAACGTAAAAGCTAGAGGTGCCGTAGATGGAGAGAGATATGTTTAGGGGTGACGTGAGCCAGAAAAGTTTGGGAACCACTGGCCTAGAGTGACATTGAAACGTACGAAGTGGGCTTCGCCGCATTTGGCCAATCAACTGAACATTACTAGTTTTTCTAAAATAAGAATTAAGAAAATACTGATTTTATTTTGTGCGTGGTCTGAAAAATCTAGTGTGTGGGTCCTCAAATGGTCTAGCTTAGAGGGAACATTGCTTAATAGGTGTTTTATTTTCAGAAAATATTGGACACCCTGCAGCCAGTCAGAATCAAGTAATTACCTACACCATGGTATAACAGGGCTATAATATATGGATATACAACTCATCAATATCCAATAGCTCTGGTAATGAAGTGGAACCATGACAACAATGCCAGACATGGTCAAAAGGTATTTAGGGTCATAATCATGTCGATATTTTGGGAGGAAGGTGAAGCAAGAAGATGAATAAAGCACCTTGAGTAAAAATACTTAGAAACTTGAGAAGCAGGAAGATAGGAAAAAAATAGATGTAGCAGAATAAAAAGTGAGAGAGTGAGACACAGAGGAGAATAGTCGGACTATGAGGAGGAAGCTTTTACATGTGGGACACTGGAAAATGCTAGTGAATTTGAAACCTACAGTTTTAATTGGACTATTGTTAAATTCGAAAGTACCAAAGATTTACCTGAGGGAGAAAGGGGAAATAATTTACCTGTAGGACAATGGATCAACTGCAGAACCAGGGGGCGACGGGTCACGATGCCAGAGCCACGGGGAAGGAAATCCCTGACAGACACACAACAGACAGAAGAGTAGTTTATCTCAACCTCGCAAGGGTTGCCATTATGTAAATGTTTGGATTGTTTGTGACGCGAGGTTACTGGTACACATCACTCATGTCTACTGGATGCAAGTCTTCACTTCCTGTCTTCCACAGCTACGCTCTGATAGAAGATACCTGGCTCATCAGGCCATACTATACATAGCCCCCACCTCTCTGAGACTGAGATCATATGCATTCAATCAATGCTATCAACATTTCGATTTGTAATATGCCTCTGTACTTGGACCCCACCTCTTCTCTCTGTACACCGCTTCAGTTGGACCGATTATCACCTCCCATGGCGTTTAATATCACTGCTACGCTGACGATGCGCAGCTGTACCTGTCGTTCCCCCCGACTGATCCGGGTATCTCAGCCAGAATCGAGGCCTGCCTCACAGACATCTCCGCCTGGATGACCAAGCACCACCTCCAGCTGAACCTTGCCAAGACAGAACTTCTCATCATCCCAGCCAAACCCTCCATCTCCCACAATCTCTCAATCACCCTGGGATCTGCGACGTTGACTTGTTGTTTATGAATATATGTAAAGGTAATAGAAGGAATATTTGGGTACATGAAAATGTGTTTCCGAAGTTTGGATTGATTGTCGAGGGGGCAATACAGTACAGTTATCAAAAATCCAATGCCTGATTTGTGTAATGTTGTGTTTACACAATAAACCCACACAAAATTAATACCACTTCAAGACACAAAAAAGACACTGCAGGGCTGTAGGCAATGTGATTGACATGAGCCAGTGGCAAACTACCAGGACATTGCACCCACAGCACATGCAAAAATGATTCATTTGATGGAGTGACACAGAAGAGATCCCTAATATGGATAATCAGTGTTTTGGGGGCATTTTAGGCTTTTGAGCGTACGTACACTTTTAGTGAGAATCCTATGCACAGTTTTATAAATGAGACCCCTGGTGAGCTCGGCAACACAAAAAGGGCTGGACGTCCAAGGAAGACAACAGTGGTGGAAGATTGGAGGATCCTTTCCAATGTGAAGAAAATCACAATGGACAGCGTCCAGCCAAGTGAAGAACACTCCAAGAGGTAGGCATATCATCATCCAAGTTTACCATAAAGACTTCACAGATCAAATACAGAAAGGCCAGATTAGACTTTATTAAGGTTCCTCTGGTAGGAGGAAACATTATTATATTATTATTATTCTTTTCCCATCCCTAAAAAAACTTGAATTTTGCACTACATAGACAACGGCGGTAAAATATTAGTCTTGGTCCCGATTGAGTTGCTTGTATTGGGATTTAAATTCCGTTGCACAGTTTAGGACAGGATGGGAAACCTTTTTTCTGCCAAGGGCCATTTGGATATTTATAAAATCATTCGGGGGCCGTACAGAATTATCAACTTAAAAATGTGCCTGCTATATTTGGTCAAACATTTAATTAACTCACGCCTAATGTGTTGGATGGAACTGCTTCTCTTTGGTGAGGTTTGTGATGTTAGCTGGCACGGATGCAGCCTGTTTTGACTTGGGGTGCATCGAACATTTCATGATTACATAAAGGGATCGTATTATTTTTAATACTGCTACCATTTTTTAGACTGCTTATCGATCTGAGTGTTAATCAGGCGCGGAGCCTCACGTTGTAAACATTCGGGGCTTAGCCTAAACCAACAAAGTATGATTGTTTGATTTGCTAGAAAGGAATTCCACACTTAATGCGAGCGCGCACAGCGCGCGAGGGAATTTTTCTGGTACATAGGTACGCTATGCTGCGCGGCTCCGCGGTCCTCTTCCACATATTAAAATAGTGCTGCTGCCAACCAATGATGCACCCAGTGGCATTTTTATATGTAAAAAATTGGTGGGGCAAAAAAACATTTCAAAATATAGGATACCAGTAAACTACAAAAGTCCCTCTTGCTACTGATGTGTTTATTTAACACGTCAACAAACAGTGTGGCTCCACACAACACTTAAAACGACAGAGCGGCTTGCTTCTACCAGGTGTTGTAGTACACAAACTGCAGAGACCTTCTTGTGTAACTGCTCTCCTTGTCTCTCACACACATGTAAAATTACCACTGTCATATTTACAAACCTAAATTAAGAATGCAACCAAGCTCAGAACCAATGTGCCTACAGGGCCATGCGCAAACAGCAATGAGTTCAACACAACAGGAAGGCCACAACGAAGCAGAAATACAACTTTTTAGGGATACAGATCCATTCTATGACAACAACCAGATAAGCATGGACACACTGACACGTCACCATCTTTATCTATCGATCCAGCCCCATAATATGACCAATGCACAGACCAGCACAACAAAGGCAGGATGATAAAATATGCTTTCACTCACCAAGGCTGAGAGCTCACTTGAAGAGAAAGGTGCCTTCTTTTGTATGCTAACTAGACAAACCGTTAGCCACTCTTCAAAAACCACTCCAGGTTAAATCTGCGGTTACTTTTACCAGCAGTTTGAGCGATGACAGCATTGTGGCTGATGGGCACCACTTAAGCTGCTTTATTTTAACTTTCTCCTCCAAATTAAGGGTTTATAGGGTATATAAGGGTATACAACCGGTGCTCAAGTATGAAATCCACTTTATTCATTTTCTCAAGTTATCTGGCGTTTGTGAAGCTAATAAGCTAGCTAAGACAATCTAGCTACATCTCCTCGCTCTTCTTGCCGACTAATGTTGGCGACAAGCAGCCAATCAGGGCTGAAATACAAAATGACGCTGTATTGGGGCAACCGGCTCTCAGCCCCACTTGGCATAACATTTGTGTGATCCACATTACATTACATTACATTCTGAGCATGCGTATTACTACTTTCCCACCTCCAATGCATTTTGAGAGGGGCTAGCCCCACCACGCTCTCTTTTTTGCCGACTAATGTTGGCGCCAGAAAGACAGATAGCCAATCAGGTCTGAAATACAAAATGACGCTGTGGTGGGGCAACTGTCTCTCAGCCCCACTAGCATCAAATTTGTGTGATCTACTTTACATTACATTCTGAGCATGCGTATTAACACTTTCCAACGTCCAATGTACATTGCATTGTGAGAGAGGGGCTAGCCCCACCAGAGCCCCACCTTCACGATTAGCCTATGCTAAACTCGAATAGGCAGAACGCAGTCTGAAGCAACAAGGCAGGGACCAATGAACATGAAATAAAATCTTAACACAAATGAATGAAACGAAACAATTTAGGAAGACGCTATATTCATATATAGTAAATTATTCGAAGTAAACGAAAATAAAAATGTTCGAGAAATTAAAAATAACATAATTTTGTTGCAGTTCTTTGCACTGCCCCACCCGCCCCTAATGACCAGTCGCCACTGGATGCACCTAAAAATATGGTTCCTGCAGTGCCATGGCGGGCCGGACCAAATGATTTTGCGGGCCGTTCCCCACCCCTGGTTTAGGAGGTTACCACATTTTAGAGGCGAAAAGTGCCTTTAATCGACGAAAGGTACTCTGTGCTAGCTACGTCACCACGTCAACACACATTAGCAACGACGCATGGATACAACGTGATAGAGACGTTCTAGCACGCAAGTTGGAGCTTGGATTATGAGTGAAAAATACCAACCCCAAAAATTTCCAACCATTGCCATTTGTTGACAAAGCGATTTCGAGTGGAACTGCAAACTCGGATTTTTGATTTAGTTTGTGAAAATCTTTGTAATTTGAGCGACTGCGGGTCGCCCGTGAGACCGGCCAGTCTTTTAGGCGGCAGCATGCTAGAAAGTGTCATAGTAGTATTTTCGTAATTTAATTTAATTTTACACGAAAAAACTGAAAGAGGGAAATGTTATGACGATATGACTATTGTGAAGACAGCCAGGTGGTGAGATTTTAATGTAAGTTGCTGTAAAAACGTTGATTTGTTTGCTACGTGAGAGCCGGGTCAGCCTCCATTGACGATTGCAGCAGTTGTTGTCGATCTGCGTCTGATGAGTATTTTCGTACCAGGGTCAATTCTACATCAAAATGGAAAGCAGTGTTATGATATAAAGATATGGCGATTGCAAAGACAGCCAGCGGGTCAGCAAATGTTTGTGATTTGTGTAAACTTGGAATTTGAGTCAGACCTCGTCTTGTTTTGACGTTAGCCTCAGTCAGACTCGGCTCGCCCAGTGGCAGTGTGTAGTAGTAAGCTACTACTGATGTGTCGTTCATTTTGAACGAATCCTGACTCGGGAGTAACGAGTCCTCTCAAAGAGTGACTCATTCATTATCTTGTGGCCGCGCATCGGGACTGTTGCATTGGCTCGTCCAAGAAAACTGAAATGATTCGTTCATTTCCCGACTCGGTCTTCGGCTATGAGCCTTTGGATTCTTTTTCACGTGACCTGCATAGACTCTGTACTGGTATACGGTGGCCCTGAAGTGCAAATGACACCCCCTAATATGAGTACTACCCCAAATGAAAATACTCCCCCCCAATACGAGTCAACTCCCCCCAAATCGGATGACTTGTTCACCTCCCCCCAATACAAAAACGAGCTCCCCCAAATGGAAAACGACATTACATTAACTCAAAAACACATTACATTAACTCTGAACGGAAAGGGTAGGTACTACACTTTAGCGCTGATTGGATGCAGTAGGCTAACTGACAAGAAATAAGAAATTGATTGACAGAAGTACAAAATACAATAGCCTGATAGAGTTACGTGCACCAGGACATTTATTTGGGTATGGAAGCATGTCGCGGCTACGTATGCAAAAGCATAAATTGTAGTGTTAAACGTAAACATCGATAGCTAACATGTTAACGTTTCACAATGTAAGTAGCCTATGCGCACGCTAAAAACGCAGTTGAAGGAAGCAGGACTTTTCAGAATAGACTAATAGTCCACTACAGAAGAATAAAATGCCACAATGACAGAGTAACGTGGACCAGGATAGTTGTTTGGTTATCGATTTATACATTTAACACGAAATACTTTTGCCTAAGTAGCCTACTATTTGCTACATTCTTCGATAGCCAAACAAATGTTCTGGTGCACTTAAATCTGCCAGGCTATTGCATTTTGTACTTCTGTCGATCAATTTCTTATTTCTTGTTAGTTAGCCTACTGCATCCAATCAGCGCTAAAGTGTAGTACCTACCCTTTCCGTTCAGAGTTAATGTAATGTGTTTTTGAGTTAATGTAATGTCTTTTTCCATTTGGGGGAGCGCGTTTTTGTATTGGGGGGAGGTGAACAAGTCATCCGATTTGGGGGAAGTTGACTCGTATTGGGGGGGGGAGCGCGTTTTTGTATTGGGGGGAGGTGAACAAGTCATCCGATTTGGGGGGAGTTGACTCGTATTGGGGGGGAGTATTTTCCTTTGGGGGATGTACTCATATTAGGGGGTGTGGTTTGCACTTCAGGGCCACCGTACTGGTAGCTAGAGGAAACGAAAGATTCGCTCATTTCCCGGCTCGGTCTTTCTACGAGTCTTTGGATCTTTTTTCACATGACCTGCAATAGGCTCTGTAGCTAGAAGAAACGAACGATTCGTTCATTTCCCGGCTCGGTCTTTCTACGAGTCTTTGGAACTTATTTCACGTGACCCGCATTGTATTCCCCCCCCCCCTTGTTGAAATGAACGAATGACTCGAAAAAAGATTTGTTCATTTTACTGAACGAAATTCAAGGAACTGAATCAGTAAAATGATCCAAACTTCCCATCACTATAAGCTACTGCCTTCAATGCCACAGCTATGGCTAAACTTTATTATGTCAAAAGAAACATTCTCATTTCCAGCGCTTTCAAACAATCAGTGAAGTGTGGCTAGTAACTGCAGCTAGCTTGCCTCTAGCAAACTTCTTTTGAATTAATCATGTCCCCTTAAAATAATGTCAAACGTATTTACGTTTTGGGGGGTATATTTTTAGTTAGCATACGATACTGTTTGAATCGCAATTCCATCTGAAATACTGCCAGAGACAACGTTGTTACAGTAGCTTGTTTCAAAGGGGGTTTGCTTTTTTTAAAGGGTGTTCTCAATAAATTATGCAATATGAGTAGGCTAAATGCTTGAAAATGTCACTAGAAGGGAAAACAGACCCACCTGCTACCGATGCAACAGGGCTCTAGACTAACTTTTCCTTGGTTGCACTGGTGCGCCTAACTTTTTGTTATTTACCCTAATTTTTCCTTGCATCGCTTTTTTGAGTCCCTTTTTATCACGCTCTATATACATTCATATATATTATGTAAATGACCTTAAACAAAAATAAGGTGTAGGTAAACATTGGTTTTATTTGAAGCACAATTTAACTGTATATAAAAATAAAAATATTTTAAGTGCTTCACTGAGCAGCCAAACTAAAACATTGCAAGCAAAAATAAAACATTTTAAAATTTAAGGTGCTACTGTTTAAAAGTCCTTCCGTGAACTGAGTCAGGTGGTTGAGCGGTTAGGGAATCGGACAAGTAACCTGAAGGTCGCCAGATCGATTCCTGGCTGTGCAAAAATGACGTTGTGTCCTTGGGCAAGGCACTTCACCCTACTTTCCTCGGGGGAATGTCCCTGTACTTACTGTAAGTCGCTCTGGATAAGAATGTCAGCTAAATGACTAAATGTAACTGAGACCTAATATTTCATGGCTCAAAGTCTTATAGCGGGCTCCCCCTTTGCTGTCGCATGCCCCCTTCAGATGGCCAACACCTGTAATTTGGCTTTCTTGCCCTTTGGCCTTGGCTAAACCAGCTTGCCACATTCTCTAGCATCAAAATCCTAGCTCCATGGGTTAGCTCCATGGCCCAGCTCCGTAACTCAGGGGTGGGCAATTAATTTTGACAAGGTGCCACATGAGAAACCTGAAATGTGTTGGAGGGCCGCATCAACAATAACTTGAACTTAATTCTGCTTACTATTCATTTTCCTCCATTGTAAAAAGCAGTAAAGTATATATTTTGATTGGCTACTACTGGTTATCAGAATAATAAGGATATTTTGTAAATATTTATATAAATATTTTACATGTTGGTCAACTAGGAAAAGACTATCAAAGTAACAGTAAAAACTAAAATAATCATTACATCAGTGTTTCATTTTATTTGTAACTAGTTAATCTTCACAAACACTGAAAAGTTGTTTTGCATTATGTTAAAGATATGCAATTGATCAACTTTATACAAAAAGCAATACGTTTTTTTCAGTTCATTTTGTTCTGTGAGAGGAATCCGGTGGGCTTGAACAAGTGCATCGAAATCTGGCTTAATGTCTGAGGTGGATATGTGAAGGACAGCTGAATGATCCGTGCGCAATTTAACTAGCAAACCATCAGCCTGCGCCCACTGAAGTTGTCAAGTTCGTTTTTTTCTTTAGTCCCTTAGTGCCGATTCAAATTGTGATCCCTCAACACAACGACCTGTTCACCAAAACTAAGAACACAGCATTGACTTTGACCTCAGTAAACAGATACTTAGAAGTCCATGTCTTGTTAAAAACTCTACATTCTGTATCAACCTTTCGTTTTTCATTTTCGAGGGCTAACCAACAGCTAACTCCTGTCGGTGAGGTTGCGCAAGCGCACATTTGTAAATTGCCTGATCACTAGTCTTTCAGGACTACATTATTTACTACCGCTCAACACATTTATTTATTTTTTATTTAGGTTACCTCACGCGGGCCGGATTGGGACAGCCTGTTGGCCGGTTGTGGCCCACGGGCTGTACAATGCCCAGGTCTGCCATAACTGATTCTCTGGTGCTCAAGTCGCAATTTCAATTACACAGCACGGAGCAGTGTCGGCCTACAGGAATATCTGGAGCACAGCCAATCAGAGGTAAAGACCCGCCCCATCTCTGTCTCTGATTAGTTTAGACCACGATATCAAGTTCAAGTCTTTTATTTGTCAGATGCACAGAACAACACAAGGTTAGACTGGGCACTGAAATTCTTAAGACAAGACAACGCAAGCATCTGACATAACATAACATATAAGTACACAGAACAAATGTACATCTATGCTGAGCTTAGATAAGTGAACTTCCTAAATATACAGATAGCAATAAATAAACGACTATACTAAGCCTAACACTAAAACTTCCTAAATTACAGATAACAATAAATAGTACGCTATACTAACCCTAATGCACAAAAAACCTGTTTCAACCCTATAACTTATCTAACCTAAGTGGAGTACAGTGCAATAGTGCAAATTTGCAGATCAGTGACTATGTCAATGACCAAACAGGAGCCTGGTGGATATGATCCAACCATGAGTGAGTTCTGTCAAAGAAGAAACAAACGCTTCGTTCCTGGAGAGGCAGCCGATGCGAGGAGGTTAGGTGCACCGGTGCCCTGCCGCAAGCAAGCACACGGAAATTGTACCCTCTCTAGTTATTATTATTAGTGGCCAAGCCGCGTAGTGGCGAAGCCACTTAAGTGTTTCTACCTTTTCTTGCTATTATTAGGATTCCTCGTAAGGAGGAGTCCCTGCATGACTCTTATCAGTTGTGTATGACTCAAGCCCCCACCCCTCGGCCCTCGGCTTGAAGCAACGGCCCCGGTGGATGTAGGTGGTATTGCATGTACGGTTAGGTTTCCGACTCTTCCGGTCGTTTTTATTCTATTAACTCCATTCAACATTTACAAAACTATCTCCCCCAATTATTTTTGTTTGATTCTCGAACCTGGCTCATACTACTAGCTTTTTCATAGAAGAATTTTTGAAACCAATCCGAAATGGGTAAACTAGCAACACATTTATTTGCTTAGTCAATGAAAGTTGCCTGCAAATTTGCTGGCGGATACTAACAGGGCACGAGCACAAAAGTTTACATTGGCAGATAGCCGATTTACATGAGCTCTCGGAGCTAGGGAAAAAAAGAGCCACTGTTTAAAGCTAGACAGGAAGACACGGAAGTGGAAAGATGGCCGCGTCCAGTCTCGCGCTCTCGCTTGCCTCAATGCGCCACTGAGCACTTTTCATAGAAATGAATGGGGACCCCATCTTGGGAAGACAAAAGTAGCTTACTCTAGTTATATTAACTCTATGGTATGACTGAGACTCTAGAGAGCTCAATTCAGCGAGAGTTCCTGTAACCATGGATTTCTAACCACTTTCGGGGAATTTTGAAAACAGTGTCACTGTGTGGAGTGTTTTTTGGGCTACTTCTAATCCTCATGCGGCTGCCGCATTCATGCCTTGGCGTGACCTGCACTGGGAAAGAGGGAAACAGCATGGATGGGGAAAGTGTGTGGGCAGTGTGGAAAACTCAATTCTGGACTGTGAGCGCACGTCACTGTTAGGGCTGAGGTGTTGCGCACGCGCACAAACTTTCCATTTCCTTTTTATACCAGCTGCTAACCCGAGTGGACGTGCTTTCAATATACTATGCTAGCATAAAGTTAATGTTGTGTTGCCGTGTGCGTTACTGCCAATGTAAGTACATGATTTCATGTTATTGCTAGCGTTACTCTCTTCATGTTGATGTTTACTAGCACTAGTCGTTATAACTGGTCATTTCTCGCATATGTTGCATCGATTTGTTCTAACCTGTCTTCGAAGTTGATCTGGAGATCCAATTGTTTGATATCGCTGGTAGCTTAGAGTATAAACTGCCAAGCCATTTGTGGTCTTAGAGTGTCATCTTGTGGTATAGTAATGTAACAGCGTTAGCAATTCTGTATATTGCATAAAAGCGAATCATATATTATAAATGATTCATAATTGGTATGTAATTACGTATATTGTTCAGATATGCATATATTTACGTATACTGGTACATATTGCTAATTATGTATATTTATGTTATATTCTGTATTTCGTTTATTCTACAGAAACCACACAAACATGTACAAATACTTCTCGTAATGTATGGTTATTCTACTGCAAGCACCAAATGCACTCGTTTAACCTGCTGGAGGTTAAACATCAATAAGCCTGTTTCTACTACACCTGAAGATTGTGGCTACTCTCTTACCTGAGTGCGTAGTCAGCTAAGGGCAAACCAGCGTGTAACGCATACAGACTTCACAGGCAGAGCAAGCAGTAGTACATAACCTACACATGTCCTTTAGTAAAGTGTATCCTTACTTTCATTAAGTTATTGTTGTAATCAAAGCTTTTGAAAAAAAGCTGTAGTCAGCTAAGGGCAAACTAGTGTGTAACGCATATGGACTTCACAAGTGGTCCTTCGAGCCGGATAATTGCCCCCCTGCACTATGGCAACCTTTCCAGACTACAGCAGAGAACCAGATGTTAGACCCCGTACTAGCAGAGCAAGGCAGCCCCCAGGGTACCTCGCGGACTACGAGCTTGGCTGTCAAGCTAAACAGCCCCTGCTATACGAGGCATCCTTCAATCAGGCCACAGAGAGTCTATTGCCGAGTGCTCGCACCCAGGTTGACCCCACCTTGCCTGACCGACACCTGCATAGGATCACTGAAGAGGAACGGTGGCAGCGCCTTGAGTCACGCTACATGGACATGAGCAAACATTTGGACAAGCTCCAGCTTGCGATGGACAGCACTAAACGCATGCCCTACCCTCAAAGTGTTCCAGTATATCCTCCATCTTACCCTCCTTACTCCTCTCATCACCTCAGTTTGCCAAATCTAGAGTTAGACAGTCACTGTGCGACGCCAGACCACAGTCCACCGAGGAACACCCTCACAGATGGCAAAGAGCCCCAGCATCAATCAGCACTACTGTTAGGCCTCCAGGAACAGCAGCCGAAGCTATGGCTGCAACAGTCAGGAGACCAACATGAACAGGACCAATCTGCCCATACCCAACCAGCTCATCAGACCGAACCACGGGTCACTTTGGATCCTGCTGCAGCTGCTCGGCTCAGTCCTTTGCCATCTTACCCTGATGCTCAGGCTCCCATTCCATCTCCATGGCCTGTGCCATACCAACCCAGCCTGCCTCAGCTCCACCCTTCGCACCCTGCCTACCATCCTTTTCCACCCTGGGCGCATTACCCCTAGTATGCGCCTAATGCACCAGTCATGCCACCACCAGGTCCTGTAGCCCCAGGTATATTGGAAATGGCTATCGCATCTTCATACGGCATTCCAAAGCCCAAGCTGACTGCTTTCAGTACCGGCAAAGAGAGCAACTTCATAATGCTGAAGAAAGGATTGGACAGCGTCCATGGGCCACATAAGCACCTTAGGGAGGACTACAAATACCAAGGGCTGTTAGACCTCCTCAAGCTGCCGAATGCCTACCAAGTGGCAAAGAGGTATGTTAACGATCCAACACCATACAGTAGTGCAATGCGAGCCCTCGAAACGCGATATGGTCAGCCGCGCCATCTTGTTCAAGGAGAGCTGAAGACTATACTCAACTCCCCACCTATCAAGCAAGGCGACTCTCAAGCCTTCGAGGATTTCTCATCATCTGTCAGCACGATGGTGGGCCTGCTAAGCACTATGGATGGCCCCTCACGGGCCGAAATCAGATGTGGCTCTCACGTGGACACTCTACTCTGTAAGCTGCCCACTAGCTACAGAGAACGCTTTACTGAGTACTGCTTATCCCAGGGAATCATCCGCAGTGGCAGTGATCGAACATATACACTCCCTGACTTTGTTGAATGGTTGGAGAGGAAAGCCCAAGCAATCCAGGTGGCGAGACGGGTTACTGACGCGGCCAGGTTGGATGCTACACCAACAGAGCGGGATGGCAAGGCAGCAAGGCCTCGGGAATCCAACTCTGCTAGCATCTACGTGATCAACCAGCCTGAGACTTCATACACCTCTCAGAGCCCTGATGCCTACACTAAGCCAGGTCGGTCCCCCAAGAAGCAAGAGCGCTTTAAGCCATACTGCCCTTACTGCTCCAATCAGGAACACTACCTCAGTGCCTGTGCAGAGTTCGCCAAGCTCAACACTGCTGAGAAGACTAACTGGATAAAGGAAAAGGGAAAATGCTGGAGACGTGGGCGTGGACACAAACCGGAGAGCTGTACTCTGAAGAAGCCATGCTCCACCTGTAACGAGCAACACCTCCTTGTACTACATGAGGCGGCACTAAAAGCTAACCAGTGTCCTCACTGTGAGTACCTCCTCTAGTATGGTGTATGTAGGTAAAGGTAACCACTCCAGTCATGTTAAAAGTTGTCCCAGTGAAGCTTCATTATGGAGGCAGGACACTGGACACACACGCTGTACTAGACAACGGCTCTGAAAGAACCATCCAACTCCCAGCCGCCAAATATCTTGGTGTTCAGAGTCGAAGAAGCGCTACCCCTTCGGACCCTCCGACAGGATGAAGTAAAGCTTAAAGGCGCGTCTGTTTCATTCGAGGTGTCTTCTCAAGCTAACTCTCAGATGAAACACCACATCCGTCACGCCTTCACTGCTGCTGAGCTCAGCCTGGCTGAGCAGTCATGCCCAATGGAGTCCCTCAAGAAGAGGTACAAACACCTGAGTGGAGTCCCAATGTGTGGGTTCAACAGAGTAAAACCAATGCTCCTTATTAGTTCCGACTATCCTCAGTTAATTACCCCTGTGCGTCCAGTACAGACGGGACCTCCAGGTGGTCCAGTAGCCGTGTGCACCCTTCTAGGTTGGGCTATACAAGGACCTACAAACTTCCTGCAGAATCCCACCAGGGAGACGTCCTGCTTGCATACAGCGTTCCTGTCTCCTACTCTGGACCTGCATCAACATGTGGAAAGCCTGTGGCAGATCGACACGCTGCCATACTGATCCGAGAAGGAGGCGACGCGCTCCAGGCAAGACCAGGTAGCCATCACCACACTGGAGGAACGAACCCTTCGTGTCACAGTAGATGGGGTGGCCCGTTGCGCTACACCTCCCCTCTGCAAGCCAGGAGGACCCAAGCTACACGCTCCTCCAGCAGCAGTGATGCCTCTTCTCAGAGCTACGGAGCGGCGTTTGGCCACTAACTTGGACCTAACCAGCGTCTTCAATGAGGATATCCACAAGCTAGAGAGAGCGGGGTATGTGGTAAAGATCAGCGGCGATGAGACAAACCAGTCTGAGGAATCCTGGTATATTCCTCATCACATTTTTCACCACAACGGTAAGTCTAAAGTAGTATTCAACTGCTCATTTAAATACCAACAAACTGCCCTCAACGACATCTTGCTTCCCGGGCCTAACCTCGGCTCACCACTACTGGGTGTGCTCCTCAGGTTTAGGGTGTATCCGACCGCCATCAGCGGGGACATCCGTGGAATGTTCCACCAGATTAGGCTACTCCCTGAAGGCCAGCCACTTCTCCGATTCCTCTGGCGGGATATGGAAAGAGACCGCAGTCCTGGCATCTACGAATGGCGCGTCCTGCCCTTTGGCACTACCTGCAGTCCGTGCTGTGCCATATATGCACTTCAGCGTCACACCAAGGAGAACAGCGCCGGCAGCCAAGAGGTGCTTGACTCTGTCACGAACGCCTTTTACGTAGATAATTGTCTGCAGTCTCTCCATTCTCCATCACAGGCTAGACAGCTTATCGACAAGATGAGGGTCCTGCTCGCCGCCGGAGGATTCGACATGAGACAGTGGGCGAGCAATAAAACAGAGGTCATCGCACATCTTCCCCCGGAGGCTAGGTCACTGTGGCTGCGAGCTGTGGCTGACATGGCCGATCCCCAAGAATCAACACTCGGTCTCCGGTGGCACTGCCCATCCGACACATTGGGCTACAAGCACCGCCAAGCAGTAACCATTGAGCCCACGCTGAGGAATGTGTATCGAGTTCTGGCCTCTCAATACGACCCTCTTAGGTACATCACTCCTTACACCACGCGGGCTAAGGTGTCGATTCAAGCGCTCTGGAGGAACGAGCAGGGCTGGGACAAACCCATCTCAGGTGAACTCCTCACTGTCTGGCAGACATGGGAGAACGAGCTCCCTCACCTCCAGCACATCAACATGCCTCGTTGCTACTTGTCAGCCAGTGTGAATCTGGATGCTTCCCCTGTGGACTTACACATCTTTTGTGATGCATCAGAGAGAGCGTACGGGTCTGTGGCCTACCTGCGTGTTGAAGACACCGATGCGCATGCAAATTTGTCTTTCGTCATGGCAAGATCCTGTGTTGCTCCAAGGAAACAGCTTTCCATGCCGCGTTTGGAGCTCTGTGCCGCATTGACTGGAGCTCAGCTGGCCAAACTGCTACACTCGGAGCTCACCCTCTCAATAAGGCAGATCATCCTGTGGTCAGACTCGACAAAACAGTTCTCAGCTGGATCCAGTCTGACTCATCCCAGTATAAGGTGTTCATCAGGACACGCATCGCTGAAATACGGGAGCACACTGATATCAGTGACTGGAGGTACGTCCCCTCTGAAAATAACCCGGCAGATGACATCACACGGGGGAAATCACTGCATCAGTTGACCCAACCTTCCTGCTGGAATAGTGGACCTGACTTCCTGTATGACTAACCCGCTCACTGGCCATCTAACCCTGCGGTAAAGCCAGAAGAGTCCGACGAGCTCAGGAAATCCACATTCTGTGGTCAGCTCACCGTCCCTGATGAATCTTCTCCTGACCTTACCCAGTATGACCAAACTCTGGGCCTTATTCGAGTTGGCGGTCACCTTCACAAAGCTGAAGATCTACCTGAGGACATGCTTCATCCCATCATCCTTGCTCCCGAACACCATATCACTCAGCTTCTGGTGAAGGGCTATGATGATCATTTACTTCATGCTGGCCCTGAGACAGTCTTCGCCGAGATCAGGAGGGCCTACTGGATTCTCAGAGGCCGCCAAGCCATCAAGAAGCACCAGCAGCTGTGTGTGGAGTGGCGCAAGCCAGTGATCCCTAAAATGGCAGATCTCCCAGCTGCACGGCTCCGATTCAACAAGCCTCCATTTTGGTCTACTGGGGTGGACTGTTTTGGCCCATACCTGATTAAGATAGGCCGGCAGCAGAAGAAACGCTGGGGCACTGTGTTTAAATGCCTGACCACCAGGTGTGTTCATCTTGACTTACTGCCTAGTATGGACACAGACTCATTCCTCCTGGCACTCCGTCGATTCATCGCGAGAAGAGGGAAGCCCTACGAGATACTGAGTGACAGGGGCACCAACTTCCGTGAAGGGGAGAAGGAGCTCCAGGAAGCCTTTGAGGCCCTCGAACTATCTCTCAAAACACAGTTAGCCAAACAGTGCTTCACCTTTAAATTTAACCCACCTCTAGCTCCACACTTTGGTGGAGTGTGGGAGAGAAATTAAATCAGTTAAGACATCTCTCCAAACCATCCTGAGGGACCAAGCCATCCCAGAGGAGGTTTTGATGACCGTCCTCATCGAAGTTAAGGGGATCATCAATTCCAAGCCGTTGGGTTACGCATCATTGGACCCGGCGGAGCCTGATCCCATTACCCCAAATATTTTGCTCATGGGGCGGCGGGACGCCTCACCGCCCCAGGCAGTATATGGCGCCAGTGACCTGCTAGGATGCCGCCGGTGGAGACACAGCCAGGTGCTTGCTGACCACTTCTGGGATCAGTTCACACGCAAGTACCTACCCGGTCTCCAACCACGACAGAAGTGGAGGAATGCCACGCCTGATCTTGCTGTGGATACCGTCGTTATGGTGGTTGACTCACAGCTCTGCGGGCACTGTGGCCTGATCTGGAGATCCAATTGTTTGATTTCGCTGGTAGCTTATAGTTCAGACTGCCAGGCCATTTGTGGTCTTAGAGTGCCATCTTGTGATATAGTAATGTAACAGTGTTAGCAATTCTGTTTATTGCATAAAAGCGAATCATATATTATAAATGATTAATGATTGATATGTAATTACGTATATTGTTCAGATATGCATATATTTACGTATACTGGTCCATATTGCTAATTATGTTTATGTTATATTCTGTATTTCTGTATATATTTATTCTACAGAAACCACACAAACATGTACAAATACTTCTCGTAATGTAGGGTTATTCTACTGCAAGCATCAAATGCACTCGTTTAACCTGCTGGAGGTTAAACATCAATAAACCTGTTTTGGAATACACCCGAAGGTGGTGGCTACTCTCTTACCTGAGTGCGTAGTCAGCTAAGGGCAAACCAGCGTGTAACGCATACAGACTTCACAGGCAGAGCAAGCAGTAGTACATAACCTACACATGTCCTTTAGTAAAGTGTATCCTCACTTTCATTAAGTTATTGTTGTAATCAAAGCTTTTAAAGAATGGATCTCTGCATGATGGGCCTGACCAGAGCAAAGGTGGCCTAACAGAACACGCTTCAAAGTTGGCACTTTCAAAAAGGTGGCATTTTGACCCCATCAGGCCAAGATGTCTGTAAGTTGGTACACATGCCTTATGTCGGCAGCATGGATTTTTTCTTCAGAGACAATTTGTGAAGAACGACTTAAAATCAGCCATTTATCCAATTTTCTTTAAATGTTTTGTACATGTATGAAATACATGTATGTGTCATGTCAATTTTGTAATGGTTTGCAATGTTGAGGAGGAACCCGCCATTGCTGCCTGAAGCTATATTTAGGGTTCCTCCGGTAGGAGAACCCTATTGTTATTGGTGGCCATGCCGCGAAGCGGCGCAGCCACCTCGTGTTTCTATCTTTTCTTATTATTATAATTATAAGGATTCCTCCGTAAGGAGGAAACCTATTGTTATTGTTAGTATTATTAGGTTCCTCCGGTAGGAGGGAACCTATTGTAATTGTTGGTATTATTAGGTTCCTCCGGTAGGAGGGAACCTATTGTTATTGTTGGTATTCTTATTAGGTTCCTCCGGTAAGCTGTTATCTGGGATAACAGCTTTTTTGATTATCTTTATTGAACTTTGTGTATTCCATGGTTTTTTATTTTTTATTCTGACAAAACGGTTTCAGTCTTCAGATAAATCCTCCGGTTGTAAAACATAGCAATGCGTGTTTATTTGAGCCCATCACAACACTCCAATCATCTGTTTAGCGAGACTGTGTAAACCACTGCAAAACAAGTCAGGTTCACCACAGTAGCTAGCTACTTGTAGTCTACGCATGGTAGAGATAACGCTAATGGTTATCTCTAATGAAGTAAATTGATTGTTCACCTGGATTCCTTGTCTGTTGCACAAATTCATTTCAGTAACCTAAGCCAGGACACATCCCCACTGATGCTAAGTTATTCTTTACAGCAGCAACCCAGTCATCCCGTTGTCCCATTTTCATAGGAAATGTACAAGCAGTTTCAACTTTGGCTGAATCTAACAACGCTTACCACAGGAGAAACAGTTTACTTTTTAATACAGTTACTGACATGACAATATTCAACACTGAGAATAGCTCATTGGGCTGGGATGGTGACCTGTAAAGTATAAGGTAGTAGGTTGGAATCCAGCCATTATCTTTTGGCCTGTCATCATTTTGATTATCTGTTTAGTTCAATAGGATGACATCATTCTGAAATACCATGCACAATTTCATGCAATTTAACCTTGAAATGTCAACCGTTTCTTAACCTTTGTCCATAAGCAGACCAAAGCTAATACTCTGCCCTTTCTATTCATACGATCTCAACAGTTGGTGTTAAAGAATTTATAATACATTACAGTACAATTTTAGTGCTATAATCATTAGCTGTATCCACGGGCAGGGCATTATCTATAATTCCAGTTATTAACATTTGTGGCAACTTAATCATCTAATGCATCACGGGCACTGTGCACTATATAGCAACGGGAACAATGCTCATATGACATTATAAAGGATGCATGTATTAAAGTTATGTATTGTGCTTATTAAATGTATTTCTAATAAACTTAGAAGTGTGCTCAGGCTTAAAACATTGTGTCTCACACAGGGTGTGGGAAACAGGCTGTATTTTGTGTTGTTATCTCTCCATTTCAGAAGCAACCTTGAATCCAGGCTGAGACAGCACCCGAGCAGAAGGGATGCGTAGGGAAGAACAAACTCCCTGATACACGAGAGAACAAGCTCAACCCTTTTTGATATTTCTGTTTCAATTGCACTGTATAATATATGCTGGGGCAGGGACAGATAGCCAGTTGGACTTCGTGAACCAGCCCGAAACTCTGTTGCGGGTAGGGAAACGTAGACAGCCCCAGAGCTCTGTACTTGTTGATTTCCAACTGCTGCATTAAAGCTGATATTATCGGACCTCTGCGACTCCAGACCACTCTTTCTAGAACACAGATTTGTGTCATTGGATATCATCATTACATATTGGATTAGACACAAAGATTTTCAATCCTTCAACTGGTGACCCCGACGCTGAAAAGAGGGAGTCCGGAGAGTTCCGGCCCGACCGACAGATCGGGAGAGAGACCCATACACCGGTACGAGGAGGCAGACGTAATCGTCAGAGGCGCCTCAACATAAAAAAGGTAAGCAGACACCTGTTAATTCAAAGTACTGCTATTCGGAACTGAGAACCAAATTTAGACGATTACTATGTCTCATCGTACCTAGTCAAACCATCAGTTGTGGGAAATCAACCGTTTTTTAGTCAAAATAGTTCATGCTTGAGGTTAAGTGTCCCTCAAAATAGTTAGTGCGTGAGGTTAAGTGTCCCTCAAAATAGTTAATGCTTGAGGTTAAGTGTCCCTCAAAAAAGTTAGTGCTTGAGGTTAAGTGTCCCTCAAAATAGTTAGTGCTTGAGGTTAAGTGTCCCTCAAAATAGTTAGTGCTTGAGGTTAAGTGTCCCTCAAAATAGTTAAGAGTCGCTAAACAAATAATATTTGTGTGGAGTCAGATTGTGTTGAATAAAAATAGAGATGAGTGTGGTGTGTTTTTCTTTTATTTTCTTTATTCTCACCAGTACAAGTGAATTATCTCTGAACGAGTTATATTTGTGTGGAGTCAAATTGAGCTGAACGATATTTTAAACAGATCTGCCGTTCTTAAAAGATCCACTAGATGTCCTCCTAGGACCACCGTTGCTTTCAGTGCAAAGTCTACCAAGTATTTCAATTGTGAATCATTTATTTAGGTCAACCTCGTTTGCTTTAGGTATCTTTGAACAAAGATATACAGCAATCCGAGGAAATGTCAGATACACCTCAAACCCTTTGTTTCCAATATGACATCACGGTCTCTCAAATAATAAGTGGCACAGAGAAAGAAAAACAAAAAAAAGTACGTGCCGAGTATGACGAGTTCTGGAAACAACATTTGAAACAAAATAACTGTGATGAAGGGGACCGTATGTGTTTAAAACAGACAATGATTGAAAGTGAGTCAGCGGCCATAAAAGCAAAGAAAGCACTCGGAGAGTGCCCGTCTAGTATTTAAAAAAAAGGAAAATGGAAAAAAGAATGTGATGAATGGGAAAATAGCAGGCGACTGTGTCACAATTTGGGTGTAGCCATATCTTCCGTAAATTATAATTACAAGGAAAAACAATGTCACGAAACCGCGAAGGAAGACGAGGTTAAAAGAGTTCCCATAGAATTGCCAGCGGCTCCGTACGCCCCTAAACTGTACCCTTCACTTCCTAAAAAAGCCACCGCCCCACCTCCGTACTCGAATCAAATGCCTGTGTATAGAGTCAACAACGGTCAGTTAGATATGGAAGAAGTGGCAGATGCTGGAACCGAAAGCTGGGGGGCACAAAATCTACGTTCCAACTCACCACTCCCTAGCCGTAGGACAGTGTCTCCAGACCGTGTGCGACTACTCCCAACTTAGTACCGCGGACGTTATCATGTTGGCTACCGGAGGAGTAGGGCAGAACCTGTGGCTGGGGTGGCTGACGGCAACGGCAAAGGAAAACCACATGGGCAACTGTGTGGCTTGTTCAGTGGGGCGCCCCACCTTATACAGTGAACCGGCACCCCTCTTTCCACAAACGGACAAACCAGGGTTTAGATGCATGATAGAACTACTGTCTGGGATAGAATCTCGCAATTGTAGTCAGCTTAGTAAGATCTTCCCACCCATATCTAATTACACCCGTCCTCCACCATTTAAGCCGGGGCCTCACCTACTGATTTGTTTCTCCCGTAGCAGTTCCGCTAGTGCCACTCGGGCAGTGGGGATGATCCCTAAAGACAGGTGTAACAAAACTTATACCATGAACACCAGTAATTACACCCTGTCCTGGGCACGCGCAGATTTATATTGGTCCTGTGGGGGAGGTTCTCTGTTGCCCAGGCTACCAATAGGATGGTGGGGTCGATGCGCTATCGTTCGGCTGGCAACACCAGTTTTCTTCCTAGGTCATAAACAAATGAATAAAGTGTCCACTAGGCAGCGCAGGAGCAGCTATTTCAATTTAACCAAGGATGGCCTTACCTACATAGACTCTATTGGAATTCCCCGGGGGGTCCCCGACGAATTTAAATTAGCTGGCCAAATCGCCACAGGTTTCGAAAACATACCTCTGCTGAGTGCTCTGTTCCCCATCACCCCCAACAAAAATGTAGACCGTATTAATTATATCAGGTACAACGTCTTGCGACTGGCTAATCTGACTAGGGACGCGGTAGAAGGACTGGCAGAGCAACTCTCTGCCACCTCACTTATGGCCGTTCAAAACCGTTTGGCGCTAGACATGCTATTAGCTGAGAAAGGGGGGGTCTGCGCGATGTTCGGGGAAGCTTGTTGTACATTTATTCCCAATAATACTGCCCCGGATGGATCAGTGACTAGGGCCATAGAAGGCTTGCGTACATTATCCAAAGAAATGCTCGACAATTCAGAAATTGAGAATCCTCTCAATGATTGGCTGAATAACACTTTTGGCCGCTGGAAAACCATGATTGTCTCTGTCTTTCTCTCCATATTTGGTATGTTGTGCATGTTTGCTCTGTGTGGGTGTTGCTGTATCCCATGTATCAGGTCCCTGTGCAACCGGATCATTGTCTCGGCTGTGGAGAACCCAATGAAGGGGTTCCAAATGCCGTTGCTGGGGGTGGCTGACCAGGACGAGGAGGCGGTGGTTGGTCCGGGCTATGTTGATTGATCTCTGGTGTTTTCAGAGATCAAAAGAGGGATTAAAGAATGTATAATACATTACAGTACAATTCTAGTGCTATAATCATTAGCTGTATCACGGGCAGGGCATTATCTATAATTCCAGTTATTAACATTTGTGGCAACTTAACAGATACAGGACAGATAGCCAGTTGGACTTCGTGAACCAGCCCGAAACTCTGTTGCGGGTAGGGAAACGTAGACAGCCCCAGAGCTCTGTACTTGTTGATTTCCAACTGCTGCATTAAAGCTGATATTATCGGACCTTTGCGACTCCAGACCACTCTTTCTAGAACACAGATTTGTGTCATTGGATATCATTATTACATATTGGATTGGACACAAAGATTCTCAATCCTTCAGTGTGTAGCAGAGAGGATAGAGAGACTGACTTGTAACCTTATGCTCATGAGTTCAAATCCCCATTCAGCCTGTTGTTGGCCAAACATGAAGTAGTTTTGCTCTTTTGTTGTCCAACTCTCGATCTTCTAAAGTGTACATGTTTATAATATTTTGCGGAGGAACCTGCATCGCTGCTTGCAGCTATATTTAGGTTCCTCCGGTAGGAGGGAACCTATTGTTATTGTTGGTATTCTTATTAGGTTCCTCCGGTAGGAGGGAACCTATTGTTATTGTTGGTATTCTTTTTATTATTTTTCTTCTCCATGCGCCCCAATATCTCAAAAAGTCCCTTGTCATAAATTTTCTAATTTAACACATTGATACTACATTTAAGTGGGTACCCCCCACACTAAATATGGGCCACATCGGACTATAGGGGGCGCCACACGCCACGCCCAAAAGTCTGATTTTCAAAGTGATGGCATTTCCACCCCACTGCTCCAATTCTTCTGAAACTTGGTGTGTATGCCTAATTTTTCATGAGGAACAAAAAAGCCTCAAAGACCCATAAGGTCCGCCATGGTGGACTTTCCTGTACAGTGATAATTTGGGAAAACATTCAAAATTCCTCTTCTCTTGAACCAAAGGTCTAATTGACTTGAAATTTTGTACAGATATGTATCATTGGCGTGTTTAAAAATGTTACTTAAGGCAATTGAATAAAGTACAAAATGGCTGAAATGGATGTATTTATGTAAATGTACACATTGCCTCAATATGTTTGTGTCACTAAATCAAATTTATTTTTGAAGGATGGTTCAAACCTAATAGGCTTTAAGGTGACATGCCTTTGAAGTACCAGGCAAAGTTTCAACTTGATATGTCAAAATATGACTGAATTACAGCTGTTTGAACTTGGACCAAATCTAACAATGCTCGCCATTGGAGAAACAGCTTTTTATATTATCCAGTGATTGAACTTTGTGTATTCCATGCCTGGGAATTGCTCAATTGGCTGAGATGTTGTGCTGGTAAGCAAAGGGTTGTAGGTTCAAAACCAATCAGAGGCACAGTTTTGTATTTTTTATTCTGACAAAACAGTTTCTAGTCTTCCGATAAATCCTCCGGTGGTAAAACATAGAAATGCATGTTTACTTGAGCCCATCACAACACTCCAATCGTCTGTTTAGCGAGACTGTGTAAACCACTGCAAAACAAGCCAGGTTCACCACAGTAGCTAGCTACTGGAGGTCAGATGGCTGAGCCGTTAGGGAGTCGGGCTATTAATCAGAAGGTTGTTGGTTCGATTCCCGCCCGTGCCAAATGACGTTGTGTCCTTGGGCAAGGCACTTCATCCTACTTGCCTCGGGGAGAATATCCCTGTACTTACCGTAAGTCGCTCTGGATAAGAGCGTCTGCTAAAATGACTAAATGTACTTGTAGTCTACGCATGGTAGAGATAAAGCTAATGGTTATCTCTAATGAAGTAAATTGATTGTTCAGGTGGATCCCTCGTCTGTTGCACAAATTTGTTTCAGTAACCTAAGCCAGGACACATCCCAACTGATGCTAGGCATGGTTTGAAATTCCCTTCCATGACAAGTTATGGCACTCCAAACAACCTTTTAAAAAAAACTATAAGTAAGTTATTCTTTACAGTAGCAACCCAGTCATCCCGTTGTCCCATTTTCATAGGAAATGTACAAGCAGTTTCAACTTTGGCTGAATCTAACAACGCTTACCACAGGAGAAACAGCTTACTTTTTAATACAGTTACTGAACATGACACTACTGAACACAGATAATAGCTCAATGGGCTGGGATGGTGACCTGTAAAGTATAAAGTATTTGGTTGGAATCCAGCCATTATATTTTGGCCTGTCATAATTTTGATTATCTGTTTAGTTAAACAGGATGACATCATTCTGAAGTACCACAAACAATTTCACCTTGGTATGTCAAATATGATTGAATTAGAGCAGTTTCAACGTTGGCTGAATCTAACAACGCTTACCACAGGAGAAACAGCTTACTTTTTTATACAGTTACTGAACATGACACTACTCAACACTGATAATAGCTCAATGGGCTGGGATGGTGACCTGATGGTGACCTGACCTGACTTAGGTTGGAATCCAGCCATTATATTTTGGCCTGTCATAATTTGTATTATCTGTTTACAGATGATGTTAACAGGATGACATCATTCTGAAATAACCTGCTCTAATTCATGCAATTTCACCTTGAAATTCCTAACTTTTGTCCCAAAGCTGACCAAAGCTAATACTCTGCCCTTTCTATTCATACAGTCTCAACAGTTGGTGTGTAGCAGAGAGGATAGAGACTAACTTGTAACCTTATGCTCATGAGTTCAAATCCCCATTTAGCCTATTGTTGTTGGCCAAACATTAAGTAGTTTTGCTCTTTTGTTGTCCAACTCTTGATCTTCTACAGTGTACATGTTTATAATATTTTGCGGAGGAACCCGCATCGCTGCTTGCGGCTATATTTATTATTATTATTCTTGTAATTTATCTCATGAACACATTGGTAAAAAGCTTTGAAATTTGGCATATTGATACAACATGCCACAACTACATCCCAAACACAGACTGTCCCACATCAGACCGTAGGGGGCGCCACAGGCCACGCCCAAATGTCCACTTTTCAGAGTGATTGCATTTCCACCCCATTGCTCCAATTCTTCTGAAACTTGGTGTGCATGCCTCATTTTTCAAGAGGAACAAAAAAGGACCCATAAGGTCCACCATGATGGATTTTCCTGTAGAGTGATAATTTGGGAATAACTTCAAAATTCCTCTTCTCTTGAAGCAAAGGTCTAATTGACTTGAAATTGAATCAAGTACAAAATGGCTGAAAGGGGTGTATTTATGTAAATTTCCACATTAACTCAATATGTTTGTGTCACTAAATCAAATGTCATTTTGAATTATGGTTTTTCAAACCTAATAGGCTTTAAGGTGACATTACTCTGACGTACCGTACACAATTTCACCTTGGTATGTCAAAATATGATTGAATTACAGCTGTTTCAACTTTCGCTTACCACAGGAGAAACAGATTACTCTTTTTATACAGTAACTGAACGTACAATGCTTCAATACTGAGATTAGCCCACTGGGTTGGGACAGCGACCTGTAAAGTATAAGGTTGTAGGATTGAATCCAGCCACAGTCGTTTAGCCCGTCTTAAATTTGAATATCTGTTTAGTTAACAGGATGACATCGTTCTGAAGTACCAATGCGCAATTTCACCTTGATATGTCAAAAGATCATTGAATTACAGCTGTTTAAACTTGGGCCGAATCAAACAATCCGTGCTACAGGAGAAACGTCTTCCTTTTTTTGAACAGTAACTGACCACATATTTTCATCCTTGAGGGTAGCTCAATGGGTTAAAACAGTGTACTACAAATTGCAAGGTCGCAGGTTCGAATCCAAGCACAGTCTTTTGGCCTGTCATAATTTTGATTACTTGTTTAGTTAAACTTTACTACTTAACTACTGGGCATCTTTGAATCGTCATGTCTGTGACGTCACAAGAATGGTTAGGTACTGTGACTGCCGGCTGCTAGCAGTCATCAAGATTGACATTGATAGATTGTCAGGGAGAACAGAGGTAGAAATGGATTTAAACGAACCAGCTAAAACAAGGTGCAAAGTAGGATCTTATTGGCTGGTTGTTCAAACACATGTTACAAGACAGAAGGCATTCATTATCATGTCCTACCCAAGCAGCAACCGGTTTTACGAAAATGGCTTTTAGCTATACAGCGCCAAAGCCGCCAGTTGCCCCCAAATTCAGAGTTTGCAGGGATCACTTTACAGAAGTGGATTATATTTATAAACCTGTTAAATATGCTGATGTTACATACAAAAACTGGCGTTTTTTATATAGCTACGCTAGCTAGCTCTAGCTCCTAAATTCACATCTGATTGTAGCGAAAGCTAGCTCCGTTACTTAACGTTTTGTACACTGTAGTTTGTTTAACCTCGTATAGTTATCAACTCAACCAGTGAGCATGTTTCACACAACTTGAAGGGGCTACTAGTAACTGAAACTTACCAGCTATGTATAGGGCGCTCCAAACTTTCAAGTTCAAGTATTTTATTGTCAGATGCACAGACAACACAGGGTCAGGACGAGCACTGATATTCTTAGGACGGACAAGACAACTCAAGGCAACCTGGAATAGCATGACATATAAGTAGCCTACTCAGATCATACTATGATTCATAGGTTACACCTATGATAAGCTAACATAAAAGGTATTTCTCCTCACACAGCATTGGGAAAGAGCCTGTGCTCAATGATGAACGATCATGTTGGTGGACCACCAACACCGAGGTCATGCAGGTCTGCCTCTTTGAACAGATCGATTGTGTCTGTTGGCATTGTCGTGCAGTTACGACAAGTAGCTAGCTACATACACCACTCGGTGTTGTTCAACCCGTCAGTGTTAACTATATTTAAATCTTCCGACAAAACAACATATTCTGCATCACATGGAACAACTGCTGTCCTGTGGGTACATAATTACGTATTGGTTCGAAAGCATACGCCATAGGATGAACTGGGATAACTAGGTATGATGGGTCGATTTTCTTAAATTTTTTATGCAGTTTGGCAGGGTTGAAATTTAGCTCAACCGTTCTCGTGACGTCATATGTATACGTCATTTGAGATTGTGTCTTTGCTCCTTGCAACAAGCGCCATCTAGCGATCACGCCCCTTTGTGTAGACTATAAATACATTTACACTTAGTCATTTAGCAGATAATCTTATCCAGAGCGACTTACAATAAGTACAGGGACATTCCCCCCGAGGCAAGTAGGATGAAGTGCCTTGCCCAAGGACACAAAGTCATTTGGCACAGCCAGGAATCGAACTGGCAACCTTCAGATTACGAGCCCTAACCGCTCAGCCACCTGACTCCAGGTAGGTAGGTAAGTAGGGAAAATGGCTCGGCGTTTCTAGTGTTAAATATATCACAGTACTGGTAAATATAATGCTGTATAATGCACTATATTTCTGTACATTCTCTGTCATTATAATTATAAATATAATGCATTTTGAGTATTGGTATTACAACATCACAAGTCTTCATGAGTTTTTACAAGTGTCATGACTGCTTATACTCAATTATAACCAGTGTTGGGAACAACGCGTTAAAAAGTAACGCGTTACTGTAACTCCACTACTTTTGGCGGTAACTAGTATTGTATGTCATTACTTTTTTCAATTAAATAATGCAGTTACATTACTGAAATTTAAATGGGCTCGTTACTCGTTACTTTTTTCTTGCATGAATTCCCCAATTCCTGTTTTTAATCTAACTTAAACAAGTTTACGGTGACGCAGTGTATGAATGAATCACTCCGCATTTTAGACCAGCCCACACAATGGCCGACAGTTCGGACCGTGCAAGCTTTGTGTCATGGAAATATCAACATTATTTTTCCCTTGTCCAGGTCAAGGATAAAAATATACTGGTTAGTTGTAGTTTGTGTGCAGGTGCGAGAACTTTATCCACTGCGAAGAATAGTAATTATAATCTTCACAAGCACCTAGTAAAACAACACGCTTCTACAAAGCTAATCGTGAAAGAACCCAGTGCTAGCTCCGCTGATCAAGCAGTCAGAGCCACTTCATCAAAACAGCCCAGGCTTGATTTTAAACAGAAGTATTTCCAGTCTCTAAGCCAGGCAGAACTAAACAGACTGATTGCCAGGTATGTTGTCAAGACATGCGACCTATGTCAACAGTTGAGTCCGTTGCCTTCAGGCAACTAATGAGCAACATACAATGATATAACATTTGACAGTTGTCGTGTGCCACTGCAAGACTAAAATAGTATAACTTTCTGTGTGCGTTAATTTGATAATCTATGCAGTAACTAGTAAAGTAATGCAGTTACTTCTGAAATAAGTAACTAATAACTGTAACTAATTACTAATTTTCGGCAACGTTCCCAACTCTGATTATAACTGTATTGTAAATCGTTATGAGTGCATGTATAATGCGTTATCCATAGGACTTGAATAAAGTGTTACCATCATTTTTTGGGGTTCTCAAAACGCACATCTTTGAGTTCTGAAAATTACAACTTTGCAGGCTGCCCGGTTCTCAAGCAAATTTTTTTTTTTTACAGTGTATGGTTTAATGTGTATTACTTTATTATATGTATTTGCACTTTATGTTTTATTTTATGATCTATTGTTTTTAGTCGATTTGGATATGATTTTACTGTCTGTTACCAAATATTTGTTTATTTATTTATTGTCCTATTTCATTTTATTGATTTTTGTGAGAATGAGATAATGAATGATTCACAGAAATAAATGAGCTGTGGCAAGGTTAACCTCTCCTTCGTCTCTCCGCAGCGTCATCACACCTTTAGGCTACACAGTCTACCTTTAGCTGTGTGCCACTTGTTACCGCCCAGCTTCCCCTAGGGCTGGCGCTGGTAATATAAGCAACACACAAGCCCACATGGTCATTCTGCAATAAACGGGCAATTTCTACAACGGTTGTAGTGAACATGGATCTGTTCCTTGAATACAAAGCTGCAATTAAAACTTGCATGAATCATACAGTGTATAGCTTCATATTATATAATGTATAGCTTTTTATTAAATGTATTTTTTGTGTTCAACTATTACAGACATGGTGCAACGGCATGATGAGCAATAAGCACATAGAATAATAATTTCACTATCTAGGAAGTCTCCTGTCTAAAAATGAGATTGCCTGTTGTAGATTATGTGCACAACCACAGTTACTGTCTTAAAGTGAAATAACCAATAAAATAGCATGTAGCTGCCCAGAACATCCAGATTTATCAGACACCAGGGACCAATGAAATTGCGTGTTGTTAAAATGCTTTGGACCCTAAATAGATTAGAGATAATCCTGTTGAGTAGTGTCAGGACAACCTTAGATCCCTCTCCACTATGCTCTCTGTTCACTCACCGTTACTCCTACACGTCTATTACTATTACTTGACTTTTATTCCTTAACCCAAGCCATTTTAAACACATTTAAAAGCAAAGTATATATAAGGTCTGCCCCATTTCGCTTCATTCCTGCAAGAGGAATACAGCAATAGACATACAGTGTGTGAGAGTAGAATACATAATTGTACACTATTTATGCTTTAATGATGGTGTTTAACCCCTAGCCAAAACTAAAGAGTGGGTCCATAATATAAATTTCAGGGCTGATTTCAGTACACTAGATAAACCTAAGTAAACAAACTAAATTAGATGGTCTTTGTTGAATGCAACTTCCCCATTTATTAGTCCCTGGTAAGTGTCACCCAGACCTGCAATTGATCAGCTAATTAAACCCATGAGGCGTAAGAAGAATAGAAAATGAAAGAGTGAAAAGGACATAACAATTGAAAGATAAGGGACAGAGCAATGAGAACGAAGCCTTGGTTGAAAGAAGGTTTTCCTCCTTTGTATATCTCTGAGTGACGATTGTTTCTATTGAAAGTAAAAAAGATTGACAACAAGAGGATTACTGAAGGGCAACAGACTAAGTCCTAGTAGAGATAAATTATTAAAAGATTGTGAACGGGGGGTAGAAGGAGAAACAGACAGAAGCAGAGGGTGGGGTAGTGTCAAATAAACAGTTTTGTGTTATGTGTGTGTTTGAGATCGATTAGAGCGTGAGAGAAATATTCCTCATATAAACCAAATTCAAGAACAGGGTTTTGTGTGTGTGACCAAGAAATTCCATCTGATGTCAGCCCATCCTGAGACAGATAGCAAACACAGATTACATGAACGTCAGCTAGTCAGCACTCCTTTTTGTCAATACTACAGCAAACATTTGTCTAATGGCCATTGCGAGGCTTGCCCCTTGCATATCAAACTTCGGTCTTGTAAATATTAGAACAATATCAGGAAAGACAGTTTGAAGATGTCTTTGCACAGTGAGTTGATTGGGATTATCGTTAAATCAAATCAAAGAACGTGTATATCCTGTCTTTCATTTCTTTCGGTATCCCAAGGTCAGTAAAGACCAAATGTATCTAACAACCATATAAAGCTTTCTTATTCTTTTGTTCTTTTTTTACCAGGTATCAAAACATGCACGCATTATAAGATAATATTCAACTATTGTATTTGAAACTGTTAAATTGTTACCATATTGAATAGACAATTTACATAATAAATAAAATACTTATTTTTTACAGACAGGACCGCATGTCCATAGTATTAGACGTATTTTCTTGCAAACCATCCCTTTTGCTATATGAGTAAATTACGTGGCAAGACCTCCTTAATAAGAGTTTTACATGGGGTGGTTTAACAAAATCGACAGCCAATTCTCTCGTGACTATTTTTGGGATTTACGACAAGGTAGGCTCAAATGGTGCTGGGTTTGGATATAAAAAAAATTATTGCGGCAGACTCGCTTTACTCAGAAAAAGAATCTTAGGCACAGGGAAATTAAATTGCTTACTTTCCCACGAAGTTCTCCAACACCGAGCTTTTCCCGGCACTCTGTCCACCGACAACAGCGATTTGAGGTAGGTCCAATGTGGCATTTTGACCAATGGAGGAGAAAGCATCCTGCATTCGGTTCACCATAGGAATCAATTCTTCCATCCCCCTGTTCCCCATGATTGCTAGGAAACAGTTGCTCCTTCTGCAATACAACTAAATTAGGTTAAGTGTTCTCTGTATAACCGTAGCGCTTGTCTCTCCCTGTCTGTGTTTGCAATTCCGCAGTTTTTCACTTGCAACCTCATTAAATAAAAAGCAGTAAATGACAATGTATGCAACAACATACACTGGCTCCGCAACTACGTTGTCCGCTCTAAGCAAAGCCCTTCTTCTTTCATCGCTGTCTTTGAGAGCTATGCTCTGCTCATCTATCCAGCGCCTTAAATTAGATAAGGCTTGTTCGAGATCCTTTAATGTAGGCCCAGTGCCCCCCCCCCAACGCGCACTACGCGCTGTGCGCAGGGCACCAAGTCCTGAGGGGGCACCAAAAACTTGCCAACTGAAAAATCATCATAGTTATAATAATTATAATACCGCTATTATTTTAGTTGGCCTATATAAATATTAGGCACCTTATAGGCATGTATATCACAAAACAAGTAGAACAAGAGATAGCCTATATTATATTTCTCACGTTACGATGGTGCCCCCCCCCCCCAAAAAAAAACAAACAAACAACAAAAACAAATACACACTCAACTTCCCAAGCTCGCCGTGGGTGCACTTTCCTATCTCAGAAGCCTGACGAACTTTGACAGTAGGCTTGGTCAACTTTTCGAAAATGGCCTTAAAAAGGCAGGAGGAATCAGGGGCAGAAAAAAGAAAGAGAATGAAACTGCGAGATGATACCCGTGCATTACTTTCAGGTAAGTCCATGTTTAATCATTGTTAAATACGGGAAATGTGCTGCTAATTTAATGGTTAGTCTATGCATACACCTCGAACTAGCTGACGTTATTGACACTCAAATATGTTAGGTGCAAGCTAAATTGAGATTTAGCTGTTAAACATTATCTATGCATTTGACAAGTAACTGACGCTAGCTGTTACTTTACTTTACATTTTATGATGCTTTTATATTCGATTTATCAAATAGTTTTTACATGAGTAATAAAGGTGGAAAGCTCCTTAGCTGCATGCTTTCAGTTTTAAATGTTTATAATTTGGAAAACCAGGCAAAGAAACGTAAGGGTGGGGCTGAAAAATTAAGAGACAAAAAGACATCACCATCACTAGACAAGGTTTTACCAATTGAAAAACGGCTGTTTATTTTACATGATGCTCAAGTAACAATTTTGCACTGAAATAAAGGCCCAAAAAATGTGAAAATCCCGATGTGGAGTGTATTTTGTCTAAGGGGACCACATTCATGCCGATGCTAATTAATTATACATTTGATGACCAATTCTGCAGGTAACCAATTCGATTTGTTGTTCAAGTTTTATGTCTCGTGCTGTAAAATTATTGTTGTAAAATTACACTGGTGGCGTTGCTAGCATTCTTGATCTAGGATGACTAGTGAAGGTTAACTACTTAGGCCTACTTACTGAGAGTGAGGTCATGCCGGGAAATATCAAACTGAGGCTTTAACGTATCGACCGAGCTTTAACAAGGTTGATACGCCGAAACGGAAGTTATATGGATAGTAAAACTCAGACTGATCGCTTTTGCTCATTTTTAAATTTTCGTAGGAGGGCATACGGATCTGTATTGACCTGTGAGCAGGTCACCACGCGTATGGCATGACCGCGCATCAGCCAATCGGAACGCTCGTAGCCTACTCGTAACTTTTAACTCGTAACTCGAGTCCTTTGGTTTAACTGAAGTGTTGTCTCATGTGAGGCTGTTGTTTTTGTTTGTAATAAATAATGGAGTGTGATGATGAAGTACGGTATGGTTATTTGTTCCATTTCTTAATTGAATTTACAGAACAATTACTATACTGTGATATATACCGTAACCGTGATATAAAATTACTCATACCGTGATAGGAGATTTTGGCCATATCGCCCACCCCAAGTTAGTATAGTGTACTATTTATTGTTATCTGTAATTTAGGAAGTTTTAGTATTAGGGTTAGTATAGTCGATTATTAATTGTTATCTGTATATTTAGGAAGTTTCACTTATTTAAGCTCAGCATAGATGTAAGTTATGTTCTGTGTACTTATATGTTATGTTATGCCAGGTGCTTGCGTTGTCTTGTCTTAAGAATTTCAGTGCCCAACCTTGTGTTGTTCTGTGTACCTGACAAATAAAAGACTTGAACTTGAACTATAAAACACGCCCAAACTCTGCGTGATTTCCCCAGCGCCCCATTACTCCAAAATGCCTGAAAACCCATAAGGTCCGCCATGATAGATTTTGCTGTACAGTCCAAATTTGGTACAACCTTCCAAACACTTCTACTCATGAACCATAGATCCAATCGACTTGAAATGAGTTACAGATGTGTAGAATACATGTCTTTACATAGGGTGACATGGAATGAGAAATGCAATACAAAATGGCTGAAAAGGGTGTATTTATGTAAATGTCCACATTGCCTCAATATCTTTGTGTCAATAAATCTAATATAATTTTGACTCATGGTTTTTCAAACCAAATAGGGTTCAAGACGACATAACTCTGAAGTACCGTAAACAATTTCACCTTGATATGTCTACATATGATTGAATTCAATTGAATTGCTCCACAGCGCTCGCTCCAAATTCTCACAGGCTCATCCTGCTCCTTGACACTAGGGTTGACCACCTGTCCCGCTTTGCGTTGTGTCGCACAACATTTTCACCCCTTTTGCCGCACGTCGCATATTGAATATGCTGTGCGATACAGCGCAAAGAGGGACAGGTGGTCAACCTACTTGACACCATATACTTAATAAAGAGTAGACGCCTCATTGGCTGCTGGGCGCGAGAAATGCGGCCGCCATCTTGGAAAGGTCCAATTCCCAGTTGCGTAGCAGCAGAATAAACAAGATGCCGCAAGACTGTGCAGCATACTCATGCTCTAATCGGCGAACTATCTTAAATAGGGATCAGGGGATTACTTTTCACAAGTAATATTTACCATTACAGTACTATTTCTTGCATTTTGTGAATAGAATCTAACCAGAGTTGAGAAACACTGACTTGGATGACACAACTGACACAAGAATGCTATTGGAGAAATAAAATAAATATTACTGGTTTAACATTGGCCACCAAATTTTACACAAGTGGCACCGACTGTAGGTATCAGGGCAGTCGCTACTTGTACTCTCATTTTATCATGTTATAATTTAATCCAAAACTGATCCGCTTTGTTATCATTTTTAATGCATCACTTACTGATTATATTTGTTTTTTTAGAGAGCTGTCCTTGCGCTATCCTTTGTTGTATATAAGTCTAGATATCGCTGTGTAATCGCTCACCTATGCACACTTTTCTAATTGGCCCTCTAGGTGACACTGTTTTCCCTTCTGGATATAGTGTTTCGTGTTGAAACATTTGCTAAATGTTATAGCTCTTGGCTAGTAGTGTGCATTCAATACATTATGTTATGTAGGCCTACTTTGTATGTATTTTAAGAATGTGTATGGTTAGGCCTACTAGTAAATTTTGTAATGCCGAGGGAAACTATGGTGCAAAAGAAAAGAAAAAGGCAATTTGTTGTTCCATTGTCTTTTGCAGGAGCGAAATAAATGACAAAACCCACTGAGTTGTGCCTGTTGATGCCCTGAACATATCTGTTACATGTTTGACAGACAAAAACATATGTAAAAAGCTTCAAGTAGACTCTAATGTTATAATAATAATATTGTAATCATATATTGTTTCTTCTACTTATTAAAATGTCTGACTTGACTGCCACTATCTGTTTCTGCTTCTCTATTGTCATGAAAATGACAATAAAATACACTTGACATGAATAGTAACGACAGTTGTATTTTGCCACCAACTGAGTTTGCACATTGCCTCTTACATTAAGGAATGTTGGCAGTGAAACCAAATTGCGCACAATACTGAGGCAACGCAAGCGCAGTGCAAGGAAAGTTCACAGAGCTCCAAGCCAGACTGATATTACTGCATTTATTTGTCTCTAGTCTGCATCCCTTTTTAGTATTGCAATTGTGACCACCAACTTCATACTAATAGCTAACTAGCTAACCAACATTGCATTTGAGAGCAGCTCGCATGAGCATCCTTTGACCTACTTCACTTAGGCCAGAGCCATAGAAAAAGAGAGTTGCGACACTTCCATAGACTCCCATTGTTATCGAGGAATGCGGAAGTTAAGCGTGTCTCATGCAACCTATAGTTCCAAACATTGTATTTTCCACCGTTGAACCCCATTCATTTTCAGTGTCTACGAAGTAAGTTAGCTGGTAAATTGATGAAAATCATGCATTTTTTCATATTTCAACCACTACATATCAATTGTTATGAGTAGTATTTCATATGGCCAACTTAAGATAAACATTTTCGTAAGATTATAGCTTGTGTTGGGGTTTTTGTGACCTTGTGACCTCAAGAGAGGAGTCAGCTAGGACGGGGGCAGATGAGGATAGGAAGAGTGTTTATCCCCATGTAAGGAGTCAGATGAGGAGAGGAAGATTGTTTATCCCCGCACTCAGGGGGGAAAGAGTGAGCTGGGAGAGTCACTCTCCCCCTCCCGTTAGAATGTTCTTTCCAGAGAGGAAGTCAGGTCAGGATGACCTGATGGGGAAATGTTGTTCGTTGGAACCACGAGTTGGGTAAGAATAGCCACGTGAGGGTTGATATCTGTTTATCTTGAACCAACTGTGTGGGGGTCTGGTGATGGGAAACAGATGTGTGTGTGACGTAGTAAGACGGTATAAAAGTTCTTGTCTGTTGATTACATGTGGAACTTCCCTGGCTAGGGAGGCTCGGCGTATGAGGGACTTCTCTGGCTAGAGAAGCTCTGCGTGTGATTCCAAAATACCTAACAATAAACGAAGCCTTTGCAATCAATCTCCTGACTCCAAGCCTGTTAATTCTTGCTTCACTAAAGAACCACTTTCGAGGCTCCAACAATTGGTGACCCCGACGTGATTCGCTACATCTACATTTAAGAAGGTAGGCAATGAAAAAAACCTGTAAAGAACCTAATGAATGCATAGATACGAATCTTGAACTAAGAGAAAGTGAAAAGGCTTTGGAGAAGGGGAGTGGTTGCAAATGTTTTAATTGCTAGGATGTACAGTGCCCTCCAAAAGTATTGGAACAGTGAGGCCAATTCCTTTATTTTTGCTGTAGACTGAAAACATTTGGGCTTGACATCAAACGATGAATGTGACCCCAGAGATCAACGTTTCAGCTTTTATTTCCAGGTATTTACATCAGGATCTGATGCACAAATTAGAAAATATCACCTTTTTGTTCGAACCCACCCATTTGTCACGTGAGCAAAAGTATTGGAACATGTGACTGACAGGTGTGTTTTGTTGCCCAGGTGTGTCCTATTACATACATTATTCAATCAATAAATACCACTGAATGTCTACACTCAGGTTCAGATTGGGTAAGATAGGTTTTGTCTATGCAGACTGTATTCAGAGGTGAAAACAACATGAAAACCAGAGCGCTGTCTTTGGGTGAAAAACAAGCAATTGTGAGTCTTAGAGAAGATGGAAAATCAATCAGAGCCATTGCAGAAACATTGGCCATAGCCAGTACAACCATTTGGAATGTCCTGAAGAAGAAGTAAACTACTGGTGTACTAAGTAACAGACGTCGAACAGGTAGACCAAGGAAAACATCAGCAGTTGATGACAGAAACATTGTGAGAGCTGTAAAGAAAGACCCTAAAACAACTGTTAGTGAGATCAGCAACAACCTCCAGATGGCAGGAGTGAAGGTATCACTATCTACTGTTCGCAGAAGACTTCATGAACAAAAGTACAAGGGCTACACCAGAAGATGCAAACCACTCATTAGCAAGAAGAATAGGAAGGCCAGGCTGGAAATTGCCAAAAAGTACAGAGATGAACCTCAAAAATTCTGGGACAAAGTTTTATGGACTGATGAGACAAAGATTAACTTTTACCAAAGTGATGGAAAGGCTAAAGTTTGGAGAAAGAAAGGAACTGCTCATGATCCCAAACACACAAGCTCATCTGTGAAACACGGTGGAGGTAATGTCATGGCTTGGGCTTGCATGGCTTCTTCTGGGACGGGCTCATTAATCTTCATTGAGGATGTAACACATGATGGCAGCAGCAAAATGACCTCGGAAGTCTACAGAAACATTTTGTCTGCCAATTTAAGGAAAGATGCAACCAAACTGATTGGCAGAGCCTTCATCATGCAGCAAGATAACGACCCAAAACACACTGCCAAAACAACAAAGGAGTTCATCAGGGGCAAGAAATGGAAGGTATTAGACTGGCCAAGTCAATCTCCAGACTTAAACCCTATAGAGCATGCATTTTACCTGCTTAAGAGGAGACTGAAGGGAGGAACCCCACAAAACAAACAACAACTGAAAGAGGCTGCAGTGAAAGCCTGGGAAAGCATCAAAAAGGAAGAATGCAAAAGTTTGGTGACGTCAATGGGTCACAGACTTGCTGCAGTTATTGAAAGCAAAGGATTTGCAACAAAATATTAAGTCTTATTCACTTAAATATGTTTTAAGTATATCTGTTCCAATACTTTTGCTCACATGACAAATGGGTGGATTCAAACAAAATGTGATATTTTCTTAGTTGTGCATCAGATCCTGATGTAAATACCTGGAAATAAAAGCTGAAACGTTGATCTCTGGTCTCACGTTCATTATTTGATGTCAAGCCCAAATGTTTTCAGTCTACAGCAAAAATAAAGGAATTCGCCTCACTGTTCCAATACTTTTGGAGGGCACTGTATGTCTCCCTGAATGTAAGAAAAGATTGAATGTATAAATGTTTCTTGCTAAAAGCTTTCTACTGTCGTACTATTAAGCTCAGGCAAGGGGGTCTCCGGCGGCCCCTATTTATAACCTGTTAAGTTTAGGTACAAACTTGCTATGGACCTCAGTTAAAACAAATCTGGGTAACAAGAGGACATAACTTTGATAGGACTTTTGAATCAAGCACCAGTAAAATTCAAAAGTCTGGCGAAATCGTAAATTAACCAACAAATGGTTAAAGCGTGTGTAATCAAGGTAAGATGGTTGCGCTTCAAAACAAGGCTGTTGAAAAAGATCAAGTTAGCCAAAGGTGTTAACAATTCGGGGATGGCACCTGCGTGACTAACATTTTCAACAGACCTCAAACAAATTATTATTGTAAATATCCGTTCTGGCTAAAAAGTTGCACTATTAACAACGAGTGACAGCAAAGTATAGCGGCCGCTATTACTTCAGTCAAAAGTGAGTCAGGACTAGCTATCCGAAAAAATTCATCTTAAGACGTGCTGAAAAAACTTGGGTTAGACGGATATCCGTAGATCATGTGTATAAATGTATAAAAAGATGTATGTTTTTTATGACATTCCGTGAGATGGCAGTCTTGAGGGGTTCTGAAAGTTCCCAAAACAGCTGTGGTCAATAAGGCTGTTGAGGGAGCGAGAGGAACCAAAAAAGACTAAAATCTCCGTTAAAATGCTAAAAAAACATATGGAAGATGGAGTCAGGTAAAAACGAAGTGATAAATCCATTGACTGTTTTTGATATTGACATGAAAAACCCTCAAAAATCAGTGAGGCGAGTCTGAAAAAGTGAGAGATTACGGCTGTTGCGCAATCGTTTCAGACTCGCTTCAAGAAGGCGAGTTGTAAGGGAGGGGGTGAGCAGGTTTGTTAAAAACAAGGGCGTTGCCCTGAGCAATGTGTGAATATCATAAATAAGCAATGGAAGGAGAAATAAGAACTGTTGAAGATGAGTAATGATGTAAAGAAGCCAGTGAACTGACTTAAGTTAGTTGGAGATAACTAAAGTACTGGACCTGATAGAATTGTGGACTATTAATGTGCGTGTGCGGCTGAGAATATGTGGGCTCACTAATTTTCAGTCGAGTTAAGAAAAACGGCCTAATTACCCGTATAAGACTAACTGACAAGCCTAGACTAAGAACATGGCTGATCACGCACAAGAAATGGTAAATAACGATAAAGATAAGTTAATGAAAAAATACAACAGGCAAGATCAAATGTGGTGAAAGTGTCTTACATGCTGTTCTCTGAACATTACAGACGCTGATCCGGGCATTTTGGATCCCGGTTGTATGAAAAAACTCTCCTCAGGGAGGAGTAGCAAAAATAAACTGTTGCCATGTATGAAAATAAAAAAGGAGGAACAATGAGTGTGTCTCCATTACTGTCAGCTGTGTGTTTGCCTCGTTCAACAAACAACTCATTTACATTTACACTAACATTTACATGTACATTAACATTTACATAATGAAAAGATAGATACAGGAATGAATGTATGCAAATGGCATATGTATAAAAACTGGCCAGTAACACTCATATTCTTAAGTTTAGATCTGCCTGTTCCATCCCAAACGCGTCATGAGTGTGCCAAAAAGACCGGTAGAGGGAGGAGCCAGAGCTGTCCTGTCGCCTGACCAGACCGTTCCAGCTGCTACTCTGCGCGTGACCGCCCAGGAGGTGCTCAGCCTCAAATTCCCTCTTCTCCGAGAACGCCTCGTCGAGATGAACAGGAAATGGGCCAAGCGCACTGCCAAGATGACAACAGTCTGGCCAGAGCACGGGACTTTCGATCTAAGCCTCTGCGACGACATGAGGGTCCTGATCGCCAACCACAGCCATTCTGGTTCGGCCAAGAAAAGACTCAAAAAACGCAATGAGGAAGCTGAGTTTCTGAAGCTGTATGAAAAACAAGGACAGAACTATTGTGATACGGCTAAGGCTTGCTTGCTCGCAGCCAAGACCGATCATGAGACTCTAGAGAGGGCCTCCCCTCCCCCATACGCTAAAGAGAAGAGCGGCTCTGCCCCACCCAGAAAGACTGTGTATACGGGTGAAGCAGAGAACCCAAGATATTCATCATCCATCATGGCCCAGAACCCTGTTGGACCCCTCCCAAGCCCTGTAATGAGTCAGGGAAGGCTAGTCCGTATCAAGGAGCCTCCTTCATACCATCAAGCGCCCATCCTGGTGAGGGGAACTCAGTTGAATTATGTGCCCTGGACAACAATGGACATGACTGGTTTAATTGCTCGGCTCCCCAATCCATATGAGGGAGCGAGTAGGTGGATTAAGGCGTTCGAGCAAGAGACACTGGGCCATAACATAGCCATTGGAGACATCAAAATGATTCTGGGGCGCACCCTCGGAGCTGGAGGCTTGAGTGATGTCATGCATTCTCAGCATCTGGCCGAGATCCTAGACACTCATGCGGGAGACGGAGACCTTTTCAATGCAATCCGCACAGAAGTCTGGGAAAGCCTGAGAACCCTCTTTCCGGATCGGGTGAGGCTGGACATGCTCACTGGGGAGACAATTGAGTCATCTGAGCCACCAATGGCATTTATTCACAAAACTTTGGGGAAATGGAGAGCTGAACTATGGAAAAATCCAGAAGACGAGGTCCTGCAACAAGCAATGTTTCGACAAGGGGTCGTCCGAGGCCTGACAGAGACTGTTCAGGGGCGGTTGGCAGATGTAGTGGGTCTCTATACCATGCCTTTTGCCCAGTTTTGCGAACACATCACCCATGCCGTGGTAAAAGAAAGGAACAATGAAAACAAAAGGCTGCAGAGTGACCGAGAGGATGCGCGGAAGCTGAACAAACTCCAACTCAGGTCCGGCCTACAAGCAGTACTCGTCGCTCCCCCTGCTGCCTACAGTCAAAACAGACAGTGGGGGAGCGAGCCAGAAGAGCTG
The DNA here is from genome assembly GCF_021917145.1 of Hypomesus transpacificus. NCBI lineage: Eukaryota > Metazoa > Chordata > Actinopteri > Osmeriformes > Osmeridae > Hypomesus > Hypomesus transpacificus. Next base: position 4,449,422 of record NC_061081.1, on the reverse strand, counting down.
GCGCTGGGCCTAGTTTCCCAGTAGCCGTGGCCCCTTGAGAGATGACGTAAGAAGCAGGAGTCACCTCTCTACAGGCCAAACTGAAAGGGACTGGGGGGGGGGAGAAAGCATTCACGGATATCAAACTGAGTCTACAACAGGCACCAGCTCTGGCCCTCCCAAACTACGAGAAACCCATCTTCCTGTATGTATCCAATCATAATTTACACACACCACATAATTGCGAATCTTGTTGAACAGGGTAAATTTCGGTTGACAGAGGCAGGGGTTAGGAGATTTAAAGAAGAGGTAAAAATATTATGAAATATGTGAAGGAGTATGAAGAATTTGGGTTGTCACTGACTAACATATTTTTTCTATCCCTTAGGAATCGCATAGATATGAACTATGCGATGGGGGGAAGGGGGATAGGAAAAATTTGGACTATGGTCTCAGAGACAGAGGCAATTTTAAATTGATAATTTAGTTGATAAGCAAGTAAAGCACACCCTAAGTAGTAACATTTATAATTATGATAGTCTAACTTTAGATTATGGTGAAGTTTTTGTTAAAGATGTTTTGTAGGAAGTTAGGGGAGGAGAAGGAGGAGAGAACGAGCCTCGGAGAAACCAATCAGTATCCAGCCTGGTGGTCGAGTCTCCAGTAAAGGCGACCGGGGGAACACCCCCATGTAGAGACACTGCCTGAACACAGGGTCACGAGCAACGATGACCACAAAACAGTTTGAAGGGTCAACCATGTGGTCCATCTGGAAGCACCGTTATAAATCCCACATCAAACTTGGTCACACCTATAACAACTATTGACTCTGATTTCCCTGATACAGTACAGGACAGTGCTGTTCTAAAGGCAAAGCACACGAATGACGTTGGTTAACTCTCAGCCTCCGACTGGGCCTGAGACTGAGGATTGAGAGCTTCCTGCTCGTGCCTCAGAAGTCAAGGGTGTGCCTAAGATCAAGGACCAAATCCAGGGCTCGAAGTTACCAAGCCACCCTGGACAACGGCGAACAGTCACTCAACCACTGCTCCCTGTTGAGGGATCAGAAAATGAAACTCAGCCGCCGAATAACAACAAACCCTTCCTGGTTGCGTTCCAACTGGGAAGAAGGGGGGTGAGTGAAACGGGGACACATGAGGTGGATGCAACAGCAATATTGTCATTTGAAATGTGAAACTAAAAGTAATTGTTGATAAATGCCTAGGTGGTTTAGGTTAATAGAACCAGGGTTTATTGATGACATAAACGATGTTTGCTGGCTCTGAGTTAACACCTCCCAGAGTCCACTGCCCGTGCATGGAGAACAACTGGCGAGTAGCAGAGGAAAATAGGGTTTGGTGATGTATGCCTACATCCACATTGTTTCTGATGGAGTTTCACAAAAGCTATGACTAAACTAAACATCCTAAGCTTGAAGCTGTTATGACTGTATATCCATCTCTCTGTCCCGGTTTCTATAAAACTCACCTCCATTATGATGACAGAGTCAATAAGACTCTCCCCTGAACACAGAAGTATCCTGCTCCTGGACTGTATCTAATTCCAGGAGAAGGTAAAAACAGATCCAGATCCAGGGGTCGAGCCAGGGAAGGTTCACCAAAGAGGGCCAGCACCAGAGACCATCGACCTCCAACAGCCCCACTCGTGCAGCCGCTAAAAGACGTGCAGCTGAGCGAGCAGGGGACGATCCTGGCAGACCCCATAGACCCCACACCCACACAGCAGAATCCCCTTCCCGAGCAAACTGCTCGGTGAGGGAGAGGTAAGTGGGCTGACACAAGATGTTTTAGGAGAAGGGGGGAGCAAAGCAGAGTTCATTGCAATATGAATAGCACATGCCGTCACCCAGGTGATCCACTCCAAACTAAACCAAACCACAGAAAACCTCGAGGAGGCTCCCCGCAAGAGGCGGGCTTTCAAGTCTGATGTAACGATCGATGCCATAGGTCAGCCAAGGGGGGTGCCCAATGATTTTAAAGCAAGGAATGAGGTGGCGTCGGGGTTTGAGTCCATCTTACCCTGGATAACGGTAAATAAGAACACTGAATGGATTAATTACCTGTACTATAACCAGCAGCGCTTCATTAACTACACAGACGAGGCTCTCACCGCCCTGGGCCAGCAGCTGTCGGCAACATCAGCAATGACCTGGCAGAATCGACAGGTATTGGACTGGCTGCTGGCGGAGCGTGGGGGGGTTTGCACTCTGATTGGTCAGGTATGTTGCACATTCATACCGAACAACACTGCCCCTACAGGAAGATTTGCACAAGCTATGACTGACTTAAAGGCACTAAGGCAGGAGGTGAAGGATAATGCTGGACACAAAACTGAATGGTTTGAGATGATGAGAGAGAGCTTGGGGGATTGGGGATTTAGCTGGGTAAGAATAGGGATAGCAGTGCTGCTGACCTTATTGGCCATTGTATTGATTCTCTGCTGTTGCATACCCATCTTCCGGTCTTGTGTCAAAACCCACTATGCCTTCCCCATTGTAGCTAAGATGCAGGAGTCGGATGACTCAAATGTTTTTTCTCTGTTTAAGAACAAGCCTTCTGCCCCGGCCTTGTACCCTGCCCCGGCGGGGAGCAAGGGAGGGCAGGAAAAGGAGGGTCAAAGTGGCTGAGTGATGTTCCTAACCAGGCCACGCCGGGCGATGACAAATCAACCAACCGCTTCGAGGCCGTGGAACATCGCCCGATGAGTATACCAAGCACATAATTTTGTTTGTTTTATGAGTTTAATTTTTGTTTTATTATGTATAATTGAGTGATGTACAGTGCCCTCCAAAAGTATTGGAACAGTGAGGCGAATTCCTTTATTTTTGCTGTAGACTGAAAACATTTGGGCTTGACATCAAACGATGAATGTGAAACCAGAGATCAACGTTTCAGCTTTTATTTCCAGGTATTTACATCAGGATCTGATGCACAAATTAGAAAATATCACCTTTTTGTTCGAACCCACCCATTTGTCACGTGAGCAAAAGTATTGGAACATGTGACTGACAGGTGTGTTTTGTTGCCCAGGTGTGTCCTATTACATACATTATTCAATCAATAAATACCACTGAATGTCTACACTCAGGTTCAGATTGGGTAAGATAGGTTTTGTCTATGCAGACTGTATTCAGAGGTGAAAACAACATGAAAACCAGAGCGCTGTCTTTGGGTGAAAAACAAGCAATTGTGAGTCTTAGAGAAGATGGAAAATCAATCAGAGCCATTGCAGAAACATTGGCCATAGCCAGTACAACCATTTGGAATGTCCTGAAGAAGAAGAAAACTACTGGTGTACTAAGTAACAGACGTCGAACAGGTAGACCAAGGAAAACATCAGCAGTTGATGACAGAAACATTGTGAGAGCTGTAAAGAAAGACCCTAAAACAACTGTTAGTGAGATCAGCAACAACCTCCAGATGGCAGGAGTGAAGGTATCACTATCTACTGTTCGCAGAAGACTTCATGAACAAAAGTACAAGGGCTACACCAGAAGATGCAAACCACTCATTAGCAAGAAGAATAGGAAGGCCAGGCTGGAATTTGCCAAAAAGTACAGAGATGAACCTCAAAAATTCTGGGACAAAGTTTTATGGACTGATGAGACAAAGATTAACTTTTACCAAAGTGATGGAAAGGCTAAAGTTTGGAGAAAGAAAGGAACTGCTCATGATCCCAAACACACAAGCTCATCTGTGAAACACGGTGGAGGTAATGTCATGGCTTGGGCTTGCATGGCTTCTTCTGGGACGGGCTCATTAATCTTCATTGAGGATGTAACACATGATGGCAGCAGCAAAATGAACTCGGAAGTCTACAGAAACATTTTGTCTGCCAATTTAAGGAAAGATGCAACCAAACTGATTGGCAGAGCCTTCATCATGCAGCAAGATAACGACCCAAAACACACTGCCAAAACAACAAAGGAGTTCATCAGGGGCAAGAAATGGAAGGTATTAGACTGGCCAAGTCAATCTCCAGACTTAAACCCTATAGAGCATGCATTTTACCTGCTTAAGAGGAGACTGAAGGGAGGAACCCCACAAAACAAACAACAACTGAAAGAGGCTGCAGTGAAAGCCTGGGAAAGCATCAAAAAGGAAGAATGCAAAAGTTTGGTGACGTCAATGGGTCACAGACTTGCTGCAGTTATTGAAAGCAAAGGATTTGCAACTAAATATTAAGTCTTATTCACTTAAATATGTTTTAAGTATATCTGTTCCAATACTTTTGATCACATGACAAATGGGTGGATTCAAACAAAATGTGATATTTTCTTAGTTGTGCATCAGATCCTGATGTAAATACCTGGAAATAAAAGCTGAAACGTTGATCTCTGGTCTCACGTTCATTATTTGATGTCAAGCCCAAATGTTTTCAGTCTACAGCAAAAATAAAGGAATTGGCCTCACTGTTCCAATACTTTTGGAGGGCACTGTATATGTGACTCAGTGATTTGTGCATTAATCAGTGTAGGTTTGTGGAGGATTGCCCTCCCAAACCCATTTCTGTTAAATCATCCATGGTTTCTCCCCCCTTTTAAAGAACGTGGCCTAGCAAGCCAGGGGGAGTTTTACTCCAGGATCTGATGACACAGAGGAACAAAGGCAATTCTGAAAAGATATTTGAGAACTGCATATGTTGTTGTAAACTTTATGTGTGGACTTGATGTTTGATCATATACCATCGTGTTTTTGTGAAACTGTGTTTGAGGTTCAGGGGGTACGTATCTAGCCAAAGGAAGGTTATATACTCACACATATTGCAGGCTTACGACCATATGAGTAGACTGAGCCAAGGTTTCCTTCAGACTGGGGACCTTGTTTACACAACATGAATCTGGACAGCTTCATTACGGACAAACACTAGCTTACTTTCCTACCATATACTCACCTACTAGTAAAAAATTAAGGAAAATTGGTTCTGAGGGTTTGTTTTTTTCAATGTTTAAATGTTTTACGGGCTACACAAAAAGATAGATATTGGGGGAAGTAGTGTGGGCATGGAGCCCACAAAGGGGGGTATGTTAGGGTTTTTGTGACCTTGTGACCTCAAGAGAGGAGTCAGCTAGGACGGGGGCAGATGAGGATAGGAAGAGTGTTTATCCCCATGTAAGGAGTCAGATGAGGAGAGGAAGATTGTTTATCCCCGCACTCAGGGGGGAAAGAGTGAGCTGGGAGAGTCACTCTCCCCCTCCCGTTAGAATGTTCTTTCCAGAGAGGAAGTCAGGTCAGGATGACCTGATGGGGAAATGTTGTTCGTTGGAACCACGAGTTGGGTAAGAATAGCCACGTGAGGGTTGATATCTGTTTATCTTGAACCAACTGTGTGGGGGTCTGGTGATGGGAAACAGATGTGTGTGTGACGTAGTAAGACGGTATAAAAGTTCTTGTCTGTTGATTACATGTGGAACTTCCCTGGCTAGGGAGGCTCGGCGTATGAGGGACTTCTCTGGCTAGAGAAGCTCTGCGTGTGATTCCAAAATACCTAACAATAAACGAAGCCTTTGCAATCAATCTCCTGACTCCAAGCCTGTTAATTCTTGCTTCACTAAAGAACCACTTTCGAGGCTCCAACACTTGTTAGATTCTAAATGCAGTTAGAGCTGTTAGAGCCATATATGGCTTAAGGGGTCCGAAGCAAGTGAGCTGGTAAATTGATGAAAATCCTGCATTTTTTCATATTTCAACCACCACATATCAATTGTCATTAGTAGTATTTCATATAGCCAGCTGTAGAGAAAATGTATTGTTAGATTATGGCTTGTTAGATTATAGCTTGTTAGATTCTAAATGCAGTTTGCGCTAGACTATAGTAGAGCTATGCAACACTTTTACTGTAGCTAGCTAAAGAGCATGTGTATCAACCAGAAGTTCGTTGGTTTATAGTCTGTCAAATTAGTTCTAGTTATTGGTGTTCTTTGGCATACACAGTTTACAGAATCTGCTCTTATTAGCCTATAGTACATCTGATTATAGCTAGCAACAATGAATTGCAGATTAAAGCCTTGGGTCCCCTATCGTCCAGCAACGCTCGGCAGGAATTTCAGGTCCACTCAATAGCTAGCTAGTTAGTTAGCTCAACTAGATGCATCTACTACTGCGGTCTAAGTTTTGTGAAAAGCAGACATTAAGATCACCTGCTCACTACAAACAAAAGGAGTGGAAGAACACTGGACATATTGTACAATAAAATGTTTTATTGAATTGCAGTTGGTTGCCTTGTATATTCTGTTCAATTTTTTTCTATTGAACAGTTGCCGGTGATCATGGTTAGGTTCAACTTGCATCAAGTACAAACGTGTTGTTAATGTGGTAAATTGTAAGTGGTCTGATGAAAAAAAAAAAAGTTGAACAAATCCCATTTACTTCAACAGTCGAAGGTTAAACGTTAAGTGGAACAATATAGGCTAGCATAGCCATTTCCAGCTCTGCTTCACAATATTGCGTTATGCATTATAAGTTAATGTTATACATACATGTTAATAAAGTAGCATACATACATGATACAACACACCAGTAACCAATTGATATTGTGTTAATATACCGAAAATATCCGTGAATCGAGATGGTGCTGCTGTCGGTCCCGCCGAAAACCATTCAAACAGGTTGACAGCAGTGGGTTTTCATTTAACTACAGCGAGCTACCGGAACCACGTGACAAAAAAGCTCTAGCTTTTTTCCTGCGTTTCACTGGCAGTGAGTGTTCACAATGTTGTAGTTCACTCCATTTTTCACCAAAAACGTCAGCGAGGACTGCCTAATGTAGATAAGAGTCAGCTGAAGATAGCCAGAATATCGGATTTCTTCAACTGAGCCTGTTTCATTCGTAATTTGCCTGAGAAAGCGACTTCCGTTGGCCAGCTCCATTGAAAACCATTCAAAAAAGTTGACAGCAGTGGGGCTTTTTGGAACTACAGCGAGCTACATGAACCACGTGATCACGTGTCGGCGAGATCAAAGCGTGTCGCAACTCTCTTTTTCTATGGCTCTGACTTAGGCTACGTATTAGCTAGATGTTACAATTGTTGTCATAATTTCCCCATCGGAGATTCAAGCAAGCAGACTTTAATTTTGGAAAAGCAGACGCAGATTGAGCCAAACCAGGCGTTAATTTCGTGTGGTTTGCAAGACACATCTCAAAATTTGAGACGAAATTTACAGTGGGGCAAAAAAGTAGCCTATTTAGTCAGCCACCAATTGTTCAAGTTCTCCCACTTAAAAAGATGAGAGAGGCCTGTAATTTTCATCATAGTATACCTCAACTATGACAGACAAAATGAGAAAAAAAATCCAGAAAATCACATTGTCTGATTTGTCCGACAGCCCCAAACTAGAATCAATGATTGGGTTCGTGAAATTACACTACTCTTGAATTATGGTGAAGGTTTGAGCACTTTGAGACCTTTAGATCGTGAGTTTGAAGTGACGGAAAACCGAACTAAAAAAGTAGCTAGCTAGCTTTTTCCCTCTGTGTAATTAGTGAATCATGTAGCATATGACGAATTCATCACAAATGTAGAGGAGAGCAGCTTACAGGAGAACAAGCGATTCCCCAAAGACCTGTCGCCTCAGAATTTAGATGTGGGTCGTGAAAGTCTTTGTAATAAGCCTATGCGCCAGGGAGACCGCATAGGCGGCAGCCATGTTTTGGTCGCGTCATGTTCATAAGTTCACCATTTTACAGTTCGGTCCACACCAAAAATGTGTTTGTTACCAAACCTCGAGGAGGTACAGGCTTTAGGAGATGTGGGAATTGTGTTTTAGCCAGATGCTCCGATTATTTCTGTGATTTGTGGATAGGCCTGTCGCGATAGTCAATATATTGACTTATCGCATGGTAGGCTATATGTAAATAAGCGCCATAATTTTTTGTGCTGCGATATATTGCAACTGATCATTTTTATGATAATAAATAATGATTAAATAGATTTTTACATAAGAACCAATGTCACCAACATTTTAGTCGATCCCGCTGCCTCAGTCCCCTTACAAAAAAGAAGTATAGCCTACTTCAAGTTTATTTTGTAAGTATACTTAGTATAAAAAGTATACTATTATCATGTTACTTAAAGTATACTAGCAGTGTACTTATTTATGTACTTTTTTAGTACTAAGTAAACTGAATTGGCCCACTTTTTAGGTCATATAGTACACTTTAAAGTACACGTTTTAGGTCATTTAGTACACTTTAAAGTACATTTATAGTTTATTTCAAGGTTTACTTTTGAATACTTCAAAGTAGCCTGTGTAGTGCACTTTCAGTTCATCAAGTATACTTCCTCAAGTAGGCCTACTTGAAAGTATACTTTGGAATACTGTAAAGTAACCTGTGTAGTGCACTTTCAGTTCATCAAGTATACTTCCTAAAGTACTTAATAGTATACCTTGGAATACTCTAAAGTAACCTGTGTAGTGCACTTTCAGTTCATGAAGTATACTTCTTAAAGAGCTTCAAAGTATACTTTGCAATACTTACAAGTGCACTTTCATTTAATGTAAGTGCTTCAAGAACTAAACTTTTAAATGTAATTTGACTTTTACTTACTAATGTATTAAAATTAGAGCTGTCAAACGATTAAAATATTTAATCGCGATTAATCGCATTATTGTCATAGTTAACTCGCGATTAATCTCAATCAATCGCACATTTGTATATATTTTAAATGTCCCTTGATTTCTTTTTCATCCATTCTTTTTTCAAATTGTAATGCTCTTATCGACATGGAAAAGTGGTTCGGATTGCTTCCCGCAAATGTTTTTTTTTAAATTGAAAACAACATTGCAATTGCCTGGCTTTGACGAGCAGGCAGAGAATTCGCATCAGCTGTGTGCTTGGCTGTGTGCCATCAAAATTATATTTTCGACTCTACGACGTGCTGCGATGATAGCTTATTCCCTCCGGCTTAGTTCACAACGACAGAACACACTGATCACTTTGGTCTTGTCAATGGAACCATTTGGCAACCTTTTAAAAGTAAACTTTCCATTGGGAATCTTATTGGCATCCATTTCGGCGTCTGGCGCTGGCAATCAACTCAAAACATAACGTTAGCCTACTACCAGAGAATGTCTAATATCCGTAAACGGGCTCTGCTACGACTGTTTAGCCGGCTCGCAAGCCCAAACAAGTGGGTGTGGCGTGCCTGTTGTTTTGTTTCCGGTCTAGCTAGATCCGGTGTGGTATTGTAGTTTTTCTAACGTCAGTGGTTGTTGCAACAGAATGTGAAAAAAAACTACAAAGTTTGCTCGGTCAAAAACAGCGTTAATCGCGCGATAAAAAAATTGACGCCGTTAATTTGGGTTTGCGTTAACGCCGTTAATAACGCGTTAAACTGACAACACTAATTAAAATGTTTAGGGGCCCCTTAAGTAGCCTGACGTTTTCATACTCATAATTCTAGTCAGAATATGAGTCTGAGAACTCTCCGTTGGGCTTTGACTACGAGGCGTGTTTCAAACGAGCCTGGAAAACAAATGCCTCTTCGCTCAATTGGATAGATCTACAACCAATCAGAGCAACAGAGTTTAAACAGAAATTAAACTTTTACCGATTCCCGTAGGAAGGACGGCAAAAACATATTTTCCATCGACAAATGCCTTGATTGTGTCTCTCTGTCGATGTCTTCTAAAACAGACTTGATGGCAGAATCATAACATCCCAGATCTGGAGCGGTAGCCATGTTTGTTCAAAACGAATTCAACTTAAGCGCTCTTTTGTGTCGTGGGTGATTACGTTACTGTTGATCATCTGTCCATCATCGTATAAAGCCCGCCCTGGCAATTTAATTGGTTCGCCCAGATTCTGTTTTTCTGTAGTTGGTCCCCAATAAGAGACCCTCCTGACCAAACTTCCCGACCAAATTTTTTTGGGGGCGGGGAGAAGTTGGGCTGGCAGCCAGGCTACCCCTCAAGCGTCTCAGGTCTTAAATCACGTGATGAAAACGGGGCCCTCGCATCATGTCACTGCGGATTTTTAGCTAAAAGAAGCTGTTCGCCACATGTCGCTGCGAGAATCCAGCTGTTCTTATCAAATGTAACAGTCATTTAATTCATGGTTACAATGGTAAACCAGCATAACAATGACAATTACCACACAACAAAACACTACATTCTAAGCAGACACATTAAAAAAACGAAATTCATGAAGTTACATTTGTATTTTGAGCAAACGGCAAACTTATCAGAACATTTTAACACTATTTACCGCCTTGCATCATGGGAATTGACTAGCCAATGAGCCACAATATCTTCATTAATTCACGTAGTTATTTCGTTCTTCAGTCAGTTTGACAGTATAACCTTCAAATGTATAATGCAACCCTTCTGTCTGCTTGTTTCTCAAGTAGCTTTTTTTCCATTAATACTCCAATTGATAATTATTAGTATAAGATTATAGGGCTTCAGAATGTTTTGGCAGTAATTAAGGTTACAGCTTCAATACCAAAAAAGATTCAATGTGCAATGCATAATAGATTTTCATAGACATTAATAATTAGAATAAGATGGATCTAAAAAATGTAACCTGTAATGTACTTAAAAAATATTTTGAATGTTTTTGCTGTATAATAATAGAAAACGTACATCCTACTCCAGAAGAAATGTATACCTTTTTCTGTTTCTAAGCATACTTCTTAAAAGTATATCAAAAGTGAACTATTTTTAAAGCATACTTAAAAGTACATCAAAAGTGAACTATTTTCTAAGTATACTTCTTACAAAAGTAAACAATTTTCAAAGCATACTTAAAAGTATATCAAAAGTGAAAAATGTTTTAAGCATACTTCTTAAAAGTATGTCAAAAGTGAACTAAAAGTGTACTGTGCATATTTTAGTATACTTATAGTATACTTTAATATACTTCTTTTTTGGGTCATCTTGTCTGCTTTCTGTGTCGAAAGCGTAGGCGGGACACACACACACCACACACACAGCGGACACCAACAGGTGAAGAGAAGGCGTGAACTCGCTGTTAAAAAGTGTTCTGTCTAGTCTACAGCTAGTTAGGAAGAACAAGTAAAAATGGACTTGGTTTCAAAGCCGCAATCTTCAGCTCCGGTGTGGGAACATTTTGTCTTTAAGCCGAATGAGATGAGAGCCAATTAATGTGAACGAGCCGGTTTGTCAACTTTGTTAGTGGAAAGGAAAAGAGGCAACTAAACTAACATCTCACCTAGCAATACTTAACTCTCTATCCCACCCAGTTTTTCAACCTGTGAACAACAATTGCAGCTGGAGCTGGAAAGGGGTCTTCCAAACAGCTCTGTTACAGATGCCTTTTCCCGACAGTGCAAATATTTTGTGACAGCGCGAAATGGCGCACACTCATGGATAGCGTAAAGGCCCTTGCACACTGAGTCCGTAATTCGTATCCGAAATGTTCGCACGTAAAAAAAAAAAAACAACCTCACGTTATGTTTGGCGCTTGCACACTGCCTCCGAAACTTTCGTCCGTCAAAAACAAGTTTGGATCGGGTTCGATTTTATGCATTTTTCGCATCCGTAGCCAGCATTTTGATAGTTTTTTTGGCACTTCAGAGCCACCGTACAAGCGAACGACAACATCCAGAATGGCGTCTGACAAGTTGATACACTACAGCTGTGTCTACTACCGCGCACTTGTGCACTTCGAGCACTTCGAGCACTGACTTTCAGTGCTTAGGGCGCTTCACTCACAAAACCAGCAGAATTCAGTGCACTGAAAGTACCCGGATGGCGCACTGCAAACGGTCCAAAAACAGTGTACAACGATGGACACTACTCGCCCTAAACAGACGCCATCTTGACTACGTAGCGGAAGAGGAGGAGCCCTTTCGGCAGCTTTTTCCACTTAGGGTGGAGAAGCGCGTTCATTTTGGCAGGTTTTGCGGGTGTCGCGGGCAGATTTGCGTCCGTCACTTCCGCCAAGTGTTTAACGCAAGTCTGTTCCATTTCAGACAGCACTTATCAGCGACGGAGTGCACTGAATATGTAAGTGCACTGTTTTGCAGTGCACTGTATTGCAGTGTACTTCATAAAGTGCGCGGTAGTAGACACAGCCACGGTTGCGCCACTCCTGCCCCTCCCTCCCGCCACGGTGCCCTGTTTACATACTCCTCTGGCAATACTATTTGGTGTTTTTAATTTGTCCCACCAGCTAGCTGTTCAGCCAGGTCTCACCTAGCCTGGCTGCCAGCCCAACTTCTCCCTGCCCCCAAAAAAATTTGGTCGGGAAGTTGGGTCTGGAGGGTCTCGTATTGGGGACCAACTACAGAAAACCAGAATCTGGGCGGACCAATGAAATTGCCAGGGCGGGCTTTATACGATGATGGACAGATGATCAACAGAAACGTCATCAACAACGTCACGAAAGAGCGCTTGGGTTGAATTTGTTTTGAACAAACAACATATTACGTTGCTCTGATTGGTGAGCGAAGAGGCATTTGTTTTCCAGGCTCGTTTGAAACACGCCCCATAGTCAAAGCCCAACGGAGAGTTCTCAGACTCATATTCTGACTAGAATTATGAGTATGACAACGTCAGGCTAGGTTTCACCCAGAATCGCCACTGTATGTTTGGTTTAAACCGTCTTCACTACCTTGTAAATTTGCTCGGGCTAGTGTGGACGGGACCTAAGCTGCGTGGTGCAGGGAACATCTCGTGATCAGATATTAGGTGTTTTCGACTCTATGCAACGCCGCAGCCGGCTGCAGCCAGATTGGAGAAAGAGTTTATCATTGCCCAATACAATAAATGACACATTTTTCGACTTTACAGAGCCGTTTATAACTCCTCCTCGACTGCAAGCGGCAACTCTCGCTGGTCATTTCATGCAGCCGCAGCCGATGTCGAACCGCACCTATTAGTTTACGGAGAGCAAGATTGGCTTTGCAAAAAATAACTTTGATACGGAGAGTTCTATTAACGGAATGACGCATTTTAAATATCGCTCGATCATGTGAAGCCGAAATCGTGATCGTGATTAAAATTCGATTAATTGTGCAGCCCTAGTTGCTAGTATAGGCTACTTGGACTTTTAATAGAATACATGCAGTGGCGTTTGTAAAAAATTGGTGGGGCAAAAAACATTTCAAAATATAGAATACCAGGAAGCTACAAAAGTCCCTCTTGCTACTGATGTGTTTATTTAACACGTCAACAAACAGCGTGGCTACACACAACACTTTTAACGACAGAGTGGCTTGCTTCTACCAGGTGTTGTAGTACACAAACTGGAGAGAGACCTTCTTGTGTAATTGCTCTCCTTGTCTCTCACACACATGTAAAATTACCACTGTCATATTTACAAACCTAAATTAGGAATGCAACCAAGCTCAGAACCAATGTGCCTACAGGGCCATGCTCAAACAGCAATGAGCTCTACACAACAGGAAGGCCACAACGAAGCAGAAATACAACGTTTTAGGGATACAGATCCATTCTATGACAACAACCAGATAAGCATGGACACACTGACACGTCACCATCTTTATCTATCGATCCAGCCCCACAATATGACCAATGCACAGACCAGCACCACAAAGGCAGGATGATAAAATATGCTTTCACTCACCAAGGCTGAGAGCTCACTTGAAGAGAAAGGTGCCTTCTTTTGTATGCTAACTAGACTAACCGTTAGCTACGGCGGCCCTGAAGTGCAAACCACACCCCCTAATGTGAGTACATCCCCCAAATGAAAATACTCCCCCCCCAATACGAGTCAACTCCCCCCAAATCGGATGACTTGTTCACCTCCCCCCAATACAAAAACGCGCTCCCCCCCCAATACGAGTCAACTCCCCCCAAATCGGATGACTTGTTCACCTCCCCCCAAAACAAAAACGCGCTCCCCCCCCCCAATACGAGTCAACTCCCCCCAAATCGGATGAGTTGTTCACCTCCCCCCAATACAAAAACGCGCTCCCCCAAATGGAAAACGACATTACATTAACTCAAAAACACATTACATTAACTCTGAACGGAAAGGGTAGGTACTACACTTTAGCGCTGATTGGATGCAGTAGGCTAACTAACAAGAAATAAGAAATTGATCGACAGAAGTACAAAATGCAATAGCCTGGCAGAGTTAAGTGCACCAGAACATTTGTTTGGCTATCGAAGAATGTAGCAAATAGTAGGCTACTTAGGCAAAAGTATTTTGTGTTAAATGTATAAATCGATTGCCAAACAACTATACTGGTCCACGTTACTCTGTCATTGTGGCATTTCATTCTTCTGTAGTGGACTAGTCTCTTCTGAAAAGTCCTGCTTCCTTCAACTGCGTTTTTAGCGTGCGCATAGGCTAGCCTACTTATATTGTGAAACGTTAACAGCAGATCTAGGATTATTTCATAGGATTGACCCTGATTAAAATAAAGAGTAGGCTAGTGTAATGACTCTGAATTGGCAACATTAATGTTTCCTCTTTCCTTCCAATCAAAACGATTAATTTCATGACAATGACAGAGTTACGTGGACTAGTTGTTTGGCTATCGATGTTTACGTTTAACACTGCAATTTATGCTTTTGCATACGTAGCCTATGCTACATGCTTCAATACCCAAATAAATGTCCTGGTGCACGTAACTCTATCAGGCTATTGCATTTTGTACTTCTGTCAATCAATTTCTTATTTCTTGTCAGTTAGCCTACTGCATCCAATCAGCGCTAAAGTGAAGTGCCTACCCTTTCCGTTCAGAGTTAATGTAATGTGTTTTTGAGTTAATGTAATGTCGTTTTCCATTTGGGGGAGCGCGTTTTTGTATTGGGGGGAGGTGAACAAGTCATCCGATTTGGGGGGAGTTGACTCGTATTGGGGGGGGAGTGCGTTTTTGTATTGGGGGGAGGTGAACAAGTCATCCGATTTGGGGGGAGTTGACTCGTATTGGGGGGGAGTATTTTCATTTGGGGGAAGTATTCATATTAGGGGGTGTGGTTTGCACTTCAGGGCCACCGACTCGTATTGGGGGGGGGAGCGCGTTTTTGTATTGGGGGGAGGTGAACAAGTCATCCGATTTGGGGGGAGTTGACTCGTATTGGGAAGGAGTATTTTCATTTGGGGGAAGTACTCATATTAGGGGGTGTGGTTTGCACTTCAGGGCCACCGTAGTTAGCCACTCTTTCTTCAAAAACCACTCCACGTTAAATCTGCGGTTACTTTTACCAGCAGTTTGAGCGATGACAATATCGTGGCTGATGGGCACCATTTAAGCTGCTTTACTTCAACTTTCTCCTCCAAATTAAGGGTTTATAGGGTATATAAGGGTACAGTATACAACCGGTGTTCAATTATGAAATCCACTTTATTCATTTTCTCAAGTTATCTGGTGTTTGTGAAGCTAACAAGCTAGCTAAGACAATCTAGCTACATCTCCTCGCTCTTCTTGCCGACTAATGTTGGCGACAAGCAGCCAATCAAGGATGAAATACAAAATGACGCTGTGGTGGGGCAACTGGCTCTCACCCCCACTAGCATCAAATTTGTGTGATCTACATTACATTACATTCTGAGCATGCGTACTAATACTTTCCCACGTCCAATGTACATTGCATTGTGAGAGAGGGGCTAGCCCCACAAGAGCCCCACCTTCACGATTAGCCTATGCTAACTCGAATAGGCAGAATGCAGTCTGAAGCAACAAGGCAGGGACCAATGAACATGAAATAAAATCTTAACACAAACGAATGAAACGAAACAATTTAGGAAGACGTTATATTCATAGATAGTAAATTATTCGAAGTAAACGAAAATAAAAATGTTCGAGAAATTAAAAATAACATACTTTTGTTGCAGTTCTTTCTGTTGATCCCCACCTGCCCCTAATGACCAGTCGCCACTGAATACATGCAATGCCCTGGTCACCTAAATGACTGCAATAATCTACATAACAATATCTGTTAAATTATAATATATGACATTAGATAATCAAACTGATCCCCTGACATTCTGAGGTAAATGTTAAATTTCTCCGGATAATTTCTGAGCTCCTTGGGGAGATCAAACTTTCCTTCCTCTCTGCGCAACTTCAGGATTGGATGGACCAAATAGGCTATTTCCTATTTCTCCTAATATTACTCTTTTTTATAAGAGAGGGCAACAAAACCATCCGCACTGCTTGACGAATCCATTTAGTATTTTTTCTGTTTTTTTTCCGCAAACGTTTAATAAATACGCATCGCACTCAGTGTGCAAGATGTCTGTGCGTGATGAATTTTAGGCTGACGAATACGAAAAAAATGCATACGACAATTTCGGACTCAGTGTGCAAGGGCCTTAACTCGCTATATAGCCAAAGAGATGACAATGAATTGTCAATAAATTGGCAGACAATAAACACGGTAAAAAAAACAGCATTTACAAATATGCTGCAAACTTTTGACAAACACAGGGCTGCCAACTCTCACGCATTGGCCGTGAGACACATGCATTTCAACCATTTCACACGCTCTCACGCCACACCTTGTATATCTCAAGCTGAAAAGGCAACACCAACCAAGGAGCCCTGTTAACGGTGTAAACAATAAGGGATGATGGAGTGAAGCGACTAACTACACAAAACACTATTAAAAAACACAATAACAAAGAACTATACTATGAACACTAAAACTTTAGTTAAACATATTTACACGAATTGATTATCAAATGGTATTATATGAAGGAAGGATGCGGGATCAAAAAGTTGTGCTGTCTCTCTCAACGACGTCTTCACTCAACAGCAGGGTTCACGAGCGTTGACAGGGTACCCAACCAAGTAACCAGGCAGGTCCGCGAGAGATGTGCTGTAATAGGCTAGTATGGAACATTTTTAGAGACGCAGCTGGTGCTTGGATAGGCTGGAATCTGGATCCAGCTTAGATGTTTTGTTTCAGTACATCCCCAAATTATTTATGACTATAATGTATTACTTCGCTCAAATGCAAGTTATTGGTACCATACATAAACAATTGATTTAATACTGGACAGTTTCCAGAGTGACAGTAGGCTATAACTCGAGCAATTTCACATCACAGAATAACACACAAACGAAAATATCAGTTCAGAATTTAGATGGTTACGTTATGACCAACGGATGACGTTCTGGAACCCCCGAAAGTTTTAAACATAATGTCATATCATAACCAACCAGGGACGTTCCTGGGACGTCCCGAATGTCCCCGAAATGTTTTAACATAACGTCGTATCATAACCGACCAGGGACGTTCCTGGAATGTCCCGAATGTCCCCCGAAAGTTTTTAAAATATGGTCATATCATAACCAACCTGGGACGTTCCTGGAACGTCCCGAATGTCCCCAATTTTTTTTAATATAACGTCGTATCATAACCAACCAGGGACGTTCCTGGAACGTCCCCTGAAAGTTAAAAAATAAATGTCTAAATTGTGACCTTTTAGGAACTTTAATAACGTCCTAAGGACGTCCTAGGGACGTCCCAAGGATAACGTCCCAAGGATAACGTCACGGTATGACCTATAGGGGACCAAATAGGAACGTCGCTGAACGTCCCCAGGACGTCCCTTGTTAGCTGGGATAGACGCACGAACAGCCATGAAAACTCGCCTTGGGGGAGGGGGGGGGGAGGGGCAGTCATTATGTAATCAGTGGGATAAAATTGACTGAAAATTACAATTGACGTGTGTGCAATAATATTGTTTATCGCAATACATTTTTTTGCAATAGATCGCACAAGAAAAAGCAGTTATCGTGACAGCCCTATTTGTGGAAAACTTGCAAGTGCAGTGAGACTGCGTCCCGGGGGTACATTGTTTTGACTTAGCCTCAGAGACAGACTCGGCTTGCTCACTGGCAGTGTGTAAACAATATCGTAATTCACTAAATTGTACTCCTAAAACATCAGGGAGGGCTGCTTTTTGTCTGCTGAAGTTAGCCAGTATATAGGATCTTTCAAAACAAGCCTATTTCAATTATCATTTTCCTGAGAAAGCGACCTACGTTAGCCAGGCTAGTTTCACTCGGTCAGCCTATTTAAAGGTCTCTGACAGTCAGAATCACTGTTTACAGGCAAAGGTCTAGCTGGTCTTTGGTCAGATATGTATATTGACCAGTTTAGAGCTAAATACTCTTGCCAGAGCCTGGAATCGAGCCAAATGTTTTCAGTGACTTTGCATGGCCGGGTCTCTATCAGGTCAACACATTTGGATTCAAGTACAAGTAATGCCACTGCATTTACAGTCAAAACTGTAGTTTATGTCAAGTGTAGATGTAAAAAGTTTCATTTTTCACAACTGACATGGATCTTTTCTTCACTTTTACAGGTCGGGAGGGTCATGCAGAGGCCTGCTCAACAGAGTTCAACTGAGGTTGCTGAGAGAAAAACTGATCCCTTGCTGGACTACCCCCCTCTAGCTGGACAGAATCAGAATCAGGACAGCTTCTCTTAAGCCCTGACCCCAGGACAGCTTCATCCAGCTGGCCTGCCCTGACTGCCTGCCTGCAGGCTCTGCTTGCCCCTGCCTGCAGGCCCTGCTTGCCCCTGCCTGCAGGCCCTGCTTGCCCCTGCCTGCAGGCCCTGCCTGCAGGCCCTGCCTGCCTGCCCCTGCCTGCAGGCCCTGCTTGCCCCTCCAGAGACAGACAGTCACCCCACAGACACAGTAGCTCTGCAGGCTGCTTTTTTGAGGATATTGATGAAAAAGGACACACCAGCATTTTCTACTTTGATGAAAGTCTAAATTGTTTATCCTTTCCATGTCCCAGCATGCCAAACTGCTGACTTTTAGTGTCTTAAGTAATGAAACCTGTTCAAGTTATAGACTTTTGACCTGAATCCAATGATCAGTCATCTGAATAAAAACCACTCAAGAGAAGTACTGCTTCTTGGATGATTTGTGCTCCACATCAGTACATCCCACACATTTGCCTTTGTTTCCATGGGATTCATGGAATTGCTAGTTTCTGCTCCACCATTGTGTAATAAAAAATATAATTTAAGACAGCAATTCCATTTTTGTGTTATCCTTTCGCATTACACACATTCGCATTACGAGCAATGTGTTTTGATTGTGGGAGGCAATTTTTGATCGACGTCTAAACTTCATGCGTCCGCAACAGCATTTCTGCTTTGGCGTGTCTTGTACTGGGAGGGAGGTAAACGACATGGATTCGGATAGTGTGCGGGCAGGTGTATTTTTATATAGGGTGAAATGGAATGAGAAATGTAATACAAAATGTCTGAAAGGGGTGTATTTATGTAAATGTTCACATTGCCTCAATATCTTTGTGTCAATTATTCAAATATCATTTTGACTGATGGTTTTCAAACCTTATTGGGTTCAAGATGACATTACTCTGAATTACCATCAACAATTTCACGTTGGCATGTCAAAATATGATTGAATTTGAGTAGTTTAAACTTTAGCTGAATCTAACAGCTCTTACCACAGAAGAAACAGCGTACTTTTTTATTCAGTAACTGAACTTGCCATTATTCAACACTGAGAATAGCTCAATGGACTGGGACAGTGACCTGCAAAGTATAAGGTTGCAGGTTTGAATCCAGCCACAGTCTTTTAGCCTGTCTTAAATTTGAATATCTGTTTAGTTAAACAGGATGACATCATTATGAAATACCATGCGCAATTTCATGCAATTCCACTTTGAAAAGTCAACCGCTTCTTAACCTTTGTCCCAAAGCTGACCAAAGCTAATACTCAGCCCTTTCTATTCATACAATCTCAACAGTTGGTGTGTAGCAGAGAGGATAGAGAGACTGACTTGTAACCTTATGCTCATGAGTTCATATCCCCATTCAGCCTATTGTAGTTGTCCCAACATTAAGTAGTTTTGCTTTCTTGTTGTCCAACTCTTGACCTTCTACAATGCACATTTTTATAATATTTTGCCATTTTGCGGAGGAACCCGCATCGCTGCTTGCAGCTATGTTTCATTTTTGTCTTTGCCTCAGAATAACATGTCAACATTATATAATGACGCCGTAACATGCCACGATATTATAACTAATTATATTAGGCTATATTTACGTTTGTCATGCCATGAGCATAATAGCGTTCATTACAAAATGGTTACATCTGCTTTAAAATAACTGAAATTAACTCTACAAACAACCGTCATGTTTGTGCAACCATTTGTAAAACTTGTTACAATAAAGGCAGGCACACAGCAAAATATCCAGTGTAGTTTTGAGTTGTTTTTCTGGTGTTAATTTTTCAGAGTTAAAAAGTGTTGATTCTGGTGTTGATTTGAATGGCATCAACACTTGCAGAATGAATCAGTGGTCGGAGTCAGCGTAATTACAGCGAGTTTACATAATTGACACTGGTGATGAGTTGATCTAATTTCCGGTTCTTGCACATCATTTCCTTTTTGATTAATGGCGGACGCGACCACGAGCAGAGGAGAGTTCAAACAGGTATATTTGATAACCACTTAAGTTTTTACCAATTTTCATGTTTCATTTACGTTTCTCACAATTCAGAATACTATTAGTAGTACGTTTCTCAACATTGTCCGTGTGCTAACTTTATTTCCTTTCATGTACGACGACATACCATCGATAGGATCTTGAGGCCAATTTGCTATTTCAGGCAAACTGAGGTAAGAGTTGCATAGTTTATTTTAGCTAGCAGTTTTGAACTTTTCTTGTATCTTAGAATCTGTGATAGATAATAGGATAAAGTATGTGATTTAGCTTCATGTTAACTGTTTAACCTGTTAATGAGTGAGTTCTAAATATTTCCGACGCTTCCACCAGAGTGAGTTATTTTTGCAAAACGGAAGCTAGCTAGCTTTAGTTAGGTTCCGTTACCTAGCATTCTACTCGTAGCTATGCTACCACCTGCTAGTGCTGCTTGTTAGCCTCCTAATTGTAAATTTTAAATCCATAATATAGCGTTTGTCATAGTTACTGTCTGTTATATGTATGTTAAATAGTCGGTTGGAATGTTCAGAGTCACACATGTGTGACGGTACTCTGTGGGGCCCGCTTTCGAACGATCACATGTGTGAAGCTAACTGAGGCAAACAGCATCCACACTCCCTTCTCGGTGCTCACGTTATTTGTGCTGCTAAAATAAGGCGTTCAATACAATATTTTAGTATAACTGAACGTTATTTGACGTTTTAAGTGAGCAGCAGTAACGCGCAAAACTTTATTTATTTTTACGTGTACCTAAAACGCGCAGCTTCTGATGGTCAATATTTTACAAGCATAGCATAGTCTATACCTACAGCGATTACACTTCTCTGCAATGTAAAAGGCAGCGGAGATCATTTATCCATTAATCAAGCAAGAAGCGTTTAGCTGAACTCTCTGCCAGTATGACTTAGTGTTAAGTTATCATGTGCTCATCACATGAGACCACGTGTATACTTCATCTTCAATATGTAGGCTACTACAATTCCATTATAGTAGATACAAATTAATTTGCTCTAATTTCACTTTAATGTAACATTTGTGGGGTGTTCACGGGAACTTCTTTACTATTAACAACTGTCACGGCCACAGCCGTGCCCCCCTATTGTTTTTGGTTTTGCCCTGGCCTAGTGTTTCCCTGTCATTGTCGTCACCTGTCTCGTTCAGTTGTCGTTAGTTTCATTGTGTTCACCTGTGTCTTGTTTGTTTCTGTGTATTTAGGTTCCTGCTTTGTGTCCAGTCTTTGTCTTAGCATTACCCTTTGTCACTGCGTTTACCCTGTCTGTTTCCTGTTTTGAGAATTAAACCTGTGTTCCTCGCTATGCCTCGGTACTCCCCTGCATTTGGGTCCAACCCCACCTCACGTCGTGACAAACAACGTCATAATCAGTTTTTTTTCTTTTCTTGACCAACAGCTTTCATCATGCTGGTTAAAGTTCAGTATCAAGGTGTAAAGAAATTTGTGAAATATCTCAGCGATTCAACGTTCCAAGATTTTCTCAATGAAGGTAAGAAGCTTAGAAATGTACTTGGTCATATATAAATATGCTTGAAGTATACGCCAACTCAAGTACACAAGGCTTGTGTATGTTAACACTTAACAATATGGTCTAATTTGTTGAAACGTTAAGAATCACTGTACCGAGTACGGCACACTTTGTCCCCTGTAACGTTGATTTTACCTCCACTTATAAACATTTTTTTTTTTACTTTAAAGCATTAAATCTTCTAAATATATGCTCATCCGACACATCAAATGAAAGCTCCGACTCTCATGATTAAACTAAGCCCACTCACAAAGCATAATATGGTTTTTAGCTGGCATACAACTGTTATAGAGTTATTCTAGACATTCTAGCCTCTGTTTCTCTGTCAGTAAGTCCTAGACTCACCCTGACACTTGTGTGAAAAACATTTAGTGTTACCTTTCCAATGATGTCAGGAACACCCTAGTGTCAAAGTATATGGGAGCTGTACCACTTAATTTGGGTATGATGTTTACGCCAAAAAGCATAGAATTTCATGTGTTTCTTTACCATTAACTAACTTAAGTATTAGTTACAAAAGAAATAACCTTTTTTTTTTAGTTCATAGTGCATTTATGTTTACAGATAAGCCTACAATTTTTGATTTTTATGATGTATTAGAAAATGTACACTTTTTTAATGAACATTAACAAGTGCCATTAACAAAAGTAGGCTGCTGTTTATTCTTAGTGCATAATGACTAACAAAACTTATTAATATTTGTTTTATGCTCTTAACATTACTTTTCAGTTAAGGGCAAATTTGGCTTAGCCATAACTGCAGCTCTCCAAGTCTTTGATGACACCGACACCAATGTGGAAGAGGACATCTTCCATGAATTGATCGAATGCAGTCCACATTTATGCCTTACTGTAAGATCTCCGGAAAATATTGCTGGTTTGTTTGAGGGTAAGTCTACACCATCTAATTAGTAAAGGGCAGCACAGCACTGGGCCTTGAAAGTTGCAATGATGTAGCTGCCTATGGATGGTTCAGAAAGCTCTGATTCCATCAGAAATATCTTAATCTGCCTTTCCGAAGCTGAACGGAGGTATTAAGTAATGTGTGTGAGTAATTAATGACATTTTAAATTTTTTGTTGAACTAACCCTTTCATTTTTATTTGTGATGGAAAATGATTGCTTCAGAACATTCTGATTTTTGTTTTTGGATTTAATGCCTTTAGAGAAAACATTAAAATTATGTTTTGCTTTTTTCTGTCAAGAGTTTTCACCTACAAGAACCTCAACCCCCAGCACATGCACTGACACACTTTCACTCTCTTCAACTGACCATGACGAGACCCAGAGTGCAGTGGAAAATCAAACGGCAATGGGCAGCATAGACGCTGAAAAGGCAAAACGGGTATGTATGCATGTTTTTCCTTATGGTTAACTTTTCCCTATAATTTCACCATTTCATTAGTCTTCATGTGTTCCCCTGTATTGTGGGCTATGTTTAATCAGACTGTCCAAGATGCACTGGAAAAAAAATCAGGTGGTGAGGAAGTGCTTGAAGAATACCAGACAGCAAAAACTTTAAAGCACAGCACCAGACGTCAGCTTGTTAATATTGTTGTCAGTCACATGACAGAAATTCATGGGTAAGACTTTAAAGCACAGATGCAATAAAAACACACAGCTGTCGATGTAGAAAACAAGACTGTTGACCATTAACTATATGTATATATATATAATAAATAAAAAAAATTACATTGCAGGAGGATCCCCACCCGCAAACAGCGGGAAACCTATGCTTTGGGCATTATTTCTCTCTTTCCTAGCCTGAAAGACCCATTTTCAGCAAAGGGCTATGTAAGAATCGTTTGTATTGATGTACTTGAGACATAATCTACTGTGTGTGTTATATGCTCCTTTTTTGTGGCATGTAATAGAAGTTTCTATTATAAATGTTATGCAACATAATGACAATTTGTTCACATTTTACATTGTTCTCTTGTCTTTTTTGACAGGAGCATTTCTACGATCCGGAAAAGGGAACAGGGTTCATCTCCTGGCGCCTTAAAACGTTGTCGAGGAAAAACCCAAAACGTGTTCGCTTAGAGATGACTGAAAGTGGAGGACCAAGTCGACGAAGGAGGATAGATGATGTCCAACAACTTGAAGGAGATGCATGCAGAGAGGCAATTTCTTTCCTTGTCCACACAGCTGATGAAACTGAAGTAATGCAGAAGATGAAGGAAACTTTTAAGCATCGACAAGAATTTGTCCATAATCCTGACCGATCAGCTGACGTCCTTGATGTGTTCCCAAGATATTTGGATGTAAAAGGATTGGTAAATAAAACTTTTATTCCACTTTTCAAAGATTGTTTAAGTGTATTTTAGTTATGTCTGCTTTTGGTTACTCTAACATAATTGCTACTTTGAGTAATTTGTTCATATATTTATCACTCTGGCTCGTACATGCCTTTCAGACATAGTGATAGACTGAGAAATCATGAATGTGTGTTTACTTGAATTCTTTTAAAGTCTATCAACATGCACACTATCCATTGAAGTGGTAAAGGATTAAAAAAAGTCCCAAGTAACCTCTTAGAAATCTTGTTAAAATGCTTTATCATCAGATAAATCAGGACTTTGCTCTGCTGTTCAATGCTGAAACATCCAACAAGTTTCTTAAGAGGTGGGAGACTGCATTCAAGCAAAAGATCATCAATGAAGCCAAGTCTCTTACTTCAACGGCAGAAATTCGGTGTCTTCTCAATGCAGCTGGTGGACAAGGATCGGAAAATGGTTGGCATGATTTGTGAGGATGTTATAATTTAATATTTGCTTTGGTTTCTTGCTTTTGTGAGCACTAAGTCTTTTTTATTTTTTTATTTATCTCCCCCATCTACTCATTCAGATTGGGACAGTGACATGTCATCTGTCCTGCTGCTGTTGCATCTCCTGCCTCCTCCTCCAGGGAGGAAGAAGACCAAGATCAGTCCAACAGAGGCTGTTGACAGACTTGTGAATTTTCATAAGGTAAAACTCACAATGCTGTTGCAAATATTTGGGTTATAAACCCTAAAATGCAGTGGTTTTCATTAATTGTCCTTGGGACTGAAGCCTCTGCACATTTTCCCTCTGACCTGACACGCATAAGGATAGGATGGCTCACGCAAAAATGTCACCCTCAGGTTGTTCCAAACCTGTATACATTTTTCTACTGCTGAACATATATTTTGAAGAATTTTTGTAAACTAGCTGCTTTAGGCAGCCAGTGACTGTCATTCTACTTTTCTTTTCCTATTGTGGAAGTCAATGGCTGCCCAAAGTGGCCTGTTTACAAACTCTCTTCAAAATATCTTCCTTTGTGTTCAGCAGTACAAAGAAATGTATACAGGTTTGAAACAAACTGTGTGTAAATGACATCATTTTCATTTAAGTGAACTAACCCTTCAGTCTAGTTCATGTAGGTCTTACCTAATGAGCCGAAGATCTGAAACGGGTTAGTTGAATAAGTGAGACATTCAACATGTGCAGAGCCGTGGGTTACGACCAGGATTGAAAATTGCTGGCCTGTGACTGTTTAAATGTACCTTTTAGAATTTCTAACTGATTGCTTGCATTATATTGACCTACAGCTCTCG
Source organism: Hypomesus transpacificus (assembly GCF_021917145.1). NCBI lineage: Eukaryota > Metazoa > Chordata > Actinopteri > Osmeriformes > Osmeridae > Hypomesus > Hypomesus transpacificus. Next base: position 4,423,934 of record NC_061081.1, on the reverse strand, counting down.
AATTTCCATGTACAACTCTTTGTTCTAATGAAGCAAGTCAGTCACATAGCTTGGTTTGGCTGAGGGTGAATCAGCAAAAAAATCTGGTGGTGGGGGGGTTCCTTTAATGGTTATCCTTTCATTTTAATACACAAAGCAACTGGGTTTGTCAGGCACATAATGGGTTAAGGTGTGTCATATATTTTATTGATTAATTATATTTTAGTTCATTTGAATGTGAGGAAGTTAACAGGAGCAGGTTTAATGCATGTATCATTTCACATTGTAATTCGTTTTTTTCCTGTTTTGTTTAATCTATTTTTTTCAGTCCTGCAACAGTATTGAAGGCCATCTCAGTGGGAGGGAGGGCCACCAGCCATTTCTACTGGGATCAGGAAGGATCAAAGGCAGGATCGACCACTTTTATGTTGTTGTGGACAAGCGCCTTATCCCTTGCTCTGGAAGCAGCTCCTTAAGTGCCTTTGATGAACTTTTCAAAGTTCACTATGTCTTCAACTTGTCCTACGAGGAAGCACTGGTCAACTTCTTTACCTTCCTGCAGACCACAGTTTACAACATAGACGTTGGTCTTTCAAGTGAGTCTCCCAGAGTAAGGGAACTGCGTGCAAAGCTTTTAAATTAGTTTAAATGTTAGTGTTTCCTCTGTAAAAGTTTGCATGCAAACAGCCACTCATTGATAGCTCATTTAAGAGTCGCACACAGTTTCTATCCTTCGCTTAAGTTTAAGTTGTTGTGTGCGCAGAGTGGCTGTAGTCGACAGTTTTGCTCATATTCTGGGTTTCGAAAGCATTTGAAACGTTTTCATGCTGATGGCAGTCCTGCTTTTGATTTGTCATCAGGTGAACAGTCATCTCAATGTTTATAATGATCAGCCAGGTTCTTTGTTTGTTGGAGAAAGTGATCCCCAAGTTGCTCTCACTGAGAATGACAGCTTTTCCAGGAGAGAGACGGCAGATATATGTGCCTCAATTGTAGCCAAATTACAATGCAGTGGAGTAGCCAATAGCTTAGTATCATCAGTTGTTTCAGACCTTGAGGACCTCACTACGGAAATGCATACCCAAACTCGTCAAGATGTGATTTCTGTCATTCCTTCTAATAACCCTGTCAGATCAGCTGTCGAAGAAAGTTTAGCTCATTTTGAGAGTCCCTTTTCCATGTTTAACACCAAAACAAAAATAACTAATTATTTCAATGACAAATGGGGTGTTGTGGAACCAGTTGAAATTGTGCTTGGCATGAGATATGATATGAGGAGAAACAAAAAAACTGGATGTTATGATCAGGTCCCAGTAAAAGATACATATGTGTATGTCCCAATTTTGGAAACTTTAAAATGTATGTGTCGAAATGTAAATGTATGTACTCTGCTGACAGAATTAACAGGAAGGCAGAAATCACATTTTGAGGACTTTTGTGATGGAAGTTACTTCCAGAGTCATCCATTATTTTCTAAACATCCCAGTGCTTTACAAATTCAGGTGTACTACGATGACTTTGAAACCGCAAACCCTCTTGGTTCAAAACGTGGAGTACACAAGGTTGGTGCTCTTTATTTTGTGCTCCGAAATCTACCTCCCAAATTTAATTCAAGACTGATGAATATCCATTTGATTGCTTTATTTCATGCGCAAGATGTAAAAAAGTATGGATTTGACCCCATCCTGGAACCGTTGATCCGTGACATAAAGATCCTAGAGACAGATGGAATTGAACTACCCATATCAACGAGTAGAGTTTATGGCACAATATGCCAAGTAATTGGAGACAACTTGGGGATGCACTCAATACTTGGGTTCACAGAATCATTTAGTGGACATTACTCCTGTCATCTATGTTTAACTGAAAAGGCTGATATCCAGTTGGTTTACAGTGAGGATGATGTTAAAGTTATTTTGCGTGATCGTTCAATTCATGAACAGCACTGCAGCGAGTTAGAATCTGACCCTCAACTCAAGTCAACACATGGCCTCAAAAGAAACTCGACACTCAATAGTCTCCAGTATTTTCATATGTGCCACAACTACTCTCTAGATGTGATGCATGATCTCCTAGAAGGAGTTGTACAATTTTAAATGAAACTACTGTTTGAGTATCTTTCAGAACATTTTGTTACACGCAGTGAATTGCTCTCCAGAATATATTCGTATGATTATGGATATTTGGAGAGAAAAAATTGTCCCACAAAGGTTAATCTAGAGCACAGTGGAAATAGCATAGGGCTCAATTCTATCCAGTCACTCTGTCTTGTCAGAAACATTCCGTTGCTGTTTGGTGATATCGAAGGGATAGGTGATAAAAATTGGCATTTGCTCCTTCTCTTACTTCAAATTCTAAATCTGGTGTTTTCCCCTTGTATTTCTAAAGGCATGACTGTCCTCCTGAAGCATTTAATAATTGAGCACCATGAGTTATTTAAAGAGTTGTATCCACAAAAAAAGTTGCTGCCCAAACACCATTTTATGGTGCATTATCCAGCCTGTATTCGCAAAATTGGACCGTTAGTCCACATGTGGAGCATGAGGTTCGAGGCTAAGCATAAAGTTTTTAAAAATACACTAAAGAATTTCAAAAACATCACCAAATCTCTGGCAAAAAGTCATCAGATGTCAATTGGCTATCTTTGGGAAACGACACCATTCAGTCAAGTTGAGTGTGGACCAATGAAAACATTTTGCTGGAATGATGTTGAAGATGGTGACAAGTTGGCAGGAATGCAACATAATCCAACACAAACAAGCATGCTTTCCATGAGCTGGGTTAAACTTGATGGGACAGAATATAGACCAGACCTCATTGTATGCAATGAAATTGAGAATGAAATTCCTGTTTTCAGTCAGATTCGAAAAATACTCTTCATTGACAGCACTGTGTATTTTATTGTCGACAAACTTTTCACAGAACATTTTTCAGAACATCATCATGCATTTAAAGTAGAGAGATGCTGTGAGTTGGGTGAACTTGTAAAAGCCAACAGCTTGAAGTTCTACAGGCCTTTTGATCTGCAATGTACATATGGGTCAGATGATGGGAAGTATATTATACCTTCCTTTGTGTAATTGTTTCAACTGTTGTTGAAAATAAAATTTCAAACAGTGTTTTGACTTATTTAATTGAATGCACATTGCACACATGTATTTTTAGGCAAAATACCAATTACACTTAATTACCTTAATCAGGGTTTGTATGAGCACTATAAGTGTTGAAATAAATCTCTTGGTGTTGGGATATTAACACACCTAGTGTAATTTCAACACTCACTTGGTTTAAATGAGGGGGTGAAACACTAATGGTGTTAATGGTAAACACTTAGTGTTGTTTTTACACTAAGCAAGTGTTAAAAAAGTAACACTATTTAAAGTGTTGGTTTAACTCTATTTAGTGTGGACCTATATAAACCCCTAAAAAGTGTTAATTTTAGCACTGCGAGTGTTGATTTAACACTTTCGAATTTGCTGCAGCTGTAGATTATCAAGTCCTTTTGTTCTCATTTAGCTCAGGTAATTCAGCGTTTTGCTGATACTCCCTTTTGTGCCCGTCTAGAAAAAATTATTCTATGAAAAAGTATGAGCCAGGTTCGAGAATCAAACAAAAATGATTGGGGGAGATAGTTTTAGATATGTTGACTGGAGTTAATAGAATAAAAACGACCGGACAAGTCGGGTAGCAAATCGGAAATGCAATACCACCTACATCCACCGGGGCCGTTGCCTCAAGCCGAGGGGCGAGGGGTGGGGGGTGGGGGCTTGCTCTGGTCGTACAATGTGTATGACGTCAATGACATTTTCAATCCATAGACCTCCATTCATTCTGCACTCGACCGTAGCGCCCTCATATGGAACTTGAGTGGAACTGCAACCAGTTCAGAACCCGGAAGTCTCTCGAGAGTGGCAGTTCTCGAGTAGGGGGTACCTGCAAAGCCGGAGAGCCCGGAGAGCCCGGAGAGCCCGGAGAGCCCGGAGAGCCCGGAGAGCCCGGAGAGCTGCAGTTTCAGGACCGCAGTTCTAGGACCCTCGTTTTATCCATCGTTTACGCCACGTAGCGAATGGAATAAACATGGACCGGAACAAGATAATATTTTCCTGCAGTAGTGAATATTGTAGGATTAGCCTACGGCTCAGAACAAGATGGACTAGAATCAGAGTGTAAGTAGCTAATGTGAATCGCGTATGGTTTTGTATAAAACTATTCTGGGCTGCGTTTCCCAAAATCATCGTAAGCCTAAATTGATCGTAGAGTCCATCGTACGATGAATCTTAGTTGTACGGGCCGTTTCCCGAAACCATCGTAGCTAAGGAGGGACCTGAAAATCGTTGTAGATTAACGAGGGCTCCAGACCAGTCGTAGATCGCTAAGTGCATCGTAGCACAGAGACTCAGTGGAGACACACGTAGGCCGACCATGAAAACTACATTAAACTCATGCTGAAAGTTACTTCCGATGGAAAATAAGATTATTTTGGTCCTCTTTTTACACCAGTTACGCTGGAACTGGGATATTTCTTAGTGAACCATACAAGTTTAACTGCCGAAAAATATCAGAATCCGGTTTATTCTCAAGGAAATTTAGGTTACACAAAAAAAAAATATTTGTTGGGTTTGGCTCATGCAATGATGGTATTTAAAAAACGATGTCAGACTTATTCAAAATACTATAAAATTGAAATATGGCTGTTGTAATGTGGAATAGTAACTAGAAATGCATTAACGTAATGCTTTTACCAGTACAATAACACAACAACAATTGAACATTGAAGATGTTTATTAGAATTATAGGGCTGGTAGCACGCCAAGCCCGGTGGATAAAGAGGCTGGTGGCAGAGCCGAGCCTGATGTTAGGAGATGGTGGCGCCCAGGAAATGGAAAGACTTCACAGGGTTGACTGGGAAGTCACACAGGGTGAAGGGGCCAGGAGGGAGTGAAAACTACTACAAATACAAAAATCATAAAAGCCATTGAAGGTAGTATAAGTCCTGCACCGCAGACTTGTCCCCTCTGGTTGTGGGGAATTGGATGTGGTCTGGGATGTGGCTAAGTAATGCAGTTGTGACAGCCTGCACACATCTTGAAACTGAGGCCTTGAGAGCCTATGTCCATCTACAATAACCTCCAGAAAACTGCCAGTGGCATAGAACCTTAACACTGCCAGTAGTTGGGTTGCAGGGGTCAGTGCAAAGGACCTCCTTGTTAGCCTCTGCAGGTCTGCTTCTATGTGGTTCAGGGGCATCATAATATCATGATGTCATTTGACATATCTTACACTCATAATGTATAATTGATCAACCATCAATTAAAGTAGAGTTGATTATTCATGTCAGAAACAATGATTCCATGTTGAAGACATGGGGTATTCATTACTTATGTGTTTGTCAGTTGTCACAATGTCATTTGTTGCCAATATGCGAGAATTATGAGATTGCAAACATGGTCTTGGGAAGCTGTTGGCCTATGCAAGATTGTAGATATAGTCAGCACTAGAAAATAAGACAGTAAATATGTTGGATTGAGATGCTTGTATTTGTACATTGAATTGTTTAGGCTGCTAGCTGGGACATGCCATGTGTGATACCATTTATATGCATGGTTTTTAACCTTGTAGTTCAATCATGTAGTAAATATAGGACTCATATATATATGCCTATGGAAAGTGGAGTACCAAGAAGCGTTAAAAACCAAGGCACAAGTAATTTGAATTGAATTGAATTGATGTTTATTGGCCATGAAAGTTTGCACAGACACGGAATTTACTTTGGCAGGAGAGCCTACCTAGGCAGCCATTAGAGGCGCCCACTAGAAAGATTACAGCAAAGCATAACATGAGGAGAGAGGAGGAGAGAAAAAGGCAACACCATACAATGCTCCTAGAGGAGTACAGTGTGGGAACAGGCAAAAACCTCAGCACATAAGCCCACAAACATTTACAACACAACATTACAAACACTTGCAACGGGAATGGGGGGGGGGTAGACAAGCAGCATCTGGACCTGCAGCCACAAGGCGCTGGACACAGACCCGCCAGCCACCCAGGGGAAACAAGCAGTCGAAAGCGTTGGATGGGGGTGGGGGGGTGATGGTATCTGTAGTAGGTGAAAGTTAATGTGTGAGTAGGTCTGGGTTGGCGCCCTCGACCTAGGCCACAATCAGTCCGAGTCTCCCTATGCAGATTGTGTTGGCAAGGAGACATCCTTGGTCATGACCTGGGTAGAGACCAAGCCACAGATGTTGGTGGGGGAGGGGGAAGGGAAAAGCAAGATAGTCTCGCTTCAGCGCTTTCCAGGGGAGTTGTTTTCCAGCAACGGCCTTGGCCAAGGCCTGTGCTGGTTACGGGGCCGAAAGTAGATAAGATTGATGTAGTTGTTTAGACGAGTAGCCGCGACTCAATTTTCACGACCACCCTTCAGGAAGGTCTCCAGCTCCTCGATCCTCCTTTGCAGAGCCGCAAACTTATCCCTGTTGTAATCCATATTCCGCTGTAAGTTCACAGTCAGAGCTCCAGCGGCTCTACCCACCGATTCAATCAGGTCGGCCAGCCTAACGAGGCTTTTGATGGCCACAGCCGTTTCTTTGACTTTTCGATATACAAACCAACCGCCTAATCCAAACAGCAGAAAGCCTGTAATCACGGTTCCGAATATAAAGATGTCTTCAACGTCCTCCACGGAAAGCGCAGCTAGACACACGACACGCCAATTTACCCATGCGTCCATCGTGTAGCCAGATGCAAACGTCCCGTCAGGACAGTTGGGTTCCCCCGAACCCGAGCTTCTCTTGAGAAGATGGTGTCAATTGCATTGAGAGACCAGCTAATTCATTCCATGCTTCTAGTGTTTTTAGCGTAATTTGAGAAATAGTTGTTTTATGGGAGTTTGTTCTCCCTGCTCCTCACATGGATCTATAAGGTGAAAACACATGTAAGGATTGGACAGGAACACTGAATATATGATACAATACACAATTCAACAAATTGTATGCTTAAGGCTATAAGGTAACCTAAATTTGACACTACCTTGTTGATTGGGCAGAAGAATAGGCACAGAAATGGAGGGCCTTGTGAACTTCATCTCTTCAAACAAAAGCTTCCTCACCTCAATTTGGAGACGAGCCCACTTAATTTCCAAGACCTCCTATTGGTATTTAGCATCCTGTGTCGCTGATTGTAAGGTCCTAACACCGGTGTAAAACTCAGATGCAGCATGTTTGCACGTTCACCTTATTGTCTTTACCTTCATGTAGCATCATACAATGTACATTGAAAAGTACTCAAATAAGTAGCCTATAATAAATGTAAAGTTTTCTGTACAGCAGAAAATATTTTTTTGTGTACCGTAATTCGTCAAATATTTTGGTTAACGTTTTAATTTTAAAGTCTTAAAGTTGCGTAAGAAGAATCACATTTCAGTACAACGGACAGCGTCTTGTTAAGTGCAACTTAAGGCCGAAATATGCTTCTGCGTCTCCGTTTACGGATGGGCGGGCGCACGGATACGCATGGATACGAACGGATACACTGCGTTTATGGTTCTCCGTAGGCTGTGGGTGCTGAAAACAATTCACCGCCAGAAGAGTAGGTGGTGCAACGGTGTTTTGTTTAGACGTCGTTGAGTGTTTATTTATCTAGGTTACCGAAAAGTCGGAGCAAATTTACAAATTAGCCGTTTAATAAAATACAAATACAAATTAGCCGTTTAATAAAATACGCACATTTTCAGCGACTACACTGCCCATTTCTCATCACATTTTAATTCAGATTCTGATTTACATGTACCGTTTAGCTGAAATATGAATTGTAAAAACTTTACAAGCATTGGCGGTCAAAGGATTCTGTTCGTCCTGCTATCACGGCAATCCCGCCCCTACCCCTGACGCAAGCGGTACTTAATACTGACCAATCACAGCCAAGGGGGTCTCCGTAGCTCTCCGTGGCTCTCCGTAGCTCTCCGTAGCTCTCCGTAGCTCTCCGTAGCTACGAGGGAGAGTTACAAAATTAAGGAGGTGCACGTCAAGCTCTCCGAGGCTTTACGAGGGCTGACGGAGCTTGTAGAGGGCGTTCCACGGAGACGAGGGCGTTCCCATGTGTCCGTTTTTCGAAAAACGCAGAAGCATATATCGGCTTTTAAGAGACACGTACAATGGTTCTCCTTACAAGCATGTTCGGGAAACGCACGTAAGAAATAACGATGGATCGTTATTTTCATTGTAGAGAACCCTCGTATCAGCTACGATCCATCGTTATCGGGAAACGCACCCCTGGTGTCTTGAATTGGACAACGTTAGCTAGTTAACTTCAACTTTGCTGTCGAAATCATTTTTGATTAGCTACAGCTAACATTCAGTAGTTATAGCACTAGCTAGCTAGCTCTACACACATAGCTTTTAAAAACAAACTGTAAATTGTTACTCTGTTTACAGTATTTGTTTAATGTAACAGTAGCGCGACATACAGTACCTTATGTAAATCAAGTTTTTTTCAACATATTTAAGTTAGCTACACATTCTAAATAATTCTGGTACAATGATCTGTTCACTTATGATAATTTTATAAAATACGAACTTTTAGACTATTTGTTTTATTTTATTGAAACCATAGTGCGATTTTGGCAAGCCCAACTACTGTAGGTGTCTCATGATAAAGCCAGCAAAGAAAATTATAGGTTAAAAGTAAGTGGATTCGATCTATCAGCTAAACGAAATCTGCAGCCTACTGTCTTAAAAATTAACCATATAATTTTTATAGGCCATCATATGGTTTGAGTATGCTGAGGAATCTGTCCCTGCAGGATGCAGAAAAGGTCTTCATCTCTGGACCAGTTTATCATCGGAGGTAAGTAGAGAATGTAATACATTTTCTGCACAATGCCATACAACTTTATAATCTACTATTAATACCTTTATTATCAACCATTTAAGTAATGCTAATTAATGTACACTACTTTGTTAGGGTAACTGATATTTATGCCTACCTAAAAGTAATATTGTCTGTACTATTTCAGTGAAGTGGAGGAGTTTGATAGGGGGATATCTAAACAATTGCGCACTGAAGGGAGACCATGCAACTAGTAAGTAATACTGTTACCGACATCACAATATGGGGTTTGAATATTGAAAGGTCAGGAAAATTCAAATATCCATAATGTTTTTTTTATTTGTTTTTCTTGCTTCTATCTCTCATTGAAGGATGAAGTTGTATGGAGGTCTAGATGGAGTGATATGGAGGAAATGGAGTGATATGGAGGGGTGATTGTCATTGTTTGACAATTATTCAAAATAAACAATGTATATCTTGAATCTGCCCTGAGAGTCAACCGTTTTGCTTCTCTAACATTACACATTTGTGGTTGAGTTTGAGTGACTGCAAAAGCCATAGCAAATAGAATACAATAGAACTTCACTTTTCCAGAACTTTGTGGTGTCAGACACATCCAGTTTAGTGGTTGTATTCCCAACAGATATGGTTACATTTTGTTACTGTAAAGGCACTACAGATATTCCACAAAACACAAGCCTAGCATTTGCTTTTAGTTTTTCCAGATGGGAGTGCATGATGCAGGAATGTAAGGGCAGCATCATCGAGATTTCTACACTTCATGTAGGCAAACTGCCAGGTTCTGGATTGTCTCTTATAGTTACAAAAGTATCAGACTCTTAATTATGTCTATGGTTCTCCCTATAGTACACATTCTCTGGTGGCAGTTCTCTCTATATTAGACATTCTCTGACGCTCCTACAACTCCCGGTGTCACCCCTTTAAAGTCCATATGGCAGGTACATTTTTCCAACAAATTTGCGCTATTTGCTTGTTGGTATTAAACATTTAAACTGTTATCCATTGTATTTGATGTTGTTGGGTGTCACAAAACGCAATATAATACGAAAAAGTAGCTACTTTTTGCAATAATTTTTCTTTTCCGCACAATGCATTGCATGACGTCACGTTGGGGAGACCATTGAAATTGATTCGAAAAAACACACAACAAAAAGGCCTCAAGAACGTTTAATAGCCTATATGGACCTCTTTTAATATTCTTTTGTAATACCCCTGGCAATCTATTTTTTTTTTCTTATTTCAGTTGTTTATACACTTGTATATTGACCTGTGTACCATGATCTCTATACTTTGTACTTTTCGAGTAATTACAAAAAAAAAAATATATATATATATATTAGAAAAAACACTAGGCTAGTACCAGAGAATGTCTAATATGGGCTCTGCTAGTACCATCAAAATGTGGGACATCTAATGGAAAGGTGTTTACAACGTCGGGGAACATATTTAATTTGGGATGATCTTGGGGGGGATTTTACAGGTGGGACTGGCAAATTAGCCCATAGCTAGCATGATGTCTTCTAGATCTAGATAGAGCTAGGTTTACCATTAGTACTAGTCTACTTATCTGAACTACAACGACATGATCGTCTGGGAAAAGTGGATTTGTAGGGCAAGTGGAAGAGACTGTAGGTAGGCCTACTTGCCCCACTGGACAAGTTTAAACTCAAACAAACTAACATGTTACTTGCACAGACATCCCAAGTCTCCCGGAAGGTCCGGGAGTCTCCCACATTTCAATAGCGGCTGCCTGACGCCCGCAAATGTACGTGCTGGTTGAGGGGGTACTTCATGCGTCCGGATTGCGTCCCGGGGGTGGGGGGGGGGACCTCCCGGGAATGAGTTTCTGCAACTTGGGACGTCTGCTTGCACTGGTCAGCATATGTTGACTTCCAATCGGTGCTATTCACTGACAGTAAAAATAAATTGTATAAGTGCACTGCTATTTGTAGACTAGCTCCAGAGGTCGTTGCTGCATTGCTAAATGATAGCAACTCACCAGGAGGACACTTCCTCAACTGTTCACTCATTCTCCTCGGTACAATGAACAATCCATTTATTTGGCTTTGACGGCCAGCTGCGGGCCATCATATACATTAGTGGTTCTTGCCACCTCTTCTTCATCCTGGTCAGTCGCCATAGTTACTAGACTGAGGCTACTCTCCTCCACGACTCCCCAACGTGAAGTCATCGTCGAATTGCGCTAATATGCCAATGCTAACACAAAAAATGACAAAAACTAGTCTTAAACACCATTTTGAGACACCATTTTTAGATGTATTGAATAATATACATATCTTGAGTGCTTTGTGTACCCAGGGCTCTCAAGTTTTGAAGACAGGCAAGAGTGACATTCCCCCCACCCCCGTCAGGGGGTCAAAATTAATTAATTAATTGCTTTTTACCTGACATCTTTGAAAGGCAGCAACGATTAATGCATCCATGGGCAGGATATAATAATAAAATATGACATTATATTAAAAGTTAAAGGAACTGATTACATTCCTCACTGGGTTCGATCCTACCACCTCTGACATCCCAAGCGCCACCACTACCAACTACGCCAACGAAAAGCTAGAAAACAAATGATGCGGGTGGCCTGTTAGTTACCTGACGAGTGAGTTTCACCGATACAAACCGGCTACATCTATGAACTACTTGTTCTGAGCAGGTGTTGTCAGTGAACAGGCTGTAAAACTGTTGGTTAAAGAGACTCGTGAAAAACTGATGCTAATTATCTGGGAAACATTTTTTAACAGCAGTCAAGTTGTCATTGTTTGTGTCAAACAAGTTGTGAATTTGTTGTAACATTAAAACAGGAGACCATGACTGTGCTCAAAATGCTCGAGCTCCAGCGGTTTGCTTTGTAGGTGAACAAAACTTTCGGAAGACGTAGCAGAATCCCGAAAATGACAGGATATGCTTTTTTTCCATTGTTGCATTAAATCTTACCCTGATACAATAGTGCTATTTTCCGATTGGCTATTGTATAGACCCTTTCTTTTTTTTGATTTGCTGATAAGTGGCAGGCTCGACTCAGAACTCCAGGGGAGACGCGCTTGACTGCCGGTTCCATAGTGAGAGTGGGGCGGCCAGAGTAATTTTGGTTGGGTGCTGTGGCATATTAAATATATTATAAATATTTTTTTTCGGGGTGAGAAATACAATGGGTGGCGGGAGGGCGTGACTAAAGACCGAAATGAGTGACTGTCACTCTCAATGCGTGACACTTGAGAGCCCTGTGTACCCATTAATTGACAGTGGTGGTTAACCTGCCATATGGCCTTTAACGGTGCGTTCACACTGCAGCGGGGCGGGCAGAGTGGGGCGTCGGCTTCCAATTCATTTAAATGTAACCAGGCGTTAACGCCCGCGTAGGGTATAGTGGGAAGGCGAGCGGGGCGTCGACGCTCGCGTAAGGTATTGTGGGAAAGCGAGCGGGGCGGCGAAAGTTGGATTTTTCTCAACTCTATGTAAATGAGGAGCGTGAAAACGTTAGCGATGGCCAATCGGGTTGGTTTCTTGTTTCTTGTAACGTAGGAACTGTTGGTCATGGTAAAAATTTCTAGGTTTGACAATTTCAAGATGGAAGAGGAACTCATCGTATGTGTGTCTTCATACCCAGTATTGTATGATACGTCTATGTTCGATTACAGAGACATAAACAAAAAAAATTATGCCTGGCGCAGGTTTGCTGAAGTTGTCGGCGTCCCTGGTGTGTTGTATTTTGTACTTTAATTCTGTTTCTACACATTACGTAACTTTCTTCTGTGGTAGCTGCATAGTCTAGCAAGCTCACCCGGCACACGATTGACATTCAACGCTGAAATGCTGGCTGGCAGTCACTCGCTATCCATACAGTGAATGTGTAGTGGCAAGTCATAATCTAGCGATTGATTTACAGAGATTTTGAGTAATATATTAAAAGGTTACACATGTCAACGATTATGTCTGATGCATCTTTTTTTCCAGCCGGAACAAGACCCGTTCCATAGAGTGGGGGTGGCATTTAATCTTTCACTCGGCCTAAAAAAAGTGTGGAAAAAGATAACCTATTGTGTGCTGTAGATAAGATCATGTCAGCTCTAGAATGCGTGTCTGATTTTTGCTTATTGTGTGTAAAAGTTGTATTTTGTCTGCACATTTGCCATGACATTATACAAACTAAAACAGTGATTTAAGAGAACTACAGCCAGAGAATGTCTAATAAAGAGCTAAAATACAATGCGGGAGAAGCTGAAAGCTGAACCAGAGAATGTCTAATAAAGGGAGAACTGCCACTCTCGGGAAACTTCCGGGTTCTGAACTGGTTGCAGTTCCACTTAAGTTCCATATGAGGGCGCTAACGGTCGAGTGCAGAATGAATGGAGGTCTATGGCGCTATACCCCTCAAAATCCACTTTTCTTAGGATATAATTTTTTGTCTAGTAATTTGAATTCTGAAATCGAAAGGGGAGGCAAAAAAACCACACCACTGGGTGTTAGATTTTTTTTTAAGTCGCCTTTCTGTTCTAAAAAGCCTTTGAAAATGGCATTGAGGTCATACACATCGTACGACCAGAGCTACTGCTTAACGGCAAGCTCTGGTTACTTCCACTTTACTCTCGAGGCATCGACAACACAGATGACAGGTTAGGCTCTCCCTGTCAATACAAATGCTAGAAAGAGTTTTGGCTTGCTAATGTTGTTGCTAATGTTGCTAATGCTCTGATATTCTGGTTCTGCTTCGGATGCCATCAAGCGGGATCTCTGGTCGTAGTCAGTCCTTCACTAACCAATCAACATTCGTTAGCAGAATGCTAGTGTGTTATGGGCAACAACGACTTACCCCGTAAGAAATCGAAAGGACATGAGTACTCGTTCATTCAACTTTTGACCTGTAATCCATGTTGAACATGCAAAAACTATAATAAAATCTGAGATTTATCAACGACAATCAGGCGAAAGAGACAAATTTAGCCGTTTAGCTCCATAGACTCCCATTCATTTTGCACTCGACCGCGATCACTCCCGGTGGAACTCTGGTGGAACTGCAACAAAATTCGGTACAATGGGGCTTAATAGGGAGTGGGCAGGCTCTCCTTAAACAGGCTCTGCTACAGCTCTGAATGAATCTGTCTGACACGCCCCCGAGTGTGGTGCACTGTGGGAATGCCGGCGGTGCTGAGCGGTAAAAAGGTCTGCAGTGTGAACGCACCGTGGAATAGGGGTTATGCGGAGCGCTCAGCGTTCGAACCGGAAAACAGATGTAATCGTTTCCGCTTCTCACTTCTGTACACATCTGCAGCGCTAGGTGATCCAAATAACTTTTATTGACAGGGAAGTTCAAGGATTTTATAAGTTGTATTACTCTCTACATTAGGGTAAGTGTGACAGGAATAAATTGATGAGTTCATATAACGTTATAATAGCCTAACGTTAGACCGTTTCCCAGGAGGTAGCACTAACACTAGCTCTATACATTAACTACAACGTTACAGTAGGCTACATAGCTACACAACTAGTGCTAAGTTATCAATGAATATGAATTCAGCAAATTAATTTAAGAAGCTCATTTTAATTTAGCGTCATATCCATATCATTATTCTGGTTTCTATAGCTAGGACCTATCGTTCCTAGAAGGAATTACGTTTACTAGCCTACTACTAGGCCAAAAAAAACGTTAAAGTTAGCAGGTGTATAAGATTACGCTACCGACAAAATTGACCTGTAAATAAATACTGTCACACTGGTAGTTGTTGCAGTTGATTGCCAAACACTGCATTCTTTGAGTCCACTTGGACTTCTACAGGTAAAGTCTTCGTTTGACTGTTTTAATCGTCTGCGAGAAAAAAAAAGGCTACTCCCCAGGTTACTCGGGGCTCTGGAAGTCCGTTTGGCAATCCTGTGTACATGGGAAATTGTAATTAAGGGTAGCTCCTTAAACACCGGCTATAGTAGGTGGCCTTTACTACGCTGTGTTTACCTCAAAAGCGGCCGGCCGGAAGTAGTTACATCTGTTTTGTAGAACCCGGAAGAATGTTGCGCATAACCCCTATTGCCCTGCATTGGCTAATCGCGCGCGGACATAGATTTCTGCGAGCACGCATAGTTTGTGTTTTCAGCGTAAACTGCGTTGATTGGGCCACTAAGTTGCATTTAGATACTTTTCATTTTTTTCCAGGATTATCGATCTAAACGAATACACTAATAAAGTAAATTGTTAAAACTCAAACTTTAGATTTTATTGGGGCACCGCAGATTTAAACTGGTTTAAACAGTGATAAAAAATTAAATAACGTAAACATTTTATTTGTGTGAAATATTCCTTTATTGTCTTAGCTTGGCTTATTGCGCATGTTCCGACATTTATCCATGTAACATCCAACATGGCGACGAGAGGCCATGTGCAAGACCCTAACGACAGAAGACTTAGGCCTATTTACGGTAACGATTAACAGGGAATAATTAATAAGTGCTTTGATTAATTACTTGTTTTAGCAACATATCATAGTGCCCATCTTTGGGCAGGTTTCGTTCGATGCCTGGTGGGGAACACTGCGGCCCCTAAAGCGCTAGTCCCGTATAGTGATTCAGTTTCCCCAAAGCGCCGAATGACAGTGCACCTTGGCGTGTGTCAGTCAACAGATAGCTCCTAGAAGCAACGCGTTAGCAGCGCCTGTGTTCTTATTTACTGGTAAAATTACCAGGTGGTGTAATCCGTAATGATCAAACTGAAACTACAAACTTTCAGCTAGCTAGCACAACACCAGATACTGCCACGGTATCTCAATCTTGGATCTTCTGTTTATTTGACAACTACCGATGCTGCTAGCTAGGCTACTTGTTAATGAGCTGTTTGTTGCTATTGTTGCTCACAGAAAGGGATAATATGTATATTATCCTGTTATCCGACTGGGATGTGATTGTCGCAAAATGTACCTATGATGCAGTAGCTATGTAGCTAGATTGTTAACCAGCGAACGTAGTTATATAGCTAGCTAGTTAGCTAACATCTTCACATCTGGTGTCTTAAACCCTACTAGGCTACATTACATCGTTGTTTACTGCAGTGACAAGCTACACCATCGATTTAAGACTAATCGGGGGAGTCAATTATTAGTAATTAAGTTTAAGGGTAGAGCGTATTTTCATTCAGTCATAGTTATTAAGCTTTTAGTGTTAAAGCTTTTAGGCATTTCACTCTCCTTTCCCCTTCATTTTAGATAAGCAGTTCTCTCTGGCACACTAATTATTTTCTGGACCCTACTCATTGTGACCTGGGGAAATTGCGTTTGTGCCTTCATTGTGGTCTGATATATTGTAATTATTAGACGATACTAAAAGGCCAAAGACTACTGTTGTGTATAACTCATGGTCTTAAAGGCAGGGTCGGCAATGTTGTTGAGACACTTTTTATCGTCCTTGCTGACATGAAGTTGCTTCCATCCTTATGGCAACCAATAAATCTCTAAAGGTTTGACAGTAAAATGAAATAAATCCGAATTCTGCAGGCGTCACAGGACTGTAAAAAACTCGACCAATCATTAAGTTCAGACAAACTGTAATGTTCCGAATGCATTTTGTCAGAATGCAGTGATTGGACGGGATACTTGTCTGTCTACCTACCTCCTGGCGGTAGTCAGGCAGCGTGTTTTTGTGCTTTGAGTGGCTTTGAAAGGAGGGGGTGATATATTTTGGTTTGAATCCTTTCAAACTTTAGCAAAAATTGGTATTTTTGCTAAACTAAACGATCCTTCCTTTGGACACCATGGCTGGTTTTGTCACACAGACCTGGCAACCTGCATACACACACACACACACACACACACACACACACACACACACACACACACACACACACACACACACACACACACACACAGTCACAACGTCACCACAAGTTAGCAACAACGCTATGCGATATCAGCGAGCCTTCAGCATTTGTGCCGTAGCTAAAAGTCTAGGAAAGCTTAGGTTATTTTTCGCTAGGTACCTGCGAACATGTCTTAATCTGCTAGACAAGTGGGTTCCCCATCGTAGGTTATTTTTCGCTAGTTACCTACGAACATGTCTTAATCTGCTAGACAAGTGGGTTCCCCATCGTTCTTTTGGTGAGCTGTCTCACGAGCCCTACTTACCCTGAGTCATGGAGCCGACCAGCTAAATAGTTATTTAGCACTAGCGTTGCTACATGCATATATGCAGAAATTGTTTAAAATATTTTCAGGCTTCAACCAGTGCTGCTCAAGCAGAAAGACGGGGTCAGGGAGAAAAAGAGATTCGTCAGGCATTGAAGAAATAGTAGGAGAGGAGGACAGCATCCAACATAATACATACATATTTAATAAAAACAAAATATGTTCTGTGTAACGAATTATTAACGAAGGAATTATGTTACCCCCCCCCCCGCCACAAATAGATTTCTAATCTGTGGGAAACACTGCATGGCAAACCCAATGTTGCATGTTTTTGTGTAGGCTATGTGCTGGTGCTCTGAATCTGGTGTCTTTTTCTCAGATTACCTTGACAATGGCAACAACAAAATGGCAATCCAGCAAGCTGACAAACTGCTAAAGAAGCATAAGGATCTCCACTGTGCTAAGGTATGTAGTCTTGTTCTGATTTCCATTATGACCCTTTCATGTTATGTTGGTAGGATCTTACAGATTAAACTGGATTGTGTTGAATGGCTAGTACTTGATTTTTACCACAGGCTAGCATAGCTTTGCAAAACGTTGCTACCGATGCTGTTTTAATAGCTGATTATCTCCGCTGTCTTCACCCAGGTCCTAAAGTCCATAGGTCTTCAACGGACAGGGAAGCAAGATGAAGCCTTCAATTTGGCACAGGAAGTGGCCACTTTGGAGCCCACTGATGACAACTCCCTACAGGCTCTTACCATACTGTACAGAGAGATGCAACGCCGTGAGTATGCACACACACAGTTATTTTAGCTGTTGAAAATGTGTGGTTATGCTCTTTCTCTGTCTGCGTAGCTGAGTTGGTTACAAAGCTGTATGAGGCTGCAGTGAAGAAAGTTCCCCTGAGCGAGGAGTATCACTCTCACTTATTCATGGCCTATGCTCGAGTGGGGGAGTATAAGAAGATGCAACAGGTTAGTCTTATTTTTGTACATAAGCACATATTTAATACCTTAAATTAAATCTTGTAAAAAATACAGTTTTAACATGGAAATAATGAAATACACATCCATGTACTCCATAAAATAGAGTTCAGTTTAGAATTAGTATTGTCTCAGTAAGATGGAACAGTGGGATCTGTGAGGTTTCATACCCATTTATGGTCTTCTCTCCAGGCAGGAATGACCCTCTACAAGATTGTTCCAAAGAACCCCTATTACTTCTGGTCTGTTATGAGCCTGGTGATGCAGGTATGGTTGTCCTTCCTAACTAAAAACGAACAGCCTACCTAATTACACACATTTGCAGCATTTTGTCAATTGGGGTGTGCCTGCCTCGGCGAGCACAAACCATTGTTATCTCACATATATATTTATTATTATTGTTTATTTTCGCGCCCCTAAGGCTCAGTCAATATTTGGATTACATAGACAACGTCGATGTCAAAAGGTTTGTCTTGGTCGCGATTGCGTTGGTTCTATTGGGATTTATGTTCCGTTGCACGGTTTAGGTTTTAATTACGTTTTTGTGGTAAAAGTGAAGCTAACGGTGGCTAACTTGCTAGTCACTGACGCTACTGACGTCACTAACGTCACGAAATATCGCGTGACTACCTCTAGCAGAACATTAGTTTAGCAGCTCGTTAACTTCTGGGATATAGCTAGGCTAACTGCTTTACTGCAAGGGAGATGCAGAAACGCCACAAGCAAATAGGCCAGGGTGATAACTATTTACTCATTTTACTTTGAGATACTTTTACTTTGTGATATGAAACACAATTGTGATGTGTAATGCTCAATATAAGCTGATATAAGGAAGTAGTTACGTCTACTTTCGGAAACAGTAGTCTACTATTTCACTGAAGCATTAGCATCATGACATTAGCCTCTGTTGCCCGGGCAACACATACTACAGCGGTCTATGAGGCATCTGTTTTCAATCGTTAAAATAAACATTCTTCTCAAATACATTTTCGTTGTAGGATTTATTATGACATTATATTACAAGTAAACTATTTTTGGGTGAAATTATCATTACCTGTGGTTTCAAACCAGTGTAGCTCACTGCAACACTGTACAGTAGCTAACAAAAACATCTCCACAGCTGTTTACAGTACTGTAGAAAGTCAAACGGCGGCACATGTTTTTGGTGAAACTATCTGACTAGTGACTACTAACCTGAACTCCATTGCCACAGCCTAAACTTTGCCAATCTGTTCATGAAAATAATTCATTTCAGCCTAGACCGTACAATGGAAGTAACGTTAAATCAAATTCAACCAACGCAATCGCTACCAGTACAGTAGTTGTAGCCTACAATCTACCGGGGCAGCTTCTCCACACAGCAGGGCTATATCGCATTTTGCCTTGTTACTGACAATGATCGCTACCACTGACATTCTTATGAATGAGTGATTTTCCCCTAAATAAATGTCAAGCTTATTTACGTTTTTTGGGGCATATTTTCAGTTAGCAGATGATACTATTTGAATCTTGATTCCATCTGAGATAGCTAGCTACTGCTGGTAACGTTGTTGTTAAAATACATTTCAAAGGGGGTTCTTTATTAATGAATTAATGCAATATGAGTAGGCTAAATGCCTGAAAATATCACGATAATGGAAAAACTCACAATGACGTTTAAGTCAGAGATTAGGTCAATTTTTACACCGGTCTGCCAAATGTATTAGTTTTGATTCAACTATGACGTTGCTGATCACCATTCCCTCTTGCAGGGGAAATGAGAAGACCGCTATTTAATTCTACTCTTCACTCTTAGTATTTTGAGTTGTAAATGAGCAGAAAAAAATATGCTTTTAAATCTATGTAATCTTTATAAATAATAAGTAGGCTATGCATTTTAATATAAAATATACAGAAATGTTATTTAAAAACGGACCTCTGCAACCAACTCAAGTAAGCACACCCTACAATTTCCCCAGAAATTGTACCATCTCTAGTCTGTATTTGTCATCACTCTTAACATGGACGTACTTCTTGTGTTTTCTCAGGCAATCTCAGCACAGGATGAGAAGCTGGCCCAGACCATGTTTCTACCCCTTGCTGAGCGCATGGTGGAGAAAATGGTCAAGGAGGACAAGATTGAGGCTGAGGCAGAGGTAGAATGGCATGTTTTTGAACCATAGATGCTAAGAACCTGTTGGTGGATGTTACATGACTTGTCAGTATCCTTCTAAAGCTGCTTTTAACAACACTGCTTTAGCCAGCTACAACACCAAAAAGCTAGCAATTTCATGGCAGAGTTGAGTGGTTTTTATACTGAGTGAGTTTAACAATTTTGATGGATGGACAGCTCTGCTACATGGATTTCAGTGTGTCATTATTTCTTCACATGATTTGATTGAATGCATGTCTGTAGGTACAACTTTACTTTATGATCCTGGAGCGCCTGGGGAAGTGTGTGGAAGCTCTAGAGGTAGTAAGGGGTCCGCTTGGAGGTAAGTGTGTGCATGTACATGTGCTTTTCTGAATAACAAATTAACAAGTTACTCACAACCTCTTACCCTGTGCTTGTGTCTTACCGTAGAGAAGCTGACCAGCGAGTTACAGAGCCGAGAGACTAAATCTATGATCCTGTACAAACGACTCCAACAGTGGCCGGAATGCAATGCCCTGTCTCATAAGCTACTACTCAAAAAGTGAGCAGCGCTCCTGATTGATTATCTACTCTCGCTGGCGTAGTTCTTACACATACTGTAGCATGACTAGCTTCTGGCATCTAACATCTCTTCCTATACCTACTCTTGTCTGTTGTTATCCAGTCCAGATGATTGGCAGTTTTATCTCTCCTACTTTGACTCTCTCTTCCACCTGATGGACCAGTCATGGATCCCTCCAGAGGAGGGAGACAAGTAAGTTGTTGGTGTCTTTCGCTGTTTGCATAATTGTGATGATCATTGAATTACAGTTCTTTTTCTGCTGGTCTCGTCAATTTCCCAGTTCTGCGGAAGGTAAAGTGCACTGCTCTATGGCCGAAGCGGTACAGTTCATTCAAGAGAGGATTGCAGTCGAGGACGCTAAACAGTCTCGTCCGCTCAGGGGACCCTATCTCGCCCGTCTGGAACTCATACACAGACTTGGAGCAAGGGGCTGTCGTGAGGAGAGTCAGTTAGGTACACACGTACATACGTCTCGCAGACACACCTTTGTGAATGGTTGTATTTGACCCTTTGCTGTTGCTGACAGAGATGTAATAAGCTGTTTGTGATACAATGCATTGATTGGCTGTGCAGGTGATCCCACAGAGCTAATTGCACGATTCTTTGGGAAGTTTGGAGACAAACCCTGCTGCATCACCGACCTTAAAATATACCTGCATCTAATTCCCCCTGATCTACACATACAGGTAACATCCACACACTCCCAATTATTGTGTTCCTTAGAGGTAGAATTTTTGAACTGATCAAAACAATAATAATACAAATAATCTTTAGTTTATCAACCGGCTCGGAGAGTTCGTGCCATTGGGAGAAGCTAGGGAGGAGGGATTTGCGTTTCCGGGGGAAACACGGGATCTGCAGAGGCACCAATGTATGTTTCAGCTGACCCGTGCACTGGGTGTGCACCACACACTCGACATACACGGGAAGCTGAGGCTCATCGCTGAGCTCAAAGCCCACTATTACCATGGACTACAGTTTGGTAGGAACCACATTGTCTCTTTTTCTCTACGTTTTTCTCTTTAATTCTCACTGTATGGTATCTCTCTTTCTCACACCAACACGCTCAATTTACGTGTGTATGTGTGTCCGATGGATCGTGTAGGGAAGTCGTGTCTGAAGACGGAGCTGCAGTTCTCTGACATGTATTGCCTTATGGCAGCACATGTGTACATTGACCTATGGACTGAAACAGGTGAGTCTCTAATGTGCATGCTAGAGATGAAACATTTCCTTTCAATTGTTCCCAATGAGGAGAGAGTGTATGCCTAGAGAAAAAGTGATACAACTTTTTTTTATTATTCAGAGCCCTCCTACTTCTTTTTTTGTGGCCGTTATTAATTATTGTACGGTTTTTAATGGTAACACTAACCATGTGGGAATTTTCCCACGGTTTATTGTGAAACAGTTTCATCCCTAGTGCACAAACACAATGCTTGCTCGCTCGCTCACACTCTGTTTCTCTCCCCTTTCTCGGTTGTTCTTTTTCTTTCTCAGGTGTCTGTTAACTTATGCTGAATTATTGTCAAATGTTTTTACATGTCTACAATCAAACCCGCAAATTGTGGACTTAAGGGTGATATGTGTGTGTTGCAGGCGAAGAGAACATGGTATGGCAGTGCCTGGGGCTCTTAGACGAGGGTCTATCCCACAGCCCAGCAAACGCCCAGTTCAAGCTGCTGCAACTGCTCCTGTTCTGTCGTCTTGGGGCCTTTGAACCCGTGGTAGACCTGTACTCCAGCCTTGACGCCAAACATGTGCAGCATGACACCATAGGGTCAGTACACAAACACATACCCCAAGCGCATTCTAAATTTGTATACATTTATTCTGTGATTTCTATCCACATTTCTCGCATGTTTGCTAGCTTGCTCACACTCTTGTTGGCTTTCTCTTTTGTTCTTTTTCTATTTTGTTTTTTTTTCAGGTATCTGTTAACTCGTTATGCTGAGTCGTTGGGTCAATTTGCCGCTGCCTCCCAGTCCTGTAATTTCTCCCTCAGGTTTTTCCACTCCAACCAGAAAGATGTGCGTGTTTTTATTTGGCTATTAGCATGTTACTCTTCTGACTCATGCAGTGGAATGCTCTGTTGAACCTCCTTCCCCTATTCCATCCTTCTCTCCTTCTTTCTCCAGACCTCAGAGTACATTATCCAGGCGTACAAATATGGAGCATTCGAGAAGATCCCAGAGTTCATTGCTTTCCGAAGTCGACTGAACCAATCGTTGCACTTCGCTCAGGTCCGCACCGAGAGGATGCTTCTCGACCTCTACTTAGAGGCTGATATGTGAGTGTCCACACACGAACATGTGCACACAAGCTTGTTTGTTTACCACAGCTAAAAGTCCTCCTATGTCTCCTCAGCTCATTGAGTCTGGAGGATAGTGTGAAGGTCATGGGCATGTCACCAGAGGAGGATGACATTCCTTGGGACAACATGAGGGACAACAGAGATCTGACTGTGTTCACCAGCTGGGAACCAAAGGACAGGTATGTTAAAACGGACACAAACATACTTAGTCGTGTATACAGTTGCACACCATGAAAAGAGTTGGTGTTGGAGTTGGTTTTCCTACATCAAACAGTCTTTCCTCTCCATTTTTAGCAGGTTAATGTAATAGTCTACTGTCTAATAGCTAATGTAATATTGTACATATTTTCATCCTATTTCCCCTAAAGCAATAAGGTTAGGCTACTTAAAGACACCCCTTTCACTCATGAAGTATGTTCTAAATGGTACAAATGCTGCCGATTAATAATTGATGTAACAACTTGCTGTAAATGGTAAGTAGCCTATCGATTTAAGGTAGGCCACTCTAAAGCACGTGTACACTGTCTGCTTAATTTGATCTTGACATAGGTTAAGCATTCTGTCGCGGTGTGAAGTGTGTCTTAACAATCGCTGCTGGGAGACGGCTTTTGTACAGCCTTATTTCTGATACCGACTGAAATTTTGCTGTGGTGGGTCGCCATGCCAAAATTAACATACAGGAAACACTGTCATTTTAATTTAACCATACCACGGCTAACCAACAGAGAGCAGTACAACCAAATGTCTCCATGTGTTTGTTAGGAGACTTGTAGTGGCATATTAACTTTTGCAAAAGCCCTGGCCACCATAGTTACTTTTGCCTGCCTGGGCAACGTCCGTCGTATCGTACAACGTGTATGATATGACGTCCGCTTTACCCTACTAGTTGAGCTACCAACACGGGATCTACTCTGCACCTGCGTCACGTAATGCAGGCGTGAAACTCAAGAGGCCTGATAACGACTCATTCATTTGAATCAGGTGTGTTGGAGCAGGGGAACATCTAAAACATGCAGGGCAGGGGGTCCCGAGGACCAGGGTTGGGAAACCCTGGCCTAGAGGTAGAAGAGCAAAAGGGAAGGAGAAAGTAAGGAAAATGAAAGAATGGTCCACAATCCCTCTTATACTTAACCATCAACTGTGAGGAACAACCATTCAGGCCACATTTTCACCCTTATCAGCATACATGGCTACTGATGCAAAAGGTAGTCAAAATGAGGTGTGAGAAACATCAAACAAAACATCCTTTGAACTCATACCCTTGCGCATTAACAACATGTGAGTAATGCGGGGAAAGTTATCATGCCAGTGTTATAGGGCCTAGTTTACACACACTGTTGGCCCAGCATCTTGCGAGTATTATACAGGGATGCAAACGGCGCGCTTTTTCGGCGCCTCCCGCTTTTTTCACGTCAGTTAGGGTGACTTGTGTGAATCGTGCGAATCCGAAAAGTTTTTTTTCTTCGTTTTTTTAGGGGGGGGGGGGTCTGATTATAATTGCACCAACAGTAATTCTGGATTGCCTCCACCAAACACGTAAATAGGAAATAAGCAAATCAGAAGTATGCGCGCAAGCGTGAACTAGCCTACTCGTGTGTCTTCTTGCTGCGTATCTTTTACTGTCTATGGCGAGGTGACTCAATAGGCGGATCCGTACCTAGACGCAATACAAGTAAGTTTTCATTGGTGCGTGATTTTGTGCTATAGCCTATATTTTTTTCCTACTAGATGTGCTTTATATCTTCCGTGTCCAATCTAAAGCTCCATCAGGAATCACTCACTCAACGTTGGCCGCAACCTCTGTGGGTCACGCAGGTTGTGTGTGTCATTCGCAACAACGCAGGCTCATCGATTTGCCAACGGTACCTGTTTCTTCTTTAGCGAAAATCATGGCGAGACAAACCCATAAAGCGAAAAGTTGATTCCAAAAATCGCAAATTTCTGACAGAGTGGGCTGACAAGTATGCATTTGTGCTGCCGGTGGGGATGAATTAGGATAAACATCGAAGGAAATGTGGGAATTAGGTTAACTGAAACAAGGAATGTGGTGTATATACGAAATGTATGATGAAAATTGGCTAGCAATTTCGCGCAGACAAATACCAAGAATAGGTTGCAGCAGTTTGTCTTTTGACTACACTTGCAAATCCGCTACTGGGACTGAGATCGAATAGCTTCGGCAACTTTTTATAGTACAAAATCGCTATCGTTAAAAAGGAGATGCAGTCTTTCGACAGACCCTCCCTCAAGCAGAAACCCGGCGTGCGTGACGCTGAGCGTCCGTGGGAGGGACATAATCGCAAAATAAATCCAATGACCGTATAATTTCGAAACACAAAAAAAAGCTGTTCAAAGCAGCTCCATTAAAGTCCCTGGACGCTGGGCTTCAACAGAGAAATGCACTATGACGCTACCGGAAAGTATGAGAAGGAAATCAGTCAGTCGACCTGCTACGATAATGTATCTGATTCTGAACGAACGCGTCTTAGAGATGAACGTGCTCTAACACATTTAAAATGTTAACACAATAGTAAATATTTTACCATAACCATTTTTTTGACATTTTAGGGGAAGCCGAGCTTCCCTTGCAGTCTTAAAGAAATTGCCTACTCTCATGGATTTTATTGGGAAGGTGACCATACA
The DNA here is from genome assembly GCF_021917145.1 of Hypomesus transpacificus. NCBI lineage: Eukaryota > Metazoa > Chordata > Actinopteri > Osmeriformes > Osmeridae > Hypomesus > Hypomesus transpacificus. The sequence continues at coordinate 4,398,355 of NC_061081.1, read as the reverse complement.
CAGCTTGTGGCAAGTAGAACAAACTACCTCAAAAGTAAGAACCTACAGGCCTTGTCCTCCATTGATCCTGTGGTGAGGGGCCATTCCCAGGCTGTTACTCAGCTGAAGGAGTTGGCTAAGATCATCAACATTTAGTGCCCTTAGAGGTGGCCAGGAAGAATAGGAAGGAGTAAAACCAGAAGAAGTGCTAGATAGTTTAATAAGAGTTTCTCTGAAAAAAAAATGAAATATATGAAAAAATTACAAATTAGTTTTGGTATATTTTGATCTTCAGAATGTCATTTTACTCTGTGAATATAGGGGTGGGCCAGGGATGTCAGGGGGTTGGTGGCAATGTAAGTATATGGATATTTGCCGCGGGGCGAGGGCTGAAATTACTTCTCTTTTTTGACCATACATGTGTTTGCATCCCTGATTATAGGAATTTAGCATAATATATAATAATTTAGTTAGTGAATAAACGTAAAAGTACCAACTGTTACATTTTATTTACAAATTGATAGCAGTCTGCATCCCTTTATCTGGCTAACAAAGGAGAAGTCCTGGGCAAAGCAAAAATAACTGGTGGAAGTACAATCTGCGAGGTCTATATACATATAACTCGGGATAAAAATCATGAAACCACTGCAAGTGTATTTAGTTTTACTATTTATAGGTACTAGTGCACAGTGCCTGTGATGCAGATGGTGATTCAGACGTCAGTGAAACACACAAATACAGATGACTTTAACAATACATAGTGCACAGTATTGGTGACACACACACATTCCTGAAATTATAGATGGTGCAGTGCCCGCATGCAGCTGGTGATAAGTTCTTCTCAGTGGCTTTGGTACCTATTTTTTCTCAGATCACAATTCAAATTCTGTCATCTCTGAAATACCTGATCAACCTCCACATCTATTTTAGTCACTTATGCACATCGTAATGCGTAATTCAGGATTTCCCACAGAATTAGATTCTATTTGTGGTGGTAGGCAGGGGCGAAGCCAGACATTTTAAACATAGGTCCTAGTAGACGTGTTTCATGTCACAACGCTGTGTTGCACACTTGGACACAATGTTGTAAGGCAGGGGTGGACAACCCTGGTCCTCGAGAGCCGCTGTCCTGCATGTTTTAGATGTTTCCCTGCTCCAGCACACCTGTTTCAAATGAATGGGTTGTTATCAAGCTCTGTGGAAGCCGGATAAAGACCATTCATTTGAATCAGGTGTGCTGGAGCAGAGAAACATCTAAACATGCAGAACAGCAGCTCTCGAGGACCAGGATTGTCACCCCTGTTGTATGGGGTTAAATATTGGCCGAACAACCAAAACAAATTCCCCTATGGTTTAAAGCAGAGGTCTTCAACCCTGGTCCTCAGGGACCCCCTGTCCTGCACGTTTGAGATGTTTCCCTGCTCCAACACACCTGATTCAAATGAATGGGTGGTTATCTAGTTATGCAGAAGTTTGTTAACAACCATTCATTTGAAATTCTGTGTCTCTACTCTATTGCATGCGCGAGCAATTGCTCCCGCCCCGTTTTTACAAAAGGACCCTTCAGCTGCCCGAAATGCCTGTCTGAGCTTCAACAATTGCAACCCCATATTGCCTTACTAAAATATTATGGTTGGCATTATGAATGAACACAAATAGTACATAAGAGTAGTGGGGGGGTCCCATGCCCGTTACCGCCAACCTCACTTAGGATCCCACACTCCCCTCCAACATGAATGTCATCTCGACATTATGACGACCAGAGTACCCCTGTCTTTGACTGTTGAGGTATAGAGGTAGGTTATCTCGGGAGTCACTCTGATGAGATGGTCTCTGTACAGACAGTCTTTAGTGACACGCCTCTCCCTCTTCATGTCACACAACAGTAACAGACAACACTGGCCAGGTGATATCTGAAGTGCTACATCTCCGGGGTATAATTCTCAGACTGAAAGCTTTTTGAACATGTTCCTACCCCATAACCCATTACACAGACACAAATTTACTACTGTATACTTCACACTCATCCTAGTATCCTACTATGTGTCAGTGGTCTGGATCTGGCACTCCAGTGAACTAACCTGACTCAATGCACTATACTAACTGACTTTCCTGCTTTCCTGTTAACTCTAAAATACATACTACTATGAACTCTTTCTTGTTAAGTTGTCAAAACAATACACTCAACCCGTAACTATAAACTTGTATCTACTAATTAAAACTGTAATAATTACTTGCACATGTGTGAGTGATGGTTGACATAATGAGTTATATATGTGAGTCTCTTGGGTGCGGTTTCTTTGTCTTAAAGGATACTTTCTTGTAGGAGATAACTGTGGCTCAGAATCTCTCGTCTACTTCATCAGATGACATCACCCGCTCAAGAGCCTCTCGTCTGCTTAATTAGATGACAAGCCCTGCTCAGCCTCTGCCGTTTCTCTACTCCGCTTTTAGTTATTTACGGTCTTCATCACCCTCATTTGGACACTCGTCTTTGTCACCACCTTGCCCCTGTTCTCTGTCAACTGCTAGTGGCTGGAATTCTTCTACTTCTGCTCCCAGCTGGCTTCTGACCTGGTCGAATAGTTCTTCTGGTTGCGTGGTGATGAATCTCCAGTTATCTTCATCCTCGGAACTACTGTCAGTGTCTCTTTTTTTTCTGCTTCGCCTATCTTTTACTCCTCCCATTTGTGTTATCCTTCCTCTTTTCAGTTCCTCTTTTCTCCTGCTTGCTTTCTTTCATCGGTCGCAAGGCAGTAACAGCTTCCTGTGCAGGACCCTGGTTTTTCCTGGGCCGCTCTCACGACTGTCTTCGTACTTCCTTTCAGTTACAATGTAGACTTGCTCCTCCCAAAAAGACCTGAGCTTCCCGGGTCCTCCCCTGTCCCTGAAGTTCTGTACTAATACCCTACACCCCTGTTCTAGTTCTACTCCATAAGTCTTTTGGTCATACTGCTTCTTTGCTCTACTTTTCTCCCTCTGCGCTGTCTTTGACGCCAGCCTTTATGCCTCTTGCATCCGCCTTCTCTACTTACTAGCATGTTCACTGTGAGCGGTGCTCTGGTCACTTGGCGTCAGGCCAAACATTGTCTACAGGGGTTCCTACCATAGAGGAGTAATATGGAGCATAGCCTGTTGCTTCACTGCGCGTACAGTTATACGCATGTACAACCTTGGCTACGGAGCTCTTCCAATCAGACTTGGCTTCCTCTGTCAGGTATCTAAGCATGGAGTTCGATTACATTTCTCTGCTTGGCCATTTCCTGCTGGATGGTAAGGTGTTGTGCGTGCCTTGTATGCCACAGTATTCTTCCAGCTTGGAAAATAGCTTATTCTGCAACTCCCTGTCCTGATCATGATGCAACTTGGTCTCCAAAGATCTTGTCAGCTGTGGCTTCAGTGCCTGTTGGTGGCTTGCGAGATCCATGGCTCTATTGTTTAATGCAATTCAACATGGTGGTGAATGCCACTGAGGCATGCTAGTGCAGTACCATTTTGTGGCTTGTGAGATCCATGGCTCAATCGCTTGGTGCAACTAAACATGGTGGCAAATGCGTTCATATATTTGGTTGTTGTGATCCGTGTATCCAAACAACTTCACATGCGACACTGCATGGTCCTTGTTTTCTAAGTATTACTCTCTGATTTTCAACTTAACACAGTGCCCAGTTTACCAGACACGGCTTCTTCCCTAAATAGTTTGCATAGTTTGGAGCTGTGCTTTTGGTCATTGTCCTGTTTGGCTTTGTTTAAGAGTAAATTGCCTCCAGTCAAGCTCCGTCCACAGGCTATGACATTGCACAATGGAGTGATAACATTCCTTCTTCTTGATACCCTTTACCCTGTACAAATCTCCCACTTTACCACCACTGAATCACCACCATACCATCACATTGCCTCCACCATGCTTCACAGATGGTGTCAAGCACTACTCCAATATCTGTTCATTCACTTTGCATCTCATAGATGTTCTTCATTGTGAACACTTCAAACTTTGATTTGTCAGTTCATAGCACTTTTCTCCAATCTTCCTGTATTACCTGTTTCACCTGCATTGTACGTTCATATGTATGTAACTCCGTGATTTAACACTGTATTTTACGCCGTATACATCCTTGTGTGTTTTTTATATTAGGTATATATATTGGATATTTGTATTTTATATATTTATGCTACTTCCTCTTCTTGCCTGCTGCAACCCCACAATTTACCCATGGGGATTGATAAATTACCTACCAAATTTCTATGGAAAATAGGCCATAGTAGGAGTCAAGGCCGCTCTGGAATATAAGCCGACTTTTTACTTATTCAGTAACATTCGTCATTGGACAACTAGACGACATTCACAATCAGGGTGAACACTCAATTATGTAAACTACAGACCATAGCATTACACATATCAAAACAGAACGAACACAACAACAGAACTCCGAACAATGCTTATCTAACTAAGCTAATGCCCTTAACTTCGTAGCTTTTCAGCTTGCTGCGGGACATTCTGGGTACCAAGAGCATTGTCACTACAAAACCAAGCAATGCAGGAGTATAGGCGAACTTACAGAATTGTGTAACACACTTCGGTTGTGGATAGTATGTCCAGAAATAAAGCCAAGTCACTCATTTAGTGGCAAAAATTCATTGTTATGTCTACGAAATAATTTTTGATATAGCTTATTTCTTGTAATAAACGCCGCCCTTGAATAAACACTGCACCAAAAATGAACGTTGTGTAATAAACGCTGCCCTTGAATAAACGCTGCACCAAATACATCTGACAACGGTTATTTCATTGGTTAAATACAACCCCAGTATTTATTACACATGTACAGTGCTCGGAGTAAATGAATACACCCCCTTTGAAAAGTAACATTTAAAACAATATCTTAATGAACGCAGGGCAGTATAGAGTAAGTCTATTGTTAAAAAAAACTGTAGTAATATTCATAATTGTATACAATTAATTTAAACGTTTTTGTTGTTTACATTTAGTAATTTAGCTTGTTCATTCCATGCCTAGAACACTTGGTGCTGTCATTAACAATCATGGAGGTCATACAAAGTACTAGATGTAGTCTACTTGTTGTGGGGTGTACTCATTTTTGCATCACCCTAATTTGAGTTAGCCTTGTCAACATTTTGGACAATTGTTTTGTGTTCATTGAGATATTGTTATAAATTTAACTTTTTAAAGGGGGTGTACTCATTTACGCCGAGCACTGTACGTAACTCTCTGCACAGCTTTCTGTTTGAAAGCTAACGTGTATGAACGTTTCGGCATGCTGCTTCAGATTTCTACACAATGTAGAACACTTGTATTTGAGACAGTTGTTGTACTACCAACGCACACCTAATTGATAGCCAATGAGAAAGGGAGTTGCCGCACTCATAGACAAAGAATAGACGAGGTCAGCGGTAGTAAATGAAACCTGCGTTTTAGCTGCATGATTCTTTTGTCACAATGCCAGCAACGAAGTTGTCTATGGTTGCACTGCAGCTACAATTCACGAAATTTCTCTTAATAATTAAACGCCGCCCTCGAATAAACGCAGCACCAAAAATGAATAATTTAAGTATTTTTTTTGTTGTAATTTTCAGCATGTAATCAAACCCAAAATTGCTGATGCTTCCGAAACTAAATTTGAGTAAAGGTCAGTTTTAATAGTGGTCAAGCAGAAAAGCTGCATAGGCAACCTATTGTATTTCTTGTGTGTTTTTTTTTTTCTTATTGGGTGTGCTTTGCCTTTGGCAAGGGCCCAACCTTTGTTATCTCATATCTTATTATCATTATTATTTTCCCAACCCTAAAGATCCGTCAATATTTGGACTACATAGACAACGGCGGTGTCAGTGTTTGTCTTGGTCACGATTGCGTTGCTTCTATTGGGATTTACGTTCCGTTGCACAGTTTAAAAGGTTACGTTTTTGTGTGAAAAAAGTGCATTCTGTTAACGAAGGGTACTTGCTAGCCTACGTCACTACGTCAGCACACGTTAGTAACAACGCATGGATACAAGGTGATGGAGACGTTCTAGCACGCAAGTTGGAGCTTGGATTATGAATGAAAAATACCACCCCCAAAAATTCCCAACCATTGGACTTTGTTGAGACAGCGATTTTGAGTGGAACTGCCATCTCGGATTTTTGATTTAGGTGGTGAAAGTCTTTTAGTAATTTGAGCAAGTTCAGGTCGCCCGTGAACGCCTAGTCTTTTAGTCCTGCAACCGACGCACACAAGCACACCCTACAATTTCCCCGAAAATTGTACCCTCTAGTTTTTTTATTATGCATCCTCTTCTTCTGCCAGTGGAGTCTATTGGACAGTCCCTGGAACCGTATGGTATACAGTTGGGGAAATTTGGCACACTTATTGGGGGGACAGTCCCCTTATCCTTTTTATGTCTCCCATTGGAGCACTGTAGCGCCACAAATAGGTCAAAGTTAAATTACATTTATTCATTTAGCAGACTCTTTTATCCAAAGCGACTTCCAAGAGAGAGCTTTACAAAGTGCATAGGTCACTAATATTGGCCGGGTTTCCCAGATTCGTTAAGAAGCTCTTAACTCTAAGAGCGTCTTAAGAACGTTCTAAGAGCGCTCTAGAACGCTCTTAGAACAACAAGATAGACCCAAAACATTGCGGGTAGCCAAAACATGAAGCACATTTTGTGAACAACCAAAAATAAGTGCCAGAGGGAAGAACCATAAGAACATGTACTTAAGCAAAGTTGAAGGTGTGTTCACACACAACTTTAAGTGTATGCCCGATTTTTCAAAAATTAAGTACCATTGGATTGCCGGGGCAAAGTTGAGTTCAACACAGTCCATGCCGCTATTTTCGGTTTGATCAAAACAAATGTGACCACTGGGAGGGGCAGCAGGAAGCAACAATGTGTTTTGTCTTGTGACATCGTGGTAGATCCCAAGTCTGACAGTTTTTTCGCTACCCCCACAAATGTTGTCCAATGTTGACCAAATTGGGCACAGATAATCTTCAGATGAAGCCTCTCAAAAGTTATGAAACAGATAGTTTTAAATGTTTGTCTGGTATAGCCAATAGAAATCGCAGGTCAGCCTCCAAACAGGAAGTTGGGTCTTTTCTCCGAAAATCTTTTAATCGATTCACACCAAACTTGCTCTATGTACTCAGAACCCTGTTCTGAAGATATTTTTTGGTAATTTGATCTGCTTGGCCCCCTCATTGCTGCTTGCAGCTATAGTTGGTTCTTGAATCAGTTTTTAGCTGTGCAATCAAATTGCTAAAGGGTTTTCTAATGATTAATTATCCTTTTAAAATGATAAATTTGGATTAGGAAACTGAACATGCCACTGAAAAACAGTACTTATGTTTTCTGATAAAGGGCCTCTGTACGGCTATGTGTATATTCTCTAAGAAATCAGCCGTTTCCAGCTAAAATAGTAATTAACCACTTTCACAATGTTTACACCGTCAGTGTTTCCCACACATAGACTAATTTGTGGCGGTGCGCCACAGAATCAACACCGGCCGCCACATATTGCGTTTTGTGATTATTTTTTTTTATCGCTATTTAGGTTAAAACACGCAGCGTATTCGTTCAGCTGCATTTCCTTTCCCCTGCCCTCCCTCCGTCTCTGTCACTCATGCGTCTTTCTCACATATGCATAGTCACAACGTCAGCACACGTTAGCAACAATGCATACATACGCCGTTCAAGTAAGACCGACGGCTATATCAGCGAGCTTTCAGCATTAGTGCCGTAGCTAAAAGTCGAGGAAAGTTGAGGCTACTTTTCGCTAGGTATCTTACTCGAAGGTTCCCCTTCGTTCTTTTGGTGAGAAGTCTCAGGAGCTAGCTACTTACCCTGCGTCCTGAAGCTGACCAGTTAAATAGTTGTTTAGCACTAGTGTGGCTAAATGCATAATGCAGAAATGATATATTAGTTGTTGTTAATTTTGTGAAGGTGTGAATCATTTAGGATTAATATTTAATGTATCATAATGGATTAATATTTAATAAAACGAATTATTAACAAAGGAATTATTACAACCCCCCCCCCCCCCTTGTCTTTTTGTTCAGGAATAAAGGGATTTCTAAGTGACTCTAAACTTAATGGTAAAGTGTGTATGCTCATGTTTTTCTCGTGTGTGCACCTCCTAGACAATTGACTGAAGAGCACAAGCGTCTGTCTGTGGAGGAAGAGTCCATCTGGCTGAGAATACGATCTCTCACACTCCGCCTCATAGCTTCGTTGGCCTTACTTATACATGCCCCCTTGCCAAGGAACTCTGACAAGACCAATGAGAATGGTGTGATGGACAATGCCATGGGCCTCAACCTCTTGTCTCAGTTGGAACAGACTCTACAGGCTGCAGCCCAGATGGCGGAGAAACCAACACAGGTGAGAATACCCACACACTGGGGCAGACCAGTATACATTTGTGAAATGTCCTTTATCTGAGTCATTTGTCCTGTTCCAGTACCCATTCCTGGGCCCTCCCTCAACTCGCCTGGTGCAGGCACTGTCCAGTGGGAGCTGCCATTGCCAAGCGGCTGCCCTGCAGCTTTCCGTCAAACTACAGGAGTTGGAGACATCTGGACTCGGTAAGGAGGAGCTTGGGAGGGTAGGAAAGAGTGGTCAATTGTAGCTAGACTTGTCTTATCAGCCTTGCACAGATGTCTGAAGGTACGAAGGTACGGTTAGACAGACATGGAAGATAGAGGGTAAGACAAGGGAGAGAATGAGGGACTTGTAGACTTGTCATCAACATTATAGTTTTATGCTTGATTTTAGCCTATTTGTTTTATGTGCTCTTTATTCCTCTTTTTTCCTCTCAGATGACTCCTCAGAACTGCAGACCCAGATCTGTAACAGTTTCAAATCATTAGTTGCACAGCTCCAAGGTAAGAGACCACTGGTGTTCCCGTCAGCAGCCAGAGAAACGGTTGTTAATGGGGATTAATATACACCCCCCCTCGCTTCTCGTGTCTCTACAGAAATCTTAAATAAGAGCAAAGGAGATTTATTGGAAATCAAGGACAATTGTTTAAAAACCAAGCCCTCCTTACTAGAAAACCTTGTCTTCTTTGTTGAGGTGAGACTTTCACTAACACATGACAGATGCATCTAATTTGCAATTCTAAAATAATGTTTTTCCAAAACCATGAAGTTAGGCCTAATCTCCTATGGTTGCATCCTGGTCTTTCAGACGATGTGCTTGACCCTTTGGGTAGCCAGTTACTGTGCCAACATCCTTCGACCACTGAAATCCAACCTTCTGAAGAAGAAAAAGAAGAAAAAGGACACAAACACAGCCATGGTGCAGTCTCATCTCTTCTATTCATACTTTAATCCACTTGCACAATTTGTTTTCATTTACTTTTCTAAAGCCCTCATGCACTGCTCCCGTAAACTAAATTTATAGACTTAGCAGAAAACTGGGTGGGCGTAATGTGCTGTCAAGTAGGAAACTTCTAGTCCAACCTGTGTTATCTGTCCCCTCCAGCCTGCAGTGGTATGTGGGTTCCAGGAGTTGTCAGGAAGCTTGCAGAGCCTTCTTATCCAAGCCCTGGAGTACATCAGAGGGCAGGAGACCAACCTGACATCCCTCAAACTGGCCAGTCTAACTGTAGAGGTAAGTGTGTGTGTGTGTTTGTTTGGGGAGGGCGACAACTAGAAATCTATCCATCTATCCTCATTCTTTGACTTTGATGTTGTCCAGGACGATGGGATATTCATTAAAGCTGCTATGGACAAGGTGCTGAGCAGTTACTTGCGCTCGCTGCAAGAGCTGGGAGATCTACTAAAGAAGAGAGCAGAAACTATAAAAAGCCTCAAGATCTGAACGCTATTGACCACCATCACCCTAAAAATGACGACATCAGAAAGACTCACAACCATCATACTGTAAATCTAAAAAACACAGGCACCCATTTTTCCTGATCCTTGTCCCTTTCAAACACCCTGTTATTCTTTCCTCTCTATTCCCCCCCCCCCCTCCTCCCCCCCCATATATCCCTGCTGGGATACTGATTCTGTTGTCTGGATTTTCTCACAAGTTTATGTACAAACACCCACCCTGAGACTATCACCGCTCTCCCAACACAAAAACATTGGAACTACATGGGATAATGAATAATTCAATTATGAGTGGACAAAAGATCATAGCTGCTCTACAAAGTTAAAGTGCTGAAATCCATAGGAAAATAAGTAAACTATTAATAAATTATTGTACATAGTCTGCAGATTAAATACAACAATTACTTGACTGAATAATAAGAAAAGGACAAGCCACTATATCCTCTTAGTCGGTTAGCCTCTGTTGCTTCCCCCCTGCCTTCCTTTGTTGTGGATAAAACGGCTATCAATCGCACATGCAGCAAAGCTGGACAGGTATTTTGTCTGTCCAACTTCTGCTGACCTGGGCAGGGTGTTGCATTTTTATTCTTTACTGAAGCTTCCATACCAACTGTATTGACCTGACGGTTGGACCGTGTAGACTTTCAACACCTGACACTTGGCAAACACAGTCATTTTAGACCCACCCTTTCACCTGGTGGCTGTGAAATTTGTCTTCAGATTTTTTCTGTTGTGTTTGTTTCTTTTTTATACTGTTAGAATCCCCTTAGTGATGTATTTCAAATGACAATACTCTTTTCATCATTTCTAAATACAAATGCTGGCAATGGTTTTTGTACCTCGACAGACATGATTTTGATAGTAAGCATCAGGTTAGCCAGTTACCCAGCACAGATATATTAAGAACCTTTTTAGACTGGGATCAGCTTCAATGGATGGATTTTATCAGCGATTAAATACTAATATTACTTTTCACTTTAATTAGGCTGCTTCATCTTTATTTAAAGTCGGTAAGAAGTGTGCTGCATTTATGTCCATCAACAGTGGATTTCTCTATGTAGAACACTGGTCAGTACTCTCTGCTGCTATTTTACCAGGTGTGTTAGTTGCCACAAGCCAAATCTGTGTGTGTATATATATATATATATATATATATATAAAATTGTACACCAAAAACGTAGTGTTGTTGCTATGACATTTGTAACCTGAATAGGGTATTTATAGACACACAAATTGGCAAAGTTATACAGATTATGGATCCTGACAGGAAACTTGAGAAGGGAGAGTAGCAATTTTTACACTTTCTCCAGGGCGCCCATTATGTATGCATTTTACCTTCTTTTAATTAAGTAACTGTATACTGATTTGTTTAATTTAATTTTTTTTATTTGACATGGAAAAAGAGAACTGGTGAATTCCTACTTACCTGCAAACAGACACAAATGCCTGTGCTCATATTTGAAGAAGCCAAGGGATTGAAGGAAGCCCCATCTAGAGGATGACTGGACTGACAGTAGGTCATAGTGTGGAAAAGTTGTTGACAATCTGTAGTGATATCCCACCCTGTATAGCTTTTCTTTCTTTTATTAGAAAATGGAAAACAAAAACACTGGAATATTGACGAGTTAAAAAATAAAAAAATAAGTAAATTAAAATGTAAGTTTTGTGACTGTTTTGATTGGGTAGGAATTTCAGAGCTGTGGTCAGAAGATTATTGGTGCTTGTCGTGTCGCAAACCTAAGATGAAGGGAGGGCTTTCATGCTTGGTTGGTTGATTTTGCTTCAGGTGGTAAAAGGGTTTGTCATCAGGGCATGACATTGGCGCCCACCCGCGGGTAGAATTCGGCTGTGGCGGGTAAAGCAGTCACTTTGACTAGCCACTTTGGCAGGTGGAATTCTACATATTTCTCGCTCAGGGGCGTAGCGGCTAGGGGGGGCCACGGCCACCATTGGTCAGAGAATGGCCACTCTGCCGCCCCCCCCCCCCCCCCAACCTTTTTTAAACCTCCTGAACAGAAAAGGTACAAAGCTGAAAAAATGCATTAGTATTTTTTTATAAAGTCGTCTTATATTGTCATTTGACAATCAAGTGCCACCTCAAATAAAAGACTGGCCAGAGCTGCCCCCCCCCCATAAATAATGTCCTGGCTACGCCCCTGCTCTCGCTATAAGATTTTTTATTGTAGTCTTCTCAAAAAATATTAAACTCATTGCAGGGTTCTCAAGCCTCACGCATTGACCATGAGATGCACGCATCGTTTCCCTGTGTTAAACAGTCTCGGCCACTGTACGTTCGTTGCTAAGCAACAGACGCGCGAACACATGCGAAAGCTCGTCTCGTGGGGTTTTTGATCAAACTTGAGGACCCTGCTCAGTGCAAGGCAAGGATGTAGCGGAGGGCAGACAAAAAAGAGAAACTAGTGATGAAAGTGAATGAAAGGATATGAAATAAAGACATCAAAATAATTGTGTTGTTTATAAATATTTAACTGGACAAAAAGAAATTCTGTTTAGTTCATATATTTTCAATACATCTTTACACCCCATTATATGCAATGAGATACTCTTTTTGTATTTGTCTCTTAATCGTTTGCATATTTTCATACATTATTAGGGTAATAATAATAAGAAAAGGTAGAGACAATTATGGTGGCTTTGCAGCTTGGCCACCAATTATTGGCCATTTTTGGTTGCAGCCTGGAGTAGATAGTAGTCTAGCGAGTTGAATATCAAATGTGAGATGTGATGATCGCTTACGTGAAACTGACACAGTAAGTTCACAACGTATATTATCCAAATAGGTTAAAAGAAATGTTGAAGTCACTTATTGTAATTAGCTAGATGTTTGCTTGTTAAAAGTGTTGTACTGAATTGTAAACGGATGCTTTGACACAGGAAATGCCACACGTGGCTATTTATATTATTTTTCAATAATAATAAAACACAACAAGATTTATATAATAAATACTCAACATTCAACACATCTGTTAATAACCATTTGTTACAGTTGTACAGGAAAACAGTGCACCAAAAAGTGAGTTTACTTTGCTCAATAGGTTTGATTAAGGAGAGGGGGAGACTTTTAAATTATGTTTATATCACATCAGGAACTTGACTGTTGGAAGCCATGTTTCTCTGAACAACCTTCAATCTTCATAGGGCATTCACATGTAAACGCTTGGCTTTCATGCTCTGCTAGCATAAAATCAAATTGTGTGAGCGTTGACAGTCGGCAACTAAGTGTAGCTAACCTAGATTTGTTAGCGTTCTGGTTTGCATTGTCTGTTTGACAACAAACAGATGCAAGGGTGGTGATGGCAAAGACAGTACTAGCCAGATACATTTTTGTTTAAATCTTTGTAATCATACTAAAATATACAGCACAGGGATGATCAGAAACAGCAATAATATGGACGTGTTTCTATGTGGGGTCTGTTGATAGGTTCACGTGCCCCAGCATCATTATTGTTTCACATTTAAACACATTTAAACTTCGTGCTCAAAATTCGATGCTCCGTGCAGCTCTTCCCCAAATACTTATTTTCTTTGACAATGTATTGCAACTAGCTGTGCCACACTGCTTTAACGGGGCATTCACGAGCTATCTGACATTGCATTAAACTGATTTGTTTTAATACTTCTAAATACATATTTTCATTTATGTCAACCTTTGTATTAAATCACAGAGAGCATTCCCTATTCATAGACACACAAATGCAGTTTTGGCTGCTAGCAATATGGTAAACTGCACGCATTCATCTGGCAAAAAGAATATACATAATGTGTTACAGTTACACGATGTACAAATATTTTACATAGAGATCCTTTTGGTTCACTTTTTCACCTACCAGTTTGCTCAAAATGCACAAAAAAAAAAACATTAGTTGAGTGTGGAAAATATACTATTTGAGGGTGATTTTGGGTGGGTTAAAAAGGTGTAGGCTATTATAGGCTACATTCATCAATAGTTCACGCTACAGCAAATGCAGAATGACATCCGATATACCAAGTTACATCAGAAAAGTTAATTCGTAGCTACACTTGTCATTAGCCAGTCCTTTTCTTTGGGATAATACACTTATCCCAAACTATCAGCATATCAAGGGGGCGTGCCTCAAAGCCTGTCACACACACTGTGAAGATGAATGGAAGCTGATGCATTTGGGCTGAAAAAAATAATTAAGTTGAACAAGTTTGATCTCATCTCTCAAAAAAAGGTTTAATTTCAAATTCATATTTTCAAAGGAAAAACAAAACAAATATGTATACAAGAAAACCAGGAATTTAATTACAGTGTTGAACATTCAATTCCAATAGAAACCACAAATCCAGTAACTGTTGGGGCTTAGGGTATAATTGCTGCTGCATCACTGTAGACCAGGTAAACACACACACATTTCTACCCAACTGCATATCTTATGTACCCTTCAACTAAGATGTCATACAAATAACCATGATCATGACGACTCTCAGTGAAGTAGTAAAAAAGTGGTGATCACATCTTAATTGAGATCTTCCAGACATGGGTTCAACTATAATGCTAAATGGATGCATCAAAATAAACATTAATGAATACTTTGCAAAGAATATTCCCAGAACTGTAGGGTGTTATAGTTTTGACCATGAATGCAGAGCAGATATGTTGAGCAGTTGCCATTTATTTAACTATTGAACATTTGCCTACTCTGTCTGAAGACTCCCCGATGCAGTCTATCAACTGGCTTCGTCTTGTGTTACTAGAATTAATACAACTCTCTCAGTTATTATTTACATGCATGCTTACTTGTCATTTGTGCACTCTGCCCCCACACAGTTTAGATTAATCTCTTTAGTCTTACAAACGGAAACCTCAGCCTGAATGGGCAGCAGTATATAAAGCCTATAAAATCACATGGTTTCGCTTTGACCATAGAACCAGTAGATGGCTTTACTATAGGAAAACTACTGTCCAGTCATAGGGTACAGCCGTGATCTTTAAACGCTTTCTACAGTACATCTCAACTTCCTCTAGTCCTTGTAAGCATTTCAAAGGATCCATGATATGAAGAAAGGGAAACAACCAAAAAAGCAGAAAAGAAGGATTAAGATGATGATGACCCTGCCTTGATGTCACTCATCCCTGAGTGCTTTGACACAAAATATGGACAGTATGCATAGATGCATATCATGATGATTGGGATATAAGCCTACCTAGCTCACTCAAATACATAAGTAAAAGCTAGGTTCTACAGTATAGATCCAGATCTTCAGTGTTTACTCCTTTGAAAGATGGATAGAAATGATAGTTTTAGGTAGTTTAAGATAGTGGTAGGTTAGGGCCATAAACATTTAAATAATTGTCTTCTTTCATTACATTATTAAACTGTGCTTAAACCAAAAACGAATCTTTCTCCAAATACAAGAGTTAAAAAAGTTTTCATAACATCTTTCTGACTTTTCCAAAACTTCTATTATACGCGTACTGAGGATAAAGATCCTTCTACCCTGGGACTCCAACCCACCTCTAGTCCAACTGCTGTACTAGTATACTGCCCCCTAGTATACAGCAATCCCGGGCATAATAATAGTCTTTGCTGGCTTATACACTCCCATCCACCATTCTATCTCACAAGAATGCACAAAGTGAGAAAGATCTGCTACATTCAAACCTTTTGCTCTTGGCAGGAAAAGCATGTGGGTCTGATAAATAAAGAAAAACTGCCACAGTGAGTACAAACTAGGAGTACAAATAAGAACAAACCGCATTTGCCGCTGATTTGTCTACAAAGACCTTTTATTGCATCTAAGATTTATCATGGAGGTTGTAAATGTACTAGGGTTTTAGAGGACATAGAATGGAAGGACATGAATTAGGAAAAGGTGGAAATATCATTTATATATTCTCAAATAAGAATATGATAGATAGAAAGTCAATCTCTCCAAAATACAGAGTAAAAAACAAACAACCCATACACAAACTTGTGTCTCTTAACTGACTGGGGAAGAGGAAAGATGCTGAAAAAATCGAGTATCAAGTCAAAAACACAAGAACTGTCTTCACAAACTCTGTACCTGTGAGGATTCATAGGGCACATACCACCTCTTCAACATCACCTCTGGACTACCAGTGCCAACAGCAGGGACTTAGATGACAAGGATCTTGACCTCATCCTGCTCGTCAGGCCTGTAAAAGAACGGGATGCAGGGGTTGGCCCCTAAGAAAGGAGACGAGCGAGTGGGCCCCTGGGGGTTTTGGATCTCCTGCAGGAGCTTCAAGATCTGGCAGGCTGTAACATCCTCCCCCAGCAGGTGAGGGGGCTTGGGGGCAATCAACTCCACTGAGGGGACTTGGGTCTGGGTGAGGCTGATGCTGAACCCTGGAGCAGGATACGAGGCGGGATCAATGACAGTGCAGTGCTCCATTGCTTCTGAAAAAGGTGGAGGTTTTCCAGGTAATGAGATAAATGGGAACATGTTAATTGATTTTGTATGGGTTCTGAAATAGGCTGTGTATATGCAAGCTTTACACATCTGAAAAGCATTGTTTAGCAAAAGCCGGTAGCACATCTTCATTTTCTGTAGACTTTCATCCAACTGCATAATGTCATTTTACATGGATGTCAAAACAAACAGTTAGCCAAGTTAACTTATCAACGAGACGGTCAGAACAACTTTAGATTTCACAGCTATATGTGATTAGCAGAATGAAATACATGTGCGCTGACCCAAAGAAAACTAAATTAGGGATTTTTCATTGTGCAAGAGACATAATTATGACACCCTCTGGTGAAAAGGGGCCGTAATTTCAAAATGTTTAAAGATTGTAAAAATGCTGATTGTAAGCTTTCAAAAATGTATCATATATTGAAATCTGAAACTAGCTGAATAAGATACGCATAGCTGAATGTTGGTAAACTTGGAATGCTCTAGCAGAGAAATCCCCCTTGAAAGATTCTAGACTTTTTCACGCATTCAGACAGGGTGTTATTGTTTTTGTGTTAATCATTAGAAGCGCTGAGCGCCGGTTATTTCACTGTAGTAAAGAAAAAAAATATATATATCTTTGCACTAAAAGTCCAGGATCCTGCTTTGATTTATCCTAGATATGTGTTTTATCGCCCAGTAAATGTATGATTTTTTAAATAACAAAAGCTAGTTTAAAGCAATAGGGGTTATGTGCAACATTCTTCCCGGGTTCTACAAAACAGATGTAACTACTTCCAGCCGGCCGCTTTTGAGTTAAACACAGTGTAGTAAAGGCCACCTACTATAGCCGGTGTTTAAAGGAGCTACCCTTAATTACAATTTCCCATGTACACAGGATTGCCAAACAGACTTCCAGAGCCCCGAGTACCCTGGGGAGTACCCTTTTTTTTTTGCTCGCAGACGATTAAAACAGGTAAACGAAGACCGTACCTGTAGAAGTCCAAGTGGACTCAAAGAATGCAGTGTTTAGCAATCAACTGCAACAACTACCAGTGTGACAGTATTTATTTACAGGTCAATTTTGTCTGTAGCGTAATCTTATACACCTGCTAACTTTAATGTTTTTTTTTGGCCTAGTAGTAGGCCAGTAAACGTAATTCCTTCTAGGAACGATAGGTCCTAGCTATAGAAACCAGAATAATGATATGGATATGACACTAAATTAAAATGAGCTTCTTAAATTAATTTGCTGAATTCATATATTTCATTGATAACTTAGCACTAGTTGTGTAGCTATGTAACCTACTGTAACGTTGTAGTTAATGTGTAGAGCTAGTGTTAGTGCTACCTCCTGGGAAACGGTCTAACGTTAGGCTATTATAACGTTATATGAACTCATCACTTTATTCCTGTCACACTTAGCCTAATGTAGAGAGTAATACAACTTATAAAATCCTTGAACTTCCCTGTCAATATAAGTTATTTGGATTACCTAGCGCTGCAGATGTGTACAGAAGTGAGAAGCAGAAACGATTACATCTGTTTTCCAGTTCGAACGCTGAGCGCTTTGCATAACCACTATTTTCCTCTGGTTGCGCATTTGGCAGTTTTTTCCCTGCCTTTCAAGGCTGCGATTCGCAGATGTCGCAAGGGCTCCCTTGCAAAAGTATGTAATTCAGATGGTTATAACCTAAATAAGATATATATATATATAGCAAACTATGTATAGCATAGGCAAAATTATGACAATTTAACTGAATTCTATGAAGTGCATTTCTTTCACTACATGGACATTTGTGTGTAGACAGGTAATGGCAATTCATGTTATGACAGTAGCGGCAACAATAATTGAAATGGTAAAATGAATGTAATATGAATGTTTTCTAAAGCGAATACACAACAAATAAATGCATTTCTGAAATATCAAGAGGTATGGTGTACCTAGAATCAAGTGAGTTACAATAAATGAGTGAGTATTCAACAATATATTTTTTCCTTTAAGAAGTCAGGATATTGGAAATTAAATACCTATCTGTTGCAAGACCCTAATGACTTTTTAGGCATTAAAGTAGGGTGACCAGATGTCCGGATTTTGTCCGGACAGTCCGGTTTTCCAGCCCTTTGTCTGTACCGCTGTTGCGTGTCCTCCTTTTCGCCCTTTTATCCTCCTTTTGGACCCTTCCTGCCCACCGTCGCAATTTACCACTCGCGTTGGCTTTTAGATGCCAAAAAGAAAGACCTTGAGAGCAGCAAAGATCAATATCATGCCTCTGTAAACTCTGTCGCATTGATATAAACGTGAGTAGTAGGGGGAAAGGGGCTTTAGAGCGCCATGCCTGCGCAACACAACGGCACAAGGATAATGTTAGTTCTTCCGGGCACTCTTCCTTCACATAATTTTTTGCTCGAACACAACAACAGCTGATGATAAAACAACCGCTGCTGAGCTGACCAAATTATATATTTTAATTTCTATTACAATTGAAATAGTTTGGGGAATGGTACCGTCTTATTTTCTTATTTATCTTTTGACTAAACTTGTCTCACCTAAGACAACAGAAAATCAGTGCACTTGTATTGAAGTATTACATTTGTATTCAAACTACAAATGTTGACTTACTAAAATGACAAATTAATTAAGACCCCCCATCCTCCCAGGTCAACAACTTTTTGGGTTTGTCCTCCTTTTTGGACCCAAGTGTCCTCCTTTTCAGGGTCATGCTTCTGGTCACCCTACATTAAAGGCATAATTTAATCTCAGACAAAACTAATATCTCTCAGACTTTCAATTGGGAATTGTTTAAATATGAGTGTAGTATATAAAGTGTGTTATACATTTCAGCAAAGACTTTTCAAAGTCAAAGGGATTACAATACGCATTATTAGTAAAATAAATCAATTGTATTACATGTGTAACCTCTACAAATGAAGTAGATAGGATATATTATATTAATTAACACATTCGACCCCAGTTTACATCAGCCTCCCAATCTGGTTATAAGAAGGGAAATAGCTCAAATAATATTGTTTGGTGTTTGACCTCTTAGGTTACTCAGAACGAGTCAACGATGAGGCTCTCACTTTTTTTTTTTTTACAAGGCATTCTATACAGTTGAGCACAACTTTATGTATCAAACTCTAAATAACTTTGACTTTGGCACAGTCTTGACTGTACATGCATTTTAAAATAATATCTCTAGTAGCACATCTTTGCCCGGTGGTACGTCTCCATGTTTTGTTATTCAAAGAGGTTTTAGACAAAGATGCCCTCTTTCTCCCTTTTTGTTTGTACTAGTAGCCTTTTAATAACCTCTTAATGATCCTGTCAAATTGGCCTAAACAAGGCATACCAAAAGTAAATCAAGCTGTTGTTGAACAATTTGGAATACATGCATGGTTGTGGTATCTGGCCTGTTGTCAGAATCCTATTAAGTGCTACTGGTTTTGAGTAACAGAAGCTTCCCTTCTGATTCCGATTCAATACAATGAAATGGAAATATTTTTTTCCGCCAGAATTCTTTTGTGCATACAGATGCCTGCAGATGCCTATAAGTGGGAGGTATTAGCTGGAAGGCACAATGAGACCATAGCATGAAGCCTTATCCAGTCCAAGTCCAAAGTAGATCATAATACCACTAAATGAATATTGTACACAGTGTACATCCAGGTGTTTTCTAAAAGTGCCCCATCATATCCCATATCCAAATCACTCATTATTGCTGTCACACAGCAACTGAAGCATAAATACATTGGTGTGCTTTTTCTGATTAATCAGTATTTATTTCTGATACTTCCCACTAGTAACCCCTGTTATTTTAATGTACGTTTCAGCTTTTATTTCCAGGTATTTACATCAGGATCTGATGCACAACTAAGAAAATATCACATTTTGTTTGAATCCACCCATTTGTCATGTGATCAAAAGTATTGGAACAGATATACTTAAAACATATTTAAGTGAATAAGACTTAATATTTAGTTGCAAATCCTTTGCTTTCAATAACTGCAGCAAGTCTGTGACCCATTGACGTCACCAAACTTTTGCATTCTTCCTTTTTGATGCTTTCCCAGGCTTTCACTGCAGCCTCTTTCAGTTGTTGTTTGTTTTGTGGGGTTCCTCCCTTCAGTCTCCTCTTAAGCAGGTAAAATGCATGCTCTATAGGGTTTAAGTCTGGAGATTGACTTGGCCAGTCTAATACCTTCCATTTCTTGCCCCTGATGAACTCCTTTGTTGTTTTGGCAGTGTGTTTTGGGTCGTTATCTTGCTGCATGATGAAGGCTCTGCCAATCAGTTTGGTTGCATCTTTCCTTAAATTGGCAGACAAAATGTTTCTGTAGACTTCCGAGTTCATTTTGCTGCTGCCATCATGTGTTACATCCTCAATGAAGATTAATGAGCCCGTCCCAGAAGAAGCCATGCAAGCCCAAGCCATGACATTACCTCCACCGTGTTTCACAGATGAGCTTGTGTGTTTGGGATCATGAGCAGTTCCTTTCTTTCTCCAAACTTTAACCTTTCCATCACTTTGGTAAAAGTTAATCTTTGTCTCATCAGTCCATAAAACTTTGTCCCAGAATTTTTGAGGTTCATCTCTGTACTTTTTGGCAAATTCCAGCCTGGCCTTCCTATTCTTCTTGCTAATGAGTGGTTTGCATCTTCTGGTGTAGCCCTTGTACTTTTGTTCATGAAGTCTTCTGCGAACAGTAGATAGTGATACCTTCACTCCTGCCATCTGGAGGTTGTTGCTGATCTCACTAACAGTTGTTTTAGGGTCTTTCTTTACAGCTCTCACAATGTTTCTGTCATCAACTGCTGATGTTTTCCTTGGTCTACCTGTTCGACGTCTGTTACTTAGTACACCAGTAGTTTTCTTCTTCTTCAGGACATTCCAAATGGTTGTACTGGCTATGGCCAATGTTTCTGCAATGGCTCTGATTGATTTTCCATCTTCTCTAAGACTCACAATTGCTTGTTTTTCACCCAAAGACAGCGCTCTGGTTTTCATGTTGTTTTCACCTCTGAATACAGTCTGCATAGACAAAACCTATCTTACCCAATCTGAACCTGAGTGTAGACATTCAGTGGTATTTATTGATTGAATAATGTATGTAATAGGACATACCTGGGCCACAAAACACACCTGTCAGTCACATGTTCCAATATTTTTGCTCACGTGACAAATGGGTGGGTTCGAACAAAAAGGTGATATTTTCTAATTTGTGCATCAGATCCTGATGTAAATACCTGGAAATGAAAGCTGAAACGTTGATCTCTGGTTTCACATTCATCGTTTGATGTCAAGCCCAAATGTTTTGCAGTCTACTGTATTTGAGTTGGATGTACTTTTATTTATTTGCATAACTTTGTATTATTTTTTCTACTTTTAAGTTAAAGGTTATACCCTTAAAGCTGTATATTGCCGTTTTCAGGATTTCATTGGCTATACGGTCTGCCAGTTAATTTATGAACCAATTGAAGCCATGTCAAAAAAAAAATACAAAGAAAGAGGAGGTGGATGGGGCAGTGTCGTAAATAATTTTGCCAGTTCCCGTGTATAGTGAAAATAAATCAGAGTCTCGAAGTGAAGAAAATCCTAAATCCGTACAAGTCAGAAATAAACAAAGTCCAAAGGTTGAAAATTATTTTAAGTGTTGACCCGTCAAAAATCAGGCTAAGTCCAAACATTGAAAATTATTCTAAGTCCAAACCAGTCAAAAATCAGGCTAAGTCCAAACAGATGCACTGAAACTCAGAGTATTGATGCAAAGGTTTATTCCAACACAGAGTAAAAAAAAAAGGTATCCAAGTGAGTAAGCTTCCAAGAGCAGAATGGCAAGTTCTCTCCAAACGTCCTCTTATATACTGTATTTTCTGCCTATTATTTGTGTAATTTTTTTGCTATTGGTACAACACTGTTGGTCACAGATACATTATGCATCCTCACATTATTGGTACCTTTCTGTTGATGACCATTTCTACGCTTTGTCACCCAATTGGCCCCTATACTAGGGTTTCTGATTACAGAAGTTGTGTCACGTTGGCATCTCTGTCCTTACATAAATCTGACCATGTCCAGGCTCGTGTTGGGTGCACACACATCTTAGGCTGTCTTCTAGTTGGTATGGGATGCTTGTGCTTTATAAACATAGGAAACCCCTAGACACAGACCTAGGCCTGACCTGGGTGACAGTTTCAGACTTGGTTTGGAGGAGTTTTCCTGCAGGTCGGCCATATGTCTACATTCTAATTTACGGCTAGGCCTCTGCATTCCTTTGAGTGGTACTTCCCTATCCTCCTTTGCTAAAACCAACGTTTCACACTTCTATTGTTTTTACTCAGTCAGAGCTTAGCATCATATTTCCCATAATACAACTTAGAGTATAATATAAGGAATAACTGAGACATTCACTTTTCAATTAGATAGTTCCATAAATGTAACCCATCTCAATCATTTTCAGCAGGGTGACGTAATTTTCTTCATCAGCAGGACAAACCGATTTTGGGAGGCACCTGGTTGGCAATGTAACCACTGTTCCATTTATGTTGGATTTGTCCAATTGACTGCCATAAACTGACTTTTAAATCGTAAGACCCTTTTTGTGTAAGAAATTAAGACCTTTTAATATAGGAGCAGTGTACAGAGTACATATTTTAAGTTTACTTAAACAAGCAGTTTAGGAATTTTAATGAACAAATCAACTTCTGAAACAGGTACTGAGATTTTTCTGATTTCAAAAGTCTAACACGGATCTTCAACTGTTGACTCTTGACTCTTTATGAAATATATCTACACAATATATATTGTGTATTGTTTTCCAAGGCTGGGTCTAAAGGGTCTTGTATTTTACTTCATCCCTTTATGTAAATTCAAATATTTGTGCTGCAATTGACACTATTTGATTTAATTGCAAATAGAGAGGTAAGGCGAAGTATATTAAAAGAAAAACAATAATTAGAAGTGTTTTGGAGGAGGTTAAATGCTGTAGATCGGTGTTTCCAAACCGGGGTGCCGCGACACCCTGGGGTAACGTCTGATGAGAACAGGGGTGCCGTGTAAAAGTCCTTCAACAGAATTCGATTTTTTTTTACTACTATGTCGGCAGAAAATTGAGCGACACAGTTGGCCGGCCCCCCTTTCCCCAAGGCCGGTTGGTCTACTCCAAATGAACGTCTGTGCAGCCCTTACCCCACCCCCTTTGTCTCGCTTACACATCGAAAACCAGACTAAGAAACTAAGGGGCTGAAAAATAAGAGACAAAAAGACATCATCTTCACTAGACAACGTTTTACCAATTGAAAAACTGCGTTAAGTTAAAAAATAATAATAAAAAAGAATTTTGCGCTCAATTAAAGGCCCAAAAATGTATCTTGTGTGCCATGCGCACTCGCATGAACTGTCAAACTCCCTAACTTGCATTACATCAAACACAGAATGTGGATGCAATGGCAGGGCAGCTGTGGTGGCGTATACGGGGGCTGGTTCTGGTGGGCCAGTCTGGATAAAAGTCCAGGGCCTATTTTTACTCCCAGTCCGTCCCTGCCTTCAACGAATTTTCCTTGTAGCTGACTGACATTAGTGGGCACGCACGCTCAGCTCTTGGCAAATGTTCGATTCGTAGATGGTAGTGATAGTTAACTTCATTAAGGCACGCCCACTTGAGAGGCGTCTATTTTCGATTGTATGCGAGAAAATGGGAGAGGAACATCAGAGCTGGCATCGATGGCTATCACGCGGCAAGGTTTAGCATGACTCTACGAACTGAGGGAAGAGTTATAAACGTTCCTCAATCAGGAGAATTCGGGATATGCAAAGTGAAGTCCTTTTCATTAAGGGGGGGGGGGGTGACTGAAAAAAGGTTGGGAAACACTGCTTTAGATTGGTATATGATCAACAGCATCTTCAAAATGTATTGGATCAAGGCCTGTTTCGGAAGGAATAATTCTATTTGGTTCCTTATCCAAAATAAAATAAAAAAATTGGTGGTTAACATTTTCAACTTTCTTGTGATTTCAAATGTACTAAACTCACTATTCAAGTATCCAAATTCCATAAACAGGCTTTGGATGCATGAAAATTAGCCTATTAACAAAATGTTTCTCCCCACTCGAGTGTCATCAGAAACAAATATATTATTTAAAAACTAAACTATTTTTAGGATATACTGATTTAACCAAGGTTTAATTTGTGTTACATAGTTACTAAACCAGTCAGTTGACCTGTAGTTGTAATGAATTAATGAATTAACCCTTTGTACATTGTTTTCGAGTGTGCGGCTAGAAGGTCCCCGAATTTGTCTGTGACATATTAAAATAGAATATTCCTAAAATATAGCATTTAGCATAATTAGCATTTATCTGTGTTTGATCTATGTTCAGGGATGCAAACACATGTAAGGTCAAAAAAGAGAGGTAATTGAAGCCCTCGCCCCGTGGCAAATATCCATATAATTACATTGCCACCAACCCCCTGACATCCCTGGCCCACCCCTATATGCATATAGAGTTAAATTACATTCTGAAGATCAAAATACACCGACACTAATTTGTAACATTCAATTTCATTTTTTATTCCGAGACATAAACTCTTATTAAATTGTCTAGCACTTCTTCTGGTTTTATTCCTCCTTCCTCTTCTTCCCGGCCACCTTTAAGGGCACTAAATGTTGATGATCCTAGCCAACTCCTTCAGCTGAGTAACAGCCTGGGAATGGCCCCTCACCACAAGATCAATGGAGGACAAGGCCTGTAGGTTCTTACTTTTGAGAGGTAGTTTGTTCTACTTGCCACAAGCTGTGTATTCCTTGGTCACCTTCTTAATAAAATCCATGACAGTAGGAGATTTTTTAAGACTGCAAGGGAAGCTCGACTTTTCCTAAAACAGGGGTACTTAATTAGAAACTCAAAAGGTCCACTCACCAAATTTTCATTCAGTCCAGGGTCCGGAACGGACCATGGTTTATTTTTCTGGCCCTTACCTCTCCCATTGACTCCCATTCAAAATTGACTTAGGTTTAGGAGGGCACAGTGCCCGTGCCCCTGGGCATCTTTCTCCCATAGACCAGCGTTGTGTGGGTAATTTAGTTCAAAGTGTCTATGCTTTTTGTCATAGTGACATTTTATGTTAGCTCTACCACTTTTGACAAGGGCAACCGTCTCATTGCAGATTAAACACATCGGTTTTGTGCTCCCCACCGGCAACACAAATGCGGAAGGAAGAAACAGGTAGGCTAGCTACCGTCAGCAAATCGATTAGCTTGCGTTGTTGCGAAGGACACACACAACCTGCGTTACCCACACAGAGGTTGCGGCCAACGTTGAGTGAGTGTGTTGTCATGGTGATTAGTTATTACAGCTCCTGATTGGAGCTTTAGATTGGACACGGAACATATAAAGCTATATATCTGGTAGGAAAAAAATATAGGCTATAGCACAAAATCACGGATCAATGAATTGTGTCTAGGTATTGCGGTCCGCATCCGGACCGGAGTCCGTTTATTGAGTACCCACCGCAGACAGTAAAAGATACGCAGCAAGAAGAAACACCAGTGGTTCACGTTTGCGCGCATAGGCTACTGTTGATTTGCTTATTTCATATTTACTTGTTCGGTGGACGCAATCCAGAATTACTGTTGGTGCAATTATAATCAGACCCCCCCCCCCCCTAAAAAAATCTCTTCGGATCAGCACGATTCAGCACGATTCAGGCAAGTCAACCAAACTGACGTGAAAAAAGCGGGAGGCGACGGAAAGCGCGCCGTTTGCATCCCTGTATGTTGCACCTCGTATCAGTGACACCCATTGGTTATTTGTTAAATATCCCACCGCTTCGTGATGTATTGCTTCCGGGACTGACAAAACTTTCTATACCTTCAAAACTGTTTGGTTTGCTTTAACTCCTCAGGGAAACCTTTCTGTTGAGTAAAGTATATATGCCCACAAGTTAAAGGCAGGGTAGGCAATGTGGTTGAAAATGATTTTTTGTAATATCTGCCAAAAGTAACTTCATGTCTTTATAGCAACCAATATATCTAAAGGTTTGACGGTAATCTAAAATAATTCCGGCATCTGTGGACGTTGCAATGCTGTAATAAACACAACCAATCGTTAAGGGGTACCCTGACTAGTGATTTGACAGGCTACTTGTCTACCTACCTGCGTGCACTCTGTCCCTCCACTCAATGTTGGTTACTGCTTTGATATTTTAGTTTGAATCATGTCAAACAGAAGCTAAAATAGCTAGCTTTGCAAAACTTGTCTAACCCAGCTTTAAACACATACTATTGATGATGATATTGATATGTCAATTGATGATCTTGAGATGAAAGCATGAACTGTTGTTGTATTCCACAAGCTGATGTTTTTTCTATCTAGCTCGTTGTAAAGGATATAATTCAAGTAGGAAGCAGTTGCTAACTTGCTATGTTGCGTAGCTAGTCGTATTATAACAAACACATTAATGCAGACATCCAGTCTAAATGGATAGATGTGCATAGTTTTGTGACCTCTTGCTGGCTTCCATCTATTGTAGGTCCGGGTTCTTGCAGGTTTCAGTAAGTCAAATATTTAAATTTAAGATCTACACGAGGCATTACCAAAAATAATTTTAAATCAAAGAAATTCTGAAAAAATGAATTCAGTCATTGAAAAAGCATACATTTAATTTACAGATAAAGCAATCACATTAGTAACCGAATTGAATATTTTTTGGGCAGAGTTCCAAGCGTTTCTGGAAATGAACGAGGGTAAACTCGTGGGAGTCAGATGGCTTAGCGGTGAGGGAGTTGGGCTAGAAATCAGAAGGCTGCCGGATCGAATCCCCGCCATGCCAAATGACGTTGTGTCCTTGGGCAAGGCACTTCACCCTACTTGCCTCGGGGGGAATGTTCCTGTACTTACTGTAAGTCGCTCTGGATAAAAGCGTCTGCTAAATGACTAAATGTAATGTAAATGTAAACATTTTTTTTGACCTGACAAGACCTCGGATGAAAATCTGGCAGTTTTTAAGACGTTTTAAGGCCTTAAATGTAAAGTTCTGAATTCGAGACTTTTTAAGACCCCGCGGGAACTCTGGTACACCATTTGGTTTGCATTATCAACTGAAAAGGCTACATACTTTACCCATACATGGTCAGTGTTGGGGGTAACGCGTGATCAGATTACATTTGTCTGTAACATCACTGTTGATAACTTCAGTAATCGCATTACAGTTACTTGCTTTACTGCGATCTGCATAGCCTTGTTATGCTTGACAACTTTGTCAGTTTTGTGGTACTAAAACGCATAAGAGAGAGATATTGTGTATGTCCTCATTATAATAACAATTTGCATTGATTTGGGCATATATATGGTACATATATTGTTATTTGGCAAGTGCATCTCATGTGATGTTACAAAGTAATCCAAATAGTGTAACAGATTTTGAAGGCTTTCATGTATATAGCAAACAAAATATCAACATCGGTGGTCAGATGGCTGAGCGGTTAGGGAGTCGGGCTATTAATCAGAAATTTGCTGGTTCAATTCCTGGCCCAACAGAACTGGCCCCCATATACGCCACCAGAGCTAACCTGCTAATGCAAGCACATTCTAAGTTTGATGTGATGCTAGTTCAGGAGTTCGATAGTTAATGCGAGCATGCCAATGTTTTTGGCCTTTATTTGAGCGTAAAATATTTTTTCGAGTTTTGTGTAAAATAAACATAGCCGTTTTTCAATTGGTAAAACCTTGTCTAGTGAAGGTGATGTCTTTTTGTCTCAATTTTTCAGCCCCACCCTTACGTTTCTTAGCCTGGCTATTATTTTAAATTCTCGTGCTGTCAGAGGTTGCTGCAGCACCCTCAGCACCACTAGTGCCCGCGGCCATGGGTATTCCCTCTCCACTGAAATACAAAACTTAGCCAGTGTCTTGGCTGAGAACGCTGCCTTTAATGTTCGGTCGCTTGACATGTCAACTAATGCGTCCTCCTGGTTGGATGTCAGATGGTTTGCCGTACTTACAGTGAATGGAAAAAAGGCTGATTGCTTTTTTATGTGCATGCATTAATTTAAATACTATTTTTTATTTGTTAAAATGTTGGCTAAAATATGTTATTTCTAATTGTTTTAAAATGTTCCTTGATTTCTGGAAATCATCTCGCAACCCCCCCTCGCTGTCTAACGACCCCCACTTTGAGAACCACTGGTATAGTTAATCAATTATTGTTCCCATTCTCCATTAGCTGCCTGTATAAAGTGTGAAAAAGGTCAAAGTCTTTCAAGGGGATTTTCTTCACTAGTTGATTTCAGGGGTCCAACATTCAAGTAAGCATTTCTACTTAAAGATCCAGTTAAGCAAATTCCATGATTTGCTTCTCAGTACATAACATACGTGTGAATTGAGTTCCTGAAAGCATGTGCAAAGCGCGATAACTTTGTTGCACTAAAATGTGGAGTTGGACCATTGAACAGTTTCTCTTCTGTTTTCAGCTCAGGTTTTGTATAGGCGGAGCCAAACCACGACCTATCTACGTCATAGCGACCTATCTACGTCAGATCACAGACGGTTGCATTCGGTTACTCAGCTGGTACGATAAAAAGACAAAGTAATTAATACATAAAACACTCAGACTGCAAGTAGGTCTGTTCTGATATCTGCCATTGATTTAGCTAGTGTTGCTGTTGTTGCTAAATTCAATGAATTTGAGGGGGCGGAGATTCAGGTCATTCTGGCGACATGCCCCCCCAGTCTCAAGCAGAGAAGACTGCTGATTTCCTCACGATTTCAAAGCCTTTAACATACTTGTCTGTGTTTTTTTTTCAGTCGAATTTGAATGGGTAGTTCACAACTGTGGTGTGATAAACTTAAAAATTATTTTCAATTCCACTTTACAGGATCTTTAAAATATTTTCAAATTACAATGGATGATACTTTATTTTACATACAAAATTTATTATCTGCACTTTCATAAAAGATGACCATCACCAACATGCAGAACAAAATACAAGTGTGGTCAACTTGCAATTCTTTCAGACAAGGGGGAAATTCCATTAAATAAATCCATGACGATGTTAATGCTGTTGCAAGTGGAAGTTGCAAGATAGTATGTGCTAATGTATGTACCTGGCCTGTTCAGCTCCATGCGGCTCTGAGCAAAGGGATCCTCTCTTGCCTCTTCTCCACCAGGCAGTGGGTTGGGGTTGGCTATGGCACTGAAGTCTGTTATGGTGGCTAAGTAGCGACTGTACCACTCGTTCCTCTCCCCCACCAGACGCATCACCAAGTCCTGCAGCTCCAACAACTTGGCCTGCAGTGGCAGATGTGCAAAATTTTATAGTGAACTGTAATGCTATTCAAGTACATTTTTCCATTATTGCATTTTTATGAGTTGCGCAAATGATATTTCTGTGGTTGAGCAGGTTAGCAATGGATACCATTCAGCTCCCTTTTCTTTAAAAGAGGTGCATGTGTGTATTGGAACCATACTTTCATCTCTTCTTTGTCTTGGGCAAGGATGCTGATGCACTGCTCCTTTTCGATGTGTCTCTGCTTCATGATGGCTCTTTGGTTCTGGTACAAGGCTATGTACTCCCCTATTCACACACACACACACACACACACATTCATTTAGAAACGTGAGAGTGTGAGATTAGGAGTAATAAGAATTTTGTAACATTTTCAACATGAATGCTGTATTTTAACCAGTTGTGATTACAGGAACAAACAATTCCCTCTTATTGCAGGTAAGATGAGCCATGCCACAGCCAACCAACAGAGGACAGGACAACAGTCTTCATCATGTGTTGGTTATAGGGGTGGAACAGTACACTGAAGTCACGGCCCTATTTTGGCCATTTGTATGTGTATCTAAAGGCTGGTTAAGCACTGTAGGGAGGAGAAGTTGGACAGTTTTGTTTGTCTCGTTCCAATGATTGGCGCCCCTGGGTGATGACGTCAGATATTTTTTCATATTTTGTCATTTAGCACACGCTCTTATCCAGATGCGTTATATGCGTTAGCATGTGAAATGTATATCAACTCCCCACCTCCATCAGAGACACAGACTGTCTCTCCACCTTCAAGAGAAGGCTCAAGACGCACTTGTTCCGGGAGTACAACGGTACTTAGGAATGGTTTGCTGAACCAAATGCTAGTTTCCTCAAGGATCACAATGACTCTTGCTTAGAGACTTGTTGCTCTTGTTGGTTAATGGTAGCTGATTCAAACAGTTGTATTCGCTGCGAAATATTCTATTTTAGTTAATATTATTTTTATTTTACTGTTGCTTGCTTTTCTACAGGTACAGTTGCACTTAGAGATTCATGTTGTTTAATTGCAACTTGCTTAACTACATGCTCTTATGGTTTTTCCCTTTGGCACTTATCTTTTGGTTGTTCGCAATGTATGCTTCTTGTTTTGGTTACCCGCAATGCTTTGGGGCTATCTTGTTGTTATTATCAGTGACCTATGCACTTTGTAAAGCTCTCTCTTGGAAGTCGCTTTGGATAAAAGCGTCTGCTAAATGAATACATGTAAATGTATTTCCACTCACATACCCCCCAACTGCTGAACAACGCCGACACATAGTGCTTGTCTTATCCACCACTCTCTCGCCTGTACTACTGTAACTGAATGGGAAACCAAAGTTTTCCCAAACTTGCGAACTTAGAGGCCGGCGGGTCCTCCATCTCTTGTGGGTCGCCACCACTCGCCATACTTGTCCTTAATGCTGCTGGACTTCTCTGACTCACGGCGGCGCCAATCAGAGCTTCAGAGCTAAAGCGGGGCAACAGATTAGGTGTCCCTAAAGAACAGAAGTATCTAAAAGTAGTTCCGCACACATTGATTAATTTGAATGCAAGCGTACAGTTTAGGTTCAATACGAATACATGTACCGTTCCACCCCTAGAAGGTTAGGTGGCTTTGATAGTCTATATTGTTGAAGTGTTTCTGCTGAATCCATTTTTGTTCTTAACCTCATTCATCACGTAAAAAGAAACAGAGAAATGAAAACAGATCAACGCTAGATTTAGGTATGAACACAGCGTGCTGGTAACATGTTGTCATTGATATTTTTGAAGATATCCACCCATTTGTATACTATGGTACTTTGTACCATATTCCTTCGATTAAACGCCGCCCTCAAATAAACAATGCACCAAAAACGAACATTGTGAAAATAAACGCTGCACCAAAAAAATCTGACAACGGTTATTTAATAGGTTAAATTAAAACACTATTTATTACACAAGTAAATCACAAGTGTACTATAATTCCCTTGAAGCACTGGCAGACACGAGTGGCTTTCTTGCTACATGTTTATTTGAAGCTGTTTCTCCAAATCCACCGTGAAAAATAAACCCACAGAATAACGAGAAAATAAAGACCACATTAGCTTAATATGAATATACAATGACATGCGCAGCATGTAAATAATGTTCATCAAAGTGAAATACAGACAAAACATACCTCGTGCAACTTTTTTATTTTTAAAGCTTAAGTGTACGAACGTTTTGGCATGCTGCTTCAGATTTCTTCACAATGTAGACACGCGCGGCTTCAATTTTACACTAAGCTACAATTCAATAAATCTCTCTTAGTAATTAAACGTGGCCCTCAAATAAACGCCACCCTCGAATAAACGCTGCACCAAAAATTATCATTGTGTAATAAACGCTGCACCGTTGAATCGAAGAAATACGGTATATGACTGGTATCAAATGATTAAGTTAACTTGTTACACTTCATTGCAGACTTCTATAAGGATGTTACATGGGAGTTAAACAATATATGGACACAATCTGTTTTGTGCACAGATTGATCTCATAAGCTCTTTGGACACAATTATTTGTGTTACATTAAATTATTTATTGTAACAATTCACTTTTTAATTATTTAGGCACAAATCTTCCTCCATACTTTGTAGCAGCACTCATAGCAAGACTACTAGTGGTTAACTGGTCTAGGTCGCTACCTATTGACTTACAAGCCTTCCCACTAGATTGGAATGGTATACTGAGGCATTTAAATGTCTGAATAAAGAAATGGTTGTCGGTGTCAAAATATTAATCTTAGTCCCGATTGCATTGCTTGTATCCGTGAAAGTGTTCCGTTTGACGGTTTAGGAATTATTTATTTTATTTTTTTCGGAGAAAAGTAAAGCTAACGGTGGCTAACTAGCAACCACGGTCACAAACGTAAATAACTTCATAAAAACATGTGTGATTACCTATAGTAAAACATTAGTTTAGCTTATTAACTTCTGGGAGATAGCTAGCTATCAAAAACAGCAAGACAGCTGCAAAGGCAAGGGTGATAACATTTATTTAGCACTAGCGTTGCTGCTACTGTATCCCTGCCTGTGTTTGCGCTGTTGCTCAGCAAGTAGCCTATCGTGTCGTGGTGTGGGAGGACTGATCGACAAGCGCATCATACATTTAAGACATTTAGCTAAGACTTGCATGTACAGTAGTTAGTCTGGAGCCCTGCTCTGCAAAAATCCTCAGCATTTTTGTTTTGCTTTTCCCTCCATAGTACCAAACTCGTACCGAACCGTGATGTCTGAACCGCGGTATGAACCGAACCGTGACTAAAGTGTACCGTTCCACCCCGAGAGAGGACCTAACTGGGCTTTCAGAGCAGGAGTGGAATCTGCCAGGCAACCCAGAATTAAAACCTCTGTTTTATCCTCATTTAACTGCAGAAAGTTATTTGTCATTCACCTCTTTGTCATCTACACATTCCAATAACACATCAAATGAAGCAGTGTTGTCAAGCCTTACTGGAAGGTAAAGCTGAAAATCATCTGCATAGCAGTGATATGAAATGTTATGCTTCTGAAAAATGAGGGCCAAGGGGAGCATATAAAAGGAAAACAATAAAGGTCCCAAAATAGATCCCTGGGGCACACCAAACAGAGCAGGTGCAGATGACAAGGAACAATTTCCTAAATTTACAGAAAAAGTCCTCTTTTCGAGGTAGGAAGCAAACCATTGTAATACAGTGCGCCCCTGACACCCACCATGTATTCTAGCCATTTAAGAATAATGTTGTGGTCAATGGTCAGATTATATCAACTAACTGAGTGTAAGAGACAGGTTTAAAGTTTGACAGGCAACTCATAGAACAGGAAAGTTGCAAGTGACATGGTTCAGAGGGAACAATGGAGCTTCTAATATCATCAATTTTTGAGTGTTTTTTTTTTTTTTTTTTTTTTTTATCTTCACAAAGCTCAAAAGAGGCCTCAGATAGAATAGTCGTAGTCGGGTTTAGAGTAGAGTCAATCGTATCAAACAGGACTTTTGATCACTTTACGTTATCAGAAATTAATTGAGAAAATACATTTTGCCTTCTTTACTGCTGCTTGATAGTTGAACAGACTTGGGCCGAATCCCAATACTCCCCCTTACCCCTTCCCCTTAGTTTTGCGCGTTCCTGTGAGAGCTAGAGGTGTCCCAATACTCTTTTGGAGCTAGGGGAAGGGCTAAGACTAAGGGGTATACACCCCTTAAAACCAAGTAAGATCGGGAGCTTACTTGAAACCTAGGGCTATGTGAAAACTGCGCGACCGGCAACAATGGCGACCAAATCATCCAGAGAGTCCGATAAATGTAATATTTTCGGCTTAATTAATTGATAAAAAAATTATGACAGTCTTGTTTTGTGTTATATACAGTCATGAACATATATATTTGCAACCATTTTCCTAATTGAAACGTTTCTAAAAATCGCTAGTTTGGTACGCTAATGTTACAGTTCTGAATTGCACAACAGTCCCGCATTTCTTTGACTAGCATGTCTACAGTTCTAAATAAACTCCATTAGCAGCGAATTTCGTTTAATATCAGTGCATAACACTACTTGCTTTGGAGATATCGATATGTGCTAGATGACGTACCTGTAACTAAGTGGCGTCCCATTTCCTAGGGCTATGTAGCCCTTACCCCTTACTTTCGAGGGCTAGGGGTAAATTAAGGGGAAGGGGTAAGGGGGAGTATTGGGATTCGGCCTTTATTTTAAAATCTCAAAAGAAATCTGTAGCCTATCTTTTTGCCGCTTTTCGACACGTCTGAAAGCGCGGGTGACATCATTTTAACCACGGCTGACCAGCAACTTTCATATTTTTACACTTAAGCAGAGCAACAGCGTCCATAGATATAGACGATGCTTTATAACATCTCAGTCAAGCATCAGCATCTGTTTCATTCAGAAAATCATACAAAAAAAATGTTCAGAAAACAAATTTGCAGTGTTTGAATGAATAGCTCGAGAGAGACCTGAAGGCCAAGTAGAAGACGGGAGAAAGCATTCAGATTCAAACAAAATAGGATAATGGTCAGAGACACATGCATCAATAACCTCCAGATTTGAAATAAAAAAAACATGAGACAGAACCAAATCTAGTGTTTGACCCAAATTGTGAGTTGGACCACATACAGATTGTACAAAGTTCAGAGACTGTAGAATAGTTACAAATTCTTTGACCAACGTTTTAGAAGGGCAGCAGAGATGAATGTTAAAATCCCGAAGAACCAATAGTCCATCAGCCCCAGTCACCAGATCAGATAGAAAATCAGAAAAGTGTTGAATAAAATCCCTATTGTATTAAGGGAGTCTGTAAATCAGAGCACATTACGTAGGACCATTTAATTCAACCTTTGGACTTCAAAACTGGAAAAAGTGTCCTTGGGCACAGACTTGCATTTGAAACAGTTTAAAAAAAAAAATTGCAACTCCACCACTGTGTCCAGAGGCCCGTGGAGAACTGAGAAAAGCACTGTCAGAGGTAACAATTGTCGTTGAAATAATAATAAAGTTTTTAATCAATATAAAAATGTAAAACAGCACGGAAACGGCAGCAAAGTATGATGCAAAGTGTTTATTTGAATCCAACACAAAGGATTGATTCCAACAAACGTGAGTAGACCCCGCTTATATATTTACTCTCCATTATTTTGTGATATTTTGTCATTGGTGCATTATAGTTGGTCACAGATGCATTTATGTATTCACACCCGGTTGGTCAATTGTCACAGAATTTACATTGCCAGTACTTTTCCTCTATCTTCCCCTTCCAGGTCCCACGTGATGCCTTGCGGCCCAGCTGCACAGGGATACTGAGGTTAAGGACATAAATCTGTCCCCTGATGTCTGGCGCTTGTAGTTCTCAATATCTGGGCTTTGTAGTCCTTCATGGGAGAGGCCTTCACACATACTTCTCTCTCTTGCACTCAAACTCTATCCATCTGGTCTTCCACATTTGGCCTCTATTTTGTTTTGTTTTAGTGGTAATACTAATCAGTCAACAGCTTTGCATCTGATTTTCAGTAATATAGCATATAAAAGTAATAAAGGTGATTAAGAGGTTCATTTTCAATCATATAATCCATAATCATTTCTCCATCTTCATAATTACAGCAGTGTGATGTTTTTTCTACAACACAATCTCAGCAAGAGGCATCAAATCACCCTGTTATAACATAATAATCGGAGCACTATCAGGTTTGTTTTGTAGATCTGAAATGTAAATGCAGATGATACCACACATGGTATCACACATGGTATCACACCATGTGTGTGGGTTGGGACGAGGAGCTGGATGACGAGGATTATTTGTTATTTTTGTCCAGATACATTTTGTATTTCAATAAATGTTCAAATCTTCAAAGATTTGCACAAGTCATTTGTCTTGTGCTAACCGTCCTGTTATTTTTGACCCCATTCAATGTTTAACGTCTCTAAATATATGATTGTCTTTTGCTTCATTCATGACTTCCTAATTAAATGGGGACAACTGAATAAAAGTTAAATTAACATGATATGTTTTCAATGTTCTGTACACATGCGGTACGCATCGGTGTTCTTTGGATAAAAGATGTTTGTAGGTTTTGCAAGGGACTGACATAAGAGTTTAACAAAACATCCAGCAGGTGGTCTAAACTCAAATTGAGCTTTTATTGCAAAGTTTGGAGATGTTGAAGCGTGATATCTTACTGTCAAGGACATAACTACGTTCCCGGATATGTTGAAAGCATTGATGGTCAGTTTGGTGACCCTGGATCAAGTTAATATCCCCGGAAAAACAGCAGCGGCGAGTGTTTACTAGAGGATAGAAGTGCGGTCGGGTTTGGACAAGGGTAGCGCACGGAAAATGTACTGGCGCCAGCGTCCTTTTACCGGCTCTAGTAAAGGCTAAGCTAACTCTAAAAACTAAAACAATATTTAGCTCGAAAGGTAAGAAGTTAACGCTTAACGTGACATCATTAAATCAGCTGAAAACGAGATATGATAGGTTTTATCAACATTTGAAGTGCCATTTTATCAGAATGTTAGCTAAAAAACGGTCAGGATTGGACACAGTGACACTAATGTTTCCAAGACTGACACTCTGACTCTTATCATTTAATCTGATGGAAGAGCGGCGATGTGATGACCAGATGACCGGGATGGGATAATTATCCTGAGACACAGTCGAAGTCTTCACAAAGGGGTCACGGCGAGATCCACGATGGATGTACCTGTGGCGGCGTGTAATTCCCCAAGCGGCACAGCGGTTGTAAATTCCGCCGGAAAGACGGCAGAACAAATTTAGTCTCTGTAAATCCATTGAAGAGTATTTAAGCACCATTTTTTGAGAATTATCCACACCAAGATCAAAGAACATGCCCCACTACAAACAGTCGAACTCCAGCACACCAGTATGCAAACTATATAAAAACACATTTCAATCTGGATTTACTATTTCACGTTCAAGCGATGAAAGAGTATGGGACTATAATATCCTCAAAATTAAACAAACAACTTGTGGAGGAACTCTTTCTCTCCTCTGTCCGAGGCAGAGGTCTCTGACCTCATTCTCTCTCATCGCCCCACCTCCTGTTCCCTTAATCCTATCCCCTCCCTTCTCTTTCAAACCATCTCCCCCTCCATTATAACTTTTCTTCTCCATGTCCTAAACTCCTCCCTTACCTCCGGCACTTTTCCCTCTGCCTCCAAACAGGCCAGAGTTACCCCTCTACTCAAAAAACCCTCCCTTAACCCTGCCGTCCTCCAGAACTACAGACCGGTATCACTGCTACCCTTCTTCATAAACAATTGAACGTGCTCTATCTAACCAACTGTCTTACTTTCTCTCTCAGAACAACCTGCTTGACCCCAACCAATCGGGCTTCAAGACTGGCCACTCCACAGAGACTGCCCTTCTTTCAGTCACCACTGCCCTCCAGTCTGCCAGAGTGGCTTCGAGGTCATCCGTCATCACTCTGCTGGACCTTTCTGCAGCGTTTGACACGGTTAACCACCAGATCCTGCTCTCCAGACTTTCTGAGATGGGCATCACTGGCACTGCACTCCAGTGGATCTCATCCTACCTGTCGGGAAGATCCTACCAGGTCTCCTGGGGAGGCAAACTGTCAGGCCCTCGCCAGCTCTCCACTGGTGTCCCACAGGGCTCCGTCCTTGGCCCCCTCCTCTTCTCTCTGTACACCACCTCACTTGAACCAATCATCACCTCCCATGGCTTCTCCTACCACTGCTACGCTGACGACACGCAGCTGTACCTGTCGTTCCCCCGACTGATCCGGGGATCTCAGCTAGGATTGAGGCCTGCCTCACAGACATCTTCCCCTGGATGACCGAGCACCACCTCCAGCTGAACCTCGCCAAAACAGAACTTCTCATCATCCCGGCTAAACCCTCCATCTCCCATAATCTGTCAATCACCCTGGGATCTGCAACGGTGACCCCTTCATCCTCTGCCAGGAACCTTGGGGTTACCATGGATGACAAGCTCTCCCTCACGGCCCACATTGCCGCAGTCTCCCGGTCTTGTAGATTCACCCTCTACAACATCCGGAAGATCAGGAGATACCTGTCTGAGCACTCCACCCAGCTGCTAGTCCAAGCAATGGTCCTCTCCAAGTTGGACTACTGCTGCTCGCTGGTCTCCCAGCATGTGCAACCCGCCCTCTTCAGAGGATTCAGAAACCAGCGGCTCGCCTGGTCTACAATCTACCCAGACGCTCCCATGTTACCCCGCTCCTCATCTCTCTCCACTGGCTACCCATCAACGCCTGTATCAGATTCAAGACCCTGGTACTGACCTTCCGAGCAGTGAACGGGACTGCACCCAACTACATCAAGTCTCTCCTGCAACCTTACACCCCCACCCGTCACCTACGGTCTTCCTCAGATAACCGCCTGGTGGTCCCACCGCTCAAGACTGCCAGGTCCCAAAACAAGCTCTTCTCCTGCCTGGACCCCCAATGGTGGAACCATCTCCCCACCTCCATCAGGGACACTGACTGTCTCCCCACCTTCAAGAAAAGGCTCAAGACGCACTTGTTCCGGGAGTACAACGGCACTTAGGAATGCTTGGTTGCCTGTTGTTAGTTTCCTCCAGGATCACAATGACTCTTATTGAGTGACTTGTTGCTCTTGTAGGTTAGTTATAACGAAGTTAAGTCTTGTACTCGCGGTGAAATTTGTACTATGTATTGTTCTTCTACAGTCTCTAGTTCTGCACTTTTTTGTGGTTCATGTTGTTTTAATTTGTAACTTGTATAACTGCATGCTCTTATGGGTCTTCCCTTTGGCACTTGTTTAGTTTTTTCACAATGTATGCTTCATGTTTTGGCTGCTTGCAATGTTTGGGACTACCTTGTTGTTATGATCAGTGACCTCTTTTGTAAAGCTCTCTCTTGGAAGTCGCTTTGGATAAAAGCGTCTGCTAAATGCATAAATGTAAAATGTAAATGTAGAGCAGCGGCAGCCAAACACGCCAGCGTTCGCTCATGACCCGGAAGTGACGCATGTCTTGAAGTGCATGTCTTGTTAAAAACTCTATTTCCACATGTAAATTAAAAACAGCTATTTTGGGCAAACCTTACAGAGACAGAACAAAATGTAGGGAAAATAAACATTTTCACAGGTGTGAAAATGTGTGACAGGTGTGAGTCCTTTTAGTGTTGTCAAGATAAGGCCCCAAGACTACACAACATTTTAAAAAGTTTACATTAAAATGAACACTGATGGTGTTTAGGGCTGGGCGATATATTAAATATTGGCGATAATATCGCAATAATTTTGACTACGATGTAAAATTTAAAAAATATTGTGAATATATAATATAAAAATATATTTATAATGGTCCTTGTGTTGCTTGTGTTTTAAGATCACCGTCTGGCTCCTCTGTGTTCACACACACAGACACCCTTTGTGCACATGATCACAAAGAGCACTTGCACAGGCACTCTTTGCTCTCTTTTTGTCCTGTCACATAAGGACCTCTGCATGAATTGTTCCATGTGAGGTCCATTTTGTCAAATTGCAAGTACCATGTTATGGCAACTGCTTAAATTTGCACTACACATTTTGTACTTTGTAAAAATAGCTGTTCAATCTAAATAGTTTTTGTTGTTTTCTAATGAAGGCAAAAGAAAATCAAGTTTTTTTATTAATTAAATGCAAGTGAAAACATCGCAATATATATCTAATATCGTAAACATTTTGACAATATCGAGATATTCATTCATTTAGCAGATGCTCTTATCCAGAGCGACTTACAGTAAGTATAGGGAAATTCTCCCCGAGGCAAGTAGGGTGAAGTGCCTTGCCCAAAGACACAATGTCATTTTGCACGGCCGGGAATTGAACCAACAACCTTCTGATTAATAGCCCAACTC
The DNA here is from genome assembly GCF_021917145.1 of Hypomesus transpacificus. Classification (NCBI taxonomy): domain Eukaryota; kingdom Metazoa; phylum Chordata; class Actinopteri; order Osmeriformes; family Osmeridae; genus Hypomesus; species Hypomesus transpacificus. Next base: position 4,358,477 of record NC_061081.1, on the reverse strand, counting down.
CCTAACCGCTCAGCCATCTGACCCCCATCTGAGATATCATTTTTTTTTTATGTATATCGCCCAGTCCTAATGGTTTCTCACCTATAGTGTCAGTCTCTCCAGACAGCTGTATACAGCGGTGCTCTAGTTCTTCCATTCTGTCCTTCAGGTCAGCCTTCTCCTGCATTAGGGAGGTGAAGCGCATCTGAAGTTTCTCTGTAGAAACCCTCAATGCCTCATAGACTTCTACTGGGACTCCACCTTCCAAGTCTAGGGAGAAGAAGTGGTGCGGGGTTAAATTTACATCATCATCAAACACGAAATCCTGCATACTTTCTCTTTTTTAAAGGGTTGGCAACCTTCAGAATCAGTATCAGATGACGAGTAATTTCTAGGGCTGTCCCCACTCAGTCGACTAGTCGATTTTCTGGTCGATATACTCTAGGTCGACTAAGATTTTGTTTTGTTGAGCTGCCGTATGGCAGTGTGAGATCTGATTCCCGTTTGTGTCATCATTGCTGAATTAACTAAATGTTCTACAGAAATTGTAGATTATATTATTTAAGACAAATAAATCAACTCAAAAAATATATAATTTAAAAGAAAAGGTGTTACTATTTTCCCTTTTCATTAATCTGCGCTTTGTTTTGGTTTGGTATTTTGCACACGGCACGAGCACAATTGGCTGCAGAACTACAAACTCTGCCATAGCCTACTTTGTCGGCGTTGTTAGTCAAAATGGCAAAGAAATCTGTGGTATGGCAGCATTTCATTAAAGACCATTTACATTTACAAAGTACCGGGTAACTAAAAAAACGTTGAATGCAAACTCTGCCAACAACGGTTTATTTTTCATAGTTCAACGTCGAATATAATATAGCCTACCACCTGAAAAACGTAAGTTGGTCTAGCCCTAACTACTTCACTCATGCTAACGTGCTGGGTTGAAAAAGGAATATGCCTGTTATAAGAATCACATCCAAATTGAATGACATCTTCTCCGGCCAAGACAACAAAATCTTTCTCTGTTGCACCGTTCCCCACTCACCTTCTCGTAAGTTCGCATGCTGCAAGTTCAGGCAGTGATAAGCGCGCTCTGATTTGCATGTTAAACAAACAATATTTTTAATTTGTAGTATATTGTAAGATATACTAAATACCATCGGCATTCGGTTACAACAGGACTGGTGATACGAGTCTTATTATTAGTAGGCTATTAGCGGCTGAATCTGCAATGTCCAGCAGCCATTGAGTCAGATCGCGAACATTTTTGTACGTTTCAAATTCGATTAGTCGATTTTCAGACGTTTTTCAGATGTTTTAGTCGAGTCTTGGTCGACCAAAGAAAATCTTAGTCGGGGACAGCCCTAGTAATTTCTCATTTCCTTTTTCAACCACAATAGGGTGCATTAAGAGCCACAATGGGTGAAAAACTTGAGTTTGAGACGTAACAAAAAGAAACACTGACATAACTTGCCAATAATGTTTTTCATTGCCATCCATCTTTCAAAATAGCAATCACAAAATAGTAATCACACAATTGAGCCCAATCGGCCAGATAATTAAAGTGAAAAACAATTAAAATGCCATGCTCCCCACACCATAAGTTGGATTGACTTGAAATTGAACACACAAGGCAAACTCCAAAAATGCCTTTTGAACCATAAAAATATACCATGATGGATTTTCCATCACTTAGAAAAATTGAATATGTTTCTCAACAAAGGACCAGGGACCAAGGACCATCTTATTTTGTTTTCAAAATACACCAATTTACTTAAAAAGGGGAGTGTTGAGCAAATAAATAAATAGACAACAACTGTTGGGATAATTAACACAAAACTGTATCCACATCAGTACCTGAAACATACGCTCAGTTTCATTCAATTTAATTAGGGTGCACTACTAATGCAAAAAATGTGCATTGCTTAAAACAAGTCAGACTATGAATCAGGCTTTTATTTTTTTTATCTTTACAAAACTTGCAGGATGTTTCATAACAATGTTGAACTATTTCAAAATCTCTCAATGGTGGCGCCACCAGTTCCAATTATATGTACGGATCTGGTGCAAATTTTGCCATAAATCGGTGACATAAATCGCTCATGCAAACATCACCAACTTTGTGGATATTAATGTTCAACTAAGTTTGTAAAAATATCTTAAAATTGTCTAAAATGGGGTGCCAAAAATCAATTTCCATATGGCTTACAGTATAGTATTTTTTTTTGCGTTTATTATAAACTGGGTCTTGTTCTTCTGGAGCTTTTATTTTTAAACTGGGCCTCATTGCTAGGGCTAGTTGCCTAAACTTTGTTTAACACTAGAAGCGCTGAGCCATTTTCCCCTACTTATAGCGCGGTTAGGGGTCAAATGAACTTTCTTCAGACAGGGATGTTGCTACTGACATGTAACGATCGCTCGATGGCACTTCTTGCACGGAGCTTAAGGCAAGGTCGGAAAATTAACTGGCCTTGTCAATCTGTCATTCATGTCCGTGTTGTTAGTTGGTGATTATTTCATTACAATGTTTGTTGTCTATTCGTTCAATCATTCAGCAAAATATAGTTTATTGGCTGAAGGATGTCACAAACGTTTAGATTGGGTTAGACTGCAGTTGGTATTTAGTAGCCCGAAATTATCAAAATTGACTGATCGCGTTGTTGTCCCCACTCATAAGTAGAAACACACAGGGACATCAAACTGTCAATGGTTTAATTAGATCCAATTATACTAGCAAAACATGCAATGTTCTTCGTTTATTTTCAGGGCAAGGTCAAGAAGGCTATTGCAAAAATGAGAGCCAAGTGTAATTAGTTAGGAAATGACATAGGCTTACTTGATGTTACATGCTTAGCCTATTCAATTTTGCCAACAACTGACAAGACAGGCATTGTCTCTGCGCGCTCGCATTAAGTGTGGAATTCCTTTGTAGCAAATCAAACCCAGAAAACGTTGTTGGTTTGGGCTAAGCCCCGAATGTTTACAACGTATGGCTCCGCGCCTGATTAACACTCAGATTGATAAGCAGTCTCAAAAATTGTAGAAATATAAAAAATTATACGAACCCTTTCCGTAATCATGATACCCCCCAAAAAATGTTCGATGCACCCCTAGTCAAAGCAGGCTGCATCCGTGCCAGCTAACATCACAAACCTCACCAAAGAGAAGTTCCAGCCATCACATTAGGGGTGAGTTAATTAAATGTTTGACCAAATATAGCAGGCAAATTTTTTAGTTGCTAATTCTGTACGGCCCCCGAACGATTTTATAAATATCCAAATGGCCCTTGGCAGAAAAAAAGTTATCCACCCCTGCTTTACATCTACGGACTAAATATAATAAATAGGGTAATCTCGGGCATTGCGTTGTGCACAGGATTTCTTCTTTTTTGATTTGGTACACCGCAAATGCATTTTTCAGGCTGTTTGAAAAGGTGCAATATCCATCCCCCATTCTAAGAATTGATTGCGTCGTGTATCAATGCATTTGTTCTTGTGTACTTGCATCATTGTCAACTCAAATCCAGTTCCGAGCATTCCATTCTGAAACTTACAGCTCAAGACAACATGTAATTTAGCTTATTGTTATGTTCACGCACTCTTTGTACAGAATATATACATATATATAATACAGGGCAATCATTGCAAAAGACAGTTCACCATTTGGGATGGATGCCCCCTGGAGTATTATGAAGTGGTCTTAGCTGCTAATCCTGTGAAATGGAAGGATAATAAAGACTGTTTGAGACAGTAGGTCTAAGGGGACTGTTGTTTCAACTCATTGTATTCAGATTGTATTGTTTTAGGAGTGAGCTGATGATAGGAAGGAACATGATAGTTGCATGTCTGTTCTTTGATCAGGAGTTCATTGTGGAGAGAGAGTTGTGACTGACATTTTACTAATTCAATATTGCTGAGGAAGAAAAGATGTTGATAGCCTACAACAGACTATTTTTTATGACCAGCATCACTCTGTCGAAAGTTCGAATAAATTACATTTTGTTGAATGATTGAAGGGCTAGACAACAATCGTTCTAATGAAACAGTCACCGACTATCAACACAAATGAATGACAGATTGACTAAGGCCACTTCAGTTTCCGACCTTGCCTTGGCTGCGTGCAAGAAGAGCCATCTACCGATCATTAGGGACCATTGACCCCCTATTCGTGCTATAAATAGCCGAAGGAAAACCGGTTGTACCGTGATGCAAATCAAATTATATCACGCATGACGTGCCCATAGCTCAACTGGAAGCTTAGGTAAACAAGAAAAAAATATGAGTATTTAGAGATCCTAAACATGTTGTTTATCATATTGAGTGACTTCTTAAACACTAACTTTTGTAATATACAAGAAAAGGAAAACTGTTAAAAAAACACACAAAAAAACAGTTCCTAGCAGAAAATACTGCTAGTATTCTCCATGAGATCGTGTCACAAATGGTCCGCTGAATTTAAAACTTATGTATGGAATTCGTATGCAACCATGACACACTGACTTAACATTGAGCAACACACATTCAATTATCCATTCTCAAAAACGTTCAAGGACTTAATTTATAAAAAATATATTTCTCAACTTTCAATATCTTCGAAAGCCTGTGGAACCCTATCTGTTTCTCACCTGTATGTTTATGATCATTTCTTTGTTTGATGTCATGCCCATAGTCATCTAAACAGTGGTTGTAGTCTAGGTGGTAGTCGTGGCTGTTACTGTGATGTTGGTGCCCTATGCTCAGTTCTGCTGCCTGGTGGTGAGTGTGTAGGCTTGTTTCCTTTTCCAGTCTGCTCCTCATCTCATCCCTCTCCATCTCCACCTGGGCCAGTGCACACCACACAAACTTAGTAGACAGGAAGTGTAAAAAATGAAAAAATAAAAAATACATCATGATTAAATAGAAAAGAGAAAGAAAGATTTTTATACAAGGTGGCTAAAAACCGGATCAATAGGTCCTTAACCCTTTAAGGAGTAGCGTCACATTGTGTGAGCATTTGAAAGAGGGCGCCACAGTGTAACATCCCAAATATGTGATTCGAACATTCAAATTGAATTTTCCGATAACTATGCGACAAACGCTTCAGAATGTACTAAATAGAAGGCTAACAAGTAATACTAACATGGTAGTAGCATTGCTAAGAGTATAATGCTAGGTAACTTAGCCCGGCAGCTAACTAAACTAGCTAGCTACGGTTTAGGAAACATTTCTTGCGCTGTGGGGACGGTTTGAAATATTTGGAACTTTCTCAGCTAGGGTTACACTAAATGTTGGCAATGAGTATATGCAAAACAATGGGTAGCCTGTCCTAACCATCTCTTCCCGGTTTTCAAAGTCCTTTGGTAGGATGATGGAGGAGGACTTCTGAGGGACTTCCTGTGGCAATTGGCTCTCCACTCCGTCTCCTGTGTGGCAGACCCACAAGTAACATTATTTTACTTGTTTATACAGAAAAGTCTCTTTTAAACAAAGTAGACACCCTCTGAATCACATCTCAATGACAATGTTTTAAAGACAACATTGTATTATCATAATGACACAGACAGTAACTGGCCTCTAACCTTGGTCTCTGAGGGGTGTGGCCAAAGTCGAGCTGTTGAGCTCCTGCACTTCTGTCTTAAGCTGCTGGTTGTCTCTAGTCAGCTGTTCCAGAGTCTCCTGACAGGAATAACCAACATCTAAGAACACAAACTGACTCTCACACACACACACCCGCCATGTCATGCATTCTAAGATGGTTGGCTAAAATACACTGAAATCCTCAGTTGTTTGCTCCATGTGTACATTTACATTACATTTACATTTAATCACCAAGCAGACGCTCTTATCCAGAGCGACTTACAGTAAGTATAGGGACATTCCCCCGTAGGGTGAAGTGCCTTGCCCAAGGACACAACGTTATATTGCATGGCCGGGAATTGAACCGGCAACCTTCTGATTACTAGCCCGATTCCCTGGGTGTCAAACTCAGATAAACAGTGGGCCATAATTAAAAACTGGGACAAAGCGGGCCAGATATCATATTTATTGAATTAAAAAAAAAAGGGGGGGGGGGGGGGGGGGGGGGGGGGGGTGCTGGTCGTGTATTGCATGCCACACCATCTGATCAAAATGATCGCATTTGGAGGATAATTATCGTGCATCTGGCAACACTGAGAAGCAGGGTTCTTGCAGGTTTCAGTAAGTCAAATTTAAGACCTTTTTAAGACATTTTAAGACCATAAAGATTGAAATTTTAGACCTACACAACGCATTACCCAAAACATATTTAAATCAAAAGACATTCTGAAAAAAATATGTATGAATGGATTTCATAAAAAAAAAAAAAGCATACATTTAATTTACAGATAAAGCAATCACATTGTAACCGAATTGAATATTTTTGGGGCAAAGTTTGCAGCAAGCCTCGTACCTGGAGCTGGGTAATGCTTGTAACCAACAGCGGAAATCGCTGTGATCTAGCCAAAGGTGCGTTCGACTTCATGCAGCGCGGGCGTCGTCTGCGGCGCTGCATGAAGTCGGTCCATGTCGAACGCAGCTCACATCTCGTTGAAAGTACACTTTCCCATTTTCCACACGTAGCCAAATTTTTACAAACTCTGAGGAAGCGCAGATGTATTTCGCATGCAGGTATTGTAGTTTACACGGGATTTCTAGTTTTATCAGCACGTACGTACCAACACAAATAGGCTATCCTCCAGAAAGAAATACATCACACCGAACCAACGTTCTGAGGGCAGCGTTCTGCTAGTTTTGTTTGTAGCAAAGACTCGCTTTGTAAGCTACGACTCAATACCTTTTTGCTACCTTGTAATAACTTTCTGCAGCCTGCATTTCTGGAAATTAACGAGGGTAAACCTTTTAAAGACCTGACTAAATGAAATTTAAGACCTTGGATGAAAATATGGACGTTTTTAAAACGTTTAAAGGCCTTAAACTTAAAGTTCAGAATTTAAGACTTTTTAAGACCCCGCAGGAACCCTGGATAAAGGCAGTCGACCAATGACAGTGCCCAATACAGTCAGAGCTCACGCAAGAAAGTGGAACGTAAGGGAGATACCCATTCCAAACCTCGTAAGGGCGCAATAGTTTGTGAAAGACCCATAGAAACACAAATATACGACAAGGGAAAATCCTGGAAGATTTTGGAATCCCTGCTGGACGCATTTTTTAGGTCTCGAAAAGAGGACATGTCTGGATCCAGCTCACCTGATTGTAATGAATGGTCGTTATAACAACCCATTTAATTGAATCAGGTGTGTTGGAGCAGGGAAACATCTAAAACATGCAGGACAGCGGCCATCGAGGACCGGATTTGGACAACCCTGAACTATGAGGTTGTTGATCACCATTCCCTCTTGCATGGGAAATGAGAAGACAACTTTTTCATTCTACTCTTCACTCTTAGTATTTTGAGTTGTAAATGAGCATAAAAAAATATGCCACAACAAACAGTCTGTTCCCAGTTTTATAAAGACCTCCTCGCTCTTTAAGCAAACCCTCCCAAAGTACAAATAAAACTAATTGCAAGTGCACAAAAATATTCATTCATCAAACGCACATTCTGCTCCGGTTTTCATTCATACATCACAACTTGGTGGAAATTTAGCGCATGCCAGCGATCGTATTGTCCCACCTGAGTAACGTCCATATTTTCCTGTAAATGGTCACTGCCACCCCAAATTAATATTATTGGGTTAGTAACACTTTCAGGTGTGGTATTTGCACTGGTGGACAATGACAGGGCCATTATTACATTGACGGTTTTGCGCAAGGAACATTTGAAAACATATGACACTGTAGATTTGTATCAGCCTGACTGAAGCAACAGCATCAGTTTAACCTTTAGATGCGTGAGTTCTAAATATTTCAGACGGTCCCCACAGTTGCGCTGTCATTTTTCCAAAACGGTAGCTTGCTAGCTTTAATTGGCTTCCGTGCTAAGTTACCTAGCATAATACTCGTAGCAATACTACGCTAGTGTTACTTGTTAGCCTACTCATTATTTTGAAGCCATACTACAGCATTTGTCACAGTTTTTGTCCATGGGAAAATATTCAATTGTAATGTTCGAATCACATAGATGACATTACGCAGTGGGACCTGCATTTGAACGATCACATATGTTGACACTACTGTTTAATGGGTTAAACCTAATTATACTCATGTTCACCTAATTATTTATGCAAATACATTTCATAACATGCAAGAAGTGTTGAATGATTATAGATCCAATGAAAATGATTCTTATTAAACAGTTTGAGGGGTTCTCTTTGCATAAACAGGTATCTTACATTTATATTTAGTCATTTAGCAGACGCTCTTATCCAGAGCGACTTACAGTAAGTACAGGGACATTCCCCTGAGGCAAGTAGGGTGAAGAGCCTTGCCCAAGGACACAACGTCAATTGGCAAGGCCGGGAACCGAAACGGCAACCTTCTGATTAATAGCCCGATTCCCTAACCGCTCAGCCATCTGACACCCAATATTTCTGTTTGAATTGATCAGAAATTATGTATTTTGTGTGTGCACTGTAGGGAACTAATGTAACATGTGAGAGGTTATATTTGTATTTCTTTTTCACAATGTTATCAACTTGAAGGCTTGTCTCGAGTTTCATCCTTCTGCCATCGGTGTCGCAGTTTCCCCATTTCCACCATCTTCTAACTTCACATCTGTTTTTCTTCTTAGATTAAACATGTCTCCTCAATCTCCACTGTTCTCCATTAAGGTCAGAGGTGAGTTACTTGGAAATAGAAATTAGTTACTGATTACTTCTCCAAGAAAGCAATCCAGGTCCTTTACTGACTACTTATTTTCAAAAGTAATTAGTTACTTTAACAATTACTTGGTTACTTTTCAAAAACGAGAAGAGAGAGGCTCAGGGATGGCATGGTTTTGCCTGAGTTGAATCATGCTAGAAAGTGACTGCGGCGTGTTAGAGCAATATCCCCTCCAAATGTCTGTGCACTTCCCGGCCATGTTATCTCTTGTTGATCTACACAAGCACTGTCATGAGACACGCACACAAACAAAATCACGGTTTAGTAACGCAGCCTGCTTGCAGGAAAGTATTGCGTTACTTCTAAGGCATTACTGCTAAGGCGTTACTGCTCATCACTGGAGGTGACATCTGTTGGCTGAATAATTCCCCTGCATTGATCAACTACTTTGTTTTATCTTAAGACCCACATTTCACATGTGATGGCACAATGTCCTCATCAACATCAACAAACCCTTATAACAGAATACGATGAGGTTGTATATGGTTAAACATTACTTCATCTGAGACTAAATAATACACATCATATTATTCAATAACAGTGAATCCCTCTCACCAGGGTCTGTTCCAGCTGCTTCTGGTTCATCTCCAGCTGGACTTGTCCCTTGGCCTCATTGTGCTGCAGTTGGTCCATTAGCTGGCTGTGCTGCAAGTAGTGTTGGTGCAGCTCCTCCCTCTCAGAGGCCAGGTTCTGGTAGCCTGCAGAGTACTGTTGAAGATAGGCCAACAGCTGATCCCTCTGTTCCTGCAGTGCCTGCGACTCCTTGGACTTGTGATCCAACTTGGGGAAGGGAGAAGAGGTTTTTAACACCAGAAGCACAGAGCCGGGTTTCCCTACCTATAGCGCAGATAGGGGTTGAATGACCCTGAGTCTTCAGACAGGGATGTTGTTACTGACACGTAATGATCCCTAGATGGTGCTTCTTGCACGGAGATAAGGCAAGGCTGGAAAATGTATTGCCTTCGTCAATGTCATACATTTTCATGTTGTTAGTCTGATTATTTCATTAGGAAGTTTGTTGTCTAGCCCTTCAATCATTCAACAACATGTAGGTAAATGTATTGGCTAAAGGATGTCACACACATTGCGGGTTAGACTGCAGTTGGTCTACAAATGTGCAGCCGGACATATTGAAAATGTTATAGTCGGCTGACTGATCGCGTTGTCTCCCCCACTAAAAAGTATAAACACACAAGGACATCATAAACATTCAATGGTAAAATCGGATGCCGTTATAATGGCAAATGTTCTTCATTTGTCAGGACACAGTACAATTATTGCAAACATGAGAGTCATGTGTAATTTGTTTGGAAATTCTAGGATATAGGCTTACTTGATGTTAGCCTACATGTTGATGCTTAGCCTATTTTAACAACTTTTGGAATGACAAGACAGGCAGTTTAGCCTACAGTAGGCAGTGGATAATCATACTGGCTGAGTATGTGTATTTTTGTTTTATGTGGGTTATTAGGTTACTGTAACATTGGGACTTCAATTTCAAGGATGCCGGGTTACACAAGAGCAGTAGCGCATATCAAACGAAAGTTGCATTTGATAGGCCACCTACTTGATTTATCTACTAAAACTTGTCTAACAGATAATAATAATAATATTAACGGCGATATTTTTTTAATGCGTTATTTCGTAATCGTCAAGCAAAACATTTTGTGACTCTGAATTGTCAAAAAAACTCAAAATGCTGGCTTTGGATGCGAAAAACGCAGAAAATGGAACCTGATTCGAACTTTTTTGGGGTGTACAAAAGTTTGAGGCAGTGTGTAAGCGTGATTGACATAACGTGAGGTCTTATTTTATTTTTTTTACATGCAAACATTTTGGACCCGAATTTTGGACCCAATTCTAGATGGCGGACATTATGGGTTCTTGAGCATTTTTGTTCCTCATGAGAAATAAGGCATATGTACAAAGTTTAAGAATTTGGGGACTTATAGACTGGAAAATGCATCACTATGAAAATTGACAAAGTGGGGCATGGCCTGTAGCGCCACCTATTGTCTCAAATGGGCCATTTTTGGTGTGGTAGTTAATAGTGGACTGTAGATTCAATGTCTCAAATTTCACAACGTTTTACATTTCTGTTCTAGGGGCTGCCCTGTAGAAGAAAATCCATGCTGCAGACATTATGGGTTCTGGAGACGTTTTTGTTCCCCATGAGCAATGACATGCATTCCAACCTTCAGACATTTTGGCCTGATGGGGTCAAAATGTCATCCTTTTGAAAGTCACTGCTTTGATGCGTGGTCTGTATCACCACCAATGCTCAGGTCGGGCCCATGCTTTTTGTTGTAGTTTTTTTTTGTGTAAGGCCGAATCCCAATAGTCCCCCTTACCCCTTCCCCTTACCCCTAGCCCTTAGTTTATCCCTAGCTCTTGGCCCTCGAAACTGAGGGGTAAGGGCTACATATCCCTAACAAATGGGACGCCACTTGGTTACAGGTACGTCATCTAGCACGTATCGATATCTCCAAAGCAAGTAGTGTTATGCACTAATATTAAACTAAATTCGCTGCTAATGGAGTTTCCTTAAAACTGTAGACATGCTAGTAAAGAAATGCGGGACTGTTGTGCAATTCAGCACTGTAACATTAGCGTACCAAACTAGCGATTTTTCGAAACGTTTCAATTTGGAAAATGGTTGCAAATATATATGTTCATGACTGTATATAACACAAAACAAGACTTTCATAATTTCTGTATAAATTAAGCCGAAAATATTACATTTATCACTTATGATCTGGCCGCCATTGTTGCCAGTCGCGCAGTTTTCACATAGCCCTAGGTTTCAAGTAAGCTCCCGATCTTACTTGGTTTTAAGGAGTGTATACCCCTTCGTCTTAGCCCTACCCCTAGCTCAAAAAGAGTATTGGGACACCACTAGCTCTCACGGGAACACGCAAAACTAAGGGGAAGGGGGAAGGGGGAGTATTGGGATTCGGCATAAGTGTAGTCCTTAGTTTCATTGTGCCTAAGAAGAACAAAAAATGACCAAGCTGTGTTCGGTTGGTTCAACTTTATACTTCTGGACTTCTGTTTCAGTTAACATTAGCTGTGGCCAAACTAGCCGCAGAAGGTCTTAACAGTCTGCCACCCTTTCCAGAAAGCCTTGGATGTAAGCGCGTGGCTCCAAGCTTGCAGGGGCCTGGATTTGTGAATGAGAATTTGGACCACGCAAAGTGAGGAAAGGAAGGCAGACAGTCATTGGAAGAGGCCCTAGCATTTACCCAAGCAAGCATATTTCAAATATTCACAATAAAGCACATTTTGACCTAACATTTGATTTCTCAGATGTGTGTAATAAACATTGACAAGAATCTTCATATGATCTTGTGATTGAATCGGAGTATCGTTTTAAGACTAGAGGATGTGTAAAGCGTTAGCGTAAAATGTAAGCGTTAATTTTTTTTATTTGGGTGTGCCTGCCAACTGGCAAGGCTCAACCTATATTCTCTCATATATATTTGGGTGTGCTTGTAGTTGATCTGCCTGAGCCCTCTCCAGAGAGACACAGTCGTTAGCTGAGAATTGGTGTTTTAGTCTCTCTGAGTACAGTCGTTTAGCCTCTCACCACCTTGCTAAACCTGTTCAACTCCTTGAATCTGCCTCAATCCCCACTCCTAAACACTTCCTCCTTGTCCAACCTCAGCCTTCTGAGTTTTGCTGTGAACCAGGGTTTGTCGTTGTTGTAACTCAACCTGGTGCGTGTCTGTATATTGCAGTCCTCACAGAAGCTGATGTTTGACGTTACAGCCTCTGTGAGCTCATCCAGACTATTGGTAGCAGTTGTGAACATATCCCAGTACAGTCCAAGCATGCCTGCAGATCCTCCATAACCTCACTGTTTTGATGTCCTCACAGCAGGTTTACAGAGCTTTAGTTTCTGGCTGTATGCAGGAATCAGGTGGACCATGGCGTGGTCAGTGTCCCCCAGTGCTGCTCGGGAGATAGGCTCTACTGACTGTAGTGTAGCAGTGATCCAAAGTGTTCCCTTCTCTGGTTGGGCATTTAATGAATCGTCTGTATTTGGGTGAGATTTCCTTTGTTAAAGTCGCCTAGCACAATAACAAAGGAATCCCGATTTGCTCGTTCCACACTCGGTATCTGTTCGGGAAATACACGTTGTGCCTCCTTGACACTGGCCTGCGGACTCTGAGGCATGTAGACGCCGAACAGGATGAATGAAGAACTTGCGTCGCAATTTATAACAAATTATTCCAGATCAGGAGAACACTGCAGAATCACTGTCACATCTTCACACCAGCCCCTGTTGGTGTAAAAACAAATACCACTCCATACTTTCGATTTGCTGGAAAGCACTGAGTCACGATCCACTCTCACAAGTTTAAACCCTGCTAGTTGTAACGCAGACTCCGGGATCAGTTCACTCAGCCATGTCTTCGTGAAGCACAAAATAGAACATTAATTCAAGTTTATCCACACCAGCAGCTGAAGTTCGTCCAATTTGTTGTTCAGCAAACGCACGTTGGAAAGAAATATCCACAGTAACGCTGTACAAACCCCACGCCAACGAAGTCGCACCAGCCCGTTTACCTCTCCTACGACGCTTCGCTGCGAGGACAAAGCCGAGAGTGGCTTTGACTATAATGTCGGCTAATTCTGCTATAGGAAGCAGAAAAGTGGAAATTAAATCCGTAGTTGTTTCCATGATGTTGAGGAGTTTGTCCCTTGTCAGAGAACTCAGGAAATCTTGGAAGAACACAGAGTTACAAGACAAAACAGCACGCACCAAGGCTGCCATTCGCAGCACCATCTTGGATCAAATAGGTATCCTCTCTGGCTCCGCTTAGGCAAAAGATGGATGACGATGCTGACAATACATTTGTTATTCATGCCCAGTAACCCCTTAACCAATTAAATGTGTGCATGAGTGAGAATGTGTGTGCACCCACCCACCTGCTCCTTGAAGTTATGCAGGTCTACTTGCAGCTGTCCCATTTTTTTTGCCAGCTCCTTTTTGACATGCTGCTCCGATTGGATGGCACTAGTCAGCTCCATGTTCTCATTGGTCTAAGAATTGGATCACAGGAAAAATAATATAATAAGTATGTCAGGAAATACATAAATTAAGTGGTGGGGGGTAGAGATAAAAACCCAAGACGCTGACAGCAAGCACACCCTATAACTGGTGTGATTGGTGATTGTTGTTCAGGTGTTACTTGAAACAGCTAGCATAGAAAATACTTTCTCAGGACTAGGTGCAAAAAAATATGTACTAAAGCAGTTTATTCCAAGTTCCACAGGTTTGGGTAATCTACCTTTACAAAAATTATTCCTAACCAACTAAGTAAATTAACTAGCACTGCTACAACTATGGTAAAAAAGCTGTGTTGCTCCACCGCTGACAAAATGCCACATTCAAATTCTCACTCCAAAGCGTGTGAAAGAGCAGTCAGCCTGTCTTAAAGGGACAGTTTTTATGGCAGCTGTAGTTCGTGTGTGTGCTTGTGTTTAGTTTAACACTTACAAATAATGCAAACCTGAAGTGTGTGTTTATGTATATGTATCATATAACTTTAAATTCAAATAAAGCATTGTTATGTCTGCATAGGTATCATATAACTTGAATTTACAAATGAAGTAAACCTGAACTTGAGACGATGTTTCCCTTCCCTGGAACAGATTTTATGTTCCAATTTTGGAGGGCTGGCGCAGTCTTGGTGTCTAGGGCTACATCAAATACCCCTTTTTGTCTGCTAAACTGATGCACTAGTTCATACTTGACTGGTGAAGACCTCACCCTTACTGTTATTTTAACTGTTAGATGCTCCTCTGCATTATCCAATTCCTGCTCACTTCTCTGTCCCCCCTCCACACCTCCCCTTTCCTTTGATGGACAGCAAGAACGTTCCTGGTCCCTTCCCTTCCTGTCCATTCATCTACCTGGCTGTCCTGTCATGCTGCACCGATCACACAACGCTCTGGCCAACACTGCTTAACCCTTGTGTTATCTTTGGGTCATTCTGACCCATCAGTCATTGTGACCCATCGTCGTATTGCGACAACTTTACCGCATACAAAAACAAAGTGAAGCATTTTCTTTTTGGGCTGTCTTAGAACCCCCAAATTGCGAAGGTTCAAATAATTTTGTTGTTGTTTTTGTATTGGGTAAAATTGGGTACACACAACGATGGTTCGTTATGATTCTTTGGGTCATGTGACCCGAAGGCAGCACAATGGTTAAACTGACATTCGCCGACTTTGACCTGAGTTGAACTTTTACTTTCTGTGTTTCAACACCCATTGGCACTTTTCTTGATGTATGACTATTTTTAGGCTGTGTTCTGCACTTCTCTTTCACCAATCGTCTCTGGAGGAGGGAACCCTCACTAAATTGCTCCTCCTGAGTGTAGCAGAACCAACAGACAAACCACGTACCATCACACCTTTTCCCTACCCCCGACAAGGAGAAAGGGGGTTTCCCCCCTGGTCCTTAACTCCCAGAGCAGGAGCTTCTGGCCTTCCATGGGGTCAGAAGGTAGACCAGAATGGTCTTACAGTATGGAGACAAAGGATTTTAAGGAAGAACTAACTTTTCTGGATTTACAAACATATTCTCAAGGACTACATGGCTCATGGACACTATTTCAATGACAGTAGTTGATGTGTTATAATGTATGCTTTCCCTTTAATGCTGTGTTGATGTAATTTGATGGTTTAATGTAACTTCCTTTCCTGTTATGATCTGTGATGATAAATCAGTCAATCTTGATATCAAAATTATCTTAATCTACAAACTAAACAATTTATTAATATTGTATTGTTATATACAGCATACAGAAGCATAAGCAATACATGAACATTCGAAATAGCTGAACTCAAGTTATCAACTGTGTTGCTCCACCGCTGATAAAATGCAGGGTTGCCGAGGTTGTCGGTGTCCCTGGTGTGTTAAATTCAGTCTCGTCACGTAAGCTACTTATGTAGCTCTAACTTTCATCTGTGCTAACTGCATACTACCGTAGTCTAGCTGGTCTAGTTCACCCGGCACACGATTGACATTCAACGTTGAAATGCTGGTTGGCAGTCACTCGCTAGCCATACAGTAAATGTTTAGTGGCTATAACCTAGCGAATGACTCTGGAAAAATGTATGAAGTAATGTACTATAGCCTAGTTGACAAGATCATGCAACATCTAGTCAGCGTATCTGATTCCTTGCATCGTGCCGTTTAAAAGCGGTATTTTGATCGAGACAGGAGCACCTATATTTATATCAATAATGATCGATATTGTAAGTACATGAACCCATGTCGGCACACTTGTCCATGACACCGTTTTACACAAACTACAACAGTGACCTTAGAGAACTACAACTCTGTATTAACTTTTGTAACACGCCCCCGAGCGTGGTGAACTGTGGGAAGGCCAGCGGTGCAGAGCGTAAAAAAATGCTGCAGTGTGAACGCACCGTTAGAAGGTCACACACAACTTCAATTAGAAGTTAGAAGCTCATACAGTTATATGATCTGAAAAGAAGTCAGAGTTTTCGGTGAACTCATAACTCATGGCTCAGTAACTGGCCACACAATTCTCACAGTCTTAACAGACAACCGTTTTACAACTTGTGAGAATTCATACAAGTGTAGTGGATCACCACACCCAACCACGTCACACCAACAGTATGCTGATCACATTACCAAACGGCCATACAAAGAACAATTGAATGGGGGACCTCTCCACTCTGCATGGAATGGCGACTTCTCTCTCAGAAAGAACTTCAAATGGTTTGTCGTAGATTACACATCTCCAGCCATCATTTGTTCTCAAGTTTGTGGTGGGAATTTAGACAAATAACATACCTTGCCAGGACTTTTGGTTTGAAGGTGCCTTTTAGACTTTTAGGTGAAGTTCTTCACTTCACCTTTACAACAAGAGTAGAAGGTGGACAAATATGAGAGGAATATTTGTGAACTGTTTGCTACTTTGTTTTGATGCTGTGCTTACTGTAATATTAATTTTAATAACTACTTCCGGCAAAAATAACCAAGTCATCCATGGAATCTGCGTGAAGCTGGCTCGCCAGGCTTCTCGTGGGATTCAAGATGAGTGATTTCAACACTATGATTCTGCAGTACCCAAACCACAATTGTAATTGTGACCTGACAGATATTGTGATGCAGTCTGCGCTTTGACTAGATATTCTTGAGCCTCGGACAAGAGCAGGCTTCAAACTCACATTGAAAAACCTTGATCAAACTTAACTATTGCTAATGCTTTTTCCCCGTTGCATTGGTGTGAACTAAGTTACCTTACTTAAATACATTATTTGTAGATATATTTAAGTGTGCGTGTTAACTTTTGTTATGATCATCTCTACACTTACAACTAATTAATTCTTTCAGAATGCTGATTATTACATATTAAATACAGGTTACCTTTATTAACCTAAACCAATATCAAGGTGATGCCCCTATATACTTAATTTATAATTCAAGTATTAAGTTATCTACCATGATACACAGGAGAGAAGCCAGTCAGTTGAGTTTGTGGCAAAACCTTTTACAGTGCTTGCATATTGTTCTGTCTTTTAGTGCATAGGACAATTCATACTTTACTGAAGTGACACTCAGATAATTAGTTAAAACATTTCAAAATACACCTGCATTGTTTTGTCATAAAATCTTTCTTTAAAATATTGATAAAACTTGTCTTGTCTCGTTCTTGTGAACCAAATATTGTGTATTGTCTCGTCTTGTGAGCTGAGTGCATCGCCGCTTCCTTAATTATTAGTGAATGTGACTAAAGTGGCTCCTACAACTGGCAAACCAAAAGTGTTTTGTTGAGAAACTTTTAGAAATAGCTCTAAATTGTAAGCTCCTCAGACCCTACTTTCAAGTAACTACGGCAATGACCACAGTGACAGTGTCAAAGTGTAATCTTTTGATAATCTATCGTTCTTAAATTTGAGTTTATGCATATGTGACACGGTCCAGTGAAAAGGGGCTCGTCAGCATAGGTCACTTCTCGCAGTTTTTTACAGATTGTGAAAGTGCAGATGTAAGCTTTTGAATGATCTGAAGTACATAAAAACCGGGAAATGGTTGATAAGCAAGACATTAAGCATATCTGAATGTTGGGAAACCTGGAACGCTTCAGCAGAGAAATCCCCCTTGAAAGATTCTCGACCTTTTCACGCCTTCAGACAGGGTGTGATTGTTTTAGTGTTAATCATTAAGCGCCGAGCACCATTTCATTTCACTGCAGAAAAGAGAAAAATATATCAAATTCCATCGTCCTGCTTTCTTGACTTATCTTAGATATGGGTGTTTTATCACCCAGTATTTTATTTATTTAAAATCACATACAGAAAAGCTAGTTTAAAGCTCTTTTCCTCCCGTTTCCGTTCAATTGCTGCCGGATTCAGCCATTTTCCCCTGCCTTACAAGGCTGTGATTCACTTTTCTATCAGCAGATGTTGCAAAGGTTTCCTTGCACAAATATGTAATTCAGACTGTTATAACCTAAATAAGATTTATATGAATAGCAAAATGTGTAGGCCTATCCCCTATGCAAAATTATGATAATGTAATTGCATTATATGAAATTAATTTGCTTACTAATTCGCTAGAATGTTATGCGTTCCCGTTAATTTCTATTGAGTGCTCAGTGGGGTAAGCGAGAGAGCGAAACGGACCGTGCCATCTTTCCAGCTCCGGCTTGTCCGACCTTGCTCAAAATTAGCGAAAATCATGCCATCACTGTATAGTATTCCTTACGCTTGGCTGAAACAACAAACTTTGTTTTTGCTTCGTGTTTTGAGTATGATTGCCAACACATTGTATTGGATTAAGTAAACTGTAAACTTGAATAGCTGGCTCCGTTATTGTTCTCGCCCCGGCAAAGAAAGCTATAGTTATTTTGCTGACCAAAATATTCCACAACGCAGACTTACCGTAGCCTACTGTCAACTTTCGATTCGAACAAAATGTCTTCATACTGCCTTCAATTTAACATTAGTGTAGAAATGTGGCCAGCAACCTACAAAACTGTTATTGTATGCCATTGTTGTGGTGTTAACTGACAATGTTGCATAACCATAACAATATTGTGGTTGGAAGTTAGTTAATGTATTAATCTTCATTTTGCACCAGACAGACATGTCAAAAGTCTATTCTCACACCTTACCATAGTATAGTAAATGCTTTTATCATGTCATGAATTTAAGAATATTTATAACAAAAAAATCTAATCTGCTTTAAAAAAAATAAAAATAAGGGGAATAAACTACATAAACAACATTTCATGTGTGTGCCCACCATATGGCCACTTGGCAACAGCAGGGCAGACAACTGTAGATTATCAAGCCCTTTCTCCCTCTGCTCTGTCGGCTCAGGTAAATCGACCATAGTTCCGGGCAACTTTTCTTGAAATAAACAAATAAATGGGGTACTAGTTTACCCATATTGGATTGGTTTCAAACGTAGCAAAAATCTTCTATGAAAAAGCTAGTAGTATGAGCGAGGTTCAAGCATAGACATTTTTTTTGGGGTGGAGATGGTGACTTGAGTTAATAGAATAAAACCGACCGGACGAGCCGGGTACCTAATCAGAAATGCAATACCACCAACATCCACTGGAGTCTTTGCCTCAAGCCGAGGTGGGTTTTCTCCTACGTATAGCGCCGTTAGGGGTCTAATGACCGTTGAGTCTTCAAACAGTCTTCAGACATTGTTACAGACACGTAATGATCGCTTCTTGCACGGAGCTAAAGGCAAGGTCGGAAAATGAACTTGCCTTTGTCAATCTGTCATTTATTTCCGTGTTGTTAGTGATTATTTATTATTATTATTATTATTACGTTTGTTGTCTATTCCTTCAATCAATCAGCAAAATATAATTGATTGGCTAAAGGATGTCATGTCACACACTTTACTGGTTAGACTGCAGTTGGTCTATAATTGCCCGAAATGATCAACATTTTATTGTCGGCTGACTGATCGTGTTGTTGTCCCCAGTCAAAAGTTTAAACACAGGGACATCATAAACATTCAATGGTCTAATTAGATCCAGTTATACTGGCAACAACTTTAATGTTATTCATTAATTGGCAGGACACATTGCAAGAAGGCTATTGCCAAAATGAGAGCCATGTGTATTTAGTTTGGAAATTGTATAGGATTACTTGATGTTACATGCTTAAATAGCCTACATAAAACCACAATAAATGTTTTTAATTATATTAAATTATCCACTGTATATTATACAATGCCTGTTGTCATTCTGAAAGTTGTTAAATTGAATAGGCTACTGTAACATGCTGCCTACTGTAACATTGGGACTCCAGTTCCATGTGTGGATGGCGGGTTACGCAAGAGCGGTATTAGTATAAAGTTTTGTATAAAAATAAACTTGCATTTGATAAATCAAGTAGGTGGCCTCTCTAATATAACTACCCTGACAGATCATTTACGGTGCGTTCACACTGCAGCGGGGCGGGCAGAGCGGGGCGTCGGCTTCCAATTCATTTTCAATGAAACCAGGCGTTGACGCCCGCGTAGGGCATTGTGGGAAGGCGAGCGGGGCGTCGACGCTCGAGTAGGGCATTGTGGGAAGGCGAGTGGGGTGGCGAAAGTTGGATTTTTCTCAACTTTATGTAAATGAGGAGCGTGAAAACGCCAGCGATGGCCAATCGGGTTGGTTTCTTGTTTCTTGTAACGTAGCAACTGTTGGTCATGGTAAAAATTTCTAGGTTTGACAATTTCAAGATGGAAGAGCAACTCATCGTAAGCGTGTCTTCATACCCAGTATTGTATGATACGTCTATGTTCGATTACAGAGACGTAAACAAAAAAAATGATGCCTTGCGCAGGGTTGCTGAGGTTGTCGGCGTCCCTGGTGTGTTGTATTTTGTACTTTAATTCAGTTTCTTCACATTACGTAATTTTCTTCTGTGCTAGCTGCATAGTCTAGCTAGCTCACCCGGCACACGATTGACATTCAACGCTGAAATGCTGGCTGGCAGTCACTCGCTATCCATACAGTGAATGTGTAGTGGCAAGTCATAATCTAGCGATTGATTTGCAGAGTTTTCGAGTAATATAATAAAAGGTTACACATGGCCGGCGGCGCAGGGCGGTAAAAAAGGTTGCAGTGTGAACGCACTGTTAGAATCTGTTTTGTTCCCTTTACATCTACAGACTAAATATGAAGAATAGGGAAATATCGGTCATTGCATTGTACACAGGATTTCTTCTTTTTTGAGCTGGTAAACCGTGAATGCATCTGCGATACTGTCAAAAAAGTTGAGGATGTAACCTTTTATTCTGTATAAAATGATGCTGTGATTAGCCTTGTGTGTAGAGAAGCCACCCCCAAATGAAACTGTAGGCAAGGTCCAGGCTTAGGTAACATACAAGACAATTATCTTGGGGCTGAGGACTAAGAAGAGTTGGGGTTTGTTTGTTTAAAGGAGATACTGTTTGACAGAGCTAGAAAGGAGACTCAGGTCGGGTGACTGTTAGCTAGTGGGGGTAGGGTTGATGTTGTAAATGTCCACTGCAAGGGATGCAAACACGCACGCACACATCCGTGCAAGGTCTATGCAAGGGAGCCAATGAAAGGAGAGCCATGTGACAGTTGTATGAACCAATGACTGAAGAGCGGTTTTGTTTAAATAGGTAGCTATTACAACAGAGCTAGCAAGCTTGGTAGGTCTCACCAGTTTGACAAAGCCATTTTGCAGCTCAGCCAGTTGGTCCTTGAGTGTGCGGTTCTGTGCTAGTGCACGACTGATGGTGGCCTTGTCACTCTGCACGTCGTCCAGCATTCGCCGACGGTCTTCCGCCTCCCCTGCCTCCTGTTCTGCATGCCTCTCCAGCTCTGCCACACGCTCCTCCAGCTCCAAGCACATATGACTGAGCTGCTCATTGTCTCGCAGCTACCGAGGCAGAGGGGAAAAAGAGAATTGTATGAAATTGAGGGAACAATATCTGGGAGATGCTTGTAATGATGGTATTTTAGCACTCACTATAAAAGTGCATTTTAGTTGTTTTGTCTTTGTAAGAAAAGGCGAGTAGACTGCAATAGTGTGTGTGCAGGGTTCAACATTAAAGCTGGCCCATTAACATCGGGCTAGTAAACAAAAGTAGTCAGTTGCCCGTGCGGGCCAGTGCTCAAATTCCCCATTTAAATGTATAGTATCGGTAAAAATGTTTGGCTTGTCACTTTTCCTGCTTCAATTTGTGCTTATTCTCGTATAAAAATGCTTCTGTACCCGTCCTTATCCTACCTTCGTGTGTGACACTAACGGTGTCGTCTTTTTGATCAATCATATTCGATGGCACGTCTTTTTTGACCAATCATTTAGCATTTTAGAACGGGACTCAAACATGGCATCTCGACTGAAAAGTTTAATTTTTGCGATGTACCTAGCTAGCCATGAATTAAATTGTTTTACTTGGGCTACTTGCTGGACAACATTGTCAGTTGGCAGTTACTTTAAACTAATTTCCAGCAAACTTAGGTTAAACAGTCTTTCTAAAATACATCTGAGGATTTACCTTTTTTGGGTATACTTTTATTTAGCCTAGCATAAACTAATTTCCTATTCCAGCTCAGATAAGGCCAAAAGTGTATTGTTGATAACAGCAGCTGACACAGTAGTTGAATCAGTTTGTTTCGAAGGGTTTTCTTTATGGCTAGATAGCAGAAACTAAGACAATATAAAGTGGGTACTTTTTTGTGTGGAAATGCTGTAAGTTTGATCTAGGCTACATGATAATGAATTAGGTTAACGTGTTTACATTCTATTCTCTTGATCTCTTGATAACGCATAATAAACGTTGTCAATGGTGGTCCGATACAACAGTTTTAATGCTGTTTATGCAGTGGGAAGAGACTGGATCAGATAAGTTCGTGGTCTCGTGGTGCAAGGCCTAACACACACAACCATAAATCATGCTTTTATATAGGCTAAAGCAGCACATAATGATATTGTTTTGATTCAGTCCGGGGTAGTAGATTTCAGACCAACACATACTGTCAGTGACAAAAAAGGTTTACGTTGAACCCTGGCGTGTGTGAGAGAGTAGGAGAGTGAGTGGGTGTATTCCTCACTTGAGCCTGGTACTGTATGTCAAGGACTTCCTTTTCCTGCTGTAGGCTGCTCAGAGCTTCCTGTAGGAACAGTTCTCTCTTTGAGGGCCCCTGGGACAGTGGGTCTGCCTGGGCCTTGCCTTGCAAAGACTGCTCCGCTGAGAATAAGGCAAACAGTTTCTGTTATTTTAATTATTTCATAAAGGTTATACACTCCATAACAAGCTTTACAAACAGTCCATTGTTAATGGCCATATTTTATTTGAATCTCTTTCATTCTACCTGGATAGGTTTAAGAATCTCTTTTGAAGAGTAGACCAGGCAGAAATGGTATCTGGTTTATTTAATATTACTGTGACAAACGGAAGGATCAAAAGGATGATTGCATTTCCATTCCTAAAAATTAGGTCTCTATAAGACTTCAAAAAAGGTGTGCTCGGTTGTGTAAAAAAAACTAACCTAAAAATGACCAAAAAATAATATATTAAACACAACACATTGCTGACTACCAAATGTAGTTGGTGGATTAAAGGTCATACATGTAGAATTATTTAGCTCCACAATGGTAGCCTCAAGTTCCTGGACCTGGTTGATTCTCCTGTCTCTTTCCTCTGCAACTAGGACCACCTGAAAAGTACGCACAGACAAACATCAATCGAATTGTTTAACACATACGGTCAGTATGTGTTATGGCTGAGAGGCGTTTTCTCCGAAAGTTGCATTAGATGACCTGAGACAGCAATTGTTCAGTCTTGTCCTTCCAAACTTGGCCTTCCTCTTGGATCTTCTCATTGTAGCGGTCTCTCTCTGTTTGTAGCTGTACCACTGACTCCATCAGCTTCACAAAAACAGATTTATTCAGAATTTTCCCTTGCCAGTCTGCTTGAATTCAAGTTGAATACACAACTGCCAGTTGTCACAGGGAAGCATGTAACAGAACTACACATTCACCAGGACTATGTTATTGAACGGGATTGACAGACCACTATCATACTGTAAATGGAAGAAAAAGGGCATACTGATACGTCTGACTTCTCGGCAGGGGCGCATTATAGGGGGGAAAGTTAAGACGATTCTAAGGGCCCCTGTCTGACGGGCCCAAAACCAGGTAAAAACTCATATGAAATTATATATATTATATATCATACAAACCATCATCGAGTATATACAGTGCCCTCCAAAAGTATTGGAACAGTGAGGCGAATTCCTTTATTTTTGCTGTAGACTGAAAACATTTGGGCTTGACATCAAATAATGAACGTGAGACCAGAGATCAACGTTTCAGCTTTTATTTCCAGGTATTTACATCAGGATCTGATGCACAACTAAGAAAATATCACATTTTGTTTGAATCCACCCATTTGTCATGTGAGCAAAAGTATTGGAACAGATATACTTAAAACATATTTAAGTGAATAAGACTTAATATTTAGTTGCAAATCCTTTGCTTTCAATAACTGCAGCAAGTCTGTGACCCATTGACGTCACCAAACTTTTGCATTCTTCCTTTTTGATGCTTTCCCAGGCTTTCACTGCAGCCTCTCATTTGTTGTTTGTTTTGTGGGGTTCCTCCCTTCAGTCTCCTCTTAAGCAGGTAAAATGCATGCTCTATAGGGTTTAAGTCTGGAGATTGACTTGGCCAGTCTAATACCTTCCATTTCTTGCCCCTGATGAACTCCTTTGTTGTTTTGGCAGTGTGTTTTGGGTCGTTATCTTGCTGCATGATGAAGGCTCTGCCAATCAGTTTGGTTGCATCTTTCCTTAAATTGGCAGACAAAATGTTTCTGTAGACTTCCGAGGTCATTTTGCTGCTGCCATCATGTGTTACATCCTCAATGAAGATTAATGAGCCCGTCCCAGAAGAAGCCATGCAAGCCCAAGCCATGACATTACCTCCACCGTGTTTCACAGATGAGCTTGTGTGTTTGGGATCATGAGCAGTTCCTTTCTTTCTCCAAACTTTAGCCTTTCCATCACTTTGGTAAAAGTTAATCTTTGTCTCATCAGTCCATAAAACTTTGTCCCAGAATTTTTGAGGTTCATCTCTGTACTTTTTGGCAATTTCCAGCCTGGCCTTCCTATTCTTCTTGCTAATGAGTGGTTTGCATCTTCTGGTGTAGCCCTTGTACTTTTGTTCATGAAGTCTTCTGCGAACAGTAGATAGTGATACCTTCACTCCTGCCATCTGGAGGTTGTTGCTGATCTCACTAACAGTTGTTTTAGGGTCTTTCTTTACAGCTCTCACAATGTTTCTGTCATCAACTGCTGATGTTTTCCTTGGTCTACCTGTTCGACGTCTGTTACTTAGTACACCAGTAGTTTTCTTCTTCTTCAGGACATTCCAAATGGTTGTACTGGCTATGGCCAATGTTTCTGCAATGGCTCTGATTGATTTTCCATCTTCTCTAAGACTCACAATTGCTTGTTTTTCACCCAAAGACAGCGCTCTGGTTTTCATGTTGTTTTCACCTCTGAATACAGTCTGCATAGACAAAACCTATCTTACCCAATCTGAACCTGAGTGTAGACATTCAGTGGTATTTATTGATTGAATAATGTATGTAATAGGACACACCTGGGCAACAAAACACACCTGTCAGTCACATGTTCCAATACTTTTGCTCACGTGACAAATGGGTGGGTTCGAACAAAAAGGTGATATTTTCTAATTTGTGCATCAGATCCTGATGTAAATACCTGGAAATAAAAGCTGAAACGTTGATCTCTGGTTTCACATTCATCGTTTGATGTCAAGCCCAAATGTTTTCAGTCTACAGCAAAAATAAAGGAATTGGCCTCACTGTTCCAATACTTTTGGAGGGCACTGTATATATATTTCAAATATAATAATACAATTAATGATCTTTGTTTTTACTCGTTTGGCAATAAAAGTTAAATATCCCCATTGACCAAAAAGTAAACATCCATATTGACCGACCACCCCCCATGTAGCGGCATGACATGGTCTGTTCCTTCCTTAGAGCACTTATCACTGACGGTGTTTAGTTGCAGTCTGTAGATGCGCTAGTCGCCAGAATTAGCGATCACAATGTTGCCTAGTAAACATAAATCTGGTTATCTAAAAAGGGTCAGAGAAAAAAGAGAGATGAAAGACAAATGAGAGGTTTTCAATCTGTAACCCAGTTTTTTCACCAAGAAAGGTGGGTAGCCAGTAGTCTGTGGTATAAACCTGTTGGCTTAATGTCCATAGTAAAATAAGGTAGCTAGGTACATACTAGTGTTAGTCTACATTTCATCAACATTTAACTAGTACACGGAAACGTTTAGCAAGATATTCATGTTAAATCATTGTCCCGACTCCCTGCCCCTTTTAGCAGACTTAAAAACAGATGAGTCAGCAGCATCCCAGTCTCCCCATAACTGTACCCCTCAGTGAAGGAGAGCAACATTGTGATAGCGACATGCCAGTTAGCATCATTCCAGGGAGTCTGTGGGGATTTCTGTCTCTTGCTCTTTTTACCATAACAAAAAAGAAAAAAATATTTATTAATGAAAGAAATTCAAACTAATCATTTTCTCACAATGATCATTATGAAATAATCATAAATTAAAAAAAAACTACTGTCTGTACTGGATGCTAGACAGTTGGGAACAGTGAGTAGCTTACCTCAGTCTGCATGTAAATTACAGGCAATATTAAAATAATCCAGTTTGATATGTTCATTTAGTGTGAATTATGGCTGTTAAATGACATCATAGATGGACTTTATTATTCCCATCATGAAAGGTAATTTATTTGAGAAGCTTACACACACACACACACACACCCAAAAAATCTATTGGTTCTAATGTATGTAATCAAGTGGTGTTGATACAGAACTGTAGGTAATTTGGGTCAATGTTCTGTAGTGTTAATGTCATTTATTGGTATTTGGCATATTTTTATATATACTGTATATATGTATACATATACAGTATATACGTATATATCACATGCATTGTGTACATCCAACAGAGCCAGGGCCCTCTCAGATAGAGCTAGAAGGAGGAAGAAGTGTGGAAGCACAGGAAGAAGGGAAAGACAGTTACAGTGATGATGAGGATGAGAGATGCATGGTGGAAGAAGACAGAAGTCATAAAAAGGATGTTGACCCAGGTTTGTGGCCAGCAGATTTGACTGACAGGCTCGCACGCGTGAGCAAGCTAGTTTGCCATCTAGTAAGAAATTACTATTGATATTGTATGAATAACCCGTTGTTAGCAATCTTTGGAGTAGTTTAGCAGCACATGGAATATTATTGCTGTACTGTGTTTACAAAAAAGAATAACAAAATTTGCTAGCCAATCAGTTGAAAGGATTCTGGTCAAGGGACCAGCAGCAGCCAGGGAGCTAAGTTAATGCGTAGGCTGAAGAACTCATAAAAACTAATTTCATTTGGTTTCAATAATTCCAGATTTTCTGTCTTTATAAATCAGAGGCCAGCGTAAAATACCCACAGTAAGGTAATGGGAGAGGTGTCAATCCTCATTGTATTGACAGGCTTCAAGTGACATAGTATCACGCACAGATTTATTTTCAACCCACAGATTTCCCTCTTGTTCACATGGCCCCTTTTTCATACTTTGTGTTGTTCCTTCTTTAAGATGGTCATCAACTTTGGGTGAATTACATAACCTTAGTTGTATAGCAAGTTTGCATTAGGTTGCTAGTTAGATTATTGCTACATTTGAACATGACATGAACATAAAGGTGAGAGTATGTTTACCGTGAGGTTGCAATATTTCCCTGTTAAGATAATTTCTCAAGTAATGCACAGAGTCGTCGGATTCAAAGAAAAGTACAATAGTTTAATGCTTGCCAGCAAGGAGACAAAGTCTGATCGCAATACAAAGTTTGTGTGGTTCACAAATTATCATGTGAGACCATTTAATGGAGAGAAGTCCCCTCCTCTGCATACCAGCTGTCAATATGTTCGATCCCAGGGACAGTGTGTGCGTGGAAACTTACTGAGTTCTCTGACCCTAGGCTTGACAATATAGTTCACTCAACACAGAAACACATTTATAGCACCTCTAGTATGATAATGATCAGCCTAGGTCGGTTTGTTTAAGTAAGCCTAGTGTTATCTATAAGTCATGTGAGGAGGGGGTTCTCTGCTGGCAAGGAATGCTAGAATCAGTATTTTCAGGATATAATCAGAATCAGAATGATTATATTCGCCATGAATGTTTGCACAAACAAGGAATTTACTTTGGCAGGGAGGTGCATACATTAAACATATAGGAATATTGAAACTTAAATATGTGGACTAACTATACAAAAGGAGCAAAGTCTAGCTAATACTAAGGGGGGTCTAAACGCGGCCTCCTTGTCCAGCCTCAGCCTTCTGAGTTTAGCTGTAAACCAGGGTTTGTCATTGTTGTAGCTCACCCTGGTGCGTGTTGGTATACAGCAGTCCTCATAGAAGCTGATTTATGATGTCACAGCCTCCGTGAGCTCATCCAGACTGTCAGTACAGTCCAAGCACGCCCGCAGTTCCTCCATAGCCTCACTGGTCCACTGTTTTGATGTCCTCACAGCAGGCTTACAGCGTTTAAGCTTCTGCCTGTATGCAGGAATCAGGTGGACCATGGCGTGGTCTGAGTGACCCAGTGCTGCTCGGGGAACCGCATGGTATGCTTTACTGATAGTAAAGTAGCAGTGATCCAAAGTGTTCTCTTCTCTGGTAGGGCATTTGATGATTTGTCTGTATTTAAGGAGTTCTTGAGTGAGATTGCCTTTGTTAAAGTCGCCCAGCACCTTAACCAAGGAATCTGGATTTTCGTGCTCCACGCACAATATCTGGTTAGCGAGAACACGTTGAGCCTCGTTGGCGTTAGCCTGAGGGGGCATGTAGACGCCGACCAGTATGAATGAAGCAAACTCACGTGGCAAGTAAAAGGGTTTACAGTTAATAAAAAAAAAATCCAGATCAGGAGAACAATGCTGCAGAATCACTGTCACATCTTCACACCAGCCGCTGTTAATAAAAAAACAAATACCACCGCCTTTCGTTTTGCCAGAAAGCAGGGAGTCACGATCCGCTCTCAGCAGTTTGAAACCTGCTAACTGTAGTGCAGAGTCTGGGATCATTTCACTCAGCCATGTTTCCGTAAAGCACAAATGTTCCATTCTAAATTTCTCAGACATTCCCACAGGATTTGGTGAAACTATGGGCAGGTAAACCTCGGACCCTCCATTTTCTTTTTCATAAATTGTACATTCTTCTACTTCTCCAAACTGGGAAAAGGTGGGGTGGGGATTGGGTGCTGATCAACTGCCAGCCCTGAATATTAAGTGTAGTAGTCTGCAATACTAAAAGCAGTAAAGTGTGGTTTCCAGGGTGGTACATGGCTTTAGTTTTCTATATGGACAGTAGGATATTAGGAGGTGGCAGCAGACAGTTGCATAATTACATGTGCAGCTTTATGTCTCATTTGTCTTTAGTGCTAGCATTTAATACTTGCCTTGCTAGTTAAGTTAGTAGAGTAGGGTTGAGCAATAGGAGATAAACTGTCATTATGCTGTTTGCTAAAGCTTGCTTATGCCTGCAAAGCCATAAGTTACTTCTTTGTAAGATAAGACTAGGAAATATGACACTAGAGTGTCGGTCAAAGGTCACATTCACTGCGTTTAGAGGATGGTATCAATTCGAATCTAGCTTTATTCGGATAATGCAAATCTTTGGGGCAACTGCTATTATCCAAATATATATGGCAGTGAATAAACCGAATCATTGGCCGAAAGTATGTCATATCCCAGTACGATACGTGGCGCTGTTTTCATTACAACTAGTGGTGATACAGCCCTTTCCGCTTGACCTCTTCACCACTACCAACAACAACAACATCAAGATTTTGAGAAAGACGGCGAACGAGGGGACCAAGGTGAAGCTACGTTCCTCTACATTTTGTGCATGATGACAATAGGAGTACTGCAAATGCAAACGGCGCTATTGGCCTTGCGTTGTTTGTTTCTAAATCGAAAAAGACGATAAGTTGTTGCTGCCGGGAGCCGGCCCCGACAGAAACAACTTATCGTCTTTTTCGATTTCCAGGTCACGACCTGGGAGGGAGGGCGGGGGGATTTCAAGCATGCGCAAAGACGCAGAGTCCAGTTCATAGTCCAATTCACCGTTTACAAGCATGCGATGTCCGAATTATGAACCGACTCGGATCGAGTTAAATCGGGGTGTCGATCGGATCGTAGTCGGACCGCAATTATTCGAACAAAGGTGTTTACAAGAAACTGATAATTCTATTTCAGTCCAAATAAGACAGTAATTCGAATCCATGTAAACGCAGTGATTGTTACCAAAGTGTATAACGCCATGCAACTTTGAACAAGTAAAATAAGAGTAACGTCCAGGCCATTTCCAGGAGCCCTATCTAAAAACCAAAAGCTATCTAGCACCATGAATGCGGCATCTTCTTTCGGTGCTTGCAAAGGCTGTTGATTGTGACGTTTCTAGGGAGCGTAAAAACTCCCATATTGATTTAACTCTAACTGCCCTTCATTCCTGTATTCTTTGACCAGTCCTCTGAGATGCTCAATTTGAGTGTCAGACACCTGCACCCTACAGATCTGAAAGAAATACTTTCGTCTTGAACTTGCATTTGTAAATTAACTTGGTACATTCACAGCAATATGGTGCAAAGAGACTTCACTTTCCAACAAGATTTTGGATTATGTGCCCATTCAGTTTCGGCACTGCTGTTGGGTGATTAGACCTGGCTTGCAGATGGCGTCCAAAATGTGTTTGTTGGTGTTTATGTCATGGGTCTTCGTAAGCCAGTCATGTTTCACATCAAACTCACTAAAAGGTTTCTGTATTGACCTCGCTTTATGAGGTGTAGGTCTCCCAATACTTTTGTCTATATAGTGTATATGTCAAAACAACTGGAACACGCCTGTTAGCACAAACCAGGAAAAACCGAAATAGCCATTCACACAGACCTGGGCGGAGTGTGCCACCAGCTGATGTTTCTCCTCCAGTAGTAACTGTATTTGTTGGGGAGCATTGGAATGATCCGACTGACTAGAGAACTGGAAACCCAAAATTAACAAGAGGTGAGGAGTTGTTTTTGGAATTTTAAACAAATACATAAAATGTGTGTATATGAGTGGTATGTGTGTTTACCTGCTGCAGCATGGTGTCTGCCATCTCAAGCCTCTTGCGCAGCTCATCTAGTTCCAGTGTCAGTGTGTTGTTCTGGCTCACATTCAGCTTTAGCTGCTCTATCAGCTCAGAGTTCTGTTGCTTGGCCTCGTCACTCACATTACTGCACATTGAAACGTCAGTCAGTCAAATGACAGACGCCCTCTTAAGCACTTAAACACATCCAAACACACATATAAACGTATGCATGCATGCATGCACTTACTTGAGTCTATACACATCCAGCCTCAGGTCCTCCTTCTCCTTTTCAAGTTCTTTGTGATGCTGCAAAAAAAGAATGATAATTGAATGATAAACACCACAATACATTTTTGTAAATACATTTGTATAACATTTTTGTACTTCAAATGTAAAAAAACACATTCTGTAATCTTGCATGTACACAGAGGTAGCTGTTTGTTAAAAAAGAAAAAAAAATACCCTGATTATATATAGGTTTTTCCTCACATAGAAAATGAAAACATATTGCATTTTGTGTAACAGCATGAGTATGTGTGTGTGTTTGCCTTTTCCAACTGTTTTTGTTGTGTGGAGATGGAGGAGAGTGTTCTTTCAAGCTCAGAGACTCTCTGTCTGGTGGCCTGGAGACGATTGCTCAGCTCCTCAGCATCCCCTGCAAAGGCACACATGCACAGACAGATCAGCTCACACCGATCAGCTTAGACCATCAAATGCGTCGTAGACACACAAAATGCAATGACAATGACCGAAGCTGTTTAAACAACATCCTCTCATGCAAAATAACACACCCGTTTTCTGCCGAGCAGCCTGCTGCGTGTATGACAATGCTGTCTGCAACTCAGATTTCTCAGACACCAGGATGCCTATTGTCTGGATGTGTACCTGGAAGGACAAAAACTGTCAATAACTCATTATCACTTCAGTGATATTTTGAGTTGCAATTTTAGATTTGACGTACTAACATATTTTATATTTACTGGAATTTCTCAAACAGATCTTATGAACTGCATCTTGGCAAAAAATGTTGTGTTCTCTGAAGTTTAAAGGGGCGATTGATGGCAAAACCGATTTTACCTTGTCATGGTTGGATAACGACAGTTCGGTGGGTAAAATGAACATACAGTGAATATCAAAGTCCATTGACACCTCTTTCCTATGCAAATCTCAAGAATAATTTATCATAAAGCCACCGGTGTGACGTAGGACGGGGGACCGCCCTTTTTGGCTCTGGTCTGTATCTTTGTCACGCCCCAAAATTTACATCCAGACCAGCCCGAGGTAGCGTCTATCTCCGATACTAACTGCGCGCTGCTCTGTGTAGGCTACTTACAAAAGGGAACGTTTAGAATTATAACAAGGATATTGAAAATGGACCACATTTAACAGGTTTCAGAAGAGGTTAACTACATACTCTTATGGTTCTTCCCTTTGGCACTTATTTTTTGGTTGTTCACAATGTGTGCTTCTTGTTTTTGGCTACCCGCAATGCTTTGGGGCTATCTTGTTGTTATTATCAGTGACCTATGCACTTTGTAAAGCTCTCTCTTGGAAGTCACTTTGGATAAAAGCATCTGCTAAATGAATAAATGAAAATGAATAAATGTCAATGTAGCTAACTAAAGCTGAGTAGAATCACGATATGGTTTGGTTGCTAAACTGTAGCCTAACGTTCTACCCACCTAAGTCAATCCAGTTTGCTTCAACACCAGAAGTGGAAACAAGTAATGTTTTAATTTCAAATTATATGTAGTCAATCTGTTGAAAACAACACAATACATTTATTTGCGCGTTTTTATTTCAAGTCTTCACCTTCAGTGTTTCAGTGAGTGCTGCTGTTGGCCGTGTTGCGTTTTTGCTCCCCAGCTTCACTTGTTGAAAACCAATCAGCGCGCAGCCAATCTAAATATTAATTAGCATACCATAAAAGGAGAAAAGCTAGTGTTTTTTCCCGGGAACATTTCAGAGGATCTATCAGGGGGCATAGAACAGCACCCGGGCCATTTTCAACCCAACCAATGTTACATACCCTATTCGGAGACCTTAAGGAACAGTGTGAAATACCCCAAAAACCCAGTCAATCGCCCCTCGGTCTTTCTTGAAAAAGTAAAGGACATATTATTGCACATGCTAAATCAACCTGAGCCATACAGTGCAACTAAAACAGACCTTGCTGGAAATATTGTGGTTGGGAAAAAAAAAAGCATGGTCTATGCTGCTTAGATCATTTTATTGTGGGTGAGCATTTTGTTTGGTTCTAAGTTTCAGTACGAGTACATTTCAATGTTCAACCCACAATATTATTGTGTCTTAAATTGATTATCAAGCTTTGAATTGTTTGACAAAGTTTGAGATGAGGGTTAGGTTATTAAGGATTTATGCCGGTATGGGCTAGCCTGGTCCGAACCAGACTCTCGTATATTGCATTTGTACATGGAGTCTGGACTCGATCCATTGATAAGCGTTAACTTCCTTGAAGGCGGGTACTCTGTTGAAGTTTAAAACTATTGGATCTGCCCAGAGCCACTCTGGATCTGGCATAACCAATCGCTAGCGTTCGCCTTAGCCAACTCCTTCACCCCTAACGGCGCTAGCTGAAAAATCTAACAAACTCCATGGGGATCAAAGATTGTTCTTGCTCCGTCTTTAACTTCTGGATATTCGGCAGCGTTGCCACAATGGACCGAAAGGCTTCGCTCTCATCTTTCTCCGCCGCCATTACGTAACTACAACTCAAACTAGCGCACAACATCAACATTGTCGTTCTCAGCCACTCCCTCTGTTCGCTGATTGGACCGGTAAAAAGTTTACTGGAGACATCTGACCAATATACCTCAAGCCCAGACGCAGAAAACCCAATGAAAATTGATCGGAAGTACGTAGGAGGGCAGAGCCAGGCTAGGTATGGGCTGAAACCTTATTGTTTTTGAGCTGATGTATTAGTGTGCAATCAATCAGCAAGATACATTGTGTGGAGATGGGAGAAGACATTTCAGTCTTCATAAGATCCTTCAAGGGCCACATTGAATAATTGAGAGGGGGGGTTAGATGAGTGCGCATGTAAACGCTTAACTAGCTACATGATAAAATATGTGACAGGATCTGGTGCAGCCAAGGTCATTTCTCAGTCTTTTACAGATCATGAAAGTTCAGATTGTAAGCTTTCAAATGATGTGTCATACATTGAAATCCGAAATTGTTTAAAAAGATATGCCGATCTGAATGTTGGTAAACCTGGAACGCTCTAGCAGAGCGCCCCTTGAAAGATTCTAGACCTTTTGACGTCTTCACATTGTGGATGTGATTGTTTTTGTGTTAATCATTAGAAGCATTTGACCACAGTGAAGAGAAAAAGATATATCTGCACATTCAATCAAATTCCAGGATCCTGCTTTCTTAACTTGATATGCGTGTTTTATAACCCAGTCTTCCTTTTGCAATATCACAACGGGAAAAGCAAGTCAAAAAGTTATTTTCCTCCTGTTTCTGTTTAATTGCTGCCAGCTGCGCATTCAGCCATTCTTTTCCTGGCTTTCAAGGCTGAAATTCGCTTTTCTATCTACAGATGTTGTAAGGGCTCCCTTGCAGTATTTAATTCACATGGTTTTAACCGAAATAACATTTATATGTATAGCAAAATCAGTATAGTTTACATATTGCCTATGCAAAATGACAAATTCTATGAAGTGCATTTGCTTCACTACATAGATGTTTGTTTGTAGACAGGTAAGCACAAATCTTATGTTTTTCTTTATGGATGAAATGCTGGCTAGCTAACAGAACAACCATATAAAGTGGATACTTTCAGAACAGATCAGTGAATTTTGTTTCATAAATGAATGGTAATTAATAAAAAAAAACTAAATTGGAGAGCCTTATTCCTATTCATGCTTTAAAAAAACGCCTGTCAGAGCAACTGACCGTTCATTCTACGTGTTAGCTCTCCTCCATCACGCGCACATTGACCCTGCCTATTTACATTTCTGTAATGCCATGGCAGACTTAGATTTTGATCTGCACTGCTACTTTTAATATACTGTATAATGCTCTATACTGCATTTTACAATTTCTCGCACATCTGTAATCTTGGCATAATTTTGCACTCTGTATATAGATTATGTACTTTTTTTGTATCTCATTCAATCCCTACCTCATTCTGTACTTTGTGCCCTGTATTTTTGTGTAACTATGTTGTCTTGCACATTTGTACTTTGTCTTTGCCAGGTCACCGTTGCAAATGAGAATATGTTCTCAATCGGATCACCTGGTTGAATAAAAAAAAGTATTTTGAAAAGGTCTTTAATGATGTCAAAACTGCTTGCACATTGCAAATGTGCACAAACTCTGAACACCAAATCAACTACTCTATATTCACCAGCTGCATCACAGACTATTCCTACCACTAGCCTCTTTGGTCAGTGTCTCAAGGCATAGATATAGTGATACACAAATGGGCATACGACAGGAACAGTGTTCGTACTAATTTTGTCTCCTTGGTCAGTTGTTGTGTCTTACTTATGCAAATGCTATATAGAAAATTTTACAGTATTGCATAGCACAAAGGAAAAAATACAAACATTAATGCCAACATAGCAACCGCCCCTTACGCAGAACGGTACATGCAAGTGCTGTATGGTGAATTAGGCCTACGATTATGACAACTGGCTCACCCATTGTGCATGTAATGACTTCTGTTATAAATTAAAGGTCTAGATGTTTGTGGTGGTAAGACCATTTAAAAAAGATAAGCAATCGATTACGTAGGACACCACAGCATTGGCAATTGGTTTAAAATGCGAAATTGATTTAATGATGTGCATTAGTGACTGAAATAGATTATGTGGAGTAGGGCTGGGCGATCATTTCTTTAATCGATTTATCGAAATAATGATTCCCTCAATAATAAAGATATCGTAACATGAATTAATTTTCAATAATATCGATCATTTCGATAGAGAATAATTAGGAACAGCCGTCCATTTAATTTCTGTGATGCAGCAGGAAGTTGCGGAGAAATGGTAGCCTACGTACGCTTACTAAAATATACTGACTGAGCACCTCGAGTGGAGTAGCTAATGTTAACCACGGAAATTAAGTCTTATTGCCGAAAACAGTGGCAGCGATAACCATGGCGAGGGAGCAACTTACAATGAAGAAATTATTGATAAAAAGGGTTTGTATTCTTCAGTTATTTGGAAGTGGTTTGGCTTTTTGAAATCCCTCAAAGAGCAGAGCAATGTTCGGTGCAAATTGTGTAGTAAACAAACAGGTGGCTACCTGTGGAGGATTATAGGGGACAAAACTAAATAAATAAATACTATAACACAAAGCTTAAATAAATGACTAATTATATAATGTAATGCCTAATTATATACAAAATATATAAATTACTAATTAAATGAGACACTAAATATGTAAATATTACATGTATTTGTGTATATATTTATCATTATTTGTATATATTTACACTTTAATGTGTTCACATTTATTTATTTATCCTTACATTTATGTACTTATCCTTACATTTATTTATTTATCCTTACATTTATTTATTTATCCTTACATTTATCCACGGTGTAATTTGCTGCAGCAAAATAAATCCGTCGTCCCACATCACCAAGTCAGGGGGCTGGTTAAAGCCTCTGATTGGTGGTTCAACTTGAATCGACTGCTTTTGACTAATCCAAGATGGCAGCACCTTGTGCGGATTCAATGAATGAAATATTGAATGCTACAGTGGTCGAAATGTTGGCGGTAGCTGAAGAGATGGAGGCACCTGCCAATTCACTTCTTTTTACATCATATTGAGAGCTTCGCTGAAATTATAGGAATGATATTGGCCCTAACTGACACAGACATCAATGAAAATGTGTTCACGATCCTCAGCGAGATGATACAGCATAGGGGTGGGCAAATCGATCTCAAGACCGACAGTGGCCGGGTTGGGAAACCCGGCAACTATCGATACCAACGTTGGCATCAATAGCCTGATTGATAGCGTGATAAGATCAATACTTAAGTTTCATTCCACATCGAGTATACAACTCCCTTTACATCATAGTGGTTGTGCAAACACCGTCTAACTTCGCTCAAACTCACTTTGCCCCTCCCCTGCTAGGCTGAGTTGTTGCCGGCGTGTACGTGCAGTAACACGACTCACAGCACACACTAACAGTATTTTTGACAAAACTCGTTGCCCTGTGTTTTATTATGATCATAATCACGAACAATTAATTAAAGGAAACATTTTAAATGTTCATTCAAATATTCATATTGATGATGCATTCACTTAATCAATTATGAGGCATTGCTTTCCCCGACACAAAAGGAGATAAACTGCTTTTCTAAAAAAGCCAAAAGTATCGGTATTGGCAATACTGGCCCTATATTTACTCCTTGGTATCGGATCTATACCACATTGTGCAGTCTCGCACACCCCTAGCAGCTGTAGAGTGAGGCGATAGAGGATCCCTCTAGATTGAAGAGAGCTTGATCGACTGGTGGAGTCTGCCTGGTATGTAATAGAGCGGGAGTCAGATGGCTGAGCGGTGAGGGAGTCGGGCCAGTAATTGGAAGGTTGCCGAATTGATTCCCCGCCGTTGTTGTGTCCTTGGGCAAAGCACTTCACCCTACTTGCCTCAGGGGAAATGTCCCTGTACTTACTGTAAGTAAACTGCTAAATGACTAAATGTAAACATAATAATAATAAATAAATGTAAGTATAAATAAATAAATGTGAACACATTAAAACAAAACAAAACAACAACAAAAAAATATATATATATATGTACACACACAAATACATGTAACATTTATATATTTGATGTCTCATTTAATTTGTAATTTATATATTTTGTCTTTATAATTTTTTGTCATTTATTTAAGCTTTGTGTTATAATATTTATTTAGTTTTGGCCCCTATAATCCTCCATAGCTACCAAGTCTGGTAAAACGACAAACCTTTTTTAACACCTGAAGCAGAATCACTCGTTGGAACATGCAGAAAGTGTGAGTTTGCGCCAAGGTAAGGATAAAAAGCAAGTTACTTGACCAAGGTACATGCTCCCTGGCTGCAAACATTTCTTTCACACCGCGCTGCCTGAACGTCATGCCAAGCATAGGGAAAAAGTTGAGGAAGAGACTTTATTTTGCTACTACTACGGATCTGTGGTCTATCGTCTTAATTAACGTTATCCAATGGAAATATGTATATCTATCGTGATCATTTTTTACCCATATCACCCAGCCCTAATGTGGAGGTTGAACAAGTAACCTACTTTATGTAGTGCCCCATCTATAATTCCAGGAATAGCGTGTGTGTCGCACCAATTTTATCACAAGCACTGTACTACTATGTGTAAAACCTTTTACACATGGCATGGTCAGTGTCCCAGTGCTGCTTGGTGGACAGTGTGGTAGGCTATACTAACTAGTGTAGCAGTGATCCAGAATATTCCCTTCTCTGGTAGGGCATTTAATGAATTGTCTGTATTTGGGGAGTTAATGACTGAGATTTCCTTTGTTAAAGTTGCTGAGTACAATAACTAAGTAATCCGGATTTGCCCGCTCCACACAGTATCTGGTAGGCAAACACACGTTGAGCCTTCTTGACGATGGCCCGTGGGAGGCATGTACACACCGACCAGGGAGAATGACGTAAACTCGCGTGGCGAGTAAAAAGGTTAGCAGTTTGTAAAAAACGATTCCATATCAGGAGTGCAACGCTGCAGAATCACTGTTACCCCCTTTCCACTAAAGTGAACCTGGAGCTAGTTCGGAGCTGGTGCTAGAGCCAGTTCGGAGCTGGTTCAAGAACGGAGCTTACTAAGAACCGGTTTGCTTTTCCACGGGCGAGAGCCACCACAGAGTCACGTCATTACGTCACTGTATACGTCTCATATTTCTAAGCAACGCTAGCGCGGTAGCGCCAAACACAACATCAACAATGGCGGACGTTTCGTTGCGGTTGTTGCTCATGGTTTTGCGAACCTATATCGGCATCCAAACACGGCGCATCCGACGTGTTTGTTCAACTCGCCATTTGTATAGACCAATTATCACCCTACGTCACACAACTGTCAAGCAGTCTCAACTGCGCATTTCGGTTGTAAAAGACAAACTTTTCCCCGGTCTATTACACTTGGAGTGTCGATCAGGTCATCATATATCTCTGGCCACTGGATTGCAGGGCTTGATATTAACTTTGAGGCTCTTGGCCTTTGGACAAATACATTTACGTTTCACTTGTCTTTGCACAAAATTCACTTGACCCCGATACCCTTAATTAGCCTGACCAAGTGATCAGCCAAAACTAGCCTGGCTAACGGAGGTCGCTTTCTCAGGCAAATGACGAATTAAACAGGCTTGGTTAAAGAAATCCGAGATGCTGGCTATCTTCATCAGGCTTGTATATACATTAGGCAGTCCTCCGTAACGTTTCTGGTGTAAAATTGAGTGAATCACAACATTGTGCACACTGCCAGTGAGCGAGTCTGACTGAGGCTAACGTCAAAACAGTGTAACGGGGACGCAGTCTCACTCATGGCCAGTTTGAACAATTCAGAAAAACAATCGGACCAGCAGGCTAAAAGCAGAATTCCCATATCTCTTGAAAGCTGTCCTTCTCGACTTTTAAAATGTAAAATTGACTGTTAAACTGTAAAATTATGAACTGTTAAATTATGAACTTAGTGACATGACGAAGACATGGTTGCCACTCGACTATGCGGTCTGTACTGGGCAACATTCTCACTCAAATTTCAAGACTTTCGTGACCCAAATCAAAATTCTGATGCGACAGATCAACGGGTAATCACTTTCTCTTTTAAAGGCTGTCCTCCTCGACCTTTTTGGTATTTTTAAATGTAACTATTTGTATTATCTGTGTGGTCCTTTTGCCATAAAAATTGTTATCCTTTGCCGGTTTTCTGCAGCCACATTGCGCGCGCATCCCGAATGTTTACATTACAATCGAGAATAATAAAGTCGGAGCAAATTTACAAATGAGCAGTTTCATCAATAAAATAAGCACATTTTCAGCAACTACACTGCCCACTTCTCGATACATTTTCATTGAGATTCTGATTTACAAGTACCGTTTAGCTGAAATATGAATTGTAAAAACTTTGCAATGGCGGCCAAAGCGTTTTGTTGGTCACGGTAACACCGCCCCAAGCGGTTCTTTGTTGGTTCATAAACTAGACCAGCTCCGAAGTGGTGCTCGTTGCGAACCACGTACGAACCACTTTTCCGGTTGCTGGTTGGTTGGTCCGGTTTCCGGTTGTCTGTCGAAAGAGGAAGAACTGGTTCGCGATTAGGCACCGGCTCCGAACCGGCTCCCAAAATGCGTTGGTGGAAAAGGGGTATCACACATCTTCACACCGGCCACTGTTGGGGTAAAAAATAAATAAAAATGCCTTTCATTTTGCTGGACGGGTCTGTGTCACAATCCGCTCACAAGTTGAAAACCTGCCAGTTGTAGCGCAGAGTCAGGGATCAATTCACACAGCCATACTTTCGTGAAGCACAAAACGGAAGATGAATGAAAGTCTGTTTTTCTCCACCAGCAGCTGAAGTTCATCCAATTTGTTACTCAGCGAACACACGCTGGAGAGAAATATTCCCGGTAGCGATGGTGTGGAAATGCTAGGATAAATGTTTTAATAGTGGAAAAACTTTAAAGCTCTTTTGTTCATTAATTATGGACAGCCAGTGACTAGTTTAAGTAAGGTTTTGAGGTGCTGAAACCTCTGTGGGACAGTTTACCCTGGAGGATGGGTGGAGCATCTTTATGGCCTTCCACCGATACAATGGAGATGTTGCTTTTACAGGAAGGGGAGAAAATTAAGTTGAGTTCAAAGGATTGTAAGACTTGGGGGTTTGTTTGTAGTAGATTGGTTTAATTATTTTTGAGCTAATTGACTATTCCAAAAGGGACAGTTGACCATTTGGGGTAGATACCTCCTGGAGTAATACGACTTCCTGACCTAGAGAAAAATTCAGGAGAGACACCAGGTCCTGAGGCTGTGGTTTCAACTGTCAATGTATTGTGTTAGAAGAATGTGACAGACGTTTATATTGACACATTGTATTCTTTGAGGGAGTGAGCCAATGACAGAAGAGACAAGGGACAGCTACATTGATTGATTAGTGTATAGAGATGGCCATATGTTATAAGTTTTAGGGCTGTCCCCACTTAATCGACCAGTTGATTTTCTGGTCGATATGCTCTTGGTCGACTAAGATTTTTTTTAGTCGAGTTGCCATATGGCAGTGTGAGATCGGATTCCCGCTTATGTCGTCATTGCTGAATTAACTAAATGTTCAACATAAATTGTAGATTATATTATTTAAGACAAATAAACCAACTCAAAAAATATATAATTTAAAAGAAAAGGTGTTACTGTTTTCCCTTTCGTTAATCTGTGCTTTGTTTTGGTTTGGTCTTTTGCACACGGCACGAGCACAATTGGCTGCAGAACTACAAACTCTGCCATAGCCTACTTTGTCGGTGTTATTAGTCGAAATGGCAAAGAAATCTGTGGTATGGCGGCATTTCATTAAAGTACATTTACATTTACAAAGTACCGGGTGACTCAAAAAACGTTGAATGCAAACTCTGCCAACAACGGTTTATTTTTCATAGTTCGACGTCGAATGCGATGTTACCTACCACCTGAAAAACGTAAGTTGGTCTAGCCCTACTTGGCTCATGCTAACGCGCTGGATAAAAAAATGAATATGCCTATAATAAGAATCACACCCAAATCGAATGACATTAGCCGGGTTTCCCAGATTCGTTAAGAAGCTCTTAATAGGGTTTTTCCTACATAGAGAACATTTTGGCGCGCGCCAAAGCCGTTTTCCCAAGCGCCAATGACAAATCTCGAGTGCCAAAGGCAAAAAAACCTGTGTTCATCACGCGTGCAATGCATGTCAGCGAATATGTTCTCAATAGTATGTTTCAAGTAGGCTACAGCCGAACCCTCGTTCTGTTTTGATCAATAATAATCAAGTTGATAAGCGTGTGTTCTTGTCTGATCACTACGCAACTGTGAGGTGCGCGAATGGACAGAGCGGCCACTAAACTGTCGTTCCGCTGCGAGGGCCAGCCCGACGTGCACGAATAGTACACCTGTAGCCTACAAATGCTAATTACATTTCCACTCAAAATGCTGACAAAAGTTTGATTTACGATTTCAAACGCAGCCTCCATTGGTATTCTTAACCTGGAATGATAACATATAGTGCAGTGTTTCCTCTATGGCTACATTCCTGCCGTCACGGTATTAGAAATCAGGCTGTACAAAAGTTTAGTCCGTATATCAGCAGTGAGTGCATGTCGGAGAATAGCATGGACACACGCTTCACACCGCAGTTGAGATTGCGCATGTGCGTCCTTGAGAACGTATAACTTATG
Organism: Hypomesus transpacificus; assembly: GCF_021917145.1. Lineage (NCBI taxonomy): Eukaryota > Metazoa > Chordata > Actinopteri > Osmeriformes > Osmeridae > Hypomesus > Hypomesus transpacificus. Next base: position 4,316,086 of record NC_061081.1, on the reverse strand, counting down.
TTGTCAGTTCTTAAGTTCGTTATTGTATAAGTCTATAGTTCTTGCAAATTTTAATCAAGTTAACTGGTGATTTTCGTTGTTTTTATTCTTCCCCTGCTAGCTAAATTGCACATGTCTGTTGATTTGATAGCGACTGCTGCCCTTTCTCAGGTTTGTATTTTAGGTGCATTATTATGCTGAAGTAGTTTTAATTAATAAAAAGTGGGTATATTGTTAATATTTGCTACAGAATGCTTAGCCTATCAAGATCAAATGAAGCAGGCAGTGTACATGCTTCAGAGTGGCCTACCTTAATCGATAGGCTAGGCTACTGACCATTTACAATAAATTGTTACGTCAATTATTAATTGGCAGCATTTATGCCATTTAAAACATACTTTATAACTGTTGCTTTAGGGGAAATAGGACGAAAATATGTGTGTGTGTGTGTGTGTGGGGGGGGGGGGGGGTGCAAAACACTTGGGAATAAATACATTGATTAGAAAAAAGAAAGAAAAAGAATATATATATATATATATATTTTTTTAGGGAGCACCGAAGACCCATTTTGACCCAGGAAAAACCCTGCCTAAGAGCTTCTTAGGAACATCCTAAGAGCGGTCTAGAACACTCTTAGAACGTTCCTAAGAAGCTCTTAGCGTTAAGAGCTTCTTAACAAATCTGGGAAACCCGGCCATTATCTTCTCCGGCCAAGACAACAAAATCTTTCTCTGTTGCAACGTTCCCCACTCAGCTTCACGTAAGTTCGCATGCTGCAAGTTTTCAGGCAGTGATAAGCGTGCTCTGATGATTTTCATGTTAAACAAACAATATTTATAATTCATAGTACATTGTAAGAGATACTAAATACCAAAAGGACTTGTGATACGAGTCTTAATATTAATAGGCTATTAGCGGCTGAACCTGCAATGTCCAGCAGCCATTGAGTGAGATCGCGAACATTTTTGTACATATTTCTTTTCATTTTTTTTGCGTTTCAAAGTTCGATTAGTCGATTTTCAAACGTTTTAGTCGAGTCTTGGTCAACCAAAGAAAATCTTAGACAGGGACAGCCCTAATAAGTTTATAAAAGACTGAATTGTAAACGCCACCTCTCTGCCAAACGATCGTAGCACTGCGTCCTCTGGTATAGAAGGGTCACAGAGTAATCTGTTTCATGCTGTAATATTCGAATAAATAATTTGTATCAATCCGGTAAATCGTATCAATCTAGAAATACAGTGTCGTCGGAAAACTTCCTTTACAGTGTACAAACCGCTGCTCACAGCTCAACAAAAAGATTAACAATTAGCTTATTGTTCATACACTCTTTGTACAAAATACGGGCCTTTATTGGAGCCAAATCTAAGAAGTTGTCAAATACTAATTTATACCTCTCGATATTTCAGAAATGCTATTGTAAGCTATTTTATTGCGTGGCCTGCTATAATGGTAGGCAGGGTATAGAAAAGGGGGACTTTGATTTTGAAGGAAGAAGACGTGTGCAAAGACAGCGGAGACAGTGTGGCCAGCCGCATCGAGGGGTCACGGAGCCCTGTAGTCTGTCCATGTCTCTAATTACTATATGCAAAAGGCATTATGTGTATCCGCTTTTTAAAACATTAGCATTTTACCATTAAGAATGGTGAAAGAATGGAACCCCTGCGACATTTGCTGATAGAAACGCGAATCGTAGCCTTGAAAGGCAGGGAAAAAAATTGCTAAATGCGCACCTGGCAGCACTTTAACCGAAACATGAACAAAATAGCCTGGGTGATAAAACGAATATATCTATGGAAAGTTAAGAAAGCAAGGTCCTGGAATTGAGAGCGAAAATACATGTATTTCTTTTTTTTTCTAGGGTCAGATGACCCCTAGTGTTAAAGTGGAATCGCTGATTCCGTCTATATTTATGATTCGTCTTTTTTGTATGTGTGTGTGTGTGTCTGTGTGTTTGAGACTTGACACCTGCAGTTGTTCCCGCATTGCTCCTTGCTCTCTTCCAAACTTCTGATCAAATTCTTTGCGTTCCTGTTGACAAATAACATACATAAAATCAAGATTGGCATTCCCCACCCTTTAGAGAAAGCAGAGTATGGTTTCCGAAACCTTTCACCTTCACCCAATTTCCATGACCAAAAATCGGAATTTGCATGACCAGCTATCAATGTTGCTAACCAACAGCAGGCCTTCAAATTGACATTACTCTACACCAGGGTTCCCCAATTAGATTTCCAAAAGGGCCAAATTTGGTCAGGCATGCCAAGCCAAGGACCAACATGTCTTTTTTTTTTTTTTTTTTTTACTTTAATGCGCGAATGTTACTTTTATTCTGATTTTATAATTATTAGTAGTGGTGTTGGGAATCACACGAGAACAATTTAGGCTACAATTGAAACAAAATGTGTCGAAAACCGATTATTTAATTATAAAATGCCCTTGGAGCATATTCTGTGCAAACAGTCAGCAAACAAAAATTCCAGCAAACACAGACAGCTGTTCCATGTCAGTACCAATGCTTCAGTTTCTCAAATCGGTGAGTAGACTGGAAAAACACTCCTCAGCTAAAACACTTCTGGTTGCCATATTAGCCTACAGCGGAAGTTGCAGCGGAACAACTCAACAACATTTTAGTTCTTTTTTTTTCTCTTGGTTTAAAACTTCGGCAGCCATGTCTATTGCACATTGTTTGCAATGGTTTCTTAGCTCTTGCAACCTTCCAAGAAACGTGTAACCAGGCAGCTGTTGCGCTCTCGTGCCGATGTTGTTTTACACAACGAATTAAAACCGAGTGCTTGTATGATGTCAACATGCTTGCAATTTTTTGTTTGCGCTGGTCAGATTTTTCTGGATAGTTTGCATTAAAACTGGCAGCATGAATATAGTTATGGCTGTCAGTGTGGGCCAGACATTTGGCTGTTGCGGGCCGGATCTGGCCCCGGGGCCGCTAATTGGGGATGGCTTCTCTACACACAAGGATACATTTGTAAAAACAATTTATAATAATAAAACTAAAATCCATGACTTCTCCAATCCTATCAATCACAACAACAACAATTTTAAGACTTTTTCAGGTTTTCCTAAAAGGTTACTGTGGGAACCTTGTAAAGACTGAGAATGAAGAAACAGTTAGGAGTTACCTTCTGAAGTTGATCCGTCTGCTCCTGGAATTGCTTTGTCTGATTGGTAAAAGGAAGGAAAGAAATCATGACAATGTTGGTGACCCAAGCAAATATTTTGTGCAGCTCATGCCTTTTACATCTCACTGTAATGAGATGCAAGTACTGTAATTTTCTGGTTAGCCTGACAGCTTGGCATTACAGTTAATCTGTGAAACTAAGTATTGCAGATATTAAGACTGTTCCTATTAGGGATGGGCATAATTAATCGACGATCGATTATCGATCATTAAGAATTTAGTCGATGACATTATTGGTTCATCGATAAAACTAATGCGTGTTCTGTTGCGTAGTGTCAGTCTTGAAGGAATGCAATGGATTTCGCTATGTGGCAGCAATTAAACATTTTACCAAATGAAGCCAATGTTTGGAAAAAAAACGCCACAGGCCTACTCAGTTACCGGCGAGTTTCCATGTATTTCAAAAGTAAACATGAAGAGGTCACGGCGAAGTGTAGCGTGACACCATATTAACAAAAAATTACTTTGTTCACTGCCAACACTGCAAAGCTGAGTATAAATACAACTCCTCTACGACTCAAATGATGTACCACTTGAAGAACGTACATCCGACACTGGTTAGTGGCGGTGCATCCTGCTCTCGGTGCTAGCACGGAGGAGCTGCGATGTACAACGAGCAGAGAAAATTACCCAACGGATCTGCAAGTCCATTGAGATGGATAGGGTAAAAGTATTGGATAGTGTAAAAGTATTGTTGAGGGCGAAGGTTTTTATGAAGCTGGAAGGTTCACAAAAATGAGCGGCCACCTTATGAAGGTTTGTTAATTAGCCGGAAAAAAACGAGGGTCAGTTGTGTTTGAGCACAGGCTTCTAGCTGTCGGCTCCGCTTCTAGGAGTTACAGAAATAGTTGTTTTTCTAATCTTGTAATAGCTACAGATCTCAATGTGGAAACACGCTGTGTTTCTTCTATTTTCACTGCATTTTAATATTGCCTATAAATAGTTAATTTTAATATAAAAATGTTAATGATTAATCGAAAATCGATCGTTAATTCTCCCAACGATCAATTAAGACAATTTAGTCGAATGCCCATCCCTAGTTCTTATTGATAATCTCAAATTATGGCACCGGGCAAAACGCATGTCATGTTAACACTTTGCAAAATTGGAAGATATTTGCATTTTTCGTCACAATGCTCATCTTTGCCTCATAGTAAAATAAATTAAATATCTACATCCAGACGCATTCAGTCAGTCTTTTTTAGATAACCTATACAGAGGTTAATGCCCATTATATGATGGATACAACAAATGTATATCATTACTGCACAATTAAGTCAAATTATTGCAATCAGTAGTTACTTTTTAAAACAGTGAGTAAGGGGTGTGTAGAAAGTTTACACAGACCAATCTGATTACCATGTACAGAAAAATAAACCTAATTTGAACACGGTCCATTTTTTTTATATTCACTGCTAGTCAAAGAATTAATCCGCTGGAAGATTTCTTCCCTCAATGCCATAACATTCATCCCCCAAATGTTTTACAGGTAAACAATTCCATAGAATTTGTGTGTAGGCCACTATATATTACAGCAAAAAATGTAGTATATGCCTTTCAAAAGAAAATTCAATCAGCGCCTTCACTTGAATGCCTTGAGAAACACCTCCACACCATTTATCATTAACATTCTCTGTGCTCCCTTTACACGTTACACAACAGGCCCGACATTAAGGCTTGTCCGCTTGTCCGGGACCAGTGGATTTTTTTGTAGGGCAAGTGGAAGAGAAATGTACTTGCCCCACAGGACAAATTAAAACTCAAACAAAATAAAATGCCATGTTACTTCACGTTATGTGCCACTCATTACGTAGATTTTTTTTTACTGAATTCGGCATTAACAAAACACAAAAAGTGGCTTTGTCCCATGATCTTTCCAGACCGTGCAGCTAATTTAATGCTCAACACTTGAACAGGGGCTTATTACTTGAAAGATTAATTATTTACTGTGTCGTCTCAGTTACACTATCAGGGCTTGAAAATACTGTGACTTGCTAAAGTAGGCAAATGGCTAATAGAACATAACATTTCATAATAATTTCAGTAAATCAAAAAGCTGCAAGACCAAGTGAAATGTTATATACAGCTAGCAAACTAACGTTAGCTAATATCGCTAACCACTTTGGCTAACTCAACTTTGGTTGGCCCTCCTCAGTATTTGCAAGCTAGCTAAACTTATAGGCTGCTATATCTAAAATAATTTTAGTACCTAAAATGTTATTTTACCTGCATGGTAAAATGGTGCACCTGTCCCCGGATTATAATTATTTTGATTGATTGTTTTGTTTGTACTTTAGCAGATCGTTTATATTTTGTTTACATATCTCGCCTTTGTTGGTTTTCTTTAGGAAAAGAGAGTTCGATTATCTTTTGAGGGTCACTGGAGCCTATAAAGGTCACCGAAGAGGACGGTCTAGAGATCTTGCTTGTTCCCACTCCGACGCCACTCAGTTTCAGCGCTAGTGTGAGCAGCAGCTGATGGTGCCGGTTCGCCGGTGTGAGCCTTAGTTCCTTTGGTCGCCTTGTGACTAAACAGCCTTGGTCGGCTGTTTAGTTTTCGGTTTCTTTGTTTAGTTCAGTTGTGGGTTATTCCGTGTGTAGGGCGGTAGAGGTGCTGGCTGCGGCTTCTACAGCCCTGTACAGGGTTGGCCCGTTGTCGCACCTTCGTTATGTTCATTTCTGGCCGGCTCACTGGGTCCATCATTTCCTTTGTTACTTGCTTTTCTTATGGGGTCCGGGAGGGGTTTGGTACAGCGTTGAAGGAAAATAAGACGAACAAACTAATGTCCTAAAATAAATTAAAACAAGTTTGAAACGTCATCCGTCTGGCCTCCTGTGTCCTCTTTTTAAATATGTTTCACCCGCCTGGGTCATAACAACTGATTTTGCCACTAAATGTTGGTGTTAAAGGTCACATGACATGAAAACACTTTAGGAGGTCATTCAACATTAATATGAGTTCCCCCAGTGGCTAGAATTTTCGATATGTGTAAACCAAGCCTTTGCTGTTCTTCTCCGCCTTTGAGAAAATGAAGGCTCAATTGCTCTGTTTGAAAATCTCCTCCTTGTGACGTCGTAAGGAGCAAGGTTACCTCCTCTCTCTCTGCTTTGCCCGCCCGATCATCTGGCCCGCCCATGAGAAACTGAGCTACCACCGTGCAAGGGCGAGTGCGATATCGGTTTTTCGATGTATGCCTGCGCCAAACATTTCAGCCACTGTTTCCTCAACTTGAGGCAATACAAAGCTGACCTTGCTCTCCTTGGTCAAGCTACAAACCTTGGACAAGTAAGTTGACTAACACTATATCATTTAGTTGCTTCAATGTATATGGGTTACCTAGCTTGCTAGCCTTAGAATGTGGCTGTAACATTAGCTCTGCAGCTAACAGCTGAGTTACTGTTGCTAATGTAAAGGTAGATAGCATCAAGTATGTGTGGGAATACACATGCTGTATCGCAAGTAGGGAGTCAGATGGCTGACTGGTGAGGAAGTCGGGCTAGTAATCACAAGGTTGCTGGATCGATTCCCCGCCGTGCCAAATTACGTTGTGTTCTTGGGTAAGGCACTTCACCCTACTTGCCTCAGGGGGAATTAGGGCTGGGCGATAAATCGATAAAAATAACTATCGAAGTAATGACTTCCCTCTATAAAGATATCGTAACATTAATTTGTTTTCAATAATATCGATAATGTCGATAGAGAATAATTAGGAACAGCAGTCCATTTAATTTCTGTGATGCAGCAGGAAGTTGCGGAGAAATGGTAGCCTGCGCTCACTAAAATATACTGAGCACGTTGAGTGGAGTAGCTAATGTTAACCGCGGAAAATTAGTCTTATTGCCGAAAACAGTGGCAGCGATAGCCATGGCGAGGGAGCAACTTCCAATGAAGAAATTGTTGATAAAAAGGGTTAGTCTTGTTCAGTTATTTGGAAGTTGTTTGCCTTTTTGAAATCCGACAAAGAGCAGAGCAATGTTCGGTGCAAATTGGTGTAGTAAACAAACAGGTGGTTAAGTCTGGTAATACGACAAACTGTAAATGTGGACTTATTGTTGACCTCGACCTACGGTCTCGGTTAACAAACGTTTTAACAAATCTCTGCTTACAAAGGTGTTGGTAGATCTGTCGAAAGTCCATATTCGTTTTTTTATATAGTATAACCACACGTAGGAAAATCCCAAATCAAACACAACGAATCTGGTGCAGACGCCATGATGTCAACATCTCAAAGGCAACCGCTTGCTAGGTCCGTAAATCGTTTACGGACCTCTGGAGAGGTCTGCAAACGGTTTTGCGGATTTCTTATAACGTCTCTGGACATATAAGAACAGCGTTTTGGTCCAATTATAATACTAATATATATGAAACCTCTTTTACCACCTGAAGCAAAATCATTTGTTGGAACATGCAGAAAGTGTGAGTTTTCGCCAAGGTATTGATAAGTAGGCTATTGATAAAAAGCAAGGTTTTAAAAAGCTTAAGTTACTTGACCCCAGGTATGTGCTCCCTGGCTGCAAACATTTCCCTCACACTGCTCTGCCTAAACCTTATGCCGAGTGTAGGGAAAAAGTTGAGGAGGAGACTTATTTAGCTACTACAGATCTGTGGTATATTGTTTAATTATCGTTATCGAATGTAAATATAAATATCTATATCGATAATTTTTTACCCATATCGCCCAGCCCTTGGGGGAATGTCCCTGTACTTGCTGTAAGTTGCTCTGGATAAGAGTGTCTGCTAAATGACTGAATGTAAATGTAAGTGTTGTAAACTTCTTTGTTATTTGGATAACCGTTCTGCTGTTGGCGTTATGGCGCGCGCGATATCAGCCTTTCTCATTGAAATGACTTGAGTGTGCATGTCTGCAAACCAGTGTGATCAGATGAGAATGGCTAAATTCGAGGCATCTTACAACAACAGGGGCAACGAGCCATTGCGATACATCCAATGTAAACATCAGGGGCGGATTTACCCATTAGGCAAAGTAGGCAACCGCCTGGGGCCCCCAGCTGCCAGGGGCCCCCAGCTGCCAGGGGCCCCTTGAAAGACTCCATAAAAATACTATATGATCAATAATAACTATAACATAAATACAAGTAGTTGCCAAACTGAAACTACAGAAGGAAACATCAGTTCTCTCCCCACTGGTATCCAATGATGCGGCAGCTAGCACAAGTGCTGCTCAGTGAAGTTTGGCTAGCAATTTTGCATTGGTACTTACAATGATCGCTTCCGGCAAACTTGTTTTGAATTAGCCATTTCCCCCTAAATAAATATCAAGCCTATTTACGTTTTTGGGGGTATATTTTCAGTCAGCAGATGGTATTGTGCAAGTTCGACATTAGGGCCAAAACTGATTTAGATCATTGTTTGCACCAAGAAAGAAATGCAGGTGTTCAGATGAAGTTCAGATTGTAAAAACATATTTCTGTGTGACAAATGATTGGATACAAAATGGTAAATGTGAAGGAGTGTTAGTGAATATGCACAGGATGTTAATGCAAAAGCAAATGTATAGCGAGCCCATATGATGAGCTTGTAGAGTAAAATTAACTTAATCTTTTCTTTAACTTTCCTTATTTTTTCCAGCAACAAGCTGATTGAAGAAAGAAGGAACATTTGGTAAGATTAGTGGTTTGTACCAGTGTGATGATCCTGTGCTTTACTTCTTAACCTCATCTTACATTTCTCTTTCACCTCTGCCCCTCCTTCCCACACACCCTCCCTCCTTCACTCACCAGCTGGTCTAGCTTGGTATTGAGATGCGAGATTTCTAGGCTGCTGGAGTCCAGGGCGGCTGCTAGCTCATCGTTCCGACTCTGAAGTTCATCATGCATTGAAGATAAGGGGAAGAAAAAAGGAAAGGGCATTGTGGGAGTGACATAAAACATTTTTACATAGATAGTTGGACACAAGAGAAGGTTTAAAACTATAAATCCTTAATGTAAAAGCAAAAAACACAACATACTGTACTTAAAATTATGATACTGTACATGCTTCAACCAACTAAATAAAAACAAATAAAACCTTGAATAGTTGACAGGTATATTTTGGGAATAAACACTTTTTCAAGAATTAACATGATTTAACACTAGAAGCGCCAGTCATTTGACCTGTGAAGAAAAAATGTATTGTATCTTCGCAAATTCCAGAACCCTGCTTTCTTGACTTTTCCTTAATATGCGTTTCATCACCCAGTGTTTTTTTATTTATTTTTACGTTCAAAATCACACTGGGGAAAGCTAATATTTAGTTTCAATTAAGCCATTCTTTCCCCTGCATTTCAAGGCTACAATTCGCATTTCTATCAGATGTCGCAAGGGTTCCCAGTTATCGTAAAATGATAAATGTTTTGTAGAGTGGTTAAACGTAACTAACTAGAAAGTACATTTCCTGCAGAAAATGCGTAGAATTTTTTTTGGCCAGCTTTGATCCATCCCCTCTTCGCTGACCCCACTCAGCAACCGCAGGGATGCGAAGGGCCTGATAACCAATAGAGGAGGTGATACTCTCTTAAAATTATGGGAGAGTGAGAGTGAGGATACAGATTCAGAATGTTTGGTATATAGACTAAAAAGTCATTAAATTATGCACCTCATCACAAGTATTACATATAGACCAATTATTTGTTTGTAAACATTCGGGATGCACGCGCAATGTGGTTGCAGAAAACCGGGAAAGGACAGCATTTTAAATGGCACAAGGACCACACGGATAATACAAGTAGTTAGATTTAAAAAGACCAAAAGAGTCGAGGAGGACAGCCTCTAAGAGAGAAAGCGATTACCCATTGATCTGTCGCATCAGAATTTTTTGGGGGGTCACGAAAGTCTTGAAATTTGAGTGAGAATGTCGCCCGGTACAGACCGCATAGTCGAGCGGCAACCATGTCATGTCACAAAGTTCATAACTTTACAGTTTTACAGTCAATTAAAAAAAGTTGAGTTTTTTCAGATTTGTTTAAACTGGCAATCTGAGTGAGACCTTTGGTCCCCCGTTACACTGTTTTGACGTTAGCCTCAGTCAGACTCGTCGCTCACTGGCAGTGTGCACAATGTTGGATTTCACTCCATTCTACACCAGAAACGTCAGGGAGGACTGCCTAATGTAGATTGTAGATGGATTTCTTTAAACAAGCCCGTGTCATTCGTCATTTGCCTGAGAATGCGACCTCCATTAGCTAGGGCTGGGCGGTATGACGGTATATACCGTGCGACGGTAGAAATGTGTCTACCAGGAAAGATTTGGCTATACCGTTTCAACCGCGGTATACTTCATACTATATTTTTGTATTACACGTGTCAATTAAATGTCTGGTTGTTGTATTGTATATAACAGTGCGTTCACACTGCAGCGACGCGATGCGAGCGACAACATGTTTTCCATTCATTTTCTATGGAGCCAGGCGAATCGCTTGAGTGGTGCATTGTGGGTAGCGACGCGACGCGACAGAGTTGAGATTTTCGCAACTTTATGCAAATGAGGAGCGATTTTCGCTAGCGATGGCCAATTGGAGTGTTTTCTTGTTTCTCGTAACGTAACAACCATGGCAAACATTTCTAGCTTTCTAGGTTTCAAGGTGGAGGAGAAACTAATCGTTTGTGTGGCTGCTTACCCAGTCCTGTAAGATACATAGCTGTATTTGACAGAGATATTAATTAAAAAAAAACAATGCATGGCGCAAGGTTTGCCGAAGTTGTGGGTGCTTGTACTTTCAAATTCAGTTTAGTCACATTACGTAACTTCGTTCTGTGGTAACTAGCTAGCTAGCCCTCCTGGAACTCCCTATAGAGGGTTTTCACGGACGTCACATTCTGGACAGTAACCCGGATGCGCGGCCATCTTGGAGGCACTCTCTGTAAACAACTCAATGGAGTACAACGAAAATAACGTTAATTCTACACTCTTTGGTACAACTGTAGCCATGTCTAAACGACCGAAAAGGTCACCAAAACGTGTCCAAGATAATAACATGTAGGCTTATCTTATATGATACACATATTCAGTGATATTGAAAAAAGTTGAATAGATATCAAAAAGCTGCATAAATAAAATAGTTTAGGGTTTTGTCTTTTTAAGTTTAAATGGTGGCTGTAGCTGAAAGATTGAGGAAGAAGACGGATTTGAAAGTTAATAGAATTTGAAAAAAACTCATTGGAAAACCATGTAAAAAATGTTATGAATATTGATTTATATTAATTCAAGCATAAGAGTAGAAAGCTGAAAAGTCATAGCTGGAAACCTCTGAAACTGCTGAATTTTCTGATAGCTGAACGGTTTTAATACGGTTTTAATACCGGTTTTAATACGAACCATTGTTATTTCTGAAGTGCGTTTCCCGAACATGCTTGTAAGCCAACAACAAAGGCTCCGCTGGGTGCACATTCTCCAGACCATTGATTATCCCATACTGTTCATCCAAAGCAGTGGCCTTATATGCTTGATGCAGACTGCACTCATGACGACTGAAGTAGACTCCCGAGGTAGATAGAAGGGTCTGATTTTTAGAGTTAATAGCTCAAGGACAGGAGAGCAGTGAAATGCTAGTACCACTACATCTGTGGCCCATAGAAAGTTAACCATAACACAGACCCCTCCGCTTGCCTGAATCACCTGACCTGTTGGTATATGTTGAATCCCGATGGGGTAACCGCCGTTTCGGAGATCTCCGGGACGAGCCATGTCTCGACAAACGCCAGTACACAGCAGTTCCTGATGACCCGTTGGAATTTGACGTGTGCATTTAGTCCATCCATTTTGTTATTGATGGACTGCACATTAGCAACCCTCTACAATGCGAGTTAATCACTCGCATATGCGACCAAATTTCACACTGGGTGAAATAATCTTTAATTAGCCAATGGATAGTAAATTGTTCAATTTCACTCGCCTGTGACTGAGTTAGAGGCAAATAATACATTTAGCGCAGATTTCAATGACGCACCATCCAACAACGAAAATTAAGTCGCTAGATTTGATGCTCGTTGCCAGATTTTTGTTGCTAGGGAAGGTAAAATGCTACACTGCCTCTGTGGCTTTGTCTTAAAAAAAGATTGACTTGATTTTACGGCACGATTTTTTGTCACGCACAAAGAGATTAATGCAAACAAGCTAGCCAACAATTCCAGTCTAAGCAGAAAACACTTGACTTTTTTTGTTTGTTATTAATAAAATTTTAGATTAAGCCTTCTGTTCCTTGTTTAGTTTATTCTTGCTCTGCTAATCAGCTCTGCCAACTAGGGGTGGGCGATACTGCAAAATTTGGTATCGATCCGATACCAAGTAAATACAGGGCCAGTATTGCCGATACCGATACTTTTTACTTTGAAAAGCAGTTGATCTACTTTTGTGTAGGGGAAAGCAATGCCTCACAATACCTCATAATAAGTCAATGCATCATCAAAATGCAAATTTGAAAAGTATTATGTAATTAATATTTATTAATACTTAATTAACACTTATTATGTTTTATGTTTATTGTATACACCTCCCCACCAAAGTAAATTCCTTGTTTCTGTACACTTGGCGTTTAAACATATTTCTGATTCTTCTGATTTGCATGTTCATGATCATTGAATGCTTTAATGCAGGGGTGTCGAACTCCGGTCTTCGAGGGCCGCTGTCCAGCATGTTTTAGATGTTTCCCTTATCCAGTTCACCTGATTCGAATGAATGGTCGTTATAACAACCCATTTAAATGAATCAGGTGTGTGGGAACAGGGAAACATCTCAAACATGCAGGACAGCGGCCCTCGAGGACCGGAGTTCGACACCCCTGCTTTAATGAGTTTTTTTTTTTTTTTTAATGAATTATTTGAGAAGCTTAACTTCTCTTTCTCTCTGCCATTACGCAGCAATCAGTGTGCTGCTGACTGAGTCATCTACTGCATGTGCACGCCGGTAACAACTCACAGCATAGCAAGGGGCAAAGTGAGCTTGAACGAAGTAAGAGGAGCGGTGTTTGCATGGGCGTCAGCAGCATTTTGAGAGTGGGGGGGACACATTTTGCTTGGGGGGTCTGGGGATTTCTCCTCCAGAACCTTTTTAAAGATATACATGCAATTTCCTGCATTTACCACAACTATTTACCATAGTTGTTATACATATACTTAGGGGCTGGACAGAAAAATATTTTGAAAACTAAACTTCCCAATAAGCAATCGGACATCTTCAACTACCTGTCACCTTTCAGCACTCACCTCAGCAACAGAGCTGTCTCCACTGCATGCTGACCCTGCCTCTGACTCACTCTCAATCTCAACCACCTAGGCTATATCAGGAGACATGGAGATGCATTGAGCATTCTTTCATATTGATAATTAAAATAAGCTTGATGTAGATTGTTCATATGAAGATTTCTGAGATGTAAATCATGTTATCAGCATATCAAATTCACAACTAGAATAGGTTTAGTAGCCTAATAATTATGTAGGCTACATAAAAAATTTGCATCTCCCTAAAGCATGACTGGACAGTTCAGAAATGGTCAAATGTGTGTTCAAACCTGTAGTCTTTTCCACAGATCACATCCTAAGGATGTAAGCTTTCAGAAAACACATGGTTTAGGTGGTTGGGTTAGGGTTAGCCTAACCCTAACCCTAACAGTTTCCCTAAAAGGCACAGCCGAAAAAAGTATCAGCCATAGACTCCATTTACCAATACCGAATTATTATTATTATTTTATTTATTATGCATGGGCAGCATACTAATATGTAGAGAAGGACGTGTCTCTTGTCTCATTAGATAACATCCTGAGGGTATAAACTTTCAGAGAATATATGGTTTTAATGGTTCAATCAGTTTTGCCTTCATGTTAGACAAACATGTAGCAATGAAATTCTGCAATTTGCCAAAATTACAAGTTGAGCAACCTTGTTTATTTTGGAAGACAATTCTAAAATAAAGGTTTTTTTTTTTCTTCTTTTTTTCAGTCGTTAGAAAAACTAGCATGTTAGCTAAGGTTATAGTCAGAGAATGCCACATAAGGGTGCTTCGGCCACTGAAGGGAAAACTTGGGCAACTCTGACTTACTTTCCTCTTCCTCGATGTTTGAAGTGCTACTTGCAAGCGCGATGCGTCGATCAAAGAGTATGGGAGTTGAATCTGCATGCGTGATGCTGCTTGTCTAGAAAACGCTGAGTGGAATTCTATTGCTATGGGTATTCTCCCTACTGATAAAGTGGAACGGATTTGGTTGTGAAGCAATGGAAAGATCGATGGACTAGTAGACCAGTAATTAGACCCACTAATATTTTGATCGCAAATGTGGGGGGGTCCAAACAACTTCTTTTTTTGAAGTGGGGGGGACGTGACCCCCGCCAAGCCCAGTTACAATGCGGCGACGCCCATGGGTGTTTGCACAATCACTATGATGTAAAGGGAGTTGTGTAGCCTACTGAATGTAGAGGAGAAAAAGTGTGGATAAAAAAAATTGGAGTGGCAGTGTTTTTTTATTGGGGTGGCAGCTGCCACCCATTGCCACCCCTTAGATCTGCCACTGGCACTTCACCAACTCCAATCATTCTCCTCGGACCATCTAACTACATAAACATTTACACAATTTCTCCAGAATGAAACACTTTGTTATGTACGCTATGGCAGCTTTGTCCCAAGATCTCTGAAGACCTTGCAGCTAATTTAATGCTCAACACTTGAACACAGGGGTTTATTACTTGAAAGAGGAACTAGAGATGGTACGATTTCTGGGGGAAATTGTAGGGCGTAACCGTCGGTTGCGTCCCTTTGAAAGTAGCTATTCTAACAACGTTGTCAACAGCAGTATTTTTCAGATGGAATCGCGATTCAAACAGTACCATCTGCTAACTGAAAATATGCCCCCCTACACGTAAATAAGCTTGATATTCATCTAGGGGGAAATGGCTAATTCAAAAGAAGTTTGCTGAAAGCGATCATTGTCAGTAAAAAAAAGCTGATCATTTGGTCTCAGTCTAGAGCCCTGCATGGAGAAGCTGCATGAAGAAGCTACGAGCCAGCTAGCCTAGCTGATGATGTTAGCCAAACTTCATTGAATGTGCCGGAAAATAAAAAAACGTTTGTTTTGACTTAACCTAGTTTAGCCTGTGGCATTGAAGACAGCGACGCACCACACAAGCTTGAATTTAAATACATTAGTTAATGTGACAAACTCAGGTTCTACATTATTCACGTAAATGATCCAATTGACCAAGAAAACTGCGATTGTCGCCGAAAAGCAACAAGTTTGTAGGTCTGATAAGAGCATGCAGTTATACAAGTTACAAAATAAACAACATGAGCCCAAAAAATTTCAAGACTGCACACTGTAGAAGAACAATCAACTGTAAAACATTTCACAGCGAGTACAAAAGTTCAAGAGTTAACTTTGTTATAACTGACCTATAAGAGCAACCAGTCTCTCAATAAGAGTCATTGTGATCCTGGAGGAAACTAACATCAGGTCCAATCAAGCATTCCTAAGTGCCGTTGTACTCCCGGAACAAGTGCGTCTTGAGCCTTTTCTTGAAGGTGGGGAGACAGTCGGTGTCCCTGATGGAGGTGGGGAGCTGGTTCCACCATTGGGGGGCCAGGCAGGAGAAGAGCTGGTGTTGGGCCTGGGCGGTCTTGAGCGGTGGGACCACCAGGCGGTTGTCTGAAGAAGACCGTAGGTGACGGGTAGGGGTGTAAGGTTGCAGGAGAGACTTGATGTAGTTGGGTGCAGTCCCGTTCACTGCTCGGAAGGTCAGTACCAGGGTCTTGAATCTGATACGGGCGTTGATGGGTAGCCAGTGGAGAGAGATGAGGAGCAGGGTAACATGGGAGCGTCTGGGTAGATTGTAGACGCTGCGTTCTGAATCCTCTGAAGAGGGCGGGTTGCACATGCTGGGAGACCGGCGAGCCGCGAGTTGCAGTAGTCCAATTGGAGAGGACAAGTGCTTGGACTAGCAGCTGGGTGGAGTGCTCAGACAGGTATCTCCTGATCTTCCGGATGTTGTAGAGGGTGAATCTACACGACCGCAGCAATGTGGGCCGTGAAGGAGAGCTCGTCATCCATGGTAACTCCAAGGTTCCTGGCAGAGGATGAAGGGGTCACCGTCGTGGATCCCAGGGTGATTGACAGGAGACTTTTCACGGGAGTATCGATCGATAATGATACCAATGTTGGTATCGATACTATCGATACTTTAGATCGATCCGCCCACCCCTACTGCCAACTGCGAAAGAGCCTTCAGTGCCCAAAAGAGAATACAATCAGATGTCCGCAGCAGTCTCAGTCACATCCTCACGCCTTTCAGACCTGATCCTTATTTCAACAAAAGGCCCAGAGCTTCAGCAGTAGGCCTATAAACCATTGTCAGCACTTGAGAGGTGGCTGAAGTCAAGTAGCAAGAGAAAGCTAAAAAATGGTAGATTAAATCCATATGCAACATAAAGAATAATTCATACAGATAATGTACTTGCACTGTTCATGCACTTCATGTAAAAAGTCTGGCGAGTAAAATAAAATGTACTAGCCAATGGTGACTCAAGCTTCTATTGTGTCCATAGAGGGTTGTTAAGCGAGTAGAATGGATGGGAAAGTAGGTTTGAAGCTCCGTTTCCGAGTTCGGACGAGGATTCCAGCACGTCGGCCTCTTTTTCTCCTCCTCCATCTTGCAGATGAACAAAGCGGTCGAACAAAAAGCCCGCTGCAGTCCGAGCTCGAACTCCGGAAAATAATCCTTGCCAAGTGACGAATATCCCGTTTGCTGGGCGTACTGAATGAGCAACTGCATAATTGACAAAACAACTAACAAACACTAATGTAGAGTTGAAACAAAGTGTTGTCAGTTATAATGTTGTTGCTAAGGCCGGTGTGGCAGGTTGATGACGAGGAGAGAGGGTGGATAAGTGTGGAGAAAGAAAATAAACGGGGATGGTTATGAGCTCCAAGAGTTACCAGTTCTGAGTTTTTGTCCAATACCACGAGATATTTAGGCCTTACACCTCGGATGCTACACTAACAAGACAAACAAAATGCTAGGTAATAGTGGAGTTCTCGTCAGTGCGGCCATACTGCAAGCGCACAGGTGTAGATTTACTTGTGTAATAAATACTGTGTTTTAATTTAACCAATGAAATAACCATTTTCTGGTTTTCTTTTTGGTGCAGCATTTAATCGAGGGAGGCATTTATTTCACAATGTTCATTTTTGGTGCACCGTTTATTGGGGGGCAGTGTATATTTGAGGGTGGCGTTTAATCGAAGAAATACGGTACCTCTCAAATTTTTTGTTGTAGCCTACTGTTGCTACGGTATGAGCCAATGATATCAAAGACAGAAGGTTGACGAATCCCTTAGCTTTTACACAGCGGAGAAAGTAAGCGAGTTAGTGTGTTTAGCACTGGTGAAATAAACTTTGAATAGTACTATTGGCATGCAACCGACTGAGGCACGGCTCATTAACTCGCTAGCATGAGCTAGTTTCACGTTAGCCTACATTACACTAGAACCATAGAAACATATTTTCCTGGGGAAGAGCGTGTGTGACATCCTGTAGCCAATAAATTAAAATGTTCTGAATGATTGAAGGAATATACAACAAATGTTGTAATAAAATAATCACAGACTAACACGGAAATTGACAGATTAACGAAGGCAAGTTCATTTTCCAACCTTGCCTTAGCTACATACAAGAAGTGCCATCCAGCAATCACTATGTGTCAGGGACAACATCCCTGTCTTAAGACTCGGGGGTATGACCCCCCTGTCCGCACTTTAAGTAGGGAAAACGGGCTCAGCGCTTCTAGTGTGAAGGAAAAGTCTTCAAAGCTGCTCCTATCTGGCTAAAGTCTATGTTCACAATTCTTTTATCGTGTTACTAGAGTTACTTATGAGTTGTACAACAAACACGTACTGTACATACATTAGAATCACATTTCCTACCTCGAGCTTTTTCTGATTGACAGGCGACGGAATACGGTCACCATTCACGTAAATTGTAGATGCCTGGAATGCCACAAAAACAGAAACTTGATTTGTCAGTTAACTGATATTTTTCTTTGGTGCACTCAGGGGGGTTGGCCTACAGGCCTACAGAGCCTGGATCCTAAATGTTTTGCTTACCTCTGAGAGCAGGCCATTGAGCTGCTGGGAGAGCTGGCGCAGACTCTCTGTGGATGAAAGGGGTCTGGAGAACACACAAAAGATATATAAATAACCCAACACTGCAGTAAAACATATTGTATTGCTTCTGAGGGTAACTGATAGCGCAGATTACAACTGGGAAATGATGAGGGAGCGAATCAATGCACTGCGTGCCACTCTCCAATTTTAATTTTTTGGCTTGGCCTGGGTTTGAATCCAGATCACAACTTTTCCTGCATTTCCTCTCTCCCTATAGTTCTTGTCATCAGTCTATCCAATTAAAGCAGAGATGCACTAAGCATATATTGTATTTAAATATCCAGAAATATGGTGTGGTGTAAAACATTGACAATATCCCCCAGCTCTAGGGCAGATGATTGTGTTGCTGAAGAGGTCACCCACCTATTTTCCTCTACCAAGCTCTCATTGTCATTGGTGCCAGAGTTACAATGCTGCCGAGGGGAGAGAAGGAGACAGTAGAACAGAGAAAAAGACTAATGAGCTAATATGATAGAGTGAAGGGGCATTTAAATATGACATTAAAGCCCATCTTATCTATTTAACTGGTTCTATATATTTCAGTGGTCCAAGCATTGTATGGCCTCAATGCTTGGACCACTGAAATATATAGAACCAGTTAAATATATAGGGAAGACAATGGTGTGTGTGTGTGTGTGCGATCATACATGGCAACTGAACTCCGGAAACAACAGTGGCAAAAAACAAGGCAACATGAGATAGAAGACAGAGAGAGCAGAAGACATGTATTGACGCACCTGTAAGTCAGTGTCACAGCTGACACACTCCGAGTTAGGAACAGGTTTGGTACTAGTGCTAGTAGGGCCAGTGAAAGGGAAGCCAGTGTCCAACTCTGTACTTGACTCCTCTAGCAGATGGGTAACCGGGGACCCTCTGTTCTCCCTATTAACACAAGTCTGAGGCAACACACACAGAATGTGATGAAATTAACAGTATAATTGAGGTTAACCTAGAAAATAAGATGAGGGTAGCGGAACTACCTTGCCAACTCATATTTAGACCAAAGATTGTGTTAACTGACTCCGCAAATACAATAAAAACTTCACTATTTAGAGGCAGCTGTTATAGTCATGGGGGGTGGGAGGTGTACAAGACACTCATATAGGTGTGATGGCCAGGTGACCTAATAACACACACACACACTTTGACGTGAAAAGATTACTGAATTAGAGCAGTGTGTATATGGTCAAAATATGACTCAAGCTAATACAACTAGTGTTACAATCCTTTTTAACCAATCCTGTCAAATTCGCCTAAAACAACTTAACAAAGCATACCCAAGGTAAATTGAAAGCTTTTCTTTAACAATTTGGAGTACATGTACGGTTGTGGTCTCTTTTGAAAGGTGACAAGTTCTTTCACATCAGAATCCCTGTAAGTGCTACCGGTTTTGAGTAATAGAATCGAAATGAAATCAAAGTTTTTATTGCCGCCTGAATTTGTTTTGCATACAGATGCCTATTAGTGGGAGGTAATAGCTGGAAGCGTTTATTAGTGATCATTTTTGGTGCGGCGTTTATTCCAGAGCGGCGTTTATTCGAGCGCAGCGTTTATTCGAGGCCGGCGTTTAATTAGTAAGATAGATTTATTGAATTCTAGCTGCAGTGCAGCCATAGACAAATAATGGAAAAGTAGGTCAAACATAAAGCCTAGTGTAAAATTGAAGCCACGTGTGTGACTACATTGTGTAGAAATCTGAAGCAGCATGCCAAAACGTTCTTACACTTTAGCTTTCAGACAGAAAGCACTCACCAGCAGTAACAGATCTGTAGCACGCGAACTCGGGGTTGATGAAAGGCGAATTTGCGAGTGGTGAAGTCAGCTACCTCGCTATATTGTAAATGTAATTGTCGCAATTACATTATAATAATGTATTTTAAAAAATTCAACCTATGTCATTATTTAGAATTATATAATTGCATTCAGCATTATTAAGTGACTATTTAGTAAGAGTACGTGCCTTTATTTTGAAAGCCTTTTGGGACGCTCGTGAGTGAGAGGGTTGACAAGCTAACAGAGCAAGTAAAGCATGGACATTTAATGCTCCAATAAAAGTTTAAAGTTGTTATAGCGGATGTTTGCGATCTAAGGAAACCTCTATTCCATTGTGTAGGCCTACAGCCAACGAGGTATGTTGTTTTATGTCCGCATTTTACTTTGGTGAACGTTATTTACATGCTGCGCATGTCATGCAAGTTCATATTAAGCTAATGTGGTCTTTATTTTCTCATTATACTGTGGGTTTATAGCCTGGCTGCGAGCCCAACTTAGCCCCGCCCACACCAAAAAATGGTCGGGAAGTTGGGTCTGGGGTACATTTGGGGTATCTGGGGTACACTGGGTCGCTAGTTTTGGGGGAAAAAATGTCCGAACAGGAGCTGTTTGGACCAATCAAATTGTCAGGGCGGGCTTTATACGATGATGGAAAGATGATCAACAGTAATTTTATCAACCACGTCACCAAAGAGCGCTTGGGTTTAATTTGTTTGCAAAAAACAACACACTACTTTGCTCTGATTGGCTGTAGGTATATCCAATTGATTTAAGAGGCATTTTTTTATGAGTTCGGTTGAAACACGCCCCATATACTCACAGCCTAACGGAGAGGTAAGTACGTAAGTAATACTTTATTTATTTAGCACTTTTCATACAAGAATTGCAGCTCAAAGTGCTTTACATAAAATCAACAAAAACAATAATACACGTGTTGATCTAAAACATATAACAAACCAAACTAGCCGCAATCTATCTGCGGTCTCTTGAATCTGTCTTAGATCCGAGCTGCCACTTGCAGTTTCTAATACACATACATGACAAGGGGGTAGACAGGAAGGGAAGACAAGGTTACATTTCAGCATAACATGAAGAGAGAGAGGAGAAAAAAAAGGCAACCCCCAGACTATGCTCCTAGAGGAGTACAGTGTGGGAACAGGCAAAAAACACCTCAGCACATAAGCACATACATTGTACAACATTACAGAACCACATAACTTGCAACGGGGAGGGGGGGAGGGGTATGGACAAGCAGCATCTGAACCTGCAGCCATAATAGGCACTGGTCACAGACCCGCCAGCCACACTGGGGAACAAGCAGGTGAAGGCTTTGGATGGGGGAAGGGGTGTGATAGCATATCTGTAATAGATGAACATTAGTGTATGAGTGTGCCTGGGTTGGTGCCTTCGCCTAGGCCACAATAAGTTAGACTTTCAGTTCGCAGATAGTATTGCCAAGGAGACATCCTTGGTCATGACCCAAGACAGAGACGCAATCCACAGGTGTCTGTGGGAGGGGGAAGTGAAGAGACTACAGAGTCTCACTCCAGGGGAGTTGTTGTTCCAGCAACGGCTTTGGCTAAAGGCCGAAATATGCTTCTGCGTCTCCGTTTACAGATGGGCGGGCGCACGGATACGCACGGATACGGACGGATAGACTGCGTTTATGGTTCTCCGTAGGCTGTGGGTGCTGAAAACAATTCACCGCCAGAAGAGTAGGTGGCGCAACGGTTTTTTGTTTAGACGTCGTTGAGTGTTTATTTACCTAGGTTACCGAAAAGTCCGAGCAAATTTACTAATTAGCCGTTCCATCAATAAAATACGCACATTTTCAGCAACTACACTGCCCATTTCTCATCACATTTTAATTCAAATTCAGATTTACATGTACCGTTTAGCTGAAATCTGAATTGTAAAAACTTTACAAGCAATGGCGGTCAAAGGATTCTGTTCGTCCTGCTATCACGGCAACCTTGCCCCTACCCCTGACGCAAGCGGTACTTAATACTGACCAATTACAGCCAAGGGGGTCTCCGTAGCTTTCCGTAGCTCTCCGTAGCTACAACGAAGAGTTACAAAATTAAGGAGGTGCACGTCAAGCTCTACGAGGCTCTACGAGGGCTGACGGAGAGCTTGTAGAGGGTGTTCCACAGAGACGAGGGCGTTCCCATGTGTCCGTTTTTCGAAAAACGCAGAAGCATATATCCGGCCTGAACTGGTTACGGGGCTGAAAAGCAGATAAGATTGGGGTAGTTGGTCGAGTAGGCGCATTCAATTCCACGTCTACTCATCATTATGGCCTCCAAGTCAGTTCACTTCCCTTTGCAGAGCCGCTAGCTTCTCTATGATGTTATCCAAATTGCATTCAACGAGTGCTAAAGTTGCAGTCTGAGTGCCACCAACTCTTCCCACCGCATCAATCATGTTGGGCAGCCTTACGGGGTTTTTGACAGCTGCAGCCGTTTCTTAAATTTTCCGATATACCAGGCCAGAGCCCAGTCCAATCAGCAGAAAGCCTGTAATCATGGTTCCGAATAGAAAGATGTCTTCAACGTCCTCCACGGAGAGCGCCGCTAGGCACACGACACGCCATCCCACGCGTCCATCGAGTTCACAGCTGGGAACGTCCTGTCAGGACAATTAGATTCCCCCGAACCCGAGCTTCTCTTCGAGAAGATGTGTCAATTGCGTTGAGAGACCAGCTAATCAATTCCATGCTTCTTGCTTTGGAGAGTGATGCGGATAGAGTCTCTCGAGTATATACAAGACATTACACTACGATAGAAGCCAAGCAGGGAAGGTCAGGGGAGGGAGAGAAAAAATGCGACCGCCTTCGTATCAGACTCATATTCTAAATAGAATTATGAGTATGACAACGTCAGGCTAGTGGGTTTAGTTCACGGTGGATTTGGAGAAGCTTCAAATAAACCTGTAGCAAGAAAGCCACTTGTCCCTGCTAGTGCTTCGAGGGAATTATAGTAAACTTGTGATTTACTTTTGTGTAATAAATACAGTGTTTTAATGTAACCAATTAAATAACCGTTTACTGATTATTTTGGTGCAGCGTTTACTCGAGGGCGGGGTTTATTTGAGGGCAGCGTTGCATAAAATCATTACATAAAATTTCTAACATTGTGTTTTGCACCATTGCTTTAGCAAAGCATCTCTCACTCCCAGTCAATCACCCCCCTCTGTCCCCTCATGGTACATGTGAACACGAGCACACTGAAACTTTCCTGGCTGCCGGCTTTCAAGACACCAAGTCATTTTGCGGACACATGATATGACTGCTAAAGAAGTTAGTTCAGTCTCCCCGCTTACATGTAACTTGCTAATGTTAGCTAAACATAAATGTTAATGTTGTTAGTGTTGTCACAAAAACCACCTCCACATCGTCCATTATTGGATATTTTACACCTCCTCGGGCATTATCCCGCTTATACCATGGTCACTTGGCAACCTATACAGATACGACGATCTGGATAAGAGCGTCTGCTAAATAAATGACTAATGCACGTTCTAGTAAAAAAGCGATATCAGCAAGCCCTCAGCATTAGTACCGCAGCTAAAAGTTTAGTAAAGTTAGGCTATTTTTCCGGTATACCTAGACTACGAACATGTCTTAATACTTATTTAGCACTAGCGTTGCTGCTACTGTATCCCTGCATGTGTTTACGCTGTTGCTCAGCAAGTAGCCTATCGTGTCATGGTGTAGGAGGACTGATCGACAAGCGCATCATACATTTAAGACATTTAGCTAAGACTTGCATGTACAGTAGTTAGTATGGAGCCCTGCTCTGCAAAAATGGTCTGCATTTTTGTTTTGCTTTTCCCTCCATTGTACCGAACTCGTACCGAACCGTGATGTCTAAACCGCGGTATGAACCGAACCGTGACTTAAGTGTACCGTTCCACCCCAAGTGTGTGTGTATCTGTATGTGTGCGTGTGTACAGTACATGGGAAAATGTGTCAAAACTTTTGACTGGTACTGTAGTTTATAAGCAAATGGATGTGAGATGATCGCATCAAAGTTGACATATTCTCCAAACCGTAATTGTAATTTGACAGTATGTTTAACAACAAGACTAGCCAGCTATCCAGCCATTAGGGCTGTCCCCACTTGGTCGACTAGTCAATTTTCTGGTCGATATGCTCTTGGTCGACTAAGATTGTTTTAGTCGAGCTGCCATATGGCAGTGTGAGATCGGATTCCCGCTTGTGTCATCATTGCTGAATTAACGAAATGTTCAACAGAAATTGTAAATTATATTATTTAAGACAAATAAACCAACTAGAAAAAATTATAATTTAAAAGACAAGGTGTTACTGTTTTCCCTTTCGTTGATCTGCGCTTTGTTTTGGTTTGGTATTTTGCACACGGCACGAGCACAATTGGCTGCAGAACTACAAACTCTGCCATAGCCTACTTTGTCAGTGTTATTAGTCAAAATGGGAAAGACATCTGTGGTATGGCGGCATTTCATTAAAGTACATTTACATTGACAAAGTACCAGGTGACTCGAAAAACGTTGAATGCAAACTCTGCCAACAACGGTTAGCAGAGTTGAGCTATGGTTTATCTTGCGTCTCTAAGAAAGAGTGTAGGGCTAGGCAGTATGGTCTAAAATGTTTATCACGGTATAATTTGTAAGCACTGACGGTACCGATATTTATCACGATATATTCGTTATTCTTAAAATGTCATGACAATGCAATCCGCACTGCAGCGGCTAATCTACCGCACTCGGACGGATTTAGATTGGGTAACTCCGGTGTGTCACTGTCACGAGTTGAATTTTCCAAATTTTGCAGCGGAAGATCGACTTCTCAGTAGCCTACGTTTATGGGATCGCAAAAAAAGTAAATATTTGTAGAGTTAGCTCTAGCTATAAACAATTATTACATGGCTGAATACTCGATTCTGTTGGCCTAGAATAAACATAGATTTCACAATTCTAACCAACCTGGCATTGGATTTGTTAAACGCATTCTGGTAGATTCATTTTCGCACACATGCATGGCTTTCAGGTGGTGAAAGAGATTGCTAGTGTTTCCCCCTTTGGCTAGCACAATTTGACAACACAATTTACAGAGAAGGCTAATGTTTGGTCGATGTCGGATAACTTGAAACCAAATCAATCATCAACGACAGAGGCTACATTTTTTTTACCAATTCTTTGTTGTCCGGCAAATCAACCCCACTGGCGTTATTTTCAGGTATCATTAACGCTTTCTTACATTTGCTAACAAGAGCAGTTTTTACATATGAATGTTTGCTTCCACTGTAATTGCGCTAGCTTGTTTGTTGACTTTCATTGGCTGGCATAATGCGTGCAGCGCATGCAAATTTGAACTTGCCCACTAGGCAGTATCACTTGACTTATATGTTATACAAAACAGAAACACTTTACTAATACATTTATTAATATATCCTGATATCCATGATATGGCAAAATCCAACGCAATACCGGTATTCGCGTTCATACCAGTATACCGCCCACCCCTAAAAGAGTGAAATATGTTCCAACATATTCCAAAGGAAACAGGAACATGTTTCCTGCCACTAAATAAACAGTTGTTGTTAAATTGTGATATTTTATCATCTCTTCATTGGTATACTTAATATACATTGTTGTTGAGAATAGTTAAATAGATAATGCTACACGATAAATAGAAGGCAAATAGACCCCTTAATCTGAATGGGGTTTTCACCACCATGAAAGTTTGCACAGACAAGGAATTTACTTTGGCAGGAAGGTGCATACATTCAACATATAAGCAGTCATGACTCACATTGTCCAGAGAGTGTCTGTCTCCCAAGGGCTCATTGCCTCCTCCCTTCATCTTTCTCCTCTTCTTTGCCCCTACTCCTCCATTGGTTGGGGAACTCTTCAGCTGAAACTCCTTAAGCTGGCAAAAAAAGCAAAAAGAGGAGGGACAATAGTGTCTCTGAATGTTTAACTAACTGTGGTATTACTCTGATAAATACACACACATTCGCTGTTTGAAATGTGGAATGACAAGAGAAAGCGCCTCTGTGTAGATAGCAGTCTTGGTCCAACAAATAGCTACAGGGAATGCCATCTCATCTCAACCATGTAGTGATCACCACAACTACACATACAAAGCCTGGGCTAATGCTCACTGTATGTCCAGTATTTGTTCGTTTTTTCACTTTCTCTTAAACAGCATGTAATGGTGGAAGATGGGTAACTAGATTCCTGTCACAACTGAAACTGGGACCGTAACGGGTGAGTGGGGCGTTTACATGTCAAAACTGCACACTCAGGACTCGACCATGTTGGTCGCAATTTGCAAGCACATCGAAATTACATATTTGTATGCTCCCGAAATTGCTTAATTCTGTGCGATCTCAAAATATATTTGGAGGCATTTGTGCGAGTGCGAATAATCGTTATGGTGGACCCGTTTTAATTTATTTACAAAAACTCGCCAATTAGCCTACTGCATGGTATGTGCCTGCTGTGAGCTGATAGAATTGTGGACCGGTCACTATTCCACGTTACATAACCAATTAAACTTCTTTACGTTCGTAACTTTAATTCAGATTGGTTCAAATTAGCCTTCAATCACTGTCACTGGCCCCCGTTGCCACGTGACAGGGAGCTAACTAGCGCGATATCTAGTTAGATAGCTTGATAACTAGCTAGCTCAGTGCCTCTTTATTAGACATTCTCTGGCCTCAGCCTTACTGTAGAGATGGATGGAGGAGTAACGGAGAGCCAGGAGACCAAATTTCAAACCCTAGCGGCAGAATGTGTAAAGCCCCAGAGCTGGTGTTGTTTTTAAATTAAATACATCTATAACACATTTTGTTGTGATGCTCCTTAATATTTGGTTGATGCTCCTGAATTTTTTTGGTGCTCCCAACTTTAAACCCTTAAATCCTGACCATCTTCATTAGCTACAGTACTAGGTCGAATTCGAACACCGCTGGCGCACTGAAAATGTTGGTTCCAGATTGTGAAAGCCAAACTAGCTAGTTTAAGGCCGGGCTCACTTTTGGTTTTGCTAGGCTGCCAAGCCTACGAAGTTACACCTTGCTCTGACTACTGACAGTGCGGTAGCTTGCGTCCACTCCGCTGACTGTACCTAGCTAGTTGACAGGCTAGCCTAGTTATAATCACATCAAGTAGCTAGCTACTGTGGCTCTAGCTACATAACTAAAGCTAGCGTTAATCATCTATCATGATGAAACAACTGAGGCTATTTAAACGAAAAAATGTAGCAATAGTCAACATAATCTTACAAGTTCCTATCTAGCTAGTTACCTGTCCTATATATGCTATTTATTCGTCAGAAGGCAAACTAATGCTAAACGAGGCCCATGCAAAACCCCCGTTTTGCGTGCGCAGTGTGCTTGCAGATCGGCTGTCGGAGTAGGCTAGTAAAATGAGAGTTGAGAATGGCGGGTCCGGCTGCTTACAAGTTAAGAGGGTGGTGGAGTGACAATTGAACCTATTTTGAAAACAAGAAATTACACAAAACAAACATGGCCAATTCCAGAAAGAATACCATATTTCACCTTTTTCTTGGCAGCTGCAAGTTTGATTTGTCTGCTTTGGTCGGCCATCCTTCGCGTCCAGCAGGCGAACCGCACCACGTCATCACTTTAGGATCTGTGCGTGGTGTTATAAACATCTCGCCGCTAAAAGGCGCTAAAACTCCCTAGTGACAAACTTTCAATTGTCATGCTGTAGTTGTTTAGACACAGGTCACTGTAATCATTCAGACCACAAACTAAGCTAAAATGCTGCACTCTATTAGAGACCTTCGATGATGCCGAGGCCTACCAGTCAGTCATTTGATTATTTTTAAATAAATGAGTCAAATAGACCAAGACCCTTGGTAACTTCTGCATAAAGCCTTCAGCAAAACAGACCTAGGATGAATTCGGGTAATCTGGGACATTTGATAATGTGGGACACCTAAACTCCACAGTTTTTTTCCCCTGCTATGACCATGTCTAGTCCACAGAATTTTTACTCTAGGTTTAGCATGGATGTTATGTCACTGAAATCACAAAACTTGGTGTGGTATCTCAAAAAGGGGAAGGGCAATTGTCAATCAGGAAGCTTCTATGAGAAAATGCATGCCAAAAAAAAACGTATTACACAAATTCACCCCATGTAAAAACCTTATCTGGACGCACAACAGCAGCTCACACTCTTAACAAATATAATACAAGCACACATAATGTAATGCGCGCTAATCATTAAGTGGATGCATTATACAATCTAACTGCTCTTTAAAAATTCTAATGAAGCTAACCAAACCATTTTGAGAGATTTATTTGTTAATTCAGAGATGCTTAAATTTGTAACTGCACTTTTTGCTGATAATCCACAGTTCTGAGATGTAATAAAATAAAAAAATAAAAAATAAAGGGAGAGTCGCTCTTTTGTCTTGGAATGTCAAACCTCACATTTTGATTTAATTCAGATTTATTTAAACTCATATCCGGTACCAATTTGAATGAGATATTCCAAACAATTTATACAAAATTATTGAGGGGGTCAATGCATGCATTTCATCAGTACAGTTTTAAATCTTTGATTTGAATGTGTAAAGTTTACTGAACTACAAAATGACTGGCATACTGTATGGAATCTACATACTATAAGCTTAACTGCTCAAGGAAATATTTTGCCAAATTGAGAATCAATTGTGTTGATGAATTTGTAGGGTGAACTCTAATTAAATTAGTAACACTTCTTTAATTAGCCTACAACAGCTTTCACTGCTTCTCCTTTTCTGTGAATAAATTGATGCTTGGGTCTGAGCTCTAAACAGGCGTTTGGCAAGTTGTTGTCAATTGTCAGTCACCTAGTTTGTGGGGTAGGAAAATTCTTTTAAAGCCCAATTCTTGGTGTCTATCTCCTGGCGCAGTCTAGAGTACTCCTCTGCCAAAACTTCAAATTCTTTGCCGAAGAATTCAAAGGAAGACAACATTGAGTCTACAGCATGTTTCTCTCCCTGGGAGGCCTTCAGCTTTGCTTCCAGCTTCTCTCTGGAGTAGAGACACAACAATCTTAATGAGAGACACTGTTTTGAGAAGCAGTGAAAATGGAAAACGTGGGTATTCCGTTCCTCCTGTGTACACAGATCGCACAACTCACGTGATTTTTCTGTGGGCTGATATTGTGTCTTCGGTGTATGTGTCCAACTGAATCTCCATCATCTCTGCTCTGAATAATACAGTTAAGTTAATGGACCACTGACTCAGCCGAAAGACACTGCTGTAATCATTGAAAGTGAGAATTAGGGATCATACCGGATCTTCTGGATGACAATCTCACATTTGGCTTCAAAGTATTCAATCTTATTCTTATCTATTTCCTTCTGTGCTTTCAACCTGTGGTCCAGGATCAGAGATTGCAGAATCTGGATGCACCCAAACAGCTCCTTTTAAGAAATACAATTGTGAGTGATGTAAGGACAACAATTGTGTCAAGAAAAAAAGTGATGGATTCTACTTATCTATCCCAATTCAAAGGACAGTGACCAAACCATATGGAGACACCCACTGGTGTCAACTGTGGTAGACATTTTGGTCATATGCATAGATGTATGTGTATGAAATCTATAAGCTTCTATGTTCATTGGTAAGAAACAGAAAGGGAAGATAATTAAGTTGAGTTCAAAGGAATGTGAGGTGCTGATGGCTCTGTGGGCAGTTTGCCCTGGGGGATAGGTGAAGCATCTTATACGGCTTTCTGTCCTCTAGTCAGAGTAAAGGTGCCAGTATGGTACTCAGACTCCGCTACGGATGTGCGGGCCGCCGGATAGGACGGATTAATTAGCATTTCTGTTGCCTTTATGGTTCTCCGAAGGCTAGGGGGTGCTGAAAACAATTCACCGCCAGAACAGTAGGTGGAGAAGCGTTTTTTTGTCGAAAACACGTTGCTTTGTTGCGTCTTTGTAAGTTAGAAATCGTCGTTGTTTATCTCCCACCTCTCATCACACGTGACCCTCCTACCAGCTGTCACTAGTCAGACGATGAGTGCTGCAGGTGCAGTCACATCAGTGTTTCCCACACATAGACTAATTTGTGGCGGTGCGCCACAGAATCAACACCGGCCGCCGCACATTGCGTTTCGTAAAAAATTTTTTTATCGCTATTTAGGTTAAAACACGCAGCGTATTCGTTCAGCTGCATTTCCTTTCCCCTGCTCTCCCTCAGTCTCTCTGTCACTCATGCGTCTTTCCTACATATGCACACAGTCACAACGTCAGCACACGTAGCAACAATGCATACATATGCCGTTCTAGTAAGACCGACAGCTATATCAGCGAGCCTTCAGCATTAGTGCCGTAGCTAAAAGTCGAGGAAAGTTGAGGCTACTTTTCGCTAGGTACCTTACTCACATTTACATTTAGTCATTTAGCAGACGCTCTTATCCAGAGCGACTTACCCCCTCACAATTAGCTGCAATAACTGCACATAATATTATATTAAAGACTGTCTCTAATGCAATATAACCACCTGAAAGAGCAAACTTATCTCTATCATGGTAGGTATTATTTGTGGGGAAAATAGTAGCACTCTATAACAAAATGATATGCTTATCTTATATACACTATAGAAACTATAAAAAACGATTCTTTTCTTCTTATTTTCTTTGGTATTTTTGTGATTAGCAATGATGATTGCTGGGTAATATGTATGTTGTAAACGACATCTCTCACCATACATTTCGATTGTGTTACGGCAAAGTGACGACATCCCGCCTCTAGAAAGCAGTGTATGCACATCAGTGTTAAACACAAATTTTAACTGGGTGAAGGCGAGCATGGTTTGAATGACAGCACTCCAATGCAGCCGGTTCTGCGAACGTACCCCATGTGCATTTTCAGCCAAGGTCCTCGGGCATTCAACCCAAGTTGGTATCGCTCTCGAACTTGGTTAGAGTACTCAGCCAAGCTAGCATGTTTCTGCTTCCCTTGTCGACAATTTGGAGCCAGAAATTATGAAGACATCACCTTCATTAGACAAGGTTTTACCAATTGGAAAACGGCAATGTTTGTTTTACATAAAGCTCCAAAAGCTATTCTGCTTTCAAATGAAGGGCAAAAAAAGTTTTGCTCTTGCATTCAGGGGCGTGTCCAGACATTTTTGATAGGGGTGGCACAAGGGGTGGCCCGCCTCTGACTGGGCATATAGCCAATCATATTTTAGGATATTGGGGTGGCCAATCAGATTTCAGGGGTGGCCCGTGCCACCCTAGGCCACTCCCTGAACACGCCACTGCTTGCATTTTGTCACCAAACACTGAGAAAAATTTGCAAATTTATCCTCCAAGAAAAACAGCAGATTGTCCAAGAATTAAAAGGTGGACTTCAATTGCAGCATAATAGGCCCTATGTTCACAAAAGCTACAGCAAAAACACCATGTTTTTACATCGTATTTACAACTAGCCCTTTGACGGCAACCATAATGCTGATGTGGCCCTTGGTGAAAATGAGTTTGACATCCCTGCGATATAGACAAGGCTCTGGTTTTGTGAATTCATTTCTCCACCACCAAGTGTATAATACAATGTGAAAAATGATCAACAAAAAGACTGATATAATTGGAAACAAAAAGATCCATACAAACTGTATGTACAGTCAAAACTACAATGTAGCCTACAACTCTAGGTCACTAAACTGTGGCAGTCAGTGCACAGACAACAAACTCACGTTTCTGAATTCGCTAGAGTAGAGCATAAACTAGCTCACAATAAACTTTCTCTCCAAGAAGTTCTCATCACAGACGTCTTTCAAAAAGACGACCTTAGAGAAAACGCCTTTCTGTCGAAGTCGGAAATGATGTCGTTTGGAAATGATGTCGTAGCAGACCAATCACGGCCAAGGGGTATCCGTCGCTGTACAGCACGGCATGACGGATCGACAGGAATTTCAACGGAGCACGGGAGAGCTCTCCGACGGCCCCGGAGACGACGTTTCAGGGCGTTCCATCTATGCGTAGGCCCTTCCCATGTGTCCGTAATCGTGAAGTACGGAGTACCATATAACGGCCTTAAGGGCCTATTGAGGCAGTTGCTCTGAAATTTGGCTAGAGAAGGACTGTGTACTGTTTGTGTTCATTAAAAGGACTGTTTGAAGATGACCACACAAAGGACAGTTGACCATTTGGCTGGCCAACCCGTGTGGCTTTATTTTCTACTGCTCTGGAGAGAGCTGTGACATCGAAGAACCGTGGGACACTTGGTATGAGTCAAACTGTCACTGAGTAGTGCTGGCCAATCACAGAGATTGCTGTATTTATTATATATTGCTGATTGATTGAACATCTAGAGCAGGGGTGTCGAACTCCGGTCCTCGCGGGCCGCTGTCCTGCATGTTTTAGATGTTTCCCTGATCCAGCTCACCTGATTCGAATGAATGGTCGTTATAACAACCCATTTAATTGAATCAGGTGTGTTGGAACAGGGAACATCTAAAACATGCAGGACAGCGGCCCTCGAGGACCGGAGTTCGACACCCCTGATCTAGAGATCCTTTGTTTAAGTTCATATAAGGCAGTGCATGTGTGATAGTTCTCTACCACTCTCTTAAACGACCTGTAGGTTACATCTGCATGTCTTTCGCTTTGACGGGTCCGGAGTACTCTATTCATTCTTAAGTTTGTGCAAACTAAATAAATTATATTGAAACCGCCATTTTGACTATGTTCAAATCTACACAGTACCGCTAAGAATTTTCTATGACACAACTCACAGAGATATAGCAGCACGTCTCCTGTTGCAGTAGGGCTGCGCTCTCATAGCTCTTCTCTTTCAAACACACTACTCTCTTTATCTTGCCATCCAGCTGCCCAGAAAGACGTAACAGCTTCATGTTCTTTACTCCTTCTCTCTCATCTTCTGGACAAAGAGAGGATAAACTTGAATCACTATTTAAGCACACGTGGGTCAAATACAGTCATGCAAAAAAGTGCCTCAAAAGTAATGTAAGATCAATCTATCCATACCCCCAGGGTGATAGTAGGACAGAAGGCTGAAACACTTCTTAAGGAGATGCTTCTCCAGTTCTCTGGGCAGTCTTTGCCTTGTTTTCAACAAATCCTAAAGAAAAAAATGGACAAAACTGTACCATACTGCATGAAACAAAAACATTACAGAAACTGTGTGTATGCTTAGATAAAGAGACACAAAAATAAAGACAGCAGACCTTCTGTGTAGATGCAAGGTCTAAAATCTGCTGGGCGTCCAGTCCTAGCAGTGGGGGTGAGTCCTGCTTAAAATAATCACTAAGGTCCAGCTGCATGACACACTGACCAACCAGCAAATTATGCTCCATTGTCTTATAGAACTGTAAAGGAAAAAATTGCATTTTCTAGCAGGAAATACTTTGAGTTAACATGGATAAGGCTTTATTTAAGATATATGTCGACTTGTCCTAAGGGTGTAATGGATATTATTTGGGCAAATAAAAAAACAAGTTTTGACTATGTGTCCTCTGATTACTTAAGACAGGCTTTCCATAACGTGTTATAGAGTTGTTTATTGAACTGGAAAGTACCAAATGAAAGACTGACTATACCATGTCATCCTCAGTTGGGACATTGTAGAGGTGCTTTCTGACACAGTGCTCAAGGACCATTTCTCGCAGTAGCCTGTGCAGGCTCTCTGAGCACAGCCACCTCAGCCTCTGTGTCTGCAGGTCTCTCTCAGCCTAAATAAAAATGACGCAGAGCAAAATCCAAGCACCCCCCACACACACAGGAGTTAATAGCAACACCAGCAGTGACATGACATCTAAAAATGGCATCTAGCTAACTGTGCATACCATTTCCAACTCTTTCTCCAGTTTGAGAGTCAGACCATGGCATTCCACTTGCTGTGACAGCATTGCCAGGAGCTTGCTGAATCGTGGATTCTGGGTCAAGTCTTCCTGTATCATCTGGCACATCGGAAAGGAGGCAAGGACTAGGGAATGATAGGAAAATACCAAACTTAAATAAAAAAGAACTAAAGACTGCTGAACCACAATATGTAGACATTTTTGATATAACATGTAGGCTATGCCTCAATTTGGAAGCTGTGACGAATGTGATGCGTTGTCTACAACAAAGCCATTATACCTACAGTAGCTGGTGACAAATGCTTTCTAAGTAACTCCAATTATGTGGTATAATTACCTTGCTGATGCAAGTTGTCCAATTTACAAAGTGATGGACCTACACTCCCACAATCAGCATTTGCAGACATAACCGAGTAGGCTACTATAACTGGTTAGCTAACGTTAGCTTTGGTCCGCTTTGATCGCACACTTCGCAATGTTCCTGTAAGTATGCAAGCACGACACTAAAACTGGAATAATTAGCGGTCAGATTAATTTAGTTTTTTAATGGATTAACTAACTTTCTCAAGTCGCCTAGCTGCAACAAAAAGGCAGCACCTATCTACTTCCTCGGGTTGGGACGTGTGGCACTAACTGACGCGTCGATGCTTGTGTCGCAAACACAGCACGGTTAGCTCAAACAGTAGGTGCGTTCGACATGGACTGCGGCTGCATGAAACGACCGGCGAGAGTGGCCGCTTGCAGCCGGGGAGGAGTTGAAAACGGCTCTGTGAAGTCAGACATTTCAGCTTCTCATTGTTTGCTGCGTTGACGTCGGTCACGGCCGATTAAGCGCTGTTTGCTTACTTTACTTTATTTATAATTAAACGTAGTCTTTCCGTTAGTGAAGAGGCGGAGAAAACCTTTTCTTCCATAAATGTTTTATTCAATTCAACTGTTTGGTCCGGATTTGAGCATTGGCGAAACTGAAGGTGTCCGAATATTACAAAACACGCGTCAAAGTTGTCGTGTGTTAGTCTGGCCAATCATGAAATACCTGTGTCGTGACTTGAACCCGTGCAGTTGCTCTTGAGAAAATGCGCTCGGCTACACAGCCGGCAGTTCTCGAATCGATCTCACGGTACTTTGATGGCAACGTCATAGTGACGTATCCTCGGCGCCGCATCAAGTCGGACAAAAAGTCTAACCAGAATTCACTGTTTCAAGCATAGAGTTAATATAACTAGGCTGTGTCTACTACCACGCACTTGTGCACTTCGAGCACTGACTTTCAGTGCTTAGGACGCTTCACTCACAAAACCAGAATAATTCAGTGCACTGAAAGTACCAGGATGGCGCACTGCACTTCCGTCACTTCCACCCAGTGTTTAACGTAGCAGTGTTCCATTTGAGACAGCACTTATCAGCGACAGAGTGCACTGAATATGTAAGTGCACTGTTTTGCAGGGCACTGTATTGCAGTGTACTTCATAAAGTGCTCGGTAGTAGACACAGCCCTAGAGTAAGCTACCAGAGAATGTCTAATAAAGAGAGAACTCCCACTCTCGGGAAACTTCCGGGTTCTGAACTGGTTGCAGTTCCACTCAAGTTCCATATGAGGGCGCTAACGGTCGAGTGCAGAATGAATGGAGGTCTATGGAGCTATACCCCTCAAAATCCACTTTTCTCAGGATATAATTTTTTGTCTAGTAATTTGAATTCTGAAATCGAAAGGGGAGGCAAAAAAACACACCACTGGGTGTTAGATTTTTTTTAAAGTCGCCTTTCTGTTCTAAAAAGCTTTTGAAAATGGCATTGACGTCATACACATCGTATGACCAGAGCTACTGCTTGACAGCAAGCTCTGGTTACTTCCACTTTACTCTCGAGGCATCGACATCACAGCTGACAGGTTAGGCTCTCCCTGTCAATACAAATGCTAGAAAGAGTTTTGGCTTGCTAATGTTGTTGCTAATGTTGCTAATGCTCTGACATTCTGGTTCTGCTTCGGATGCCATCAAGCGGAATCTCTGGTCGTAGTCAGTCCTTCACTAACCAATCAACATTCGTTAGCAGAATGCTAGTGTGTTATGGGCAACAACGACTTACCCCGTAAGAAATCGAAAGGACTTAAGTACACGTTCATTCAACTTCTGACATGTAATCCATGTTGAACATGCAAAAACTATAATCAAATCTAAGATTTATCAACGACTATCAGGAGAAAGAGACAAATTTAGCCGTTTAGCTCCATAGACTCCCATTCATTTTGCACTCGACCGCGATCACTTCCCGGTGGAAGGATTTGATAATCTACAGCTGCCTGCCTTTATTGTAGCACGTTTTACAGATGGTTGCACATACATGATGGTTGTTTGTAGAGTTAATTTCAGTTATTTTAAAGCAGATTTAACCATTTTGTAATGAACGCTATTATGCTCATGGCATGACAAACGTAATTATAGCCTAAAATAAGTAAGGGATAATGCCCGACGAGGTGTCCAATATCATCTGATAATGGACGATGTGGAGGCGTGAACCGTCCGACGCGCAGCGGAGTCCATTATCAGATGATATTGGACACCTCGAAGGACATTATCCCGCTTATACCATGGTCACTTGCCAACGATTTTTTTTACCAGCATTAATTTATGTTTTAAGGCGTTTTGCAATAGAAATCTAACGTTTTTCAACGTTAGCCAACTCTGATATTTATAGTCCGCTCAGCTCATAGAACCATAGCTTTCCTTTGGCTTAGCTATTAGCCCAAAAGCTAACGTTATGCTAGCAAGATTTAAAGGCAATAACATTGTGTACGGTTGACAAACAGTAAATATAATTTTACAGTATGTTTGACAATAAGATTTGCTAGCTAACCAGCCATGTCACTGTCCCAAAATCAATATCAAGATTTTCACGAACAATATCGCCAAATACTAGGCTACAGTATGGCCGCAGCCTGTGGAGCGAGTTGAATAGCAAATGGGTGTGAGATGATCGCATCAAAGTTGGCATTTTCTCCAAACAGTGATTATAATTTGACAGTATGTTTAACAAGACTAGCCAGCTATCGAGCCATGTCATTGTCCCAAGATAAAATCACGATTTTTAAGAAAAAAATAACCGGCCATGTGTAGAGTTGCTGCTACTGTTGTGTTGGCCGCACTGTAAGTAGATTGACTAGCGAGGTGAATAACGAATGGGATGTGAGATGAGCGGTTACGTGACACTGACACACTACATTCAGAAAATATTTTTTTTTCAAATAGGTTAAAATAAATATTGAAGTCACTCATTGTTGTAAATACAAGTTAGCTTGGTAAAGTCTTTCAAAATTGTAAATGGGGGCTTTGACTCCGTCACTGTTGTTATGGTTTCTTATTTCAGATACTTTGAACAGGCTCCTGTGTAGCCAGCGGAATAATTTAGAACGGTGAAAAGACAGTTTTACTGCAATGACGCAGTAGGTGTCCCTTATCACCCTATAATGTACACCCCTGCAGCCAATCAGAATTAAGTATTCACCTAGACCATGGTATAATTTGTTATAATATCGTGGCATGTTACGGCGTCATTATATATTGTTGACATGTTATTCTCAGGCAAAGACAAAGATGAATAAATCATGTTTGATAACGTCAACATTGTTATGGTCGTTATATTGTTAGAACTCTAAGTCAGTTAACAGGCCAACGATGGCATTAACAATAAGCTAGTAATAGTAAACAACACTCATCATCAATATAATAGTAACAAAGGTATAGGCTTAATTTGCTTTGCAAAGCTAGAACAACGACGGAGCCAGATATTCAGGTTCACAGTTTATTTATCCAACACAATACATCAGCAGTTAAACTATAAACACGAAGCAAAAAGAACAACGTATAGGCCCTGCACGTAAAATACTACAGTACTAATAGTATTGATTTTCGTAAAGTTCACATGTAGGCTATCTGCTTCTTGATCGGACTTGTACCATATTCTGACAGTTTTCTGCAATCCCTTAGCTCCAGCTCACAAGCTCGCGACTGGTTGTCGCAAAGTATGAGGTATACAGCTAGTTGCAAGCATGCACGAGTTTCGGAGCTAGGAACAAGCTTCTGCGCAAGACCGGACGAGTCGGTCTGGAAAGATGGCGCAGTCCGTTAGGAGCTCTCGCTTGCCTCACTGCGCCACTGAGCACTGTTCATAGAAATGAATGGGGACGCCATCTTGGAAGACAGAAGTAGCTGTCTCTAGTTATATTAACTCTATGGGCGCAGTGAGGCAAGCGACAGCGCGGGACCGGACGCGGCCATCTTTCCACTTCCGTGTCTTCCGGCCTAGCTTTAAACAGTGGTTCTTTTTTTCCCTAGCTCCGAGAGCTCATGTAAATCGGCTATCGGCCAATGTGAACTTTTGTGCTCGTGCCCTGTTAGTATCCGCGAGCACATTTGCAGGCAACTTTCATTGACTAAGCAAATAAATGGGTTGCTAGTTTACCCATTTCAGATTGGTTTCAAACTTAGCAAAAATCTGCAAAAATTATTCTATGAAAAAGCTAGTAGTATGAGCCAGGTTCGAGAATCAAACAAAAATTATTGGGGGAGATAGTTTTGTAAATGTTGAATGGAGTTAATAGAATAAAAACGACCGGAAGAGTCGGAAACCTAACCGTACATCCAATACCACCTACATCCACCGGGGCCGTTGCTTCAAGCCGAGGAGCGAGGGGTGGGGGCTTGGTTTCAAGTCAGCCGCCTGCAGCCGGCTGCAGCGCCGAATGAAGTTGGGTCATGTCGAATGCACCTAATAAAACATATACGGCTAAATTCAGTTCGATTATGGTTCGTTGACATCGTGGGAAAGTGTTTTAGCATATCATACAATTCTTGTGCTTTTCTTCCGTTTCCCAATTGTAAGGACTTGGTATAATTTAAATTAATTTAAGAAAAACTGAAAATTGGGGGATGATTTCAAGAGTCAATTTTTATGGAGAAAAAACTGTGCCATACACAGTAACATTGCAACATAATTCCTTTATAATCCATTATTAATCCTGTATTATAAAATATGTATTTTGTTTTTACAATGTTATTATGCCATTTGGCAGATGTTCTGTACCTTTCATGTACTAAAAAGTATCAATGTTGCAATGTATGGTTTGAACATTTTCAAAAATTTTCAAAAATAAAAAAAGTGTTTTGGAGCTTGTATCAAATTACGTTAACCACGTGATTAATGACGTTCAATGCTTCAAACCAGACCCTCACCAGAGCCTGTCCTCACCCCTCGCCACTCCCTCTTCAGGCCATGAAGACCATAGACATGATAAAGAGAAGACGCCGCTGCATCATTTGCTGCTGGGCGGAGGAATAAAGTCAATAGGGTCCAATAGGGGTTATGCGCAACATTCTTCCGGGTTCTACAAAACAGATGTAACTACTTCCGGCCGGCCGCTTTTGAGGTAAACACAGCGTAGTAAAGGCCACCTACTATAGCCGGTGTTTAAAGGAGCTACCCTTAATTACAATTTCCCATGTACACAGGATTGCCAAACGGACTTCCAGAGCCCCGAGTACCCTGGGGAGTAGCCTTTTTTTTTTCTCGCAGACGATTAAAACAGTCAAACGAAGACTGTACCTGTAGAAGTCCAAGTGGACTCAAAGAATGCAGTGTTTGGCAATCAACTGCAACAACTACCAGTGTGACAGTATTTATTTACAGGTCAATTTTGTTGTAGCGTAATCTTATACACCTGCTAACTTTAACGTTTTTTTTGGCCTAGTAGTAGGCTAGTAAACGTAATTCCTTCTAGGAACGATAGGTCCTAGCTATAGAAACCAGAATAATGATATGGATATGACACTAAATTAAAATGAGCTTCTTAAATTAATTTGCTGAATTCATATATTTCATTGATAACTTAGCACTAGTTGTGTAGCTATGTAGCCTACTGTAACATTGTAGTTAATGTGTAGAGCTAGTGTTAGTGCTACCTCCTGGGAAACGGTCTAACGTTAGGCTATTATAACGTTATATAGCCATAGTGCTCTTATGGGTCTTCCCTTTTGGCACTTGTTTAGTTTTTTCACAATGTATGCTTCATGTTTTGGCTGCTTGCAATGTTTGGGAGTTTTTCTGGGAGTTTTTCTGGGAGTTTTTCCTTGTCTTCCTTGAGGGTTTAGGTTGGTTGAGGGGCAGTTTTATGGGCGCATGTGAAGCCGTCTGTGACATGCTTGCGTGTAAAAAGGGCTATACAAATAAATTTGATTTGATTTGATTTGGGACTACCTCGTTGTTATGATCAGTGACCTATGCTCTTTTGTAAAGCTCTCTCTTGGAAGTCGCTTTGGATAAAAGCGTCTGCTAAATACATAAATGTAAATTAAAATATGAACTCATCACTTTATTCCTGTCACACTTAGCCTAATGTAGAGAGTAATACAACTCATAAAATCCTTGAACTTCCCTGTCAATATAAGTTATTTGGATCACCTAGCGCTGCAGATGTGTACAGAAGTGAGAAGCGGAAACGATTACATCTGTTTTCCGGTTCGAACGCTGAGCGCTCCGCATAACCCCTATTGCATTGCTCCCTCCTCAGGCCCCTCTAAACCGGAACTCTCTCCTCATGCCCCTGAAGCCGGAACCAGAGCCTGTTAAAGGAGAGCCTTGCCTATTAACAGAGAATGTCTAATAAAGAGAGAACTCCCACTCTCGGGAAACTTCCGGGTTCTGAACTGGTTGCAGTTCCATTCAAGTTCCATGTGAGGGCGCTAACGGTCGAGTGCAAAATGAATGGAGGTCTATGGAGCTATACCCCTCAAAATCCACTTTTCTCAGGATATAATTTTTTGTCTAGTAATTTGAATTCTGAAATCGAAAGGAGAGGCAAAAAAAATACTCGACTGCGATCACTCCCAGTGGAACTCAGGTGGAACTGCTACAAAATTCGGTACAATGGGGCTTAATAGGGAGTGGGCAGGCTCTCCTTAAACAGGCTCTGGTATAAGCGCCACCGCTGGTCGGAGGATACTGTAGGCTATTTATATTAATAGGCTAACTTACATTGAACTTCGGTTTTAACATAAGTCAATAGTGTTTTACATAGCGGAAATTAGCATTGCGGCTAGCGTTACGTATTGCTAACTTTACGAACATGATCCACTGTTCTGCCCATAGATATATATAAACACATATCTATGGTTCTGCCCCTGGCAAGCATAGAAAATAGGTTTGACAGTTTAGCGCCATCTAGTGGTCATTATAGAATATCACATTTTTTCCGTTGGTCATTTGCAGCAGCTACAGCTGGCTCGTGTTATTGTTTATTGTTTCCACGGCTACAAGAGCCGGCTCTGAAATAATTCATTTTTTAACGTTGATAATTAAACAACACTACTCTCTTAATCTGAAATCTATCCTTGTATTTATGTTAAATGTTGCTTCATCAATCACCACCTCAATCATAAAGATGTGTAGTACTACATATATTCCATATTCAAATAACGTAGGATTACGGCACAGTGTTCATGGGAAACGTAAGCAACTGCAGGGGGATAAATTAACAATAACCATGCTGAGAACATAGCCTTATGTATCGTTCATGAAATGCCTCATGTATCACCGGCCAAACTGGCTAGCAAGTTTTTATTGACACCCGCTAAAATGAAATTTAGCCTGCATTTGGCGGGTTGGCGGGTGTTAATTTAGAACCCTGTACGTAACGCTAGCCGCAATGCTAATTTCCGCTTTGTCAAACACTTTTGACTTATGCTAAAACCGAAGTTCAATGTAAGTTAGCCTATTAATATAAATAGCCTACAGTATCCTCCGACCAGCGGTGGCGCTAATACCTCGGATACACATGAAAAAAGGGGCCTGAGGAGAGAGTTCCGGCGGAACCTAAGGAGAGCCTGCCCACTCCCTATTAAGCCCCATTGTACCGAATTTTGTTGTAGTTCCACCAGAGTTCCACTGGGAGTGATCGCGGTCGAGTGCAAAATGAATGGGAGTCTATGGAGCTAAACGGCTAAATTTGTCTCTTTCGCCTGATTGTCGTTGACAAATCTCAGATTTGATTATAGTTTTTGCATGTTCAACATAGATTACAGGTCAAAAGTTGAATGTACGAGTACTTATGTCCTTTTGATTTCTTACATGGTGAGTTGTTGTGGCCCATAACACGCTAGCATTCTGCTAACGAATGCTGATTGGTTAGTGAAGGACTGACTACGACCAGAGATCCCGCTTGATGGCATCCGAAGCAGAACCAGAATGTCAATGCATTAGCAACATTAGCAACAACATTAGCAAGCCAAAACTCTTTCTAGCATGTGTATTGACAGGGAGAGCCTAACCTGTCAGCTGTGTTGTCGATGCCTTGAGAGTAAAGTGGAAGTAACCAGAGCTTGCCGTCAAGCAGTAGCTCTGGTCGTACGATGTGTGTGACGTCAATGCCATTTTCAAAGGCTTTTTAGAACAGAAAGGCGACTTTTAAAAAAATCCAACACCCAGTGGTGTGTATTTTTTTTGCCTCCCCTTTCAATTTCAGAATTCAAATTACTAGACAAAAAATTATATCCTGAGAAAAGTGGATTTTGAGGGGTATAGCAGTGTTTCCCACAGATTAGAACGTTTTTTGTGGCGGGGGGAGGGGGGGGGTTAACATAATTTCTTCGTTAATAATTCGTTACACAGAATGTATTTTGTTTTTATTAAATATGTATTATGTTGGATGCTGTCCTCCTCTCCTACTATTACTTCAATGCCTGACGAATCTCTTTCTCTCCCTGACCCCGTCTTTCTGCTTGAGCAGCACTGGTTGAAGCCTGAAAATATTGTAAACAATTTCTGCATATATGCATGTAGCAACGCTTGTGCTAAATAACTATTTAGCTGGTCAGCTCCATGACTCCGGGTAAGTAGGGCTCGTGAGACAGCTCACCAAAAGAACGATGGGGAACTCACTTGTCTAGCAGATTAAGACATGTTCGTAGGTACCTAGCGAAAAATAACCTAAACTTTCCTAGACTTTTATCTACGGCACTAATGCTGAAGGCTCGCTAATATCGCATAGCGTCGTTGCTAACTTGTGGTGACGTTGTGACTCTCTGTGTGTGTGTGTGTGTATGTGAGAGACGCATGAGTGACATAGAGACGGAGGGAGAGCAGAAAGGAAATGCAGCTGAACTAAACTAACTAAATACGCTGCATGTTTTAAATAGCGTTAAAACATTTTTTATAACGAAACGCAATATGTGGCGGCCTATGTTGACTCTGGCGCACCGCCACAAATTAGTCTATGTGTGGGAAACACTGTATAGTTCTATAGACCTCCATTCATTCTGCACTCGACCGTTAGCGCCCTCATATGGAACTTGAGTGGAACTGCAACCAGTTCAGAACCCGGACGTTTCCCGAGAGTGGGAGTTCTCTCATTATTAGACATTCTCTGGTCCCGGCTTCAGGGGCCTGAGGAGAGAGTTCCGGTTTAGAGGGGCCTGAGGAGGGAGCA
Source organism: Hypomesus transpacificus (assembly GCF_021917145.1). NCBI lineage: Eukaryota > Metazoa > Chordata > Actinopteri > Osmeriformes > Osmeridae > Hypomesus > Hypomesus transpacificus. The sequence goes on along the minus strand of NC_061081.1, from coordinate 4,272,683 downwards.
CTTGCAATTCATGGTGCCAAACACGTCACTTCCGTGAAGCCTGCTACCATCTTTGTGTCTGACTCAACCCATTGTATTAGTACCCAATAGTAGCTAGTTAGTCATATATTAATATATAGTAATAATATAACAATAATAATAGAAATATAATTATAGTGTTGTTTCCTATTGATAGTTTTTTCAAATTTAGACTTTTTAAAAGTAGTATTGTCAAATTATAGTGGTTAGTTAGCTTTCATAGTTAGCCAACGAATAGTCATGAGTACGAACATAGCACATCTGAATGAAGCAGAAAAACAACGATATTTAGAAAAAACATTGATTATTGGCTGCGATCCATATTTATTACCGTCAACTTTATTTGATCCCTTAAAGTCTGCAAAACGTCTGCCCCAACTGTCCTTTCCCGACATATATTTATCTTGTTCATAATCCATCCCCATACACCGGTGTTACAAGCCAACTGGTTTTCAAGCCAACTGGTTTCCCAGCTGTGCGTGCACCTATCAGTCCGCCTCTATCACCAGATTCGTCACAAATTCACAAACATATTACTGGCGATTTTCAAGTCGGATCTCATATTTGCTGCGGCAAATATGAAAGTAGGCCAATAGGCTACGTGCGCACTACATTAGGCTACCATTTGCGACAAAATAAATGGAGACAAAATAAAACATTTGCAGGCTCGCATGAAGTGGGATTCGATCCCACTAGAGCAAAAAGACGTGCACACGTAAGTCCGTTGACTTACACCGCGTGCCATACCAGCTCTGAAATGTTGGCAATATGATTACGTACTTGTTAACTACGTTGGCCCTCGGGTCACATTTTGATTTGGCTTCTTCTGAATCAACTGGTTTCCATAGACACTACCCGAATGTAGGCTACTAATCACGTATTTGGGGTTGTTCCGAGGCAATAGCCGTATTTACCACGACATAAAAGCTCCTTCTGACACCACATATTAAAAATTCATACGAAGAACGTCGCTGCTAACCCAGACAATACGATCAAAATACGCGTAACACAACATGGAAACATTCGTTTCCTATGCGATTTGTGTAGCCTATGGCTGAGTGTTTCTTCGCTATATCTTTTGAAATCAATTCATTTCATAATTGAATATTCTGAACAAATGTAATGAGCGCTACATTACAGCCAAGCATTGCCTTGAGACAACTCCAAATAGGTGATGAGTAGCCTACATTCGGGTGGTGTCTACGGAACTAGTTGATTCAAAAGAACCAAAACAACATGTTGCCTGAAGGCCAACCTACTTATCAAATTCGTGACCGGGGTGTGTGTTTCAGTGGCTCACCGTGTAATGCAATGATAAGTAAAGATGCAGGTGTTTTTGCTCGTGGGATCGAATCCAACTCGATTCTTTTATTTTCTTAGCTTCCATTTATTATGGTGTGCTTGGCTGTAATGTAGCGCTCATTACATTTGTTCAGAATATTCAATTATGAAATGAATTGATTTCAAAAGATATAGCAAAGAAACACTCAGCCATAGGCTACACAAATCGCATAGGAAACGAATGTTTCCATGTTGTGTTACGCGTATTTTGATCGTATTGTCTGGGTAGCAGCGACGTTCTTCGTATGAATTTTTAATATGTGGTGTCAGAAGGAGCTTTTATGTCGTGGTAAATACGGCTATTGCCTCGGAACAACCCCAAATACGTGATTAGTAGCCTACATTCGGGTAGTGTCTATGGAAACCAGTTGATTCAGAAGAAGCCAAATCAAAATGTGACCCGAGGGCCAACGTAGTTAACAAGTACGTAATCATATTGCCAACATTTCAGAGCTGGTATGGCACGCGGTGTAAGTCAACGGACTTACGTGTGCACGTCTTTTTGCGTCTAGTGGGATCGAATCCCACTTCATGCGAGCCTGCAAATGTTTTATTTTGTCTCCATTTATTTTGTCGCAAATGGTAGCCTAATGTAGTGCGCACGTAGCCTATTGGCCTACTTTCATATTTGCCGCAGCAAATATGAGATCCGACTTGAAAATCGCCAGTAATATGTTTGTGAATTTGTGACGAATCTGGTGATAGAGGCGGACAGATAGGTGCACGCACAGCTGGGAAACCAGTTGGCTTGAAAACCAGTTGGCTTGTAACACCGGAGATTAGTGATGGGAAGTTCGGTTCTTTTTACTGATTCGGTTCTTTGAATCTCGTTCAGTAAAATGAACGAATCTTTTTTCGAGTCATTTGTTCATTTCAGGAGGAGGGGGGGGGGGGGGGGGGGGGGGGGGGGGGGGGGTTGGGGGCTATACGTCCACTGCAAAGGACGTATAGCCCCTATACGTCCACTGTAGGTTAGTGCATGACATGTGCACCAGCAAATACTATTTCAAAATAAATTCCTGCATTAAAATAATGTATCATGAGTTTGTATGATTTGGTCATGTATTATCACACTAGCATTTAATTATCACGTCAAACACTGCACTAAACTGTAAGTGTAAATGTAGAGTGAAAATAACAAAACCAGTCAGTATGATGACTTGAGCGAATATAATTCATTCACGTCTTACTAAAACAGCGGCCACGCGAAAGGGAATAAGGAAACTGTTTCCTCTACTAAAAAATACAATGCAGGTCACGTGAAAAAAGGATCCAAAGACTCGTAGAAAGACCGAGTCGGGGAAGGAACTAATCATTCGTTTCCTCTAGCTACAGAGCCTATGCAGGTCACGTGAAAAATGATCCAAAGACTCGTAGAAAGACCGAGTCGGGAAAGGAACGAATCGTTCGTTTCCTCTTGCTACAGCCTATACAGGTCACGTGAAAAATGATCCAAAGACTCGTAGAAAGACCGAGTCGGGAAAGGAACGAATCGTTCGTTTCCTCTAGCTACAGAGCCTATGCAGGTCACGTGAAAAATGATCCAAAGACTCGTAGAAAGACCGAGTCGGGAAATGAACGAATCACTCGTTGAGAGGACTCGTTACTCCCGAGTCCTTATAAGGATTCGTTCAAAATGAACGAATCGTTCACGAACGACACATCACTACCGGAGATAGCCTGAAGGCTTTCGAAAGTACAGATGCATATCAATACGCAGTTGCAGGATGGGTGAATGACACCAAGATATGGCATCTAGAGGCAAAACACATGTATGTCATTACAGGACATGTAAGTTATTCAAATGAGATTATCAACAGTGTTATTTTAGTGTTGGTTAAGACTGCCAATGTGGGCTAGCGAGGTGTAGCTAAAGCATTTAGGAAAGCGCTTAACAGCAGGAGAGTTAACCTTTGATAAGACACAGCAGTTATTAACGATTGTATCAACTTGCTGCATTTCACTTAACAGGTCAGTCATTCGCAGGCTCTGAACACAAAATCAACATGTCCATTAGGGATGGGAAGATTCACCGATTCGCATCGGCGCATCCACATAAAAACTCTCGATGCGATGGCCCGGATACAATGTGGGATGAAATCGCGATGCATCGTTTCTAACATCTTTGCATCGGTATAATCCGATGTATACATATAGAATTATGTGCATGCGAACACCTTTATTTTATTTTTTTATTTGACCAATGATTTGTGACCAATAATTTTATATTTAGATAGTTCTTAAGCGCGCTCTGGTCTCCACTGCTGTCAGTGGCCGATTCTCGTGAAGTCTCTCGGCCAAGTTTCGCGCGAGTTGGAGGCATGTTCGGAAGTGTTACCATGGCGGATGAAGAGTTACACATCCCTACAACTTGTAATAAATCCCAGGTTTGGCAGCATTTTGGATTTCCGAAGAAAGATGGTAAATTCGATAAGACCAATGCAATCTGCAAAATATGTTGTGCTGCCATAAAATACACCGGCAGCACGACTAATTTAGCTACTCACCTGAAGAGGCGACATGGTGATACGTCTGCCTCGGATTCAGTTATGGCTACAGTGGCTAGCTCCACCGGTAGACCTAGCAAGCAGACTGAGCAAAGTATTGCCAGTATTTTTTCATGCCCCGATGGCTACTAACTCAGCTCGTTCTTAGGCAATAACCGAAGCCATTGCTTTCTTTATTTGTAAAGATATCCAGCCTTACAGTGTTGTAGAAAACGAGGGCTTCCAATACCTCCTCAACATACTGGAGCCGAGGATCCACATTCCAAATAGAAAACTATTCACAGAGAAACAAATCCCTCTTCTGTACGAGAAAGTAAAACAAGAATCAGCTGAGTCATTGAGCAATGCTCAAAGAGTTGCATTAACAGTTGATGGTTGGACGTCTTGCGCCACTGACTCGTATGTCACAGTCACGGCACACTACATTGATGACGAGTGGGTTTTGCAAAACCACGTTCTACAAACCAAAGTGTTCAACGAGGCTCACACAGGGATTAATCTAGCAGTTTTACTGAAGGACATTTGTTGCGAGTGGAAGATCAAAGACAAGAACCCAGTGTTGGTCACGGACAACGCAAAAAAACATGATACTGGCTGGAGTTCATGCAGGGATTAACCCCCATGTGCGATGCATCGCGCACACACTCAATCTGGCCACGCAAAAATCCCTGAAGGTGGATAGGATGTCAGAGCTTCTGGTGAAAGTGAGGAAGATGACAACTTTTTTTCACAGAAGCCCACAAGCAACTGAGGTTCTACGTGAAATGCAGGCCCAGTTACACATGCCAAATCACAAGCTCGTCCACGATGTTCCCACAAGATGGAACAGTTCCCTTGACATGTTGGAGCGTTTTTGGGAGCAGCAGCCTGCTGTGTTGAACTCCCTGCTGTCAAGGAAGATAAAGAGGGGAGAAGGATTAGCCAGCCTGACAGAGGAAGACATGACACTGATCCCAGAGGTCATCAAATTGATGTCCCCTCCAAAAGTGGCAACCACACTCCTCAGTGAGGAAAAAAACCCCACCATCTCAAGATCTCCCCAATCCAGGCCAAACTGCAGAAGCATTTCCAGCCAGATGAGAACCATCAACTGATAATTTCTCTGATGAAGGAGCAGTTCAGACAGGACTTTAATGGTCGCTACACATATCTCCAAGACCTCCTCTACAATGCCACAGCACTTGATCCAAGTTTCAAAGACCTGGCTTTCTTGGAAAACCACAGCACCAAGGACATGATATTCATGAAGATAACAGCAGAGGTGGTGATGATGGATGGAGAGGTAAGAATACACTCCATACCGTAGCTAAACTCTCTATTTGTTAATTTACTTGTGCCTTGCTTAAGTTGGAAAAGGAAATCTAGCAGCTAGTCTCCATTATACAGATTTTTGTCAGGCAAGTGACAGTGGCACGCTGAATGAGGGCCAAGCAGGTGACAGTGGCACACTGAATGAGGGCCAAGCAAGTGACAGTGGCACACTGAATGAGGGCCAGGCAGATGAAACAGAAGTTGACAGGAACCCCCACATAGAGGAAGAGAGAGGTTTGTTCTGATAGGAACTGTGCCAAAAGTTTTAAAACAATGTTTGTTTAAAGATGCATGTATTATATATAGTTGTATAGTATCATTTAAATACATATATAGTAAGAGTCATACATAGTAAGATAAGTAGATAGATTGTAAATCATAATTTGGACATCATATTTTTTAACACAACTGATAATCCACTCTGCTCTTCTGTTCCATTCCAGAAGATGTCCCCCCCAAGAAGACAGCCTTGGACCAGATGTTTGGGGATTTCCTCACTGCAAGAGCACCAATGAAGACCACAAGGGAGAGAGCTAGGGCAGAAATCAGTACAGAGAGAGGGTTTCTTTAGCTCTGAGTGGTGATATGTTGCAGTGGTGGAAAAAACAAGTGGATCTTCCACTACTTTCAGCCTTGGCAAAGAGCTACCTGTCCATCCCAGCAACAAGTGTATCCTCTGAAAGAATGTTCGGCACAGCTGGTGACATAGTTACAGCACAGCGCAGTTTGCTTCACCCTGATCATGTGGATCAACTCATATTCCAACCCAGTCTCATCCCAACTCGTCAAATATTGACGCTTGGGCAGAGCCCTTTGGCGTCACTATACCGACGCCGGGGGACGCCTTTTTCGTCGTTTTTTGACGCCTAGGGACGCCCATTGACTTCCACGTTAATATGTTCGGCTTTTCCCGTAGAAAATTGTGAACTATGGCGTCGTATTTTGACGCATTAGGTCTCCCATAGATTTTGATGAGCGGCTTTCGGATTTTTACGAAACGTCACCATAATAAGTCGGGTGATTTCGTAAAAATCCGGCCGATGTGCTTTCAACATGATTTTTTTTGTTATATCCAAGACATAAACGTTATAAATGACATAAACCTTATTTAAGGACATAAAAGTTATTTATAAAATGGACTGATACCAAATAAACCGATCTAAAAAGGTAGGCCTATATGCATAAAAAAGAAAAGAAAAATAGAATCCATCGGGGGAGGAATATCATTTTATTTTAATCATAATTTTAAGCGCATGGAAGCAATCATGTCAAATGCACTGACAGCAAAACCTATAAATTATCCAACATTATTGTAATTTTATTATTACACACAAGTCGCCTAAAAGTTTGACGCTCAATATCTGGCTGGAACTACTTCTTGTCACCCAAACCTCCGCTCTCTCGTACTGAAAAGGTAAGCTATTATCGATGAAGTAAACGTATATTTAAGATACTATCCTACTATACAGTTTTTTTTTAATTGTTTTTAGGTTGGTTTAATGTTATTATGTTTGACGTACATTGCCCGGTGCTTTGCATCACCAATAAAAATTAATTGACTTTGTAAACTGCAAAAATAGGCTAATACACTGTGCTAGCTAGTTAGCTAGTCTAACGTTATGTCATGCAAGGTCATGAACCGGTGCACTTTCATTGGACTCAGACCAATGTTTATCTTTGCTGGCGTGGTCCTTTTTACATCTCATAGCTTGCTAGGTATGACATTTATTGTATTGTATTTTTTATCTTTTCTTACTTGCAGCTGAAGTCACGCATTTTCTGGAAACGATATCGATATCCTTATTACCTCACCATATTATTACCTCACCATATCCTTGTCTTACTGCCTATTTTAATAATTTGTCAGGACGTACCTGTGTATACCTGTGTCCACCTACCTCTGTCTACCTGTGTTACGCCCTCCACAGGCTCTGCCTGTCTTTCTGTTTGTCTTTCTGTTTGTCTGTGTTTGTGTGAATCTCCAGGCTCCAGTGATCCAGTCCACCCTACCTGCACAAGATCCACACCTGCGGTCCAGTTTCCCAATAACTTGCGGTGACATACCCTGGTTTGCCCTCCACTCACCGCCAGATCGTTGTTTTTACAACCTGGTACCTACGTTCCTGGCCTCCTTGTACTTCCGAGTCTATTATCTACTATTTGTATTCAAAGTGTTCTAATATTGCACTTTCTTGTGTCCCAAAGAAACATCCCACTCACCCCAACTCTCCATCTGCCTGCCTACGCGCTCTGCTTGCTACCTGCCTCGGTGTTTGTGAGACAAATATATACATTACTTCTTTCCATGTTCATGCCGAAGTTCATGCTTTACTACAATACCCATAAGCCATAGGAATGAAATGTAAGAATAATTATTATCTAATGTGTGTTACTCATATTCCTACTTGTAATGCTTATAACATGTCAATGTGTTTATGTTTGCAGAAAATGACCAAACCCAAAAGCAGGCCTTGCCCTCACTGCCAGGTCATGAATACTGCCAACCGCAAAACATGCCTTTCATTTTTTGCAAGCCTCTCACAAAAAAAGAGGATTAAGTCCAAGGAGGAGAGTTGGCATGTTGGTGACTGGGGGGAGAATGTGAAGAAGCACCGCAACGCAGGCAGAGTGATAGATTCAGCCCGCATATCTGTGAGTGAGAATGTGGAGGTCTTAGGTTACGGTTCCATTCAGATCCATACTATAATGGTCGGAACTTGATATCAATGCCAGTTTCATTGGTATCAGGCCATATCATTTAATCAATAGCAGCATCACATCTTATAGTCTTCCTGTAAGGACCCCTAGCTTTGTCAATTTGAAAAGAAGTATAGTAGATACTTTGAAAAGTAGGAAGAAGTATGATACCATTTCAAAAGTAGTTGATCAGATGGCAAGAGAGCTGATACAGAGGACAAAGCCTGATAACTTGTTAATGTCTGTTTTTTAGGTCAATAAGCTGCATGAACTGGACTTAAAGCCCCTGCTCTTCATGGGGAAAGAGAAGAGAGGGGGGGGGGTTTACAGCAAAGGTCATTGCAGGCATAGGCTTCATACCAGAGGGGCCTGTGAGGGAGATCATTAAAAAAATGACAACCCTTTATGAATACTATCTGAAATGTAAGAACACATATTTTGCATTGGGACATGCTTTTTTATAACTTTGCATTTACATTTAGTTTCTAAACACGTTATGTAACATAAAATATACTAATAGAATATTGTTGATGAGTAAATATTCCCAGATTAGACCCTGTTTCTGTTTAATTAACCTCATTTGTGCGGCTGTTATAGTTAGATTCAAGCTGGGAGCAGAGAACATATTGCTTCCCTCTACATTTACTTATTTGTCTTTATCTCTCAGACCACAATAGCCTCGTTGCCACAGCTGGTGAGGAAACAAGAGAAGAAACACCAGAAGCAACATCCCCTGCCTCCACTCAGGATCAAACCTTCACCCTTAACCTTGTCCCGGTCCCCCACCCACCTCCTATGACTTCCTCTCTCTCTTTATCTACTCTTCCTACTCCCTCTCTCTCTACATCTACTCTTCCTACTCCCTCTCTCTCTTCATCTACTCTTCCTACTCCCTCTCTCTCTTCATCTACTCTTCCTACTCCCTCTCTCTCTTCATCTACTCTTCCTACTCCCTCTCTCTCTTCATCTACTCTTCCTACTCCCTCTCTCTCTTCATCTACTCTTCCTACTCCCTCTCTCTCTTCATATACTCTTCCTACTCCCTCTCTATCTTCATCTACTCTTCCTACTCCCTCTCTCTCTTCATCTACTCTTCCTACTCCCTCTCTCTCTTCATCTACTCTTCCTACTCCCTCTCTCTCTTCACATCCTATGACTCCCTCTCTCTCTTCCCCTCCTCTTCCCTCCCACTCTTTCTGTTCTCCTGCTCTTCCCTCCCATTCTTTCTCCGCACCTCCTTTCCCCAGTCCCTCGCTCTCTTTACCTCCTTCACCAACCCTCTCTCTATGGTACCCACTTTCTACTTCTTCCCACATCTCTTCTCCTCAAGGTCTTCCCAAAAATCATTCCCCGGGAAAAAGAAAAATAATTTAAGGTAAAGGTTGTCTTATGTAAGGGTCATATGCTTATGCATTATGAATAATCTTTTCTTGTAATGACCCCAAAAAAATCAGGCACTTATTTGTTATTCCTCTGTTCATATATTTTCAGGCTGCAATTTCCTGTTTAAAAAGTGGGACGTTTAAAGCAGGTAAGCTCAGATGCATGCGATTGTGTTTCATTTAAATTATTTTTAGTGGGGGTTTAATTATTATTAAAGCTTTTTTGAGTTAGCTTGTCCATGAATCCATCTTGCCAGGCTTCAAGTTACATTTACATTACATTTAGTCATTTAGCATACACTCTTATCCAGAGCAATTTACAGCAAGTACAGGGACATTCCCCCCGAGGCAAGTAGGGTGAGGTGTCTTGCCCAAGGACACAACATAATTTTGCACAGCCAAAAGTCAAACCGGCAACCTTCTGATTAATAGCCTGATTCCCTAACCGCTCAGCCATCTGACCTTAGGCCGTCTGAAGTAATGCACTTGTGGCCAAACGAATTATCATCCTACAGAGGAACTCCTGGCAGCTACAGGCCTTAGATAGAGAGTGATAGATAGGGGTGGGCCATATGGCCAAAATCTTCTATCACGGTATGAGTAATTTTATATCACGGTTACGGTATTTATCACGGTATAGTAATTGTTCTGTAAAGTCAGTTAAGAAATTTTACCAGTGCCACTAGTGTGGTGGAAAAAACGGTATTGCATGTACTACAAGACGTTACTGGCTATTATTTAAAGGCAACGACAGTACGAGCGTTCCGATTGGCGGATGCACAGTCATGCCATCCGCATGGTGACGTACTCACAGCTCAGAGTTTTACTATCCATATCTAACTTCGGTGTCGGCGTATCAACCTTGTTAAAGCTCGGTCGATACGTTAAAGCCTCAGTTTGATATTTCCCGGCATGTCCTCACTCTCAATTAGTCAGTAGCTAGCCTTCACTAGTCATCCTAAATCAAGAATACTAGCAACGCCACCAGTGTAATTTTACAACAATAATTTTACAGCATGAGACATACAACTTGAGCAACAAATCAAATTGGTTACCTGCAGAATGGGTCATCAAATATATAATTAATTAGCATCGGCATGAATGTACTCCACATCAAAAATTCTGTCAGACCAACGCAAATCTGCATCAAGGTCAAACGAAAATAGCAAATCAAATAAAAGTTAAACTACAATTCTAAATATTGAAGGAATACGATTTATGCAATGGCTTATATACAATACAACAACCAGACATTTAATTGACGTGAAATACAAAAATATCACAAATTTGTAAAGACTTTAGATGCAAGCCCTTTTTGCCCAACCCAAAACATTTAAAAGTAGTCAAAAAGTATACCGCGGTTGAAACGGTATAGCCAAAACTCTCCCGGTTTCTGCCGTCGCACGGTATATACCGTCATACCGCCCGGCCCTAATAGACAGATAAAATCCCTTGCAATTTTAGGGGTAAAAGCGCCTGCCCTTTTCCTAACAGTTTCCAAGGATGACTTCCCCAGGTGGTTCTGTGCAACAAACTATCTGACTTGTCAGGTTAACATTTAGGCCCATCGAACTCTAAGAGACTGTACTCTTATCTTTTGGCTATATCTCAAGTTCTTTCCTCCATCTGAAATGTAGCCAACAGCATTTTTCATCACAAGCAACTTGTGAAAAGCCTATAGTTCCTGTTGTTAAAAGTTGAACATTTATCATTAAACATACATTGCCTCTGTGGAGAAACTATCACCAACTTGAATCAGAGAAATTAACTTCTACTCTACTAAAGAACTGCAGTATCCAATAAGGATTCGTTATTCTTTGTGTTAATTATAGTCCTGTAACGGCCACAGATACCAGATTCATATTACTGTCCAAGCATTTGATTTGATTACTATTAGGATTAGAATTGTATTTAAGCCAATACGACAAAATGTGCTTCTCCAAACCCCTACCTATGGTCCCCCAGTGGCTAGAAATTGCGATATGTGTAAACCAAGCCCTGGATGTCCTGCTCCGCCTTTGAGAAAATTAAAGTTCAGATGGGCCCATCTGGAATTTTCCTCTTATGCGTTATAAGGTGGAAAGGTTACCTCCCCTTACTCTGCTTTGCCCGTCCAAAGAATATGGCCCGCCAATGATAAAATTAGCTACGACTGTGCAAGCAGGATATTGTTTTTTCCTCGAGAGACATCATGGCTTACAAACGACCGAAGCATGGCAGTTAGCCCCGCCTCTCTCCTCCTCATAGCATTTAAAACTACAGATACAGGAACGGCACATCCTGAGGAAAGCTCATTGTGGGACTGCTCGTAGTGGCTGTAATTCTGCACGAAGGCTGAATTTCGGGAGGAGACTTCAGATACAGTATTAGGGGACCACTAAGGCCTATATAAAAGCATCCAAAAACAGCATGCCATGGGGACCTTTAACTTAAGTCACATAATCTCATGGTGAAATTGTAAAAACAGATAACATTGATCACTGTATTTCACTAACTTTTGATAAAGTAACCACTATGTTATCAAAATTGTACTTACTTAGTCTTACTCTTATTTTTATACATATTTTATATTTAAATTGTTTTATTCTTAGATTTTAGTTCTAAGAAATAGTTAAACTTTTGTACTTTTACTTACTTTAAGATCCGTATGTTTATTGTTTGCCCCTCCCTGCCACCATAAATTCTGTGTTTGTTCACATACATAGTGAATAAACCATATTCTGATTCTGATGTGTATTTCTTTTCACAGTGTAAAAGAATGGGAGGATACCTGGAAGTCTGCTGTTAATATTTCTGTGCCTAGCTGCCTGGTTATTGTTTAAAGAGTTCCTAATTCTATATTTGTTATTGATATACACTGTAACATGTTATGAGCTTATTGTGATACTGTTACGGCCACAATCTTTTTCTCAGTTCAAGTTTTGTTTGTTATCCACTTACATTTACATTTAGTCATTTAATCACTTCCTGGGTTCTAGGCATCGATTTATGGTTGCCTCCATAAAACTTAACTTATAACACAGGTGAGTTGGTGACCAAGCTAACGTTTTCGAGTTTTTGTTTTAGATTCACTGTTAGGTAAGGGAGCGCGCTGGCTCCGCCTTCCCATTGCGGGGAGGGCCAGCGGCTCCCAGGTTTTGGTTTATTTTCACTAACTCAGTCTTGTTTTTCTGTTCAATAAACTTTGGTATTACTTTTATAAACATTGACTTGCATGGTTGGACTCACTTATGTTAGCCTACAAGCAACCGTCTGATCCTTTGCTTGGTGGAGGTAAGAGTAGACTACCTATGAAGAGAAAACTTAGATTAAAAGTTAGGCCATCACAAGCAGATGTAAATGTGTTATCTTATTAACACCACATTACATACAATGTTAAATGATGGATTCCTTTTGGCTGAATATGAATAATCTGTACTGGGAGTGTGGCGCGATGACGTCACATTCAGAATAATCCATGCCTTAATAAAGGTGATGGCATGAAGATAGGCTATATGAATTATACATTATATATTCTATTTTTTTCCATGTTGACACGTGGTAAGACTTATACAAGTTTTTAAAGTAATTGAATAGGTCATTAAATAATGTGGGCTACACTTAACTAAAATGATAACCATAGCAAACTTACGTGGACTACAAATATGGCGCATATTATCGTTAAAACATATTGGCGGGGTTGTGGGAAATGTAGTTCTTTTTTACTTTCAATTTAAAAATTAATTTTTTTAGAAGATCTTTGTCCTCAGTTACATTTAAATCACTTAATATGACAAATATACATTCATTGGTCTTTTATGAAAGACAAAATGTATCAGTACTCGAAAAGTCAACATTTAAATATCTTTATATGTAAACTTTACTTAACATTATTTGACATCATAATCTTCGAACATGGTTCCAGTATGATGTGAAGAGTGTCAATATTGGTCTAAATACAAAATCCCAGGATGATCCTAGCTTCAGATAGGAAAGAAAATTGAATTGAATTTTAGGAAAAATTACCTTTTCTAGGTGGCGCTGTTGATCCCCTGTAGGGGCTAGGGTTATGAAACTAAAAGACACAGTTTATCTAACCCCAGTCATTCACTGTACCAAGCCAGGACTATGTGCCATGAAAGGAACCCTAATTACCATACTACTACTAAATATAGGGCTTTAAGGTGACCCCTGGCAAGGGTTCAAAGGTCAATATATCAGATAAGGGTTTACAGGAATGTGTCAAATTTACATAAATGAACCCGCAAGCTAAGACCTTTCCAAAAATGGGTTTGACGTTGTTGTACGACAGTCTTATTAAAATCCAAATCTGCCATTGCAGTGTGGTATCTTTACAAGTATAGATTCCAAGACCATTCACAATCTAAATAGACAACATCAGTGGTCAAAGTCAAATTATGTTTTGGTGGCACATAGTCCTGGTTTAGCACAAACAGAACCAGGGTACAGAACCACTTGTGCATTTGTTTATCCCCAAACTTAAAAGATGATTAGTTGCTCTGCATAAGACATGGTCTGAACAGACAGCGCTAGGGTTAGGGGTTTGATGTCCTTGGTGGTACATGTTCGTGGCTTGCCCTGTCGAATATTTTGGACGAGTAAATACTTTTTTTCACATGGCTTTACCTCTAAGCCAGATAGAGGCTCAACAGCGCCACCTTGAAATGTTCATTTTCAAAATCTAAAATGTGTCTTGTACTCCAAAGTATGCTGCTACCGGGCTGAAAATTTCCATGTTGCTTCATTGAGACATTCCATGCAGTGTGACAAAAACATTCAAAACTCGAATTTAATATTTAAAAAAAGTATGAGAAAAAGACATTCCAAAGTTTACTTTTGTAGTGCTGATTATATATAATGCGTATTGATCTATAATGCATGTACATTTTACATTTCTGATCAATCTAATATAAAATTGGAGATGATATTGGTGTAAAACACAAATTACTAAAAGAACTACAAACGTATTCCATTAAACACTGAATCGAGATGTTGAACGACGCCATATTTGTAGTTCAACTAGGCCTACATGTTTCAAAGTTTACATGTTTAGGGTTTGAAAACATCTTAACAATTGATATATCACATACAAAGTATGTATGAATAGATTATAATATAATGGAGGTGTTGAAGAGGTAATCAATATTAGCATTAAATGCCCTAGTTGGCAATGGAGTAGTATTTTAAATGAGATGACGCATCGAGGGATTAGCCTTGACTTTAGGTCTACTCGAATTCATGCAGCGTCAGCAGCACCGACAGCCGGCCTCGCTGACTTGAAGGAGTGAATGCCATTGGCTGGTCCGCGCCGCCGGCCCTGCATGAAGTCGAACACACCTTTTGTGTAGGCTAGGGCTACTTAAATCATGGTGTATGGCAAGATTTGTTGGTAGCTATATTTAGCCTTTTTGGTTTGTCATCATGTGTAATTTCGCATAATTAGAAACCATCCGATTACTTCGTTTTACGATTGTTTGGAATCTCGTTGGTTTTAAAGAACTACAGTTAGCTATCAGTAGCTTTCAGCTAACTCAGGGTTCCGTTGGGAGGATCCCTATTTGCGTGGTTTATACGCCAAATATTCCCACTCATTTCTATCAACAGAAAATGCGTCTATAGGTATGTTCGACTTCATGCAGCGCCGGCGGCGTCGACAGCCGGCTGCCTTGAATCTGAGAATACCATTGGCTGCGTCATGTCAGCCGGGCTGCAGGCGACGCCGGCGCTGCATGAAGTCGAACGCACCTTATATTACACACAGAACTTCAACCTCATCCAGACTCAGATTTTCACTAATGGTCACTAATCAATATTAAATATTGAGATGATAGTTGTCTCGAGTTATACAGAGTTAAATCAGAATTTTTCAAAAACAATCTGGATAATTGAAATATATGATGAATAAATATATGATGAATAATAAATGAATAATTTATCCCCATCATTTCCCAATTGCCCAATCTGCCAGCCAACATAAATTGAGTCCAACCACGCAAGTCAATGTATGTAAAAAATAATACGAAAGTTTATTGAACAGAAAAACAAGACTGAGTTAGTGAAAATAAAACCAAAACCTGGGAGCCGCTGGCCCTCCCCGCAATGGGAAGGCGGAGCCAGCGCGCTCCCTTACCTAACAGTGAATCTAAAACAAAAACCCGAAAACGTTAGCTTGGTCACTAACTCACCCATGTTATAAGTTAAGTGTTATGTTCTACCACTCATTTACAAATAATGCTCTGTGCTCTGCTGCAGTCATGCTCTGGAGGCAGCCTCTGTTGCAATTGACTCGCCTGGGCCATTACAGGTAGAGATCAAAGGGAGAGAACACACAGTATACATTACAGTATATCAAGTTAGGTCTCAGGCGATTACAGCTGTGACTGAGTGATTCAGATCCAAGTGACTTGAATTCAATTCTCTGCATCCTCCTCCTCATCACTATCATCATCATCCGAGGTGTTGCCACGTTGCCAGTCCATGTCTTCTTCCATTTCCCTGTCCTCCTCTTCCACCAGCCTGTTACTTGGTTTGAGAGTGCATCTGTAGGTGCCTGCTATGGTCTGCTGTTGGAGTCTCAGGTGTTGCAGTCTTCTTTTTAGTGCACTGATGAGGCCCTTGGACCCCTCCTCGGTTAATCCATTTGGCAAGCCTGGAAATGTTGTTAATTTATGTTTAAATTTATTTACCGAAGACTATACTAGCAGGATTGGTTTCCACTTAAATAGTTTGACCTATAAATTTGAAAGTGCATGTAGCCAGATCATTTGATTTACACTTACTTCCTGTCTGTGTGCTCACTAAAACAGTGCCCATCAGTGTCTGGACCTTTGCCACTGAGTCCTTGAGGTACTGGCAGTGCTGCAGCATCTCCTTCACAAGGATCTGCTTTTCCTCTTTTAGTCGTGAGGCAAGCATTACGTGGTCAAAGAGCTTCTTCTTTGTGAGAATGTCCACACCGTCTGTCAAGGAATAAAAACATTTGACATTAATAAACTAATTTGATGACATTTTATATGCATACTTAAGTTAAATCTTGATGCAACACCTGTGTTCTGTTCCTGCCAAGGCCAGATCATGCTCTCTGCAGCTTTGTTAGAGAGTTTCTGCACAACTAACTCTGTGTCCACAAGGTCACCATCAGGCTGTTGGTTGTATCTCTGGATGTCTTCCAGAAACCGTTTCTTTTCCTGGGCTATCTTTTGAGTTATTTTCTGTCGCCTTTTGTTGCGATCTGCAAATACAGTAAAAACAATAGTACGTAAAAAGAGCTGCCATGGTAATGAAGATATCAGTATAGCCTAAGATTTATCTGCATTAGTTATGTTTACACTATACATACCATTCTGTCTGTAAAGGTAGTGCTTTTTCTGACAAATGCTCACAAAGAGTGCTTCGATTGTGATCTGCAAACTTTGAGCATCAACAGGACCAGGTGCTGCGCTTCCTTGATTAAAGATAAAATAAATACACTTTTAACATTTAAGCTACAGATATGCAGATATTACAACCAAGTGACTGAGAGTGTTTATGAATTAAGTATTTTTCTTACTGCTACTGGCCCACTGCTTGACATCAACAACCCATTGTTTCAGCATGTCATCACAGCAATGCAACTGCTCCTGCATTGTCTTCAGGCTCTCGGCTACATCCACAGTCTTCTCTACTGTCTGAAAACAACAATACAGAAGGTCTTTTAAACTACCAGAGGTCCTGTACCACTACAATTTCTACTAGGGGGTACTATAACAACCTGATGCATTTTGGGTATAATAAGTAAAAGTTACGTTTATATGTAACTGCTTTAAAAAGTTAATCATCTTCAGTATGTGAACATACCTTCTTAAATCTAGAAGACAAGGCTATATGGAGGCCATTCTCTTTCTGTTCATTCCACCCCATAGCATGGACAGTCAGCATGTCAGTTCTTACTGTGAAGAACAAAACAAAATCACAATACAATTTTGTAAAACATGTACATTTGCAGGCTGGCAGGGGGAAATAAGCTTACAAACCTGACTTGGCCATATACTTGGTGGTAAGGGCACATCTGGAGAGAAAACTATTCACTTGCTCTACTTCTTCACCGAGAGTGGTGCCGGCGCCCTCCTGGTTCCTTGCAGTCCACAGAATCTACAGGAAGAAGATAATGTGTAAAGCGGTGTGGACACACGTTATTGAAGCATATCCTGAGATTACCAACTTTAGAGGGCAGTACTTAGGGGCTACAGAAAAACTTTAAATACACTCCTAGGTTGTTGTATGGGTCAGTCCAGACCACTGTGGTATGGCTATTGTCTTTTATTATGGCATTTTACACTCAGTTTGCCACATCATACTCTAAAATGTATGGTCAAGTAGCTAAAAGCATCACCTCGCATTTTGTATTGTGGGCTTTGGCATGCATCACAGACAAGCAATGCCTCATTTCCTGAAGGGGTTGAAGATGCGTCAGGGCCTCTGACACTTTTGTCAAGTATGGCACATATCGGCAGGTCACATCCATGGCCAAAAATGTAGCACTCTGGAACTCTTTTTGAAGAAACATTGGATATGCAAAGATTTCTCCTCTATACATATTCAGACCTTTAAAAAAAGCACAATGCACATGAAAGAGGCTTTAGATCATTTTTTACTACTACTTAATCAGACCCATACCAACCTTTGAGAAGAAATCCATGTCTACACACAGCAATTTCCACACCTTCTTCATCCAACTTGTTGGCCCGCTTTGAAGTCTCTCTTGCTGCATTCCATTGGGTGTCACCACACATCGCTTTTCCTGCGGTCTACCAAAGTAAATCATTTGAACATGACAATAGTTAATTCAAGTACACTAGATTGCAGGACTGTTCACGCAAACACACAAACTTTAACTGTCAAGATTTTGTCATTGCCTGACCTTACATTTGAAGGATAAAGCAATATGCAATATGAATGTACTGTGCCCCCTGGATAAGAATATAGTGCTGTATCCCCACCTGATCATAGACTCCCTTCTCCAAAGGCAATCGTGTTTTCTACTTTAACTTTAATTAGAACAAAATAATCCCAATAAATGTTGTTCAGAATAATGTAAAACGTACACTCTTGACAGTTCCCCGGACCTCCTCAACAAAACTGGACACCTCAGAGTCTCGGGCTAAAAACACTCCATCGAAGAACCCTGGCTCTTCACTCCTTTAAGACAATGTATTATGGACTACCTTTGTAATAGGACCTTTTATTTATGTAGCACTTATCAAAAAAACATTGACATTAACAGTGTCATTAACAGCTGGACATACTGTATATTAACTACATTGGCTGTTCATAATGTGTGCACAGAACTCACTGGTTTGTTTTCTGGAACCTGTACAACTTTCTGTTGCCATCCACAGAAACAGCCACCATTTCAGGGCTACAGGCTGGACAGACCAATGGCTCCTTTCCAAGAAGTTGGTTCTCTTCATAGTTGCAGTACACAAATTGCAGAAAAATTCTCTGAAATGCATCTGCATTCACTTTGCAAGTCTAAAGAAAATAATATAATACAGCTTTCAAAAACGATAAACTACATCTTTGCCTTTGTATGTTTTGTGTTTTGTATGCAACTTTTCAAATCCATAAGGATGCAAATGACTATTTTGTGTGGTAAGGTCTTCAGTCTATAATCTGAAATATGTACTACCTACTACAGCCACTTGTGGACCTTGAACTGCTTTTTACTTACGCTTCCATATTGCTTTGTTCTCTGGTCCAACATTGCTGTAAAGGCTTGTCTGGACATTCCTGGAGCTGCTGTCTTCATAGCCTCAAAGGAATGGAAGAGATCTTGGTGGAACAGTGTCTGTGCCTGCATGGTAGCAGGCCAGTAACCACTCTTTACAAAGTCACTGACTTCTGGAGCCCATTTCTGGTTGCAATGTTTGCATGTTAGCACCGGAACGTGAAGATCATAACGGCCTGAAAGCACATGAAAGGCAAATCAATAACATGAAACCAAAGTGACGTGTTAGTAATATAAAAAAATTCAACAGTTTAACAAGATCCTACCATTTATGCAAACCAGTATGATGGATCTACCAACAGAGACTGCTGCATCAGCGGTGTCACAGGAGCATATCCTTTGAGGTAGAGCTGTTGGCAGAAAACAATCTGCAAGGCAAAGAACCATAAGGTATACAATTAATAATGTTTGGGTTGTGAGTAATGACTTAAATAACACATTTCAATTTCAGATAAGAATGATCTGTTAAGAAAATTGACAATCAATTGTAAAAGAAATGCCAAACTTGTTCACAAATGCTGTATTTTCCAGTGTCACAGAGTGTCACAGCCTCTGTTGGTGGGATGTATTTGAAAAATCCATCCATGATGGTTTGCCTGTTGTGTGGAGTGTGGTGTTTATGTACCGAGCCATCACACTCAGCACAAAACCACTCTGAGGGCATACATTCCCCACAACGGATGACAGCTTCTTTCACGTGACAGTGATTGCATGTCATCTGTACGATGTTCCCAGCAGAAAGTAAATTGTCAAGGTTCTGTGGCCTCGCCTGTTGCCAACATTGTTGGACCTCTTTCTGCCTTTGACTCCAACTGGACAATGGTGGCTGCTGAACAAAATCTTGCGATTCCATGTTCTCTTAGTCCTGTAGAAGGTCCTCAAGCTGCCGCATATTCAAATCTTCAAAAGGGAGGAGAAAAAATAATAATATTGTAACTCCAACATCGCCACAACACACTGTTGAAATACAGCATTTGGAACAAAAGATTATTCACCATGGTCTAGGTGTTGGCCATGGTCTAATGGCGGTGAAGAAGAAACATGTCTTCCTTCGTCTGGTCTTTGTGATGTTGACTGCTTTCTAAGGGCTCGTGGGCGCTGGTGAACAATGTCCCCATTGTGGTCCCTCTTCTTCCAATGAACAGGCTTTGGTGATGTGGTCTTAGTTTTCTGTCTGTTCTTCTCTGTCTAGAATTACAACTTGGTTTAAGAAAGGTTTACCAATATGGGAAATGCCTTCGGACTACTGACAGAAAAAGCAGTTAAAGTAGTGTAACCCTTCTGATTCATGTCTTTTAAATACGCCTCCATGTATCTTATATGAACTGGTAAGAAGGAATACTGTTAACTATAGACAAAACAGAAGCTGCTTTACCTCTTCTGTCTTGAGATGTTCAAGAAATGTATCTACACTCTTGAGCTCATCCTCCAATTCCATCAACTGCAAATCACTCATCATTGAGTTGAAAGAGTAGACAGACAAATGGGCAGATGGCGAGTGGGATGTTTCTTTGGGACACAAGAAAGTGCAATATTAGAACACTTTGAATACAAATAGTAGATAATAGACTCGGAAGTACAAGGAGGCCAGGAACGTAGGTACCAGGTTGTAAAAACAACGATCTGGCGGTGAGTGGAGGGCAAACCAGGGTATGTCACCGCAAGTTATTGGGAAACTGGACCGCAGGTGTGGATCTTGTGCAGGTAGGGTGGACTGGATCACTGGAGCCTGGAGATTCACACAAACACAGACAAACAGAAAGACAAACAGAAAGACAGGCAGAGCCTGTGGAGGGCGTAACACAGGTAGACAGAGGTAGGTGGACACAGGTATACACAGGTACGTCCTGACAAATTATTAAAATAGGCAGTAAGACAAGGATATGGTGAGGTAATAATATGGTGAGGTAATAAGGATATCGATATCGTTTCCAGAAAATGCGTGACTTCAGCTGCAAGTAAGAAAAGATAAAAAATACAATACAATAAATGTCATACCTAGCAAGCTATGAGATGTAAAAAGGACCACGCCAGCAAAGATAAACATTGGTCTGAGTCCAATGAAAGTGCACCGGTTCATGACCTTGCATGACATAACGTTAGACTAGCTAACTAGCTAGCACAGTGTATTAGCCTATTTTTGCAGTTTACAAAGTCAATTAATTTTTATTGGTGATGCAAAGCACCGGGCAATGTACGTCAAACATAATAACATTAAACCAACCTAAAAACAATTTAAAAAAACTGTATAGTAGGATAGTATCTTAAATATACGTTTACTTCATCGATAATAGCTTACCTTTTCAGTACGAGAGAGCGGAGGTTTGGGTGACAAGAAGTAGTTCCAGCCAGATATTGAGCGTCAAACTTTTAGGCGACTTGTGTGTAATAATAAAATTACAATAATGTTGGATAATTTATAGGTTTTGCTGTCAGTGCATTTGACATGATTGCTTCCATGCGCTTAAAATTATGATTAAAATAAAATGATATTCCTCCCCCGATGGATTCTATTTTTCTTTTCTTTTTTATGCATATAGGCCTACCTTTTTAGATCGGTTTATTTGGTATCAGTCCATTTTATAAATAACTTTTATGTCCTTAAATAAGGTTTATGTCATTTATAACGTTTATGTCTTGGATATAACAAAAAAAATCATGTTGAAAGCACATCGGCCGGATTTTTACGAAATCACCCGACTTATTATGGTGACGTTTCGTAAAAATCCGAAAGCCGCTCATCAAAATCTATGGGAGACCTAATGCGTCAAAATACGACGCCATAGTTCACAATTTTCTACGGGAAAAGCCGAACATATTAACGTGGAAGTCAATGGGCGTCCCTAGGCGTCAAAAAACGACGAAAAAGGCGTCCCCCGGCGTCGGTATAGTGACGCCAAAGGGCTATGCCCAAGCGTCAATATTTGACGATTGGGATAAGATTGGGTTGCATATTCCTAAAGAAAAACCTTAAAATAGGACAAATTAGTAAAATTGTGTGTGTGAGGCAGTTGATCCACATGTTCAGGATGAAGCAAACTACGTTGTGACTGCCAGGTGTAGGTGTAAAAATGTTCAATTCAGAGAACACTTACACACACATTATACACATACATGTTATCTTTTGTCAGAGACTTTGTTAATGATTTGTTGTCTGACAAATAAATAAATCATTATATACCATATTAAATTGCATAGAATTATTTTGCATCGCATCTCGTTGAATCGCATCGTGTCGAATCTCACTGCATCGCAATAGGGGTGAATCGTATCGTATCGCATTAGTAGTTGCTTTTATGTATCTTTAATGTATCGGATCGTTGGTAGTGCATCGAGATGTGTATCGCATCGTCCTCAGGGATGGAGATGCACATCCCTACTGACCAAGCTATTCCTAATAGCCTAGTTGGGGTTCCAAATATTCTAGGTTATTTTAAGATATTTTTGAACTAAGTGCAAGATCACAGTGACAAAACACTTCAATACAACACAGGTATAAGCATTATACATTGCAATTGACTTTTTCCAGTCTAAATGAATAGACAGTTCACTCCTTGCCTGGTATAACGTGTCATTACAGTAGCCTATACCACTATGACTATTCTGACAGGAGCAAAAGTTATTGTGAAACAAGCCGAGCTAATCATTACTGTTGAAATTCCCCGTCTCACGATTGTCACTTCTACAGTACGAAGTGAGCAGCTCTTTTGAAGTAACAAGGCATCCAAGATATAAAGGGCAACTCCAATCATTCTCTCCCATGCTCCTCCTATGTGTGACACATGGGGAATTGAAGATCCAACAGCTTTAGTCTTGAGGGAGTGTAACTCTGTATTCTGTATTTAGTCATTTAGCAGACACTCGTATTTACCTTCAGCTCTTTGCAGGCTCCTATTGAATTATTACCTACTTATCTATTACATAAAATTAGATTTAGTGTATATAGTGGCTAAATTCCTTAATTACATATATTTTGTTACTTACTATTGTTGTTAAGGATTCAACATGGGGCCAAATCCAACTTTTAAGCAAATGTACAATACAAGTACAGGGTTGCAGTCAGACATGCAGTTTTGGTCCAAAATTAGGGTTAGGGTTTTGAGTTCCCTTTATGGTACATAGTCATGACTTATTACAGTGAATAATTGGGGTTAGTTAAACACAATCTTTCAATAACCCTCGTACCAACAGGGTGTCAACAGCGCCACCTAGAATCCAGAAGTTCAGATGTCCATATTTCACACCAGGAACCAAATAGAACCTTCAGATTGGCATTGTTTTACTCTCCTGATCAAGACCTTTGGGCAATTCCAGCTTTATGGATGTGACATTTGTACTCAAAATGACAAGAAAAATGTATCAGTAAAACAAAGCTTCTTACAATATTTAAATTAGTCATGCATATTCTGAAAGTACTCAATGGGTAGAATAAATATTTTTCAGACACTAAATTATTACTAAAACACCTGCGTTATGGATGTGACGAGAAATGACAGTCATTTTCTGGAGACTGTACTTTTTTCTGTAACTCTGTGAACCCTTAAATCAAATGTAGAAAGTTTGATATTGACATGATCATGGAGTTTTAGGTGAACATAAAAATAGCCATTTTTAAAACATGTAGTCTTTTATGCAGAATTTTATGAGGGAAAACTTGCGTTATGGATGTGACATTATTCTGTTATGGATGTGACGTGTCTGAAATGCACACAGAATCTGTTGGGAAATCAAGAATCAAACTTTCACCGCGCTTTTCTCAACATCTAAAATAACTTGTGAATTAGTTTTAACATTAAGAAAACCATCTGAAATGTCACTGGAGATTTTCAAGATGGCCACCAAAATAGCATTGATAATGGCATTTTGGGCCCTATTTTAACAATCTGAAACGTAAGTATCAAAAAGTGACTTTGTGGGCGGGACTCTGGCGCTGTTGCTTTTATACCGGCGGGATAAAGGACTCTGCGCCTGGTGCAAATCTAAAATGAGTTGGTCTGAAGTAGCTCATAGGTGTGGTTTGGGCGTAACGTGCAATAAACCAATCAGAGCAACATCTCACATTCCCTTTAAGAGCAGGCGCGCTTGTTTTCTTGCGGATTGCTATTATAACGGAATTTGCCTCAATTGTTACAAATCAAGTTCACACACAGAGACTCATGAAACTATTTTCAATCATTGACATGGAAGAAATGTAACGTAGCTTGCAGGAAAAGGAGCCTGGCCTCGCCAGTAGTGCGCACAGGCTAAGCATGCACCCTTAAAATAGCATCTGAATAACGCGCCATTGACTTTAGACAAACTTTTTCCTGGTCTGTGGCGGAATTGTTTTTGCAAACTGCAAAATAACACCAAGGAACGTTTGCGCCGGAACACGCCCCCTCTTTTCGCTGAACTGCCCTGGGGGCGCAAGTTCATTCCCTAATTTACCGACGTGCGTCTGTGAAGGGGAAAAGTCCGCTTTGCGTTCAGTGCAAAATAGGAATGATACTTGCGTCAGTGTACAAAGTCAATTGCGCTGGGTACAAGAAAAGGACCCCTTATCTTTTTTTAGATGGAGTTGTTGCCAATTTTTTTTTTTTATATTTGTCTTTTTGGGAAACCAGCATTTCGGATATGACGTTTGAACGTCATGGATGTGACGCGTCTGGACCAGTCTTCTGCAAAATACATAAAACGCCTACATGAATAATGATTTTCAACATTAAACTAATAATTAAGCACTAAAATTAAAATCATTGAGTTACAAATAAACTGTTTCAAATACCCCCAAAACACAGTCAATGACCCCTTTAAGACATCTTTGATCGAAGCTGTCCATTCCAGAACCATAGAAAAATATATTCTTTTTTTAGAAAAATTTCTTTTTCTATGGCTCTGGTCCATTCTACCTCAGCTTGATCCAACAGGTATCGTGAGCAAATTACAGAGCGCCCCCTTAAATGCCTAAACCAATCGAATCCCTCGAGCATTTTCGAGTTGCCTCTCTAGTAGGAAGTAAATATTACAAACATTGAGCGGGGATCGAGGTTATGGCAAAGACAGTTACGGCAAGACAATTAGGCTACTCGAAATGTCAGTATCACTGGAGAAGATGTCGATCGTTGAAGATGTTTAGGCTATATGTTACCCATGATTCCGACTATAACCATGACTGGAATGTCTGTTTCACTGAAACACGTCGGTGAAAGGGGTTATAACAGCCGAAAACACGATTGTTAGCTTTGCCGTTTCATTTGAGAACATTTCCATTGTGTTGTGAACAGTGTATTGTGAAGATTTACATTGTGTAGCGTCCGTAACGTCACGTCCATAACACATCATTCAAGTTTTTAAAAGTAACAAAGGGGCAAGATTTTATTAAACTAACCATTGGTATAAATATGCTTTGCACAGAAACTTTGGATGTTGTAGCATTGGCACTGTTTGATAGGCATAAACTTATTCTACAAAACGTTACGGACGTGACTTGGCCATGGAACTCACTGACTCATAAACAAGAGGCTTAATGCATTTAAGGAGTTGTGCTTTTACCTCAAGCTGAGTATACACAAAGCTCTATCATTCCCTTGTCAATCAGGAAAATGCTAAATGGTAACATTTTATCAATTTACCCCGTTCTTGAAATGGTACAAAACGGCCACTTGACAAATGTTTTTTTTGCATGAGTGCACAACTTGTATATTATGTAAAAGAGTGCAATTGTCTATAAATTTAGATTAGAGTGGTTACATGGTCCGTGTACCTTGTGGCCATTGGTTTTTCTATTTTGCAACCCGTGTTGACAAACGCAAAATAGGGCCGTAATATCGTTTTGTCATTTTAGTAACTCAAACACACATTTAAGTATTACGGCATGTTTTTGGTTGTTTTGTTTTTTTGGGAATAATGAAATAACAATATAACACAAATGGTATAACGAGCCATTAATCGTTGTTTTGATTATTCCATATCCTTTATGCTAATATCTGCAAAACATGAATAATAGCCTCGTAATATCGTTTTGTCCATTTTGGATGTCAGAACCAGATTATGGGTAAAGGCTTGGTTTCCGTTGTTTTGTTTAATTTTGGAATTACGGAATATCCATATAACACAAACGGTATAACGAGCCATTTACTCATTTGTTTGACCGGCCGTATTATGCACACTGGCACAAGTGAAAGAGAGAGAGAGGGGGAGAGACGTGTAATGATTGGGGGTGTTATTACTATCGAACACCAGAGGGCAGCAACGACTAGCTAAAAAAAAATGTCCTGTGATCTGTAGGCCTACAATCTTGAAGAATTACCAGCAGGTTCTTTAGTAAAAGACACACACCAAACTGGAGGCACATGTTGACCGAGTTTTCTAGTTGCTACTTAATTAATAAATCTTTGATGAACCCAAGTTTCTTTAAAATATATTAGAAACATTACAAGACAGGGCTCCAGTGTGTGTTCAAACAAGGCCAAAAGTGTCAGATGGCATCGGTTGAAAAAGATAATCATACCCTTGCAAGAAACACTCCACGCAATCATAGTGAGCAAGTTGAGGTCATGAGGGCTACCTTTGCATTTTACATAGACACACAACTGACAGAGGCACTGTTGTGGATATTGTTTTCAAAGTTCTGAACATATTCAATGTCCAAATTCAACTTCTTCAAAGTCCATAAACAACACAGAGCAGCAACGAGAGGGTTCCCAGGAAAATCAGATTTCATTTGTCTGTGCTACACCTTTTATATCCAACAAATTACACCCCTGAACTTTTAAAACAAATCTTTTGGCCTACTACAATTGTAAATAACCTATGAATTCTGCTCCAATTGGGCCTTGATGCAATGCTATGTCATATTTTCAGCTGTTTCTGCAACATTTTTGAGGACTAACCAGGGAACCAACCAGTTCTTCTATTCTGCCCTACTACATGTGTTTTCCAACACCAGTTGCAATCAACCCTGGGTTATAGCCCTTCACCATTGAATGGTGCCATTCATTCTTCACAGGTCACAGGCATCAAGTCAAAGTGAATAGTAACTGGTCCAACTCCATATCCAAGCCCATGGTATCTGTGGAGGAATACAGTCATCACACTTGTCAAATCCTCCCCACACAAGTCCAATGACTTTAATAACGTGTGTGTAGGCCCATGCTATAGCAGGTTGCAGACATACAACACAGATGAGAGTGAATTAGAGATAATGGTAATGGGAGGGTGTTGCACTTTTCTGCTTCTCTTTTTCTCCACTCACTTTACCTTCTCACGCTTTCCAATTGTTTAAGTCTCTATACTCTATTCTCTCTGTATCCTGCATAAAAGATGACTGTGTACTGTATATCAAAACAATCCGGCATATCAATCCATATATCTCTCCACACTGAGATCCCATCACCCTTTCCCAGCCCACTGCTGTTTTCAACTAATTTATATACTACAACAGCATAATACAATCCCTGAAATTCAGATATGGCTTTTGATTTTGGAGTGCCACCCCAAGATTTCAGTGGCCCCATCTGGCCACTCCTATAAAACATTCCTGGGGGTGCCATTGCTTTTGCCTGTTTATGCTTGCACTGCAATGAAGAAAACGATATGACAACAATAATGTTTAATGTAACTGGCCCCTCTAACAGCACCACTGGCCCCAATGTAACTGCCCCCCCCCCCCCCTCATGGTCTAGAACCTCGCCTAGCTACATTGCAAATCAAGACAAGAGCCTTTTCATAAGGCCCAGTGGCAGACATGCTGTCTGAGGCTGTCAAATATCAGCACTCATGGAATGCCTCCTGTACAATTAAAGTAGGCCTACTTGGTTGGAACTAACTTAATATTTAAATTACGAACAAACAACAAGAAAAATTGTATGTAGACACAGCCGCCCTTCTAATTGCATTCATTCTCATTCCTGTGGCTACGGTGGTCTCAAGCTAGTATACTAACTTTAAGCACAGAAGTATAGGCTACTATACGAATCGTCACAAGCAGAACAGTAATTTCCTTTCTCAGGACATTTTAAAATGGTGTGTAACAGCGGGAATGCATTGATGTTGGCTAAACAAGTGTAGTGTTGTACATTGATGGAAAATATTATGTTTTTTATTTTTAAAAGGGAAGATTTCCTCACTGATTGCCTCAATGCACTTCATTAAAACGTACAACAGAGCTGAAAGGTAATTTAGGTGGGGGGAGGGATGGTTGGGGAGGGTTTCTTGCACAGGTGTGATTGTCTTTTTTAACTGATACCATCGGGCCCTTTTGGCCTTGTTTGAACACACACTGGAGCCCCGTCTTGTAATGTTTCTAATATATATTAAAGAAACTTGGGTTCATCAAAGATTTATTAACTAAGTAGCAAGTAGCAAACTCGGTCAACATGTGCTTCCAGTTTGGTGTGGGTCTTCTACTAAAGAACCTGCTGCTATGTCGTCAAGAGTGTAGGCCTACAGATCACAGGTCGTTGCTGCCCTCTGGTGTTCGGAAGTAAAAACACGTCCCAATCGTGCACAATACGGCCGATCAAACAAACGAGTAGGCTAAATGGCTCGTTATACCGTTTGTGTTATATGGATATTCCGTAATTCCAAAATGAAACAAAACAACGGAAACCAAGCCTTTCCCCATAATCTGGTTCTGACATCCAAAATGAACAAATCGATATTACGAGGCTATTTTTTTGTTGTTGCAGATATTAGCATAAAGGATATGGAATAATCAAAACAACGATTTATGGCTCGTTATACCATTTGTGTTATATGGTTATTTCATTATTAAAAAAAAAAACGAAACAACCAAAAACAAGCCGTAATACTTAAATGTGTGTTTGAGTTACTAAAATGACAAAACGATATTACGGCCCTATATTGCGTTTGTCAACACAGGTTGCAAAATAGAAAAACCAATGGCCACAAGGTACACGGACCTTACATGCAACAAAATATAGACCTAAGTGAACATTTTAACAACAGTAATATTTGTGTGGGCACAACTTTTTTTTTCTATGGTAAGGGTGACCTTTGCGTGGAATTGCCCCTTTCCAATTACATATTTGGTGAAGTCGCATGACAACATTTTAATTTTCACCCTGCTGGACTAGACCTTGTGTCTGGCGCACATTTCACAGTGGCATGAAAAGGTGAAATGCATAAAATTTGATTTAGTGTGTATAGTGGCTAAATTCCTTAATGATATAAATGTTTTAACTTACTATTGTTGTTGAGGATTCAACCTGGGACTAAATACAACTCCCTGTCTGGGATTTTGTATTTAGACCAATATTGATACTCTTCACATAATGTCGGAACCACTTTTGAAGATGATGTGAAATAATGCTAGGTGAAGGTTACATATAAACACAGTTAAATTTTGACTTGTTGAGTATTGATCATTTGTGGCTTGTATGTATATTTTTAATTGTTGACAAAGATGTTTAAAAAGAAAACTACATTTCTCAAATCGCTGGCAACAAGTTTGAATGATAATAGGCACCATATTTGTAGTTTGGTTTGTTTACTTTGGTTGTAGCGCAGATAATATAAAGTTATTAAATATGAAATTACTTTAAAAACTTGTTGGAGTAGCCCACTATTAAATACAGTGAATCTTCAATTACTAATGGATCCCCATCATGGTAAAAAAAAAATGTTTTTCTAATAGTCCTTACCTACATAAATTGTACATTTCTTGCCAAAACAAAAGAGGAATACTGAATGGAAATTAATGACTATTTCAAGTTGATAATAATAAATCTTTACTTTTCAAATGTATTCCAAATAACACAAATATAAAGGGTGATATAAGGTGGTGGAGGTGAGGGTGGAGCTGTGGAGAAAAAGTAGCTGAGGGGACTTAAATCAACAGCTCTGTGGTATCAACATATTAATAAAGATTTTTTATTTAATCAAATTATTATTCAATTATGTATCATTAGTTATTCAATACAATTATTGTTGGTGTCTATTCTTGGGTCTGTCCCGATGAAGGGTCTGTCCATTCGCTGTCGGAGGCCTGGCTTTAGGTGTTGTTGGCTTTGTCCTTGTCATCTGTGCTTCTCTTTGACTGTCTGGCTGCTGGCATCCAGGGCTTGTCTTACAGAGGGCGCTCTAAAGGGGCGTCTGCTGCCCTCTCTCCCTCCCTGTCCTCAACACAAATACACATACACAGATAATCAAAACAAATGCAAATGTATTATTTCAAATACAGACTTTCTCTTTTAATCACAACCCGACCATACTTGTTCTCTCTCTCTCTCTTTCACAAACACACACACACATACACACCTATACACTCAGCTTTCAGTTGCTCTTGTTGAAGTGAGCATGTGCAGAGGTGAGAGTCTTGTTACACTGGGATGCATGCGCCTCCTGATGGTCCTGGGTGACCTTGCCCAACTTGCCAGGGTTGCTGGGCTTCTACATCTGTAATGGTGGATGGGTAGAGGGTGTTTACTTTAGGTTACACCAACACAGTCTGTGGGGAAATAGGAACAACAGTATCATTTGTAGGTGTAGTTTGTGCACAGAGTATTATTATGGTGAATTATTTAACATTGGGATAAATTAAATTAAAAACAAGACTATTATGTGAATGCCATTGTATATTAACTGTAGTTATATATAGTTTATTAGTTTACCTCCTGGATTCTGGGAAGAAGTTAGTGGTAGGAGGCTGGGACCAGCGCTGGATGCAGAGCAGGAGGTTGGGCCCAGCGCTGGATGCAGAGCAGGGGTTAGTGGAAGGAGGCTGGGACCAGTGCTGGATGCAGAGCAGGAGGTTGGGACCAGTGCTGAATGCAGAGCAGGGGTTAGTGGAAGAAGGCTGGGACCAGCGCTGGATGCAGAGCAGGAGGTAGGGCTAGGAGGCTGGCAAATTCAGGGTACCAGGGGTTGTGGACCTGAAAGGCAAGTTGATAAATAGCTGTTTTGCTTTGAGATTTTATCAAGATTTTTAAGAAGAAAATAATTGGCCAGTTGCTGCTACTGCTGTCGTGTTGGCCGCAGCCCGTCTGAAGTAGATTGACTAGACTAGTGAGATGAATAGAGAATGGGATGTGAGATGAGCGGTTACGTGACACTGACACAGTACATTCTGAATTTTTTTTTTTTTCAAATACGTTATAATATTGAAGTCACTCATTGTTGTAAATACAAGTTAGCTTGTTAAAGTCTTTCAAAATTGTAAATGGAGGCTTTGACTCGTCCCCGTTGTTATGGTTACTTATTTGTATCAACGCAAATGTTTCATCGCGGAGTGATTTAGTATTGGAGTGAAAACTCAGAGTCGGTTGTTGTGGGATAATTCAACTCGTGGAACGTCTCTGGTCCAATCAGAAACAGCTATTTAAGTCGAAAAAAAACAATTGTTTTATAATGGCTAATAACTTCATCAAAACGTAGACTGCACATGAAAAATCGAGCAGGTTGATTATGCTACTTACCAGGAAAGGGATGAAGTCGCACTGAAAGTTAAAATAGCGTGGTAGATAGTAGCCAGGGTAACCAGCCAGGTTTGCTCTCGTTGTCCAGGTCTCGTTCCATTATGTATGACATTCTATATTTCCTCGATTGTTTAAGTCCTTTCTTGGTTATAAATAGGAAGATCGGTTGAATACGGTTGGTAAAGGATACATAAAAGCACGGATCAGTAGTTAAGTAGTAGGCTTTAATAGGTTAGGGTATTATTAGAATAAATATTCTATAGCCTACCTCTTAAAAAAGAACACGGCAAGTTATATTATGAACTCGTTTTTTATCGCTTAAAAATTGGAACAAAACCTTAAATGAACACGAAAACATTTCACTATTGTTGCTCCATTGAAATGAATTGGGTAGGCAAATTAAAACATGCGAGGTCACAAAATATTCTCTCCATTGAAATGCACTGGTTGAAAAAACGTGGCATAGTCACGAAAAAAGTGCTAATTTCGTGAATGTGTCACGAAATATTAGATTATTTTTCGTGACTGGGACACTATATGAAACGGGCGATTGTAATCTACTGCCCTTCTGCTTCCCTTACAAAAAAAAGTATACTTCAAGTTTATTTTGTAAGTATACTTAGTATAAAAAGTATACTATTATCATGTTACTTAACGATACTAGCAGTGTACTTATTTATATACTTTTTTTGTACTAAGTAAACTAAATTGGCCCACTTTGTAGGTCATTTAGTACACTTTAAAGTACACTTATAGTGTATTTCAAGGTTTACTTTTGAATACTGCAAAGTAGCCTGTGTGGTGCACTTTCAGTTCATCAAGTATACTTCCTCAAGTACTTCAAAGTATACTTTGGACTACTCTAAAGTAGCCTGTGTAGTGCACTTTCAGTTCAGGAAGTATACTTCCTAAAGAGCCTCAAAGTATACTTTGCAATACTTTCAAGTGCACTTTCAATTAATGTAAGTACCTCAAAAATAAACTTAATAAATTAAATGTTACTATGACTTTCTAATAAATTAAAATGTTTAGGGGCCCCTCAGACACCTCACATCCAGCGTCACGTGGCGACAACGGGGCCCCTCACAATGTCACACCGCAGATTCTGACAGAAGCTACTTACTGGCGGCACATACATGTTCATGAATCCAGCTCTTCTTATGAAACGTAACAGTCATTAACTCATGGTTACAATGGTAAACCAGCACAACAATGACAATTACCACGCAAAAAAACACTACATTCTAAGCAGACACATTTAAAAACGAAATTCATGAAGTTACATTTGTATTTCGAACAAACAGCAAACTTATCAGCACATTTTTACACTATTTACCGCCTTGCATCATGGGAATTGACTAGCCAATGAGCCACACTATCTTCATTATTTCACGTCGTTATTTCGTTCTTCAGTCAGTTTGACAGTATAACCTTCAAATTCTCAAGTAGCTTTTTCTGTTTTTTTTTCCATTAATACTCCAATAGATAATATATAAGAGTATAGGGCTTCAGAATGTTTTGGCAGTAATTAAGGTTACAGCTTCAGTAACAAAAAAAGATTCAATGTGCAATGCATAATAGATTTTCATAGACATTAATAATTAGAATGAGATGGTTCTAAAAAATGTAACCTGTAATGTACTTTTAAATTATTTTGACTGCTTTTGCTGTATAATAATAGAAAACTTACATCTTACTCTATAAGAAATGTATACCATTTTCTGTTTCTAAGCATACTTCTTAAAAGTATATCAAAAGTGAACTATTTTCAAAGCATACTTAAAAGTACATCAAAAGTGAACTATTTTCTAAGTATTCTCCTTAAAAGTGTATCAAAAGTGAACTATTTTCAAAGCATACTTAAAAGTATATTAAAAGTGAACTATTTTCTAAGTATACTTCTTAAAAGTATATTAAAAGTGAACTATTTTCTAAGCATACTTATTAAAAGTATATCACAAGTGAACTAAAAGTATACTATCCATATTTTAGTATACTTATAGTTTACTTTATATACTTCTTTTTTGTAAGGGTTGTTTAAGGTCCAGGTTGGCTCATTATTAACACACACGGCTTGGCATATCATTAGACAAATCGAGAAATTCCAACCTTCTAAACTACTGGTGGGACAGGAGGTGTCCTTCTACTTGATTCAAATGGGTGATTTTTGTGTGATTTTCTGCGATTAAATCGACTGATTCATTCTGTATCGGGTGCCGGGGTCTCCGGCTCTGCAGGTTCATACTATTGACTGGGCTGGGTTTGCTGTCCTCCTCTTTCTTTCTCTTTCCTTTCCTTCAGGATGTAGTTCATGTTATTCTGGTAGAAGCGTATGAACATAAAATGCAAACCCTGCTACAAACAAACACACGCACAAACACACGCACACAATCAGATCTATATTGTCTGTACATTTTCTTTCAATATGTTTTGATTGAAAAACTCTTTCAATGGCTCTGGTCATGACGTTTACTTGGCCAAACGTGTGCAAATCAGCGCTGGCCAGCATGTCTGCTGGCACCAATTAAATCCTTCCAACAAACTGCCGCTTGACCAATAGTAAGCCTCCACGATGGAGAAGAAGTGACGGCTTATATACCGCGCACAACAATCATTCAAGATCATTTTACAGATTTGCAAATTCAGGAAAGACCTCTCTCTGTTGGCGTTTTAGAGTAAAACACCGACCGTGAAACGAAGTAGGAAGTGGGATAAAATCTCCAATAAGATTGTCCATAAAGGTATGTGACATAACTCTAATGTAAACGCTAGTTTTCTCAGCTCGATTTTTTTTCAACCTACAGTAGGGTACTGTACTTACTCTAGAAATCCTAGGTAGTTCTACTCTACTAATTACAGACTATCTTGCCTGATACAATAGTCTACTGTAGTCAAATAAGGAGTACCGGCTTGCAACATTTGCTAGCTAGTTGGCTAGCGTAATAAGTACGTTTTAACGTGTTGTAGGGGTATAGAGATTATCTATATTGTCTAAGCTTGACTTGCACCCGTGTAATGCTAAATGAACGCACGCATGTTAGCTTGCTAGTTAGCTAGTCCCACCGTCTCCACCCATTGGATTTCTTTGACGTTGGTCTAACCAGGGCTAGTGAGGGGCGGACTGTTTGGCTAATTGAATTAGCCACTAGATTCATTAACACCTTTTGTTGTCTCCTAGATCATAAGATTTCCTGTGTTGAGTGAAGCGTTGAACATGAGGCTATTGTGCGTGGTACTTTTGGTTACCGGCACTGCGTTTGCCGAGGACGACAAGAGGGAAAGCGTTGGGACAGTGGTAGGAATCGACCTCGGCACCACTTATTCCTGGTAAGCATCTATCACCGGCCTATTCAATTGCTTTGAATAGGGCCTTACATTTTATATAAATAAGTATTTCTGTGTTTGAAAACACTTCTGAACCAGTGTATGGGCTGTATAACATTTTTCGTCTTGTAGTCAAACTGTCTTGTAGTCAAACCCATAACTTTTGAGAGAATAACAACGTATTTTAATGAGAACACAAGGATAATGCTTTTAACAGTCTATAAATTCAGTTAAACTTCTTGCCTGTCGTTGTTTGTGCTGTAATTAGCTTGTTTTAAATATGAAATGGAGCCAAGTCTCACTACTGTACCTAATTGGCATTTATTAAACTTTAAAAAAATCTGCCAGAAATGACACTTTTTGGATTGTACAAGTTTGGTTCGTTTGTGGTCGGAGCAATCCGCAGACAGTGAAGGTGATCATTTGTCAAAGGATTGATTGTTCGTTTTAATGGCATTGTGTGAGAAACCACGTCTACGCTGATCCTAAAGGGGTAAGCAGGATAACTGCCAACCTTCTTGAATTTGTGAATCTGCTCTGTCCAGAACGCAACACTTCCTACAGCGCCTCCCTTAGAGCAGAGGATGCTCGCATGCCAATCGGGCTATCCTATACTGCTTTAGGATTCTTGGTTAGCACTTTAGCTCTAATGGTAAGATTGATGAATGTGAATTGACGTCAGTGCTCTGTTACTAGCATGAGTTGTGTTGATAAACCGGAATACATAAAATTATCTCCCATATTTATAAATGATCAAAGGGCAGGTTTGAGGTTGTTAAAGGGCCAGATTCGGCCCGCGGGCCACCAATTGAATAGTTCTGATCGGTTGGAAAGAAATTCCAAATAGCTGACACGATTCCACGCTGTAATACTTGGGCTCGACTGTTGTTAAATTTACCAGTTACGTCAGTGTACTTGTAACTGGACATTAAATTATGATTTGGATACAGGGCTTGGAATTGAAACCATTTTGGTTGTATATGCTACAGAAATTGTCTGTGCAACCTCCAAAAATATTTTAGAGCATTTGTGAGTGCAAATAATCATTATGGTCCAACCTGTTTTATATCATTTATAAAGATAAATGTATTAGTATTTTTTATGATGGTTTTGACATTAGTTTTGTGCCCCTTTTTTTCCAGTGTTGGAGTTTTCAAGAATGGTCGTGTTGAGATCATTGCGAACGATCAGGGAAACCGCATCACCCCATCCTATGTGGCTTTCACAGCCGAGGGGGAGCGTCTGATCGGTGATGCTGCCAAGAACCAGCTGACCTCCAATCCTGAAAACACAGTCTTTGACGCTAAAAGGCTTATTGGTCGTGCATGGGCTGACTCCTCTGTTCAACAGGACCTCAAGTTCTTGCCCTTCAAGGTGCACCTTAAAAACATGTTTCTCAGCAGTAGGAAATGATTAACAATGTCCCTCATAAGTAGTCCATGGAATGGTTTCTTATTATGGTGAATAGTTATTTACTCATTCAATCTTTCTAGATTATTGAGAAGAAGACAAAACCCCATATTCAGGTGGACATCGGTGGTGGTCAGATGAAGACATTTGCTCCTGAGGAAATCTCAGCTATGGTACTCACCAAAATGAAGGAAACTGCCGAGGCCTACCTGGGAAAGAAGGTATCACAAGTTGAAACCTTTTTAATATACGACTGAGACATTGGGAACAAGTTTTTAGTTATTGTATCACAATGTCTTGATGTCACTCGGTTTTGTTTTTATAGGTTACCCATGCTGTGGTGACTGTCCCTGCCTATTTCAATGATGCCCAGCGTCAAGCCACCAAGGATGCTGGCGTCATTGCAGGTCTGAACGTGATGAGAATCATCAATGAGCCGTAAGTTTAAGTTCCATAAACTGTCTGCATTCATGACCAGGTTTAGAACCTACCAATGATTTGATAGTTTACTCCTTATGTTTTCCTTAGAACCGCTGCTGCCATTGCCTATGGTCTGGACAAGAAGGATGGCGAGAAAAACATCCTGGTCTTTGATCTTGGTGGTGGCACTTTTGATGTGTCCCTCCTGACCATTGACAATGGCGTGTTTGAGGTTGTAGCCACCAATGGAGACACTCATCTGGGAGGTGAGGACTTTGACCAGCGTGTCATGGAGCACTTCATCAAGCTTTACAAAAAGAAGACTGGCAAGGATGTGCGCAAAGACAATCGTGCTGTGCAGAAACTGCGACGTGAGGTAGAAAAGGCCAAGAGAGCCCTATCTGCCCAGCATCAGGCCCGCATCGAGATTGAGTCCTTCTTTGAGGGAGAAGATTTCTCTGAGTCTCTAACTCGTGCCAAGTTTGAAGAGCTCAACATGGTATGTTAGGCTTCAAGGATCATCAAAATGCATCACGTTAAAACCGCAGTTACACTTACTTTTCCCAATTGTGACCTAAATCAACTGCACCTCATTGAATAGCTTTTTTTCATCATCCAGGACCTGTTCCGTTCCACCATGAAGCCTGTCCAGAAGGTGCTGGAAGACTCTGACCTTAAGAAGCCTGACATTGATGAGATTGTTTTAGTTGGAGGTTCTACTCGTATCCCAAAGATTCAGCAGCTGGTGAAGGAGTTCTTCAATGGCAAGGAGCCCTCCAGGGGCATCAACCCTGACGAGGCTGTGGCCTATGGAGCCGCAGTACAGGCCGGTGTCCTATCTGGAGAGGAGGATACAGGTAGCCCAAAGAAACCATGCTTGGATGGTTATCAATGGCAAAAAAACTATTAACTAGACAATGCTAGGTTAAAGGTTGTACCTGCAGTGTAGCGAAACTTAACATTTGTTACTTGAACTGTGACTGTAAGACATAAATAGTTTTAAATTAAAAGGAAACCGGTTTTCCCTTTTCAGCAATATGTTAACTTCAAGTGTGTCTGTGTAGGTGATCTGGTTCTTCTGGATGTGTGCCCTCTGACCTTGGGTATTGAGACTGTTGGAGGAGTCATGACCAAGTTGATCCCTAGAAACACTGTGGTGCCCACCAAGAAATCTCAGATTTTTTCCACTGCCTCTGACAACCAGCCCACTGTCACTATCAAAGTATATGAAGGTAAGCTTTAACCACTTATATTATTTTAATACCATTTAACAAAATTATGCAGGGCACCAGTGGTGGGTTAGTCATGTTTTTCACAACTATGCATTGTAATACTTTCTTGTTCAGGTGAGCGTCCTCTGACAAAGGACAACCATCTGCTTGGTACTTTTGACCTAACTGGAATTCCCCCTGCTCCACGTGGAGTGCCCCAAATCGAAGTCACCTTTGAGATAGATGTTAATGGCATCTTGCGCGTGACTGCCGAGGACAAGGGCACAGGCAACAAGAACAAGATTACTATCACCAACGATCAAAACCGCTTGACACCGGAGGACATTGAGCGCATGGTCAATGATGCTGAGCGCTTTGCTGATGAAGACAAGAAGCTGAAGGATCGCATTGATGCCCGTAATGAGCTGGAGAGCTACGCCTATTCTCTGAAAAATCAGATTGGCGACAAGGAGAAGCTGGGTGGCAAGCTGTCTGACGAGGATAAAGAGACTATTGAAAAGGCTGTGGAGGAGAAGATTGAGTGGATGGAGTCCCACCAAGATGCTGAGCTAGAGGACTTCCAGGCTAAGAAGAAAGAGTTGGAGGAGGTGGTCCAGCCTATTATCAGTAAGCTGTATGGAAGTGCTGGTGGACCTCCACCCGAGGGAGAAGCGCAGGATGAGAAAGACGAGTTGTAAGGTAGTCAGGAAGGGTGAATAATTAATGCACATCTCTGTTCCTGTTGGCCATTGCCTCTCTGGTAAAGGCACAGATGTACATATTGGACAAGAGTGGAACGGGTTGGCGAGTTGACAAACGCAACCATGGTTAATCTTCTGTCAAGACTCAAACAGAAGTGTGTGTATTTGACAGATTTATTTTCTCTTCGTTGTGAGGCGGAGATGTCAGCCCATATACAAGGCTCCATACTGCTGTTCTTAAGCAGTCCAGAAGGTTTTCTAGTGGGGTGGTGTTCTACATAGGTGGGGATGTTGGGGTGATGTTAAATGCTCAATTATTTATTGAATCTGGTCATTGTAGAAAAGCCTTTCTACTGTAAAGACATTGAAATAAATGTTTGATAAAACACAATTTTGCTTACATAATTGCTAAACAATCATTTTTGATTCCAAATAGGTGTTATCCATTCATTAATGCAGGTGACAATTTAAGATGCTTTTCATTTGGTAGGACTTTCATTTTCAACATTACAGGCAAGTCATACAATTTCTCATGGTCGGGAGAGCAGCATTACAACACAGTCTCTGCGTATGACACCCTGGCTGTCCATACCAGTGAACACAAAGGCCATATGGACAGTGTCTGGTTCTGCCAAACTCTGAGCCTGGCCAACAGCTCTACTTTGGCCTTTACCTTCCAGGGTGATGCACATTAAGTTGTCCAGCCTGTTGTATGGAAGGTTGCTCTTGAACTTCATGAGAATACATTGCCTCTGATTTCAAAAGGAGAATTTTCAAGCATTACTTTGTCATGTTGGGAGTGGGACTAATGGGCATGCATGTTAATGAACAGCATTCATTTAGAATAGATATTTATGTACCAGTCAATCCGGTGCATGGCATTGCTTGCCCCCTCTGATGTCCTTCCTCCAAAAATGTTTGTTCCTCTCAAGGGCTACAGGATTGGGCAGCCACTCCAAGAGGTCTCCGTTTGACAGTAGCTTTTCCCATTTCATCCTAACTGCATGAAGAAATCATGCTTTTTTAACTTTCCTTGTAATCTCCAAAAGGGATCGCACAAAATTAACCTCAAATCTTGTTTCTTGAGGACTAAACTGTTAGAAGCCTTACATAGTCTTTGGGGATCGTGTTGGAAGTGTATATTAGTTGTGTCCAGTGAATACATTTCACTGTGGAACATCTTTTGCCATGTCTCAATGGGTGCAGTTTGGAACCCACTACTACCACTACATGTCCATGCCTGAAGGGGACACGTGTTTCATATTTGCCAAACAACCAAAACTATACCCCTATTGTTTAAAGGAAGAGGGAACCTGACTAGTGTATTAAAACATTGACCAAATAACGCCAATACCAACAGAATTGCAGTTATTTGAGTCTATCGGTTACATCCAATTAAGAATTGTCAAAGTAAGCTTTAGTGAAATATACATTTAAAAACATTGTAAATGCATGAAAGGAATTACAAGGCAAACATGTTACAAAATGAAGGCTTTAAATCTTACCTACTCTACCATGATTATTGTAAACCAGAGAGGGAAAGCAAGAGGTGAGGACAGAGGAGTAGGACAAGCCAGAGCTGAGAAGCCCCCAGGAGATGAATAATCCACAGAACAATGCTTCACAATTCCCTTTATACTCAAGAACAACCATCAGACCACATCTTGACCTTTATCAACATTTGACTAGTAATGTGACAGTAACAGTGCGTTCACACTGCAGCGACGCGATGCGAGCGACAACATGTTTTCCATTCATTTCCTATGAAGCCAGGCGAATCGCTTGCGTGGTGCATTGTGGGTAAAGACGCGACGCGACAGAGTTCCGATTTTCTCAACTTTATGCAAATGAGGAGCGATTTTCGCTAGCGATGGCCAATCGGAGTGTTTTCTTGTTTCTCGTAACGTAGCAACCATGGCTAACATTTCTAGCTTTCTAGGTTTCAAGGTGGAGGAGAAACTCATCGTTTGTGTGGCTGCTTACCCAGTCCTGTACAATACATAACTGTATTTGTACAGAGATGTTAATTTAAAAAAAACAATGCATGGCACAAGGTTTGCCGAAGTTGTGGGTGCTTGTTGTACCTGTTAGTTTAGTCACATTACGTAACTTTGCTCTGTGGTAACTAGCTAGCTAGCCCGGCTGGAACTCCCTATCGTATCGACAGATTAGCAGAGACTGAGGAATATAGGAAAACGTTTTTTACACATGTCAACGTGTATGTCTATTAAACAGTTTTGTATGTTGTATGCAAGCTGTATTTTGATCGATGTTGCAACTACGTAAACCCAAGTCTGCACACTTGGCCATGACAACTACAACAGTGACTTTAGAGAACTACATTCTACATTTATCTGTTTGAAACGCCCCCGAGCGTGGTGAACTGTGGGAAGGCAAGCGATGGCAAGCGATTCGCGTCGCTGCAGTGTGAACGCACTGTAAGTTCCACAATGAGGTGTGAGACTCATCAAGCAGAGACGCTGTCCAGCAACTCCAGATTTTAGCATATGAGGAGAGGGACCTGGGAATCCATCAACGTCGCTAACGCAAGTCGCGCTAACACGAATAAGTCTCACTTGGGTAAACGTCAACTTAGACTTAAGCCTCAAGCCGTTCCACTAACGTTCCGTTCCACTAACAAGCAACACTAATTCAAGCTAGACCTCAATAAGCTAGGCTGTGTTCGAAAACTTAGACAGCTGTCTTAATCCTTGATGTCTTACTAGACAGGTGTCTAACGAGACAGCTCTCTTCGGGGTAAGGTATCTTAAAAACCGTTGTTTTCGAACAGCCTATTAAGACAGGATGTACGTCATCGCGCTGCGTGTACTCGTGTGCTCGCACTAGCGCGCTTTGTCAGACGGCAGTCAATTGCATTGAGTTTATTGTCACACTAAGTCAAGTTAAGCTGTATTTAAACTTGTGTTAGATATGCTCAATAGCTCATAACATTTGTGTTTGTATTTCACTCATTTGATAGGATTATGATAAAACGCAGCAACTAGCTAGTGTCTGCACTGCGATGCTAGGTACTGTACGTTAACGAAAAGTCGGAGCAAATGTACAAATTAGGAGTGTTATCAATAAAATAAGTACATTTTCAGCAACTACACTGCCCACTTCTCGATACATTTTTATTCAGATGCTGATTTACAAGTACCGTTTAGCTGAAATATGAATTGTAAAAACTTAGAGCAATGGCGGTCAAAGGATTCTGTTTAACTTGTTGCTCACGGTAACCCCGCGCACAGAGTTATGGGTAATACGTGCTGCCATTAAGACAGCAAGGCAGCTCAGATGCTCTCTTAAAAAATGACCGTTATGTGACGTATTTCAAGGTATCTTATTAGACAGGAAGAGAAGATTTAAGACATTTCGAACAGACCTCGCTGTCTTAAAAGGAAGGAAGGAAGGAAGACGCATTTTAAGACATTTCGAACACAGCCTTAGGCACATAACGGTCATTTTTTAAGAGAGCATCTGAGCTGCCTTGCTGTCTTAATGGCAGCACGTATTACCCATAACTCTGTGCGCGGGGTTACGTGAGCAACCAGTTAAACAGAATCCTTTGACCGCCATTGCTCTAAGTTTTTACAATTCATATTTCAGCTAAACGGTACTTGTAAATCAGCATCTGAATAAAAATGTATCGAGAAGTGGGCAGTGTAGTTGCTGAAAATGTACTTTTTTTTATTGATAACACTCCTAATTTGTACATTTGCTCCGACTTTTCGTTAACGTACAGTACCTAGCATCGCAGTGCAGACACTAGCTAGTTGCTGCGTTTTATCATAATCCTATCA
The DNA here is from genome assembly GCF_021917145.1 of Hypomesus transpacificus. Lineage (NCBI taxonomy): Eukaryota > Metazoa > Chordata > Actinopteri > Osmeriformes > Osmeridae > Hypomesus > Hypomesus transpacificus. The sequence goes on along the minus strand of NC_061081.1, from coordinate 4,230,376 downwards.
AATGAGTGAAATACAAACACAAATGTTATGAGCTATTGAGCCTATATCTAACACAAGTTTAAATACAGCTTAACTTGACTTAGTGTGACAATAAACTCAATGCAATTGACTGCCAAGAACGTCCCACATGCAAAGACATAGACAGATGCAGACAGACTGAACAGTGTCAAGGCTTGGCTACAGTGGGTCAATTGCTTCCTTGTGTGTGATTCCTGCAGACTACATAGTCTAGGCATACCTACACAAACTGCAGTCTACTACCCTCCTTTCTACTATTATAGTCTACTCTCCTTTCATTTACTTTCTACGAAGGATGGTACGCTGCTCTTATGTGTTCATTGCCATCCTTAAGAGTTGCTAAAGTGTTATTTTATATATATATATATTATTTATGTTTTATATTTTTAAGAATGACAATTCTTAATTCTAATCTATCTAGATGAACTATGCTGGGCCTGCTGAACCTATACTTCTTCCACAGATACTGGTCAGGGAAGCATTACTGTCTCTGAAGACCCTTGGGGCTGGTGGGATAAACACTCTTTGTATAATCTGAGCACCTTCATCCACCACAGGCTTGTCAAAGAACGGATACGCCATAATTGATTGTAACTTGTCTTGAGGCTCTGCTTAGTTTCTAAGGCCTTATTTTATGTCAATTAACCAATGGCTTTTGAAAACAGCTAAAGTGACATTATTTCTTAACATGTTAATTTAAATTAATATATTTTTTGGAGATGAAGTAGGCCTAAACACGTGAATCATTCATGTCTGCTCAAGTCAGAATTTATGTTTCCGAACACGGACTTAAGTGCTTTGCGCTTAGGAATTTACTCGACGGAACTGTCTTTTGAAAATCTGTTTCCGCCCGTTTGAAATTATTTGCAACACATTTTAGTTTAGCTTGACTTATAGCCTGACACGGATCAGGCTAGTTTCGAACCTTGATTTCGTAGCTAGAACTAGAATAATCCACCTTCATGGAACGGAACTCTCGCTAAAGTTAGTGAGACTTGGCGAAATAAGTCTCGCTTTCCCTTAATCGACGTTGATGGAACACCCCCCTGGGTGACACCCAGGCTTTGTGTATAAGGCTGGGATCAGGTTGTGGATACTGCAGAGCTGCCAACTCGCACGGTTTCGCCGTGTGACACGCATTTCACCCATTTCTCTAGGGGGGGGAACTAGGGGTGCTCCCTGACAGCACAAGAATTTAAAATGATATGACTTAAAATCCACCACCGTGGCACAGCTCCGCAGTAGCGGACTGGCAATCGGGAGCACCGGGAGAAGAATAACTAGGCCTACAGAAAACCAGGGTAAGAAACGTAGGGTGGGGCTGAAAAATTGAGAGACAAAGAAATCACCTTCACTAGACAAGGTTTTACCAATTGAAAAACGGCTGTTTATTTTAACATATTTTCTATTATAAACATAGAGAAAATTCCAACCCGTTCTCATTCCCAAGTCGTTAAATACCGACGCTTTGCATGGCCCAAGGCGTCGGATGTGGACGCACAGGGTACCCTTTGGCGTCAGTTTGAGACGTATTGGGGTTTCAACTAACTCCAATGTAAACCCATCCGCGGCAGTATCGGTCTTTGTCAGACACGTGGGTTTGTTGTGTATTACGTCACCGCACTGCCATTTTCCAGGTACAGCTTTAGAGCCTAATTTATACTTTTGTCGCAGACACTTTTGAAATGGTCGCAGACCAAAAAAAAGACGTGTCGCCCAGGCTGCTGCATTTATACTTCGGCAAACAGTTGCCTGTGCTCAAGGTTTGCGAGACGTAAACAGAGTCATTTTACCGCTACATTCATAGCCATGTTAACGCTTTGTTAACGCTTTGTAGCATAGGTGATCGATCAGAGAAAATGGCTGTAGCTAATTTAGAGAAGCATTACAAAGGTGTGGATATGTTCTAACTTGTTCTGAAAATTCAAATTTTCAGTGAACGCTCAACAGCTGTTTAAGATGGAAGGAATAAAGGGAAGATTGGTAGAGCAAGTTAGAACATATCCACACCTTGATAATGCTTCTCAAAATTATCTACAGCCATTTACTCTGATCGATCACCTAGGCTACAAAGCGTAAACAAGGTAACCATAGCTATGTGTTTGCCGAAGTATAAATGCAGCAGCCTGAGCTACACTTTTTCTTTTCCGTCGGCGACCATTTCAAAAGTGTCGGCGAAATAAGATGAAATGGTCGCAGACGGAAAAAAAAAGTGTCGCTCAAGCCCAATTTATACTTAGGTCACCTAGGCTACAAAGCGTTAACAAGGTAACCATGACTATGAATGTATTGCATTTATACTTCGGCAAACAGTCGCCTGTGCTCAAGGTTTGCAAGACGTAAAGAGAATCATTTTCCCGTTATATTCATAGCTATGGTTACATTGTGTATGATTTGTAGCCTAGGTGATCGATCGGATAAAATGGCTGTAGCTAATTTTGAGAGGCATTATAAAGGTGTGGATATGTTTTAACTTGCTCCGCCAATCTCTCAATTTTTTCCATCATAAACAGCTGTTGACGTTCAGTGAAAATTCGAAACAATAAAGTCCACGGTGTGTGCCGTCTCTCTAGCCAATCACACTTGCGCGACACTATCTGACAACATCAGCGCCAGTAGAAATTTCTCCTGGTAGGCGACACTTTCAAGCGACGGTTAAAAGTGTCGACCGTGACGCCATTTCTATCGGCAACCTTTTAAAAAGTGTCTGCGACCTAAATATAAATTGGGCTTAACGTGCAGTCGATGAGCACTGATGAGAATTTACTGAAGATAACAAGCAAATAAATCGCTAAACTGGAGAAGTGCAAGAAAACTGAGAAATAGCTGTACTGCGATAAACTTACCGAAAATGCTAGGGACCGTTACTTTGAGAATTTGTCATCCATTCAAGACAGATCTATACGAGCTGACTGCAGTAAATTGGAGTGCGGATTTACATTCTGACCAAAGGACTTTAATGTCAGTACATGCACTAATATATAAATTGCACAGACTTTAACTTAGTCATACATTTTCTGTTCAGATAGATCACTGGTTTGTAGTTTGCACTATTGTAATCGTCAAAATATGACTTTTAATACACCTGAAGTAGGTATTAAATATATATATATATGTATGTTTGTTTCAATTTAGCTGTCAGTCAATCACAAGAAAACAATTAACACATTTTTTTAAAATGTTTTCATGTTTTATTGTAAATGCTGGTCAGGCTGGTCAAAACTGCCTTGCAGTGTTGGTGCGAGTGATTTCTGTCTCCATCATGTCATATGTTGGTTGACCTGCAATAACATTAAAAAAGGTTTAAGCTTCATTATATGGGACCAGAAGGGTTACTATTAGTCAGAAATTATACTTAAGTAAGAGTACATATGTTACAACCCTGTAGCCTATAAGACGATTGCATGACATTTAACGGTATAAACAGAAGATGTTTCGCCGATAATAAAAGACTTGAACATAATCAACCATGCATTGTTTTGATTCATCTCCTGTGCCACATAATTCGTCCAAAACTACACGTGGATGTAACGTTAGATATTTCACGTTTGTCAACATCACTTAAATATCTTACCTTTGTGAAAATGTCGAGCGCAAACATGCATAGAACGCGATCTGTTAGCAAAGGTGATGTTTTTGCGCTGGACCGCTGCAACCCTGGCGATCCGCTCCATGTTGCCCCATATTTTCTTCGAAGTGGGAAAGGAAAAAAAAATATCCCCGTTGTGAAGTGTATGACCTTTGCTGTCGTGAGATCTTCTATTGCAGCCGATCACTTCACTCATCCGGAGGTCCAGGAGAGGGGCCACTGGATCTCTAGAAGCCAGTCCTGACCAGGAGGAGTCAGCAGGTCTCCAGGAAGCTCCACGACTGGGCAGCAACAACGCTGCACGTGCAGCAATTCACGTGAGGGATGCATATTTCAATGCAGAAGGTGCAGTGCCCTGGCAGCGATCAGTTGTGTAGCCCATGTCATCAAGAAACAAAGGCTCTTTTAAGAGCCACCCACATTAATCAGCAAAAGGCAAACCGTTCCAGAATGTTCTTTTCATAAAATATGAGCTTAAATCATTCTGTGGTCATGTTGTTTTTCTTATCATTATTAATTTTCACTACCAACCATTCATTGTAAATAATAGTATGCCCAATTCAATAAAAGGAACACAAAGTTCTGTCAGTGACAATTTTTGGTTTATTACACAAGTTCAAGTCTTTTATTTGTCAGGTACACAGAACAACACAAGGTTAGACTGGGTACTGAAATTCTTAAGACTGGCTTGCTTGGCTCGCTGTCTGGTTGTGTGGCTGCCTGCCGTATTTCATCCTCACTGACCTGGCTGACTGAGGATGTGGTAGCAGGCCTCTGGAAGTTGCTGCTGGAGTCCCTGTACTCCATTAATGGAGCCAGGAACCCCATCACAGCAGCATACTTCCAGGGTTTGTGATTATTCAGGCCTGCTCCACTCCTGCCCAACTCTTTCTCCTTGTTCTTTTCCCTCTTGTAGCTGTCTCTTAAATATTTCCTTTTTTTTGCGCAATCCTCAGCTAGAAAGACATTATTTGAAAACTGTTTAATAGACATACACGTTGACATGTGTAAACACGTTTTATTATATTACTCTAAGTATCTGCAAATCTGTCGATACAACTAGTCCCAGCCTGGCTAATTAGCTAGCTCTAGTTACCACAGAACGAAGTTACGTAATGTGACTAGACTGAATTTGAAAGTACAAAATACCCACCAGGAGCACCGACAATTTTTGCAACCTTGCGCCATGCATCATTTTTTATATTAACATCTCTGTACGAATACAGAGACGTGTCATACAGTACTGGGTACCCAGCCACACAAACAATCAGTTTCTCCTCCATCTTGAAAGCTAGAAATGTTCACCATGGTTGCTACGTTACGAAAAACAAGCAAATACTCCGATTGGACATCGCTAGCGAAAATCGCTCCTCATTTGCATAAAGTTGAGAAAACCTCAACTCTGTTGCATCGCTACCCAGAATGCACCACGCAAGCGATTCGCCTGGCTCCATTGAAAATTAATGGGAAACACTGCAGTGTGAATGCAGGGTTAGTCGTCTGTCTTTACTCGTTTCAGAGAATGTTTAAAGGGGCGATTGATTGCGAAACCGATTTTACCTTGTCGTTGAAAAATGACAGTTTGGTGTGAACCTCAAAGTCCGTTGATGCCTCTTTCCTATGCAAATCTCACAATTTGTAACTGCTGCTCTGATACGATAGGTTTAAAAAAATCCCCTGCTGTGGTGTCCCAATTGGGCGTACCTTTTTTGGCTCTTTGTCATGCCCCAACATTTACCTACAGACAAGCCCACCGGTATTCTGGCCCAGGAAAATAAATTGAGGTCACATAGATCTCAGACACTAGTTTATCTGCTCTGTGTAGCCTACTTCCACGGGAATTGAAAGAAGAACGTTTTCCAAGTTTTTCCAAGGATATTGAAAATGGACCACGGTCGTAAATGCTGTGTTCCAGGCTGTACAGGGAATGCTGACAGTCATAATCTTCCCACGGAACCAAACACTCGACGGGCATGGCTGATGTTTGTCCATGAGAAGATCTCTGTGAAGTTCGACACTCATTTATAAATTTTCTCTAAACATTTCACCATAGACAGTTTTGAATGAAAACCTTGGACAATTTAAATAAGGATTTGCTAAAGCACTGTTGCTGAAAAGATATGCTGTTCCAACCGTATGCTCATCACAAACGCAAGCTGTAAGTATGATTTTGTTGCTAACAGTTAGTCTAGCCTATTAGCAATGCTAACATGTCCTGTATCTAGCATAGGTAGAATGCTGTTTCAAAACGGGGGGGGGGGGGGGGGGGGGGGTCATTAGAATTAAATTAAGGCAATAAAATTAGTAATTTTAGTAAGTCAACATTTGTAATTTGAATACAAATCCAATACTTCAATACAAGTGCACAGATTTTCTTTGGTGAGACAACTTTAGTCAAAAGATAAATACGAAAATGAGACAGTACCATTCCCCACACATTTTTTTAATTGTAATAGAAATTTAAATATACGATTTGGTCAGCTCAACAGCGTTTTTTTTTAATCATCAGCTTTTGTTGTGTTTGGAGCAAAAAATGAAGAGTGTGCTGTGGAAGAATTCGAGTGGCACTGTGTAGATCTGAATAGTCAAGGGATATGGTTTCAATACAATTTATTTAGACTATACAATTACAAATGATTAAACAAAGCTTTGCTGATCAGTCATTAACGAAGGAGGTGCCGTCCACACAGATCGTTCGTAAGAGTGATAGAGAACTATCACACATGCACTTCCTTATATAAACTTTAGATCAAATGGCATTCTATAAGGTCAATCAATCAATGCAGCAAACTCTGTGATTGGCTTAATCAAACTTAGTGACAGTTTGAAACAATACCAAGTGTCCCAAAGTTCTTTGATGTGGCATCTCTCTCCAGGGCAGTAGATAATAAAGCCACAGGAGTTGACCAGTCAAATGGTCAACTGTCCTTTGTGTGACCATCTTCAAACAATACTTTTAATTAACACAAACAATGAAACAGGACACAGTCCTTCTCTCAAATTATGCAGCGGTCCAGTCACCGGATGAGGAATAGCCTCCACCTGTCTGTGAATCTCACACAAAGAAACTACAAAGGGTTGCAAAGTGATAAACAAGCACATTCTCACAAAGGTCAGTTAAAAAGTTAACTGACTTCTTGTCGTCTGACTTCATCTTCAAGATCCCATTTTCTCATTCAACTGAAGTAATTAACACAATGTTAACTCCTATCAACACCAAAATAACTTCCTTAACCAAGTGTGACCCATTATCATTATATATCCTCAAAGACAAATCTCATTGAAGAATAATCTAAATTCACCAAAGCTTGACCACTGAGCCCAAATCTGCCAGAGAAGTCTAAACTTCTTCCCATCTAACAACCATCAACAACCATTAACAACCATTAAACAGTATCACTTCTCCAAAATGTAACTCAAAAAAATCCTTCTATCAATACTCAAATGGTTTCTCTAACCTTAACTATGAAGCTTAACGTGTTAGATTCCTTTTCCCATATTACTTGTTCCACAAATGAGAAACAAAATGACTATGCATTCATTACAAATCCTCTTGTACGTTAAAATTAATACAATCTTGATATCACACAAACTGTAGAGGCATGATCTTTCCATGTGTTAACTGAGCAAAATCTCAAGATAAATGTTTTATGCAGACCATACAACCTCCATTTTCATTCTCATATCCTTCCTTTTTCCAAAACACATTTTCTTGTGGTTTAGTCCAAATTTAAATCTCCATTCCACCATTCCTTTCTCCATCTGTCTGCTGCATTCTGTAATTCTTGTAAAATATACTCAAACAAAAACACAATTCTCACTCAGTTAAACACAGTCAAACATTTTTAACTTAGCAGTATTTCATCAAACCCCCCCAATCTTACCACAGAGCCAAACTACTGACGCTAAAGTCATAAAACCATAAAACTCCCTTAGTCACTTTCACATTTGGATCAGTCAGTCATTAGTCAGTCATAAATTACTAAACGTCTTCTCTTCCTCTCTAAGAAGCCTGCGCTTCCCTTAAAGAGACTGTGACAAATATTGTATCAAGGTCACACAACACTTTTCCTCGAAAGACTCCTGTAAACCCAAATTTGTTAAGTTATGCTTATCAGGACATGGCAACACCATCTCATCACTTCCTGTAAATATATGTCAACATCAAAAACATATTCTAGTTAGTTCATCATTGCTTGCAGGCAATCTAGAAACCTTCTCCAGCTAGTTTCAGCACTAGCATTTATCTGTGAAATAATCATCATTGTTAGAGTGAACCCCACATTTGCATAGAGCAAGTTGTTCTACAGGTGAAAATGAGAAACTCTCTGTTACCATACCTTTCCCAAATTCATATACAACACCAATGGAGTATAAACTATCAGTAAATGTGTTAACTCCTTTCCCTTTTATGAATTGACAAGCTTACACTGAAGCAACCAACTTTTGAACACATTTTTTAGAGAATCAAACTATTTTAGAAAACAACCAAATTACGAATAACCTCAGTTTTTAATCTCTTATTATCTTTTCTTAAAAACACTTTAGGAACAGTTCAAATGAATACCTTTATATTTTAGATTTTTTTTGTATTTAAATTTAATTTTAAATACAATTAAAATGAATTTAAATTCACCAAATCAAATCTCTTTTCAAAGACATGAGGAAAACCATCCACTACCCCAAATCAGAATTGAATCTATATGATTCCAAAATGAAACAGACCATAAAATGTTCTTCCGTAGCCGTTAACCAAACGTATACCCCCTCTATATTTCTATATAGGTTAGATAGGTAGAACTTCATAACCTGCTTTGGCTGCAAAACAGGCTAATTAGCACAAACCATCATAACCACAATTTATCAGACATAATGAGTCTTCCCAAATCATTTCAAACCCAAAAGTTATAATAACCCTCTTTATGCACTAATACCATAATAAAATAACTTCATCAAAGCCTACCTTTTCATCCCAAAACATTGTGACTGGCTCTGATAAAACACCCAAATAAAACTTAAAACCATATAACAATCAAACTCCAAATAAAAGTACATTGTAATAATTTTCACTTTCTCATTTCATAACCAAATTACATCCAATACCTCTATCAAACTCTTAAAAACCTTAGATTTTACTTTTTTGACTTAAAATGTTTTCCCATATACTTCTTCAAAGCATATGCATAGTTCCTTTTTATTTTTAAACCTTTAAATTCACAATTTAACAAAAGTAACATAGCCCCATAAAACAAAAACTTTAACTTCTCAAATTAGCGGACCAAAAACCCTAAATGAAAATATTTAACTTGAATATTTTACAGTTTGTATATGGTTTGATGTAACACTTCTTACTTTTACCCTTAGTTTTACTCAATGAATCAACTCAAATAAACATAGTCTTTATCAGCGCGCGTTTTAAACTCGAATCAAACAACGCACTCTGGGACAGAGCAAAACTCAAAAACCTTTTTTTTAACAACACAGATGGTTGGCGTTTACCTTCTATCCACTTATCAACTCTGTAAGATCTCACGGGACTCTATTTTAGCCCCAACTTTCTAAATTTCTCCTCGGAATTTCTAACACATAAAATGTACTCAAACAAACAAAAACCTTGTTAACAAATGTATCAAAAGAATAATCACGTAATTTTTTTTCAAAAGCAACCAAATCAGTAAGTAAAACTCGCTCCAAAGTCATCTATTACTCTAAATTTGCGTCTTTGTCAATTTCTCAATTTACGTCTGCGCATGTGTCATACAGTTACTCATCCTGGATCTCAAATTTCAAGCTGCAATTCCTTTAATAGCCTGTACCTGCCGTAAACAACAATCGCAGTTCAGTCTCTTGAACTAGTTCCCTTACTTCAGTCCCTCTGACTTTTCTTTCTTTTAAAACTGTTTAGTTTAAGACCTAGGCTATATTGTTTCATTCCTCTATTTTTCCAAATCACACATCTTTTGTCAAAGACATGATAAAAAACACAGCATATTTCCAAATAAACAGATATTTCCATTTGAACTCAGATACACTTTGTAAAAATGTCAAGTACCCGGGATTGTAATTCTTAAAATGAACATCGCTTTTGTTGCCTAAACTGGCCTTTACCAATCACCTGACCCAAGAACCGAAATTTAGCAGCGCAATAGCCTAATATCCAATATCGAATCAAGCTCATAAGATAGAAAATCGGTCTGTACATGATTTCCAAATCAAAAGTTTGACAACTCACAATATTTTCTTAACTTCGACAAAGAAACAGAAACACACATCTGTTTTCAAACCAATACATTTCTCTTTTCAAAGTCAAATTCTCTTTAGATTTTTTATTTTTTTTTATCACTCGAGTGGGCCACTGCACGCAGAATGAGCTGTTAGACTCAAGCGCATGCGCCTCTTTTCAAATGGAGAATTCAGCCAAAGAATTAACATTAGCATTTTCAAAAACAGATGCCTTCTGGCAGTAATCAGACTGATGTAAAATCTAACATCAAATAGCATAACGGTTAACCTAAAGTTGTAAAACAATATAACAAGTCAATTGTCTCTCCTCCACCAACAATGTCATCCATATGAATCTGAAGAGAAAGTAACAAAGTCTCTCACAAGTGTTTCATCTGTGTATGTGTGTCAATCATAGTATGTCACCAGTTCGGACGTCACCAGTTCGGACCTCAACTTCCGGTCACAAACCCCTCTGATTTGCGAGTTTGCCCCCAATTTCCAGAAAACTTTCAACAGTGATGACACATCTCCGCAGGGGCGGTCCTAGCACATTTGGACCCCCCCCCCCCCCCAAAAGAAAGTTTCAAAAGTTTTAAGTTTTAAACGAATTTGCACAGAACCGGAATTGCAACTTTCAACTTTCGCTATTTTGCCCTGCAAGACTGCATTTCTTTCAAATAAACAAATAAACACAACAACAATCACAACGAGGAATAAACATAAAATAAAGAACAAAATCCCTGAGAAAATTTCAAGTCTGTGCTGAACTACGCTTTGGCCACGCCCCCCTGTTCAACGGTGCACACACGGTGCACGGTCACATTCACTCCCCCATCGCCTGCAAATAATGTTTTTTTTGTCTTCTGTTGTGTTGATGCTTGGCAAACAACAATCTTAGAAGGTTTGGGTCACTTGTGGCACATATTCACTCAGTTTAAGCGATCAATCTACCTGAACAACTAAACTAAACAGAATTCACCAAAATTTCATGACACATCGAAAATGACGCAAATTGCGGTACAGCTGAACTTGAACTGATGTTTCGACTGAAAGGCAATAACAAGGAACGTCAGAAGTCACTTGCTAGCTAGCGTTAGCTAACTATCTAGCAAGATTACATACAATCCATTCGCTAAAGTTGACAATACAACACTTGGATTTTTACCATTCCTCACTTGTTGACAAATTGCCGTGTTTGTCTTCCTTAATGCCTAATGCAACAACACTACAAATATCTTAGTCGTTGCATAGCACACCCATTAGGCATTAAGGACATTAAGGGAGACAAACACGGCAATTATTGGGTGTGCTACGCAACGAGTAAGATAGTTGTAGTGTTGTTGCACTGGCTATATATATGTGCGCCCCTATTTTAATCACGTTTTTTTTGTATAACGTAGAATATTTGGACATATCATTTTTTATATAGGCTATAGCGGGTATACCCACCTCTGTAAAATCCTTAAAGAACTAGGTAATTTGACAGGGAGTAGGAACACGTTCAAGGTAGGCCCTACATCTTTACTTCTTAACTCCACTAAAGTGCCCGGGGCAATTCACGCATTCATGAACGTTTTCTTATCTGGAATTCATCATAAGATAAACCCAGAATTTAAGGATTTAGCCTACCTTTCGCCTTTGCACATTTCTCTTATTCTTCTTAAATTTCGCCCCGGATAGCTTTTGCCTCTTCATTATTTCGTTCTTCAAAGTTCTTGAACACACAAACTCTAACCAAACGCCTCACTGTGCTAGCATAGGCTTAACTCCTGATAACACCAAGGAGGTACGTACCCACTCCTTTTTTAAGGGCATCTCCGTACATTCACGTCCATAATGCTCAAATACCCCCAATCAAACCACACATTGTGTGCTCAACATAGATTGACCATTCCTATCCAATCGTGTTGGCCTAAATTTGTGTCTTCGACTTTCCTGCATGTTTTCCAAACACATTTAAACATGTTCTGCATTTACTTTGATCAATCGTAACTCAGTGCTGTCCCTTGAGACAGAAGCAATGCCACCCAAGCCTATAACATTCTTAAACTCGTTCAGGGACTCAAACCCTTTTGTAATGGAGAGGACTTTAACTTCTCCTTCTTTTGAATAAGTATAGGCAATAGTGCAAGTCAAAAGCACAAGCCGCAATCTTTGAGGGAATCCAAAGCAAATCTATAAACAAATTCCAGGATCCTTCTTTCTTGACTTATCTTAGACATAACCGTCTGTCAGAACACACCTGAGTCGTAAAACACATGTCTGACCTCACGTTCGTAGTTTGTTCTCGCTTTGCCAGCAAAACCTCATGCGCATGCGCATTCACCCGCTAACCACTACGGGCTACGGACGAATATCCACCGCAAAGTTTGTCTGCGGAACAGCCATACAATTTGAATCGTGAATCTGTGTGGAAATAGATGAACATTTCCCCACACTATCTCCCCACACGCCAGACAAATAACACGATATCACATATGACTTTATCCACCTTTTACTGTGTACGTCTACACACTTTCCCTGCATGCTTTTTTACGACTTCCCACGTAAAGGATGAGTTTTCCTCCGGCCTCACCCTATTAATTCGAATGACTTGCACATACAGGACACAGTTTTCCTCCGACCTCTGCCCAATTATTCGTATGACTTGCACATACAGGACACAGTTTTCCTCCGGCCTCTGCCCAATTATTAACTAACAGAATTATTGACAATAACCTATAACCATAGCCTATTTAGACAATTCAATATCGCACAGTGACCGAAAAGAATATCTCACCAGTTCTTTTGAATCCCGCGTCAGCAACAACACAAACGGCCAAGCTACCCCAAAACGGCCCCGCTGTCTCCTGTCAATTTGGTGATGGAGGTTTAGGCGGTATTTACCGGACTGATCAAATCACCGTCGGAGGGAGGATTTGTCCAAGATACGCTCAGCAGACGAGGATCCCATACGGGCCACCAAATGCTATGGAAGAATTCGAGTGGCACTGTGTAGATCTGAATGGTCAAGGCATATGGTTTCAATACAATTTATTTAGACTATACAATTACATATGATTAAACAAAGCTTTGCTGATCAGTCATTAACGAAGGAGGTGCCATCCGCACAGATCGTTCGTAAGAGTGAGAGAACTATCACACATGCACTTCCTTATATACACTTTAGATCAAATGGCATTCTATAAGGTCAATCAATCAATGCAAACTCTGTGATTGGCTTAATCAAACTTAGTGACAGTTTGAAACAATACCAAGTGTCCCAAAGTTCGTTGATGTGGCATCTCTCTCCAGGGCAGTAGATAATAAAGCCACAGGAGACCAGTCAAATGGTCAACTGTCCTTTGTGTGACCATCTTCAAACAATACTTTTAATTAACACAAACAATGACACAGTCCTTCTCTAGCCAAAGTTCAGAGCAACTGCCTTATTGACCCCTTACACTAACCAGAGGACAGAAGGCCATATAAGATGCTTCACCCATCCCCCAGGGCAAGCTGCCCACAGAGCCATCAGCACCTCACATTCCTTTGAACTCAACTTAATTATCTATCCTTCCTGTCTCTTACCAATGAACATAGAAGCTTATAGATTTCATACACATACATCTATGCATATGACCAAAATGTCTACAACAAGTGCCCCGCAGAATTTACATTATCCTTGTGCCGTTAACTAGCGCAGGTATGCCGCTCTAAAGCCCCTTTCCCTCACATAGCTATATATCAGCAATTCTGATCACAATATTGATCTTTGCTGCTCTTAGTGGCAAAGTGGAGTTCTGAACTGAAAAATAGGTTTGAAGGAGGTCGTTCTTTTTGGCATCTGAAAGCCTACGCGGATGGTAAATTGCGACGCAGGGCAGGAAGGGTCAAGGAGGGCAAACGGCGAAAAGGAGGACACGCAGTTGCAGTCCAGACAAAGGGCTGGAAAACATTACATTACATTTAGTCATTTAGCAGACGCTCTTATCCAGAGCGACTTACAGATAGTACAGGGACATTCCCCCGAGGCAAGTAGGGTGAAGTGCCTTGCCCAAGGACACAACGTCATTTGGTGTGGCCGGGAATCGAACTGGCGACCTGACTCCGGACGAAATCCGGACGTCTGGTCACACAAAATTGAATAGCAGGCCAGCCTATTGCTAACGCCTGTCTAGATTATCGATTTGAAAGAACTGGAGAAAGGCAGGTGCTAGATACAGGAAACGTTAGCATTGCTTATAACTGTTACCGACAAAATCATACTACTGCTTGCGGTTGTTATGAACAAGAGGTCGGAACGCACCTCTTTTCAGCAAATGCTTCATAGCAAATCCTGCTTTACATCTTCCCAGGTTTTCAACCTGGTGAAATGGTTCGCGCAAATGTGTCGAGGGTCGAACTGCACAGGGATCTTCTAACAAACATCAGCCATGCCCGTCTAGTCAATGTTAGCTAGACTAGCTCATCTGCTTTTTATTAACGCTGATTTGCAAGGAATGCTAGATAGCGAAAACATATACTGTAGGCATGTAAACTACCCAGATAGCACACATACGTCGGGCCAACGTATACAATATACGTCGGCCCGACGTCGTATGGACATCGTTTGCACATTTGACATTTGATCGAAACCGACCTCCAGATTATGTCTGGACGATGAATCAAAACTGCACCAACCGGCCGTTCTACAAATAGTTCCTCTTAGCCTACTACACTTATCTATTTATTGTTATCTGTAATTTAGGAAGTTTTAGTGTTAGGGTTAGTATAGTCGTTTATTTATTGCTATCTGTATATTTAGGAAGTTTCACTTATCTAAGCTCAGCATAGATGTAAATTTGTTCTGTGTACTTATATGTTATGTTATGCCAGGTGCTTGCGTTGTCTTGTCTTAAGAATTTCAGTGCCCAGTCTAACATTGTGTTGTTCTGTGTACCTGACAAATAAAAGACTTGAACTTGAACATTTATTTAGTTTGGATCTCTCAAATATTGGACGCCAAATATTTCACTATCCATAACCGATCTGAAATGTCACTTAGCAAATGAACAAGTAGGCTATAGGCTGAACATCAACTTTGATAGGAATATAGAGACAATGGAAAACGCTTTACCAGCGAAAATGTGTGTGGGTAGCCTATTATAATGAAGAGACACAATTCAAGTTAATAATTTAATATCAGGACGGATTTTGATATGCCATCAAGCTCTTAAAAGAACTCCAGCATAAATAACAACGGAACAACATACAAACAAAAATTAACAGGATGGGCTGCACCTCAATTCTCCCAATATAGGCTACACTGCCTCTTAGTTTTTTTGTATATAAGCTAGCCTATCATAACAATATACAGACAAAATCATTATTATTTACATAAATCATTAATTATATCATTACTAATAACATAGCCTAACAATAATTAATAATAACAACAATATACATAGCGATGTTAAAATAAGAAGCAAACTATTCAATTTAAATAGAGTGGTGATGGGCTGCACCTCAATTCTCCAAATGTGTATACTTGCACAATGCATAGTTAAAAAATATATATAAAATAAGGGATTATCCCGCGTATACCATGGTCACTTATGACCAACTCTTTTATTTCACCCAGACCATGGTATAAAATAATACAAATGTGGTGCTCGGCAGCCAGTAAAGGTTTGAACTTACACAATATCATTTCCTTGACTGGTCTTGACTTGATGCCAGTCTTCTGTCCTCTCCCACACCAATTTAATTGGGTCGCTAGTTCAGGTGTGAAGACCCTCCCGCACACCCGCCACACTGTTCTTTTAAGAGAGTTTCCCCCGGTTATGGACAGTTTTGCAATCTGTAATGAAAATAGAGCATAAAAGCGTTAAGAGTGTTACAGACCATGCAAATCCTGTTGTCTTCCCCAGGGCCTTCCAGCCATTTCATATATATATAAACATGAAGCATACATTGTGAAAAACCCAAATACAGTAAGTGCCAAAGAGAAAAACCATAAGAGCATGTAGCCAAACAAGTTACAACTAAACAACATGAACCTCAAAAGTGCAAGAGTGTACCTGTAGAAAAGCCAGCAACAGTACTGTAATGTATGCTTCATGTTTTGGCTAACCACAATGTTTTGGGGGCTATCTCGTTGTTTAGGATCATTGACCTATGCACTTTTGTAAAGCTCTCTTTTGGAAGTCGCTTTGGATAAAAGCGTCTGCTAAATGAATACATGTAAAATGTAAATGTGTATCAAACAGAAAATAGATTACAGTCATTCAAGAGTAGCCTACAAGGTCTCACATCACATATAGCACTTACACTGCCATGGAAAATGTTACTGTAATTGCCATACATCATGGTTACTGTAACAGGATATGTGTACAGCACAATATACTTTCATACAATAAGCACATCAAAACTAACATTATGTATAACCTACACTAGTAGTATGAGTAACGACAGTAAGTTTGAGGCAAGTGACACTTTCTTAGTCAGAGTTAGCAGGGGGTGCATTACAGTAAGCCTGGCATGAAATGCACCTCCTCTATTGTCTGTTCTGTATATCCCAGCATCAAATGATTCTTATTGTACACTGAGGGGACTAGTATGAGTAACCACAGTACTTTTTAGGCATGTGACCCCTTCCTAGTCAGAGTTGCAAAGGGTGCATTTCATGGCAAGAAGGAAACACAATAAGAAAGTAAAGCAAACCTGGAGTTTCACTAGTTGTTGTCCTCACTCTCCCTCATCCTCGCGCTCCTGTCTGTCTGGCCACAGATTTCATTGACATCACCTCTGATGTTCTCCCTTGCGATGCAACAAGGGAAGAATCGTTGTGCATGCCTCAACAATCCCCTACACTGATCTGCTGTGACATCATCACAAGCAGCATCCATTGTCTGGAGCAGGGAGCTCTGGTTTTGAGCCCGATGCTCATAAACCCCTCCACCTCCATGCAGAAAAAATCTCCTGGATAGGACTAAGGAATGGGGAGTCAGGTGATATGAGCACCATCAGCATTCTTTAATGGGCAGTGATCCCTGAAGAGTGGGCGACGGTGGAAGCTTACATTGTCCCACACAATGACAAATGTAAGAAAGTGAGGCCCTACCAAACCCCTCTCATGTAGAGGGATAAGATCGGAGTGCAGTGCAAGGACACCAGGAGTGTCTGGGTATTGTATGGGCCAAGACTGGGAATGTGGGTGACTACACCATTCTCTGAAATGGCAGCACAAACAGTGATGTTTCCCCCGAGCTGGCCTGGGACAAGCTCTATTTGATGGAAGCATTTATACTGCTGCATAGCTCCTGTCAGCTAACTAAACTTACTGTGTGATTGGATGTGTCCCCTTGTTTAGTAAAGTTCTAGTGGCACCTGACAATGACTGTAAGCAGATGATCCAATAGATCCATATTACAGTATACACCATTATGTTTTTCATGGTATTATGTGCCTGAAAGATTTTGACAGTGGAGTGAACTATTGTGCAAGTGATGATGTACACAAGGAAATTATGCCAATATGTTTTGCAGAGAACAACCACTTGACTGAGAAACAACAGTCAGTTTAGACCAGCAAGATACAGTGCCCTCCAAAAGTATTGGAACAGTGAGGCCAATTCCTTTATTTTTGCTGTAGACTGAAAACATTTGGGCTTGACATCAAACGATGAATGTGAAACCAGAGATCAACGTTTCAGCTTTTATTTCCAGGTATTTACATCAGGATCTGATGCACAAATTAGAAAATATCACCTTTTTGTTCAAACCCACCCATTTGTCACGTGAGCAAAAGTATTGGAACATATGACTGACAGGTGTGTTTTGTTGCCCAGGTGTGTCCTATTACATACATTATTCAATCAATAAATACCACTGAATGTCTACACTCAGGTTCAGATTGGGTAAGATAGGTTTTGTCTATGCAGACTGTATTCAGAGGTGAAAACAACATGAAAACCGGAGCGATGTCTTTGGGTGAAAAACAAGCAATTGTGAGTCTTAGAGAAGATGGAAAATCAATCAGAGCCATTGCAGAAACATTGGCCATAGCCAGTACAACCATTTGGAATGTCCTGAAGAAGAAGAAAACTACTGGTGTACTAAGTAACAGACGTCGAACAGGTAGACCAAGGAAAACATCAGCAGTTGATGACAGAAACATTGTGAGAGCTGTAAAGAAAGAACCTAAAACAACTGTTAGTGAGATCAGCAACAACCTCCAGATGGCAGGAGTGAAGGTATCACTATCTACTGTTCGCAGAAGACTTCATGAACAAAAGTACAAGGGCTACACCAGAAGATGCAAACCACTCATTAGCAAGAAAAATAGGAAGGCCAGGCTGGAATTTGCCAAAAAGTACAGAGATGAACCTCAAAAATTCTAGGACAAAGTTTTATGGACTGATGAGACAAAGATTAACTTTTACCAAAGTGATGGAAAGGCTAAAGTTTGGAGAAAGAAAGGAACTGCTCATGATCCCAAACACACAAGCTCATCTGTGAAACACGGTGGAGGTAATGTCATGGCTTGGGCTTGCATGGCTTCTTCTAGGACGGGCTCATTAATCTTCATTGAGGATGTAACACATGATGGCAGCAGCAAAATGAACTCGCAAGTCTACAGAAACATTTTGTCTGCCAATTTAAGGAAAGATGCAACCAAACTGATTGGCAGAGCCTTCATCATGCAGCAAGATAACGACCCAAAACACACTGCCAAAACAACAAAGGAGTTCATCAGGGGCAAGAAATGGAAGGTATTAGACTGGCCAAGTCAATCTCCAGACTTAAACCCTATAGAGCATGCATTTTACCTGCTTAAGAGGAGACTGAAGGGAGGAACCCCACAAAACAAACAACAACTGAAAGAGGCTACAGTGAAAGCCTGGGAAAGCATCAAAAAGGAAGAATGCAAAAGTTTGGTGACGTCAATGGGTCACAGACTTGCTGCAGTTATTGAAAGCAAAGGATTTGCAACTAAATATTAAGTCTTATTCACTTAAATATGTTTTAAGTATATCTGTTCCAATACTTTTGCTCACATGACAAATGGGTGGATTCAAACAAAATGTGATATTTTCTTAGTTGTGCATCAGATCCTGATGTAAATACCTGGAAATAAAAGCTGAAACGTTGATCTCTGGTCTCACGTTCATTATTTGATGTCAAGCCCAAATGTTTTCAGTCTACAGCAAAAATAAAGGAATTCGCCTCACTGTTCCAATACTTTTGGAGGGCACTGTATTTTCAATTGATAGTTGGCCTAATTGAAGGCAATTATACCTAACCATTTCAAAGATGTGCTAAATCATTTGAAATGTGTGCAAACTGTAGGCAATTGCACTTGTCATTTACAAGGATGTGCTAATACAATTGCAATTTGATTAAAGGAATGACAAATTCCAATCTGTTGTGAACAAGTGCCCAGCGGTTTGGAGGTTTGCACGTGTTGTTTTGAGAATGTCATTTCTGTTTCGTGAAATGAGCCAAAGCAATGGAGAAAAACTGTAACTATCTGTAAAGGATACCCCTTGATGGCAGTATGATGCTGGTCTGGCCACCAATTCCTCCATCCAATTCGATGTTGTAACTTCAAATCAAAAATCATTCATTCATATTGGTCACATATTTCTTTTACCGATGGCATAATTATGAATGTTTGTGTCAGTGAATTGTTCATGTCCATATCTTCGCTATGTTCTATCTCTTACATTCAGAAGAGTCCACGTTGCCAGGTTGCCAGGCTGGAGCTGAACCTTGGCAGCTGTAGGAGGCTGTTGGTCGGGCCTGTGATTTCTCTGTTATGAATTGAAGAAAATATTTGTAGATTAATCTAGCATGTCTATCAGTGTAATATTAAGGTTATTTTAGATCATTGTTGTGTTTTACTGATACAACATAGATGCAATTTCAAGGATCAAGGAAGACTGGTGAAAACTTGAAGATAAATGAATGTATATCAAGCTTACCAACTCTGATGGCATTATCTTGGCTGCTCTTTGGTCTTATGACCAGTGGGAAGGGAGGAGGGGCTTTTAGAGCTTTTGGAGGGGCTCTCTGAACTCTATTTTTTGGGGGGGGGGCACCTTTTAAGGTAGAGGAAGGTCATCTTCCTCTGAGGACAAGTATGATGAGGATGATGAGGTGTCCTAAGCCGTTTTGGTCTAAATATGTAAATAAACCATTATTAGAATTGTTCATGCATAAGAATTCCAGAATCTCCAAATCAAGAATTTCCAAAGAATCATACAGTTCTTGAATTTGGTGTGATGTAGACAAAACTCATCATCATCAAAATGATGATGATTTCATAATCAACAAACATATGTGCTCACCTTTTCAGTTTTCGGATTGTTTGGGCTTCTTGCTCTTTGTCAGTGTTGAGGTCTGATGTTGCACATGACCTTTTCCCACCGCTCTTGAATTTTGTCAATTGAATCTGTAAGCCCCATTTAGCATGTCAACTATTATTTAACAGTTACGTAAACTTGTGGATATGTAATGATAGTAACAAGTGACAATATCAGAAGAAAATCTGAAGTTATTAATTTAACTTATTAAACTTGATTGATGCATTAGGGCTCTACTTTGAAAATTACCTGATTCGAAGAGAATGCGTGCAGCATACTGCTTCCAACCCTTCAAGGGTTGTGGGACAAGCCTCTTTTGTAAACTTCTGAGAACTTGGACCTTGTCCTTATAAGGGGGCCACCAAGCAAGCCCATCCGAAAACCAATCCTTTGCCAGCGAGACAGTTCTGTTTTCCCCCTCAAAAAGTACTATTAGGTTCATATTGAGCCTAATACAAAATGATTCACACAACAAAAAGTGTATTTCAATCAGTAATCATTTCGGCATAAATATACCACCTGGTACAGGTGGCGTTACGAATATACATTCATATATATTCAAGTAAAACAGTAAAATATCAAACAATCAATTAATATGAAGACAACATAGTGTAGGTTGATAAATACATTTTCGTATTTTCAGGTAATCACTTACTGTTCAGACTGGCTAGGAATTCAGGGCAGATCAGGGGAAGATGCTCTGGTGAGTGGAGAGGCTGCAAGAAAGGGCATAGACAGTAGTAGACAGACAACATAAAAAATGCATGACAAAGCAAAATACCCCCAACTGCTCTTATTATTGTTATATGGTGTCTTATACATCCAGTACTTCTGAACAAGCAATTAGACTGGTTGACAGTCTTTACGGTTCCATATATTCCAATATTGTTTATTAGCATGAATGATTGATCAGTCTCTGCTGAATTTAAGTAGTAAAGGAATTTTGATTGGTGGGATTCAGCAAATTTGGAGCTCAAGGTTATCCGTAAAACCTATGTATATGTTCAATTACAGTAACCTTTTTAGCTGTATACAAGTACTTACTCAACGAAATTATATGATGCTAGGAGGTCGACCACATTGAAGCTTATTCCAAAAGATGATGGCAGTGCAAGAGGCTGAGAGATGGTGGATTGGGCAGGGGGAGGGGTGGTTAACGTGTAGGGGTGTATGGTCAGTCAATGTGTATGAGGGGCACAGCAATGAATTGTCTTCCATGGGGTATTAGGAAAGCCTTCCCTTCTACCAGTCCAATTTTGCAGTGGTGTGTCATGTATCTACTAAATGTATGCCAAATGTAGAGGAAGGCATGGGGTATTCGAAGTAGGATTCTTGATGGGCAACATTTAAAAAAACTAGGTACACCTCGTCCTCCTTAACGATTATATTTCTGATCTTTGCTACCTTTCCTTGAATGTAGACATGGCTGTTGGCTTGGTCCAGTTTAAGGGTGAAGAGCTCTGTGTCATATTGGGTGTACTGTTTTGCACAATGAAACAATGGGGGCAGAGGCCCTGATGTGTGCTCTCTCCTTGAACCTAAACTTTCCACTCTCTGCACTTTTACAGATGCTTTCTCTGAAAGCCTCTTCACTACTTGACTGCAGGGAGATCCTGGTTTCCTCACAAGCTTCTTTAGCTTTTAAATGAAATGTTCGAACTTGAAGGTACTGAAGGAGTCCAGGTTCCCATGCACCTTGACGTCTTGTGCAAGATGCACAAGGTTGTGGACATTGTAGGAGAGGTCAGGGCCTTTGCTAGGAATTCTGGCCCCCCTGAAAGAAGATTGGTATGGGCCTCCTCCCCCCCTAAAAAATAGGCCCTGGACTTTGATCCAGACCGGCCCACCAGAACAGGCCGTATACACCACCACAGCTGCCCTGCTAATGCATGCACATTATTTTTTATGTGATGCTAGTTCGGGAGTTCTATCTTTAATGCTCGCGAGCCAAATTTTTGGGCCTTTATTTGAGCGCAAAATAGTTAAGCTTTGTGTAAAATACACATAGCCGTTTTTCAATTGGTAAAACCTTGTCTAGTGAAGTGTCTTTTTTTCTCTTAATTTTTCACTTTAGTCATATCATTTTAAATTCTCGTGCTGTCAGGGGGTGCTGCAGCACACTCAGCACCCCTAGTTCCCGCGGCCATGGCCCCGCCCCTCGGCTTTTCATCGCCAAAGATCAATTGAACGCAACTTTTTTTATTAGACTGTATGTATTAGAATTTTTTCTTTATTTTTCTGTTTCTCTATGTTCTTGACAGTGCCTGACGCAATGCTCCCAATTTGTGAATTTCTTTCAATTAACCACTCAACAAGGAGTCACTGGGTAGTATTATGTAAGAATCAATGTGTAAGTAATTGCCAAAGGTACAGCAGTTCACTAATAAGTCAAAACAGCCAACAAGTGTATACCTCACTCACTCACCATCATTTTCACGATCCCCTTCACTAGTATCTGTATAAGCCCTACTTTCTGGTATTTGTTCTTGGGTGGTGTCTGGCTCTGTAGACAGCAAGGACAGTCAGTGACTTCAGTAGACTTATAAATATTTAATATCTTATTTTATTTCATATTGCTTTTGTACACATTTATGATTATATTTTATGGAACAACTGATGAAGAACTAGCATTATTATCAAAAAGATCTAAATTGGCTTATCAATGCCATAGCTACCTAGAGAAACAGCTTCTCTCTATTATTGGATGAGGACGGCAAGCTGTAAGATCAGCCCCTGCTTAACATTAACAAGACTCATGTCAACAGGCTACCATAGCAGTTTAGTTTTACTTGACACTCATTTAAGACTTGTTTGACAGCGTATTATAACGTTTGGCGAATTATAATCTTATTGATCTTCTCTGTGGATGATTTTTAGTGGATAATTTTGTAATGTCAGCCTTGTCAGGCGATTATTA
Organism: Hypomesus transpacificus; assembly: GCF_021917145.1. Taxonomy (NCBI): domain Eukaryota; kingdom Metazoa; phylum Chordata; class Actinopteri; order Osmeriformes; family Osmeridae; genus Hypomesus; species Hypomesus transpacificus. The sequence goes on along the minus strand of NC_061081.1, from coordinate 4,207,300 downwards.
ACACTGCTGACCCTACGTAACGTGAAACGTTAGTGTCATTCGGTTAACGCAGTTATGTAGCTGGCTAAGCGCTAGCTCCTAACATTAGTCACTCCAACATCGTTATGTTGGACGAGGCGAGCTATGCTATTTCTCGTGAACCACAGACTGTGCAGCTAGCTAAACACTCACCTTTCTTCAAAAACAAATCGCTGATATTGTGGGCCCCTGATGTGGTTCTGGCCTCTTTTCTTCCTCTCCTCTCTTTTTTTAGCGTCCCGATTTATGTTTCTGTTTTGGCATTGTCGGTTCTCTATTGATAACCAGCTGGCTGCTGCTGCAGTTTGTGAGCTTTAAGGTTACGCGCACATTTTCAAAAGAGGAGCGAACCATGGACCAAACCATTTTTTTTGAAGAAGGGTCTTATTGCTCAGAAAATATAAACTTTTTGTTTAAATTTTGCTTGATTTTGTGGCTTTGTTTAAACTCTGATGCATTAGTGTGGTATTAGGTAGGCATATGCATAATAATTTGTCATAGAAAGGGAAGTCTACATAGGCTACTGGGATTTTTGTGGGCCCCCCCCCTGGGCTGTGGGCCCCTAGAATTGTCATCACCTTTCCCCCCTAAACGACGGCCCTGGGCACAACTATTGTTATATCCCATATATATTTATTGTGAGAATGCTGTTAAGCATGCTGTTCAGCATGCTGTTCAGCATTCTCACAATTGTTTTTCAACTTCTGAGTTCTTCCGCCGTTATTTGGCCTTTAACTAGTCCTGCATACTTTCACAGATTCCTACAATTTTGGAATCAAAACGTTCAGCTCCTCCAGGAGATGTTGGCTATGATTTTTGGTATTTCTCACTTTTATACTTTTTAAAGAATTAAGGTTTTTGCGCATATTCTCCCATTAAAAGTAATGGTAAATCCTTTTACATTTACATTTATTCATTTAGCAGACGCTTTTATCCAAAGCGACTTCCAAGAGAGAGCTTACAAAAGAGCATAGGTCACTGATCATAACAACGAGATAGTCCCAAACATTGCAAGTAGCCAAAACATGAAGCATACATTGTGAAAAGCTAAACAAGTGCCAAAGGGAAGACCCATAAGAGCATCAACCACAAAAGTGCAGGACTGTACCTGTAGAAGAACAATCAACAGTAAAATATTTTACGAGTACAAGACTTAACTTCGTTATATCTAACCTAAAAGAGCAACAAGTCACTCAATAAGAGTCATTGTGATCCTGGAGGAAACTAACTAACAAGTCCAGCCAAGCATTTTCTTGAAGGTGGGGAGACAGTCAGTGTCCCTGATGGAGGTGGGGAGCTGGTTCCACCATTGGGGGGCCAGGCAGGAGAAGAGCTTGTGTTGGGAACCGGGCAGTCTTGAGCGGTGGGAACACCAGGCGGTTGTCTGAAGAAGACCGTAGGTGATGGGTGGGGGTGTAAGGTTGCAGGAGAAACTTGATGTAGTCGGGTGCAGTCCTGTTCACTGCTCGGAAGGTCAGTACCAGGGTCTTGAATCTGATACGGGCGTTGATGGGTAGCCAGAGGAGAGAGATGAGGAGCGGGGTAACATGGGAGCGTCTGGGTAGATTGTAGACCAGGCGGGCCGCTGCGTTCTGAATCCTCTGAAGAGGGCGGGTTGCACATACTGGGAGACCAGCGAGCAGCGAGTTGCAGTAGTCCAACTTGGAGAGGACCAGTGCTTGGACTAGCAGCTGGGTGGAATGCTCAGACATGTATCTCCTGATCTTCCGGATGTTGTAGAGGGTGAATCTACACGACCGGGAGACTGCAGCAATGTGGGCCGTGAGGGAGAGCTCGTCATCCATGGTAACCCCAAGGTTCCTGGCAGAGGATGAAGGGGTCACCGTCGCAGATCCCAGGGTGATTGACAGATCGTGGGAGATGGAGGGTTTAGCCGGGATGATGAGAAGTTCTGTTTTGGCGAGGTTCAGCTGGAGGTGGTGCTCGGTCATCCAGGCGGAGATGTCTGCGAGGCAGGCCTCAATCCTAGCTGAGATCCCCGGATCGGTCGGGGGGAACGACAGGTACAGCTGGGTGTCGTCGGCGTAGCAGTGGTAGGAGAAGCCATGGGAGGTGATGATTGGTCCAAGTGAGGTGGTGTACAGAGAGAAGAGGAGGGGTCCAAGGACGGAGCCCTGTGGGACACCGGTGGAGAGCTGGTGGGGGTCTGACAGTTTGCCTCCCCAGGAGACCTGGTAGGATCTTCCCGAAAGGTAGGATGAGATCCACTGGAGTGCAGTGCCAGTGATGCCCATCTCAGAAAGTCTGTAGAGCAGGATCTGGTGGTTAACCGTGTCAAACGCTGCAGAAAGGTCCAGCAGAATGATGACGGATGACCTCGAAGCCGCTCTGGCAGACTGGAGGGCAGTGGTGACTGAAAGGAGGGCAGTCTCTGTGGAGTGGCCGGTCTTGAAGCCCGACTGGTTGGGGTCAAGCAGGTTGTTTTGAACAAACGTTATAATAGCCTAACGTTAGACCGTTTCCCAGGAGATAGCACTAACACTAGCTCTACGCATTAACTACAACGTTACAGTAGGCTACATAGCTACACAACTAGTGCTAAGTTATCAATGAAATATATGAACGTCCTTTTAAATCATTAAAAAGATTCCTCCTCTTTCAAACTTAACTACTTCAGCATACTTTCAGCTAAAGACACCATTCAACCTTTAAAATGTTCACAAGACATTCAGCTATTCCCAAATGATTCAGCTTTTTCAAATATTCAGCCAATTTTGAATCATGACAGATTTAAATACATAAAAAAATTTAGCTCCTTGATTTTTATGGTTGAGCAGCCAGCAGAGTGGCACTCTTTTTCTGATATTCAACTAAATTGTTAAACAAATTCCTCTGACGTTCATATAGTTTAACTTACAGAAACAAGTTTTACCTTAAAATGTAGGAAAACTTTTCCTCTTTCAGCCAATTTAACTACTAAAGAGCTCACATTTACATATTTTCAGCTTTGAGCCTTGAAGCGAGAGCAGCCTTTCAAATTCTCTCACTAACTTCAATGGAGAGGTGGGTAAAATTCGGCAGAGAATTTCGAAAGTAGACCTGTTTTTAAACTGCCGGTAGAGTCGTATTTCTGACCGCACAGACATGTAAAGGACATGTCTGGTTTCGGGAGTGTCTTGGGTCTCGGAAAATATCCAAATTTTTTGGATTGGACGTATAGTTTTGCTTCTAGGTTAACTTGTTTGAGGTGTGGATGCTAGGTAAATGTTGGTTATTCTCTGCCCTCAGCGTGTTAGCAATCATAGCTGCACCATCACCGTGGCAACCAAACAAACAAGCACCATGAAAGCAGAATTGGGTAACGTTTTGGAAACTGCAGGTAGAGTCGTATTTCTGACCGCAGAGACACATAAAGGATATCAATGGTTTCGGCAGAGTCTTGGGTCTCTGAAAATATACTTATTTTTTTGGCTTGGACGTATAGTTTTGCGTCTAGGTTACCTTGTTTGAGGTGTGGATGCTAGGCAAATTTCTGCTATTTTAAACGAACCAATAAAGTTCATCATTCATCAAACCCGATTACTAGCAATTGTCGGTTTATGCCAATAATACAATTACTCTGTTTACATGTGTAATTAGTTATGCGATTACTCAATAAACACGTCTACATGATTCTTTTTTATTTATCGTTGTATGCTCCACGGACGAAACTTGCACCATCATCCTTCTGCAACAAAGTGTCGCCGTGTCTTTTTGTATCGGCCCTACTGCTGTGTGTTTGAATCCTACTAAGAAAGCCGAGTAAATGCACACAATGGTATGGCTATAATTTCAGCTGTTAAAACGATAATATTCTTGTTACGACTAGCTAGCCTACTTCTTCTCCTGTTTAACAGTTCAGCTTTCAGCTTCTTCCGCATTGTAGGCTATTTTAGATCTGTTAGATCATTTTTTTTTAGATCATTTTTTTTTAGATTTTTTTAGATTTGTTAGATCAATCAGTTCAGCTTCCACACTGCCTCTTTTGTGTGACTCACACATTTTTTAAATTCATTCCAGCTTTCAGCTTGCGGGTATTTTCTAATTTCTGTATTTTCATCAATAAAAATAAAAAAATATTGAAAAAAAAACGTTCAGCTCCTTCAGGAGATGTGTGTTATGTGTTTTGGTATTTCTCCCTATTATACTTAAAAAAATGTTAAGGTTTTTGGGCAAATTATTCTCCCTTTAAAAGTAATGGTAAATCCTTTCAAATCATTAAAAAAGCTTCCTCCTCTTTCAAACTTAACTACTTCAGCATACTTTCAGTCCTCCTCTTTCAAACTTAACTACTTCAGCCTACTTTCAGATAGAGACACCATTCAACCTTTAAAATGTCCACAAGACATTCAGCTTATAACTTTCTACCAAATGTTCACTATGTTCAGCTTTTTTAGCATGGTCAGCTATCCCCATTCAGGTTTTCAGCATTCTCACTGCTGTTTCGCAGGAACAGCCTTTTCTAGTTGTGAGAATGCTGTTAAGCATTCTCACTATTGCTTTTCAACTTCTCAGTTCTTCCGCCGTTTTTTGGCCTTTAACTAGTCCTGCATACTTTCACCGATTCTTACAATTTTGGTGTCAAAACGTTCAGCTCCTTCAGGAGATGATGGCTATGACTTCTGGTATTGCTTACTTTTATTCTTTTTAAAGAATTAAGGTTTTTGTGCAAATTATTCTCCCATTGAAAGTAATGGTAAATCCTTTCAAATCATTAAAAAGCTTCCTCCTCTTTCAAACTTAAATACTTCAGCATACTTTCAGCTACAGACACCATTCAGCCTTTAAAATGTTCACAAGACAATCAGCTATTCCCAAATGATTCAGCTCTTTCAAATATATTCAGCCAATTTTGAATTGTGACAGTTTGCAATACATGAAAAATGTAGCTCCTTCTTGATTTTTATGATTGAGCAGCCAGCAGAGTGGCACACTCTGCTGGCTGCTCTTTTTCTGATATTCAACTAAATTGTCAAACAAATTCCTCTGACGTTCATTTAGTTTAACTTACAGAAACAAGTTTTACCTTAAAATGTAGGAAAACGTGTCCTCTTTCAGCCAATTTAACTACTAAAGAGCTCTAAAGAGATTTTAAGTTTTGAGCCTTGAAGCGAGAGCAGCCTTTCAAATTCTCTCACTGACTTCAATGGAGAGGTGGGTAAAATTCGGCAGAGAATTTTGAAAGTAGACGTGTTTTTAAACTGCCGGTAGAGTCGTATTTCTGACCGCACAGACATGTAAAGGACATCTCTGGTTTCGGGAGTGTCTTGGGTCTCGGAAAATATCCAAATTTTTTGGATTGGACGTATAGTTTTGCGTCTAGGTTAACTTGTTTGAGGTGTGGATTCCAGCTAAATGTGTTTTTTCTCTCTGCCCAGCTCATTAGCGATCACAGCTGCGCCATCACCGTGGCAACCAAACAGACACGCACCATGAAAGCAGAATTGGGTGACGTTTTGGAAACTGCCAAAAGAGTTGTACTTCTGACCGCACAGACACATAAAGGATATCAATGGTTTCGGCAGAGTCTTGGGTTTCGGAAAATATCCTTATTTTTGGGATTGGATGTACAGTTTTGCGTCTGGGTTAACTTGTTTGAGGTGTGGATTCTAGCTACATTTCTCATAATCGAGCTAGCGCGATGGCTCTCCATAACTAAAAACGGTTCGACTTTTTTTCCACAATCGACCAAACAAGATATGTACATTGAGCTTAAAGTGTACATAATCTATCTAGATCATTTTTATTTTAGCAAATTTTACAGAAATCTGCAAAAATCGAGGCTCACTGTCATAGCTGACCGTCACGAACAGCCAAACCAGGCCTTGGGTAAGTGTTTGCTGCACTGCTGGCGTTAATCCTACGAACAAACGCTAAGTAACTGGAAAACTTTTACTGTTATTTGATGATATTGAACACATATGTAAAGTAACTTGTCTTTTCTCTAAATATCTTCTCCGTTTTCAATTTGAAGTTGTACATCTAGCTTATGTAGGAAATCTTCCATCGCATCCTCTCTACCTTCACGCCTTCGGTTATTATTCAAGCCTACGGTGTTAATCCATACCACTTTGACACACTTGCAAGAAATGATCCGCTGCTTAGATGTATCATGATCTTGTTATTTACGTATAAAAAACTCACCAGGGACAACGACAACATCGGCAACCCTGCACTATGAATTATTATTTTGATGTCATCTTAAAGTGTCTGAACAGGACTGGGTGTGCAGGCACGCATGATTAGTTTCTCCTCCGTCTTGAACCTGAAACCTAGATTCTAGGTTAGAAATGTTGCCAGTCTGTTGCCAATGACCAACGGTTGCTACCTTTTTCCAGCAAGTTCAAGTCATTCCATTGTTGTCCTTTTACCTTCAAATTCGTTCAACCCAGACTTCAGCAACTGGAGCCGAGTGCACCAGCTGGGCGTACGCCTTGACGTACGCTACGTCCGACGTAGAATTGAAAGTTACGACTAACTTAAAGTAACGACTCGTGCACCAGTTAGACTTAAGCCCTTTATGTGCTGCACCTGGGTGTACATTTTACGCCTAGTGGGGAGCAGGCGTATGTTGGAAAATTGGACCAATATCCTATCCATGGTAGCCTAATTAGGGCTAACACTAGTTTGATCGCACATGCAGCGCGTCTTGTTAATAGGCAACATGGAAAGGGCATTAAGGCGAGAAAGTCGTCCGTGGTAGCAGAAATCCACTGTTAATTTTGCTGTTGATCGATTTCCAGCTGATTGTTTCTGTTTGTTTGTGTTGATATTATTATACAATTCCCCGTGAACACGCTTCCATTCTCAGTATACAAACCATATGTTTTCCAATTTATTTATCAGTAAAATGTATTTTCCTTTTCTTTTGTTTTTCTTTATCCATGGCTTGTTTTGAAGGGAGATAGGCTAGCTATAAAGTGCACTTCGGATAGGCTCAGAGAATGTCCGTGGACTGGCTCTGATAGGCTCTTAAATGTGTTGCTTGGCAACGATCGACGCTTTCGCATTTTCACAAGGACGTGCATCTTAAGACCAGACGTAGCTACGACCTTGGTCTGTCAAGCTTGGTGCACTTGGTTTAAATTCAAATCATAAAGTCGGACGTAGCTAAGACCGACGTAAGAGTTAAGACCAACTTTTTAACGCCCAGCTGGTGCACTCGGCTCCAGGTTTTCTGCTTAATTTTCACATTTTCCTGCAGCTCATCTTTCTGAAATTTGACCCTTTTTGTTTTGCATTTTTCTTCTTCTTTTCTTCTGTTTTCTGCCTTCATCTTGCTCCAGGTCCTTTCAAAAATACCTTTTACAGCAGTACCTTCCAACTGCCAGTACTTTTGCATTTTTCTTCTCTTTTCTGTACTTTTCTGCCTTCATCTTGCTGCAGGTCCTTTATAACATACATTTCAGGCCTTTTGAAACTCCAGCAAATAATCTTTAATAAAAATAATTTAATAATTTAAAAAAAATTATGCATTGTTCTTTCTGATTTTTTTCACTTTTTGTTTTGCATTTTTCTTCTCTTTTCTGTAGTTTTAAGCCTTCGTCCAGCTCCAGCCCCTATTTAAAATACCTTTCGGGCGCTTTGAAGCTTCAGCTTATAACTTTCTACAAAATGTTCAGCTTTTTTAGCATGGTCAGCTATCCCCATTCAGGTTTTCAGCATTCTCACTGCTGTTTCGCAGGAACAGCCTTTTTTAGTTATTATTTTCCCACCCCTAAAAAAACTGGACTATTGCACTGCACTACATAGACGACATTGGTGTCAAAATGTTCGTCTTGGTCCCGATTGAGTTGCTTGTATTTTTATTTACCTTCCGTTACATAGTTAAGGAGGTTACAATGTTTTTGTGGCAAAAAAGTGTATTTTGTCAACGAAGGGTACTCTGCTAGCCTACGTCACTACGTCATCACACGTTAACAACAATGCATGGACAACGTGAAAGAGACGTTCTAGCACGCAAGTTGGAGCTTGGATTATGAGTGAAAAATACCACTCCCAAAAACTCGAAAGCGATTTCGATTGGAACTGCAATCTCGGATTTTTGAGTTAGGTTGAGAAAGTCTTATTTGATTTGAGCGAGGTTTGGGTTGCCCGTGAGATCGCCTAGTCTTTTATGCGGCAGCCATGCTAGAAAGCGTCATGGTAGTGTTCGTAATGTTATAGTTCAATTTTACACAAAAAAACTGAAAGATGGAAATGTTATGACTATTGTGAAGACAGCCAGGTGGTGAGATTTTAGTGTAGGTTGCTGTAAAAACGTTGATTTGTTTGCTACGTGAGAGCCCCGTCAGCCTCCATGGACGATTGCGGCAGCTGTTGTTGATCTGCGTCTGATGAGTATTTTCTTAATTTCGTACCAGGGTCAATTCTATATCAAAAGGGAAAGCAGTGTTTTAAAGATATGGCGTTTGCGAAACCAGCCAGCATATTTTTGTGATTTGTGTATAACTTGGAATTTGATTGAGACCGCGTCTTGTTTTGACGTTAACCTCAGAGTCAGACTCATGTCTATGTCGCCCACTGTCTTCAATGCCACAGCTATGGCTAAACTTTATTATGTCAAAATAAACTTTCACATTTCCGGCGCTTTCAAACAATCAGTGAAGTGTGGCTAGCAACAGCAGCTAGCTTGACTCTAGAAAACTGCTTTTGAATTAGCCATGTCCCCTTAAATTAATATTAAACTTATTTACGTCTTCACAGTAAAAACAGTAGTGTTAAATAGGGGTTATGCGCAACATTCTTCCGGGTTCTACAAAACAGATGTAACTACTTCCGGCCGGCCGCTTTTGAGGTAAACACAGCGTAGTAAAGGCCACCTACTATAGCCGGTGTTTAAAGGAGCTATCCTTAATTACAATTTCCCATGTACACAGGATTGCCAAACGGACTTCCAGAGCCCCGAGTACCCTGGGGAGTAGCCTTTTTTTGTTGTTGCTTGCAGACGATTAAAACAGTCAAACGAAGACTGTACCTGTAGAAGTCCAAGTGGACTCAAAGAATGCAGTGTTTGGCAATCAACTGCAACAACTACCAGTGTGACAGTATTTATTTACAGGTCAATTTTGTCGTAGCGTAATCTTATACACCTGCTAACTTTAAAGTTGTTTTGGGCCTAGTAGTAGGCTAGTAAACGTAATTCCTTCTAGGAACGATAGGTCCTAGCTATAAAAACCAGAATAATGATATGGATATGACACTAAATTAAAATGAGCTTCTTAAATTAATTTGCTGAATTCATATATTTCATTGATAACTTAGCATTAGTTGTGTAGCTATGTAGCCTACTGTAACGTTGTAGTTAATGTGTAGAGCTAGTGTTAGTGCTACCTCCTGGGAAACGGTCTAACGTTTGGCTATTATAACGTTATATGAACTCATCACTTTATTCCTGTCACACTTACCCTAATGTAGAGTGTAATACAACTTATAAAATCCTTGAACTTCCCTGTCAATATAAGTTATTTGGATCACCTAGCGCTGCAGATGTGTACAGAAGTGAGAAGAAACGATTACATCTGTTTTCCGGTTCGAACGCTGAGCGCTCCGCATAACCCCTATTGCCAGTGTTAAGTAGGCTGGAGTTGACCAGTGTTAATGTCTGAGTTGATAAAGATGCTTGCAACACTGGTGATGTTAAAATATGCCACAAGGGGCGCTGTGGAGCAGAGTTCCATTTACTATAGTCGATTGAAAATGCTACTAACACTCATGGTGTAAAAATGTCGTTTGCGAACGTGACACACAAACGGTCGCCCAGTCTGCGCCGAGAGGACAGGAGAAAGCCCATGGGTGAGTGAATTAATTTTGGAAAATATATCAGTAAGCTAGTGTTATATCGACATGAAGATTATGTAATTTATCAATTAACGGTTTTGTCAATGGAAAGGAAAAAATCCGAACCAATTCAAGTTATAGCTCATTGTAAAAACGAATTGCTAGGCTAACAGCTAGAGCTAACAGTTAGGGTAGCTAGCCTAGACCTCGACACCATTTCGTTTGACGTGATTTAGCTACAAGAGCATGTATCGAAGTTAAATCACAAGCTATTTTAATGCAAGGGTAGTACATGTCATTCAATCAAACTGAATAGTAGGTGAGTAATTTTTAGGGCTGTCCCCACTTGGTCAAATAGTCGATTTTCTGGTCGATATGCTCTTGGTCGAGTAAGATTGTTTTAGTCGAGCTGCCATGGCAGTGTGAGATCTGATTCCCGCTTGTGTCGTCATTGCTGAATTATCTAAATGTTCAACAGAAATTGTAGATTATATTATTTAAGACAAATAAACCAACTCCAAAAATATATAATTTAAAAGAAAAGGTGTTACTGTTTACCCTTTCGTTAATCTGCGCTTTGTTTTGTTTTGGTATTTTGCACACTGCACGAGCACATTGGCTGCAGAACTACAAACTCTGCCATAGCCTACTTTGTCGTGTTATTAGTCAAAATGGCAAAGACATCTGTGGTATGGTGGCATTTCATTAAAGTACGTTTACAAAGTATCGGGTGACTCGAAAAACGTTGAATGCAAACTCTGCCAACAACGGTTTATTTTTCATAGTTTGACGTCGAAAATGCTGTAGCCTACCACCTGAAAAACGTAAGTTGGTCTAGCCCTAACTACTTCACTCATGCTAACGTGCTGGGTTGAAAAAGGAATATGCCTGTTATAAGAATCACATCCAAATTGAATGACATCTTCTCCGGCCAAGACTAAATCTTTCTCTGTTGCAATGTACCCCACTCAGCTTCTACGTAAGTTCGCGTGCTGCAAGTTCAGGCAGTGATATGCGCGCTCTGATGATTTGCATGTTAAACAAACAATATTTTTAATTTGTAGTACATTGTAAGAGATACTAAATACCATTGGCATTCGGTTACAACAAGGACTGGTGATACGAGTCTTGTTATTAGTAGGCTATTAGCGGCTGAATCTGCAATGTCCATTAGCCATTGAGTCAGATCGCCAAAATGTTTGTACGTTTTTTATTCTATTTTTTTAAGCGTTTCAAAGTTCGATTAGTCGATTTTCAGATGTTTTAGTCGAGTTTTGGTCGACCAAAGAAAATCTTAGTCGGGGACAGCCTTAGTAATTTTGGTTAAATAACATGGTAGACCTAGCCCACTAAAGAATTTATATTACATTACAATTCTAGAACTATAATCATTAGCTGTATCACGGGCATGGCACTATCTATAATTCCAATTACTAATATTTGTGGCAACTTAATCACCAAATGCATCACGGGCACTGTGCCCTAGTGAATATAGCAACGGAAATAATGCTCGCACGACTTTATAAAGGATGCATGTATTAAAGTTATGTATTGTGCTTACTAAATTTATGTCTTATTAACTTAGAAGTGTGCTCAGGCTTAAAACATTGTGTCTCACACAGGGTGTGGGAAACAGGCTGAATTTTGTGTTGTTATCTCTCCATTTCAGAAGCAACCTTGAAACCGGGCTGAGAGAGTACCCGAGCAGGTGGGATGCGTAGGGAAGAACAAACTCCCTGATACACAAGAGAACAAGCTCAACCCTTTTTGATATTTCTGTTTCAATTGCACTGTATAATATATGCTGGGGCAGGGACAGATGGCCAGTTGGACTTCGTGAACCAGCCCAAACTCTTGCGGGTAGGGAAACGTAGACAACCCCAGAGCTCTGTACTTGTTTATTTCCAATTGCTGCATTAAAGCTGATATTATCGGACCTCTGCGACTCCAGACCACTCTTTCTAGAACACATATTTGTGTCATTGATTACCATCATTACATATTGGATTACTTACAAAGATTTACAGTCCTTCACCACTTCAATGTACTGTATAAGTACAGTAGCCTATAGAGTTAGGCTAGGTCTAGTTAGCTATCTAGGTTAAGCTGGCTACGGTAGCGAGGTAACTAGCATGAGAAGCTAAGAAAGGCGCGCATAGTTGTTAGTCGAATGGTTTTCTTGAACCAATTTTTTGTGTGATTTACTTGAAAAATTTGATAATATTTATTTTACTGAAAAAAGCCAAGCCTCCCGTTTCAGAAAAAAGTATTCCTTTTATAGTTAATTTCATTTTCTAAGGGAAATGTGATGAACTTTGGAAATTTGGCCTACCGTCTGACACAGTGCTTCACATATATGACTATATCACTGAAACTGGGGTAGAGGAGGATGTCCTGGAATAATTACTGAACGAAAAACCTAACCTGATGTTAACGGTCAAAGACCAAAATGAAGGTATACTGTCATGCACTGGCCTTGTTGGTATAGTTGTGTGGATGCCTCCTCTAATCAGCCCAGCACAGATACTGTGTCGCTGTCGAGCCACTCAAGTGATCAAGATAGAACACCTAGTCGCACATAACCGCCTCACAAGAGACCCAGGACATCAGGGGGGTATTCCAAGTAGCGGGTTTAATGAAAACTTGTAGTTGTTTAACCGTGGAAAGAGGCATACTCCGAGTTCCATGTTCCAGAAAGAGAGGTAACGAAACCTTTTGGTAAGTTTCCATGGTAACTTACTCCTCGAAAACCTATTCGCTAGCAGGTTTTCCATGCCAAACTCTGAGTTTCTACCGATCCCCTCCCACTTTCTTAGCCTGATATATCATTTCCTGGTTCAGCCGAGCGATCTCGAACAAAATGTAATTCGCTTAGTTATACGCCGGGAGACGATTTTAAGACTGCGGTTTGATGTACTTTAATTCCCTGATGAATACCTAAGTTAATGTTACCGTTTCCTGTCACAATCTGTTATTTATTTTAGCAACATTTTCAGCCCTTGGGTCTTCATCGATAGTGTTACTCGCCGTGGATTTGCACTCAGAATTGACCAAATGCCTTTTGGCACTGAAATAAAGACAAATAATTGAAATTATAATAGAAATACAAATAGAAATCCAACAATGAGTAGCCTATTTCTATCGGCTATTGTTCCTACAATTTACATGATTCATATGATTCGTACAATGTACATGATGTAGGCTACCGTCCTGTAACTGTTATTTCAGCAAATCTATTTCAACATTGTTGGGGGTCAATATATTGGCCAAACAACCTAAACTAATTCCCCTATGGTTTGAAGGAAGATGGGAAACTGAACAGTGTATTAACATTAACCAAATAATGCCAATACCAATGGAATTACAGTTATTTGACTCTTTGGGTTAAATCAGAGCAAGAATGGTCAAATTAAGGTTAAATAATATATTCATTCTATCATATTGCAAATGAATGCAATCAATTTAGTTAACTTTTATGCCTACTCTACCATGATTATTGTAAACCAGAGATAGAAAGCATGAGGTGAGGAAGAAGGAGTAGGCCTAGGCCAAGCCAGAGCTGAGGAGAAGGTCTCAGGAGATCAAGAATCCACAGAACAATGCTTCACAATTCCTTTTATACCCAAGAACAACTACAATCATACCAGAATCTTGACCCTTACTTATCAACATGTCTAGCAATGCTACAGTAAGTTACAAAGATGGGAGAGCCATCAAGTTGAGACTCCATCCAGCAACTCCATATTTTACCATATGAGAGGTGGGGGCAGGTGGATAGCCTTACAAGATCAGCCTTTATTCTTCAGCCCTAAGTACAACATCTCTTGGTCAAAATAGAAATTCAGCAAATTCAACAATTAATATTAATGTAGGTTATTGTTCCTACAATTAACATCACCTGTGACCATACATCCTCCCGTAACTGGTGTTCCAGTAAATCTTTTTGGAGATTAGCCTTTATTCTTCTACTGTAAGTAGGCCTACACCATCTCTTGGTCAGTTTTTGGCACTTTCTTCACGAGGTGCAATTTGTACAACTCATTTACTTGTAACTGGGTATACATGAGATTACATTAGCTACATTTCACAGTTCCACATGCAAAATTCACTTGCCATTAAATGAACATCTCACTGTATACAGCATCCATGCTCTGTTCAACAGGATCAGAATGTGCAAATCTTTTTTTAATATTAATTATTCTCATAATGTCAGTGTAACTGACAATTCCGTACAAGCCTGTAAATAAAAGTAAATGTTGAGAGAACTACCAGTAACTACATACATAATTTTCTGCATCCATTTATGCGGCAGCAGTCAATGTCTCTTCGTCATCTTAATCATTATCATCATCATCATTTTTTGATGAAAAACATTCTGTTGGGGGAAACTGCTACTACAAATTAAAATAGGCACCAATTGATATTTATTTAGTATCATGTCGAATATGATTGAAACTAAGGTGACGTCGAGGCTATAATCACAAGCGTATAGCCTAAGCAAAATAAGTGTTACCGGTTCGTAGTATTTTTTTACATTTAATAAAACATTGAACACTTTTTATCCTGTAATATTAACAAACAGTGGGGTTAAATGTTCAATTTATGGACTGGCTATTGCCTTCAAATGTATGCATTGACTCGGCAGCAATTGTCTCCTACGCCACTTGTGTACACTGCTACAGCCGTGTTGTTTTTTTCCTGGAATATGTGCTCGACCATAAACACGAAATAAAACTTGTATCTGAAGTTTGGTGGAGTATGCAACGTTTTTTTCGCCGTGTGCCATGGTGGATCCTAGAATCGCTCCATTGATGTTGGCTTTTAATAGTTCTCATGCCCACGCTTAACTCTGAGTTGACGTACTCCGAGTTGAGTTAACAAATTCATATCAGCTTTTCTGGAACCAAATTTTCAGAGTTTCCCATGTTAGAGTAACTCAACTCAGAGTTCAGGGTTAATCTCAGAGTTTGTTAAACCCGCTACCTGGAATAACCCCCAGATGAATCAGCATCTGAGGCAAAAGAGGTAACCAGTACTTTTTTCTAATAAGCTTACATACATTTATACAGATGGACTCTGGGCCGTATCCTGCACCCAACGCAATTGACTTAGTCAACGACTTAGGTGTCATTCCTAGTTTGCACTCGACGCAAAGCCAACTTTTCTCTCCACAGACGCACGTCGAAATGACTTTGCGCTCCCGTGGGCGGTTCAGCGAAAAAGGAGGCGTGTTCTGGCGCAAACGTTCCCTGGTGCTATTTTGCAGTTTCCGAAAACCAATTCCGCCACTGACCAGGAAAAACGTGGTCTAAAGTCAATGGCGTATTATTCAGATGCTATTTTAAGGGCGCAAGCTTGGTCCGTGCGCACTGCTGGCAAGGCCAGGGTCTTCTTTCTGCGAAGCTTTGCTACATTGTTTTGATTTATGGTGTGTTACATTTCTTCAATGATTACCAAAAAAAAATCATGAGAAATCTATGTATGTGAACTTGATTTGTAAAAATTGTGGCAATCTCCTTCCACTCCTGTTTAACCTAAGCTAATTTGGGTGGGTTTCTTTTCCTATCTCCATCAGGATCAGAATCTGAATTCAGTTTACTCTCCATGTAGCCTATGCTGCACAAACACGGAATTTAATGTGGCAGGAAGGCGCAAACAATAAACATATAGGGCCTACCGTTTCTTAAATTAAGTAAAAAAGTACAATAGTTCAACGAATTCTAAGAACTAAACAATAAAAAAATATAACAATAAAAAAAAAAATATATATATAAAAATACGAATTTTAATGAGCAGCATGAGCGGGCAATTTAGTGCAATGAAAAACTGCTCTGCCTTTCCCATACATGTCATTTCTCAATCTTTTACGGCCCTGACGAGAACGTCGGTCTCCTCGGCTGTAAACCGCTCCTGGCGTGCGCCTGGCAAATCCACCGTTATAATAGCAATCCGCCATGGAACAAGCGCTACAGGGTATAGCGCTTCCCTATTCTATAGGGAATGTGATTTGCGCACAGTCATTTATCCCGCCGGTATAATAGCAACAGCGGCGGAGTCCCGCCCACCAAGTTACTTGCGCTTTGCGTTTTGATACTTGCGTTTCAGACCGTCAAAATAGGGGGGATTGTGTATGTGTTACACACACTAAATGTGCTTAAAACATAACATTTTATTGTTGTTTTTGAAGATGGTCAAATCAAATGTATTTGTATAGCCCTTTTTACACGCAAGCATGTCACAGAGGGCTTCACATGCGCCCATAGAACTGCCCCTCAACCAACCTAAACCCTCAAGGAAGACAAGGAAAAACTCCCAACGGGAGAAAAAATGGAAGAAACCTTGGGAGGAGCAATTCAGAGAGGGATCCCCTCCTCCAGAGACGGTTGGTAGGAGAGAGGAGCAGAACACAAGCTAAACATAGTCATACAGTGTCAATGGGTTTTGAAACACCAAAACCCATTGTTCGCCTTTATAGACGTTGGATGGGACCGGGAAACTCGCTGTTGGCCGTGGAGACTGGATTCCGGGTGACGACCTGGTCCAGCGTTGGCAGACCGACGACCAAGCAGGTCCTGACAGCTCAAACCCCCCACACCACAGGGAATGTGTGGGGGGGACAGAGAGAGGAGAGCAGGGATTAGAGAATGCCAGGAGCAGCTAACAGTTACAGTCATAATAGAATGAGATCCCCAGCGGTCAAGTGTGGACTAGTGCAGCAATTTAACAGAGCTAAAAAGGGTATTTGATGCAGCCCCACACACCAAAACAGCGACAGCCCCCCTCGTAAAGCTGGTCCTTGCTTTCCTCAAGCAGAAAGCAGGGGGAGATGTTATCCATACAGAGAACAACGATAAAACCTTCCTGTCAAGTGAAACAAGACGAATTCTTGTCAACATACTTGTTGGACACATGGTTGAGATGCATGGGTAAGTTTATTTTAAATTTTTTAGAGGAACCAATGTTGCTCTAAAGTAAAATTCCTCAACTTAAGAAACGGATTAATGTAAAACATCATCTTAAAAATTAACAGAGCTGGACATAATTTGGTAAACCACGAATCTTAAGGAATGTTTCAAATTGTTTTAAGGTACTGGTATGCGTGGCAAATATGACTGGATATGTCTAATTTCTAAGGGCGTGTGGGGTTTTCTTTGTTCCCGTTTAAGGAGAATCCCCACAAAGAAGCAGAAAGAGCAATATGCACTAGGAATTGTAACACTTTTCCCATGGTTCAAAGATCCCTTTTCAAAGAAGGGCTATATAAGTACTTAACTAACATGTTTCACTGCATTTTTAAAAGTACAGTCTTCCCAGAACCAAAGAGCATCTTACACATTTCCAGTTTTCTCCCAACAACCAATAAGGTCTCTTGCTGACTACCATCTTGCCTGGGTTCCGTGTCATACCAGTAGTCCTTTTTACAACACTTGATGGCTCTATTTAGTATATCTGCTTCTGTGCAACACCAAAACATTTAATACCTCATTGATTGTGTCTAGCAAATGTTCGCTTTTATTTCTGTAGGAGCACTTCTACGATCCTGATGGCGGAACTGGCTACATTTCATGGCGCCTTAAAACTGTGCAGAGGAGTATATCCCATCGTACCCGAACAAACCTGGATGCCAGCATCCCTAAGGGGGAGAAAATTGGCTTTTGACCTTCCTTAAATAGATGTACCTATCCCAAAGAGCTTGATGAAGATGCTGTAAGGGAGGCCATTGCCTGTCTTACCCATTCTTCAGATGAAGCACAGATCTTCCAAAAATGAAAGAAACTTTTCAGCATAGACATTCAATGCAATGTTTTTTTGCCTTCCATATGAGTGCCCTGGCCTTTATTGAGTCAAACCTGACACAGTAAATATATAAAAAATAAATAACAAATATTTTGTTTCTCCATATAGTCATGCAACAGCATAGATGAACACCTGTGCCAGAGGAAATGTCGACAAGCCTATCTGCTTGCTGTAGGAGGATCACCCCGCCAGATTGACCAGTACTACATAGCTCTTGACCAGAAGCTCATTCCTTGTCAGGCGGGTGGTTCCCTCTCTGCCTTTGATGAGTTGTTCAAAATCCACTTTTGCTTCAACTTGATGTATGATGATGCTCTTCTTTACTTCTTCACTTTCATGCAGACAACAGTATATCAAATTGACATCGGGAAAACCAAAGAATCGCCTAGAGTTAAAGAACTTTGTGCAAAACTAGATTAAACAATCCAGCATGTTTTTGTTTTAAATGCCAGTCCACTTTTGAAACCAGCCATTTCCTTGTTAGTCATTTACGTTTTGAACATGGTTTTTATCCCAACAAGAGTTTCAAACTAATGTGTTCACAGCAAACATGTAGAAAGCGATATGCTGGATTTCGCAAACATTTAGATTGTAGTCATCAGGTAGATCAGACTTGTGTAAGTAGCCTGGCTGTTGAGTTAAATGTTCCTTCTGATGACTCGTCAAGGCTTGATTTCTCTGAGTCGAGTTCTGTAGTTCGAGACTCCCATTCAGTGAATTTTGAGAACAGTGGGGAAGGTCTCAATACAAAGAACTTAAAAGACATGTGTGCAGCAATTGTTTCAAAGATACAGAGAAGTGGTGCATCCAGTAACACAGTCACATCGATTGTTTCAGATTTGGAAGAATTTGCAACTGAAATGCATTCCCAAATTAAGCAAACTGTGCTTCAGTCATTCTGGATAGTGTTCCTTTGAAACCAGCAGTTGAGCAAACATTGGAAGATTTTCAAAACCCATTTTCTGGTTAAAACTCAGAATACAAACGAGTGAAGTACTTTGATGAGAAATGGGGTATTGTTGAACCTCTAGAAATTGTTTTAGGTGTTAGGTATGACACGAGACGTAATGGGACAACTGGCATGTATAGTCAAGTTCCAGTGAATGACACATTTATGTATGTCCCTATACTGGAAACCTTGAAATGTATATTCCGAAACCCTGAAATTTGTGAGATGATCAAAGCATACACCTCAACCAGTGACGATATCTGTAGGGATTTTAATGATGGGGCTTACTTTAAGATGCATCCACTGTTCTCAAAATTCAGTAATGCTTGACAGATCCAGTTATATTATGATGACTTTGAGACCACTAATCCCCTCGGCTCTAAGCGTTGTATTCATAAGGTGGGCGCTTTGTATTTCGTTTTGCGGAACTTGCCACCAAAATTCAACTCTGCTGTTTTGAACATCCATTTAGTATCTCTTTTCCATTATCAAGACTTAAAGAAATATGATTTTGGAGCCTTTGATTGCTGAAAAACTGATGGTGTTCATTTGCCAATTGAGACAGTCTTGGAATACATTCTATACTTGGCTTTTCTGAGTCCTTTAGTGGGCGACACTACTGCCGTTTATGTTTGCTTGATAAGAATGATGCCCAAGATGTCTTCTGTGAAGGAGAATGAAATGTTCATCAAACTTAGTGATTTGCTTTTTTACAAGCCTTTTGATTTGCAGTCTGTTTATGGGTCAGATGACAGCATGTATATTGTGCTTTCTCATTGTTTGATTGCTTGAACCACAGAATAAAAGTGGAAAAGAGTGTCCATTCTTGGCTTGTATTACCCTTATTGTATAACCCTAACCCATTTTTGTTGTGGGTAGTGGATATTATCACTCTGGTGTAGTGTTATAGAAACACTGTCCAGAGTTGTATTTAACTCTTAAAAAGAGATGTTATCACTCTGGTGTAATGTTAAATAAGCACTGTGTAGAGTTGGGTATTTAACACTGTTAGAGTCAATCTAGTAACTCTGTTGTAGAGTTAAAACTGTTACCTAGTGTGAGTGTTAAATTGACACTGCTCAGTGAGAATTATATAAACACTGTGATAAGAGTAAAAATGAACACTTACAGAGCCAATTTAACACTACTGTTTTTACTGTGTTGGGGGGCATATTTTCAGTTAGTAGACGGTACTATTTGAATCGCAATTCCATCTGAAATACTACCAGTGACGCTGTAACGTTGTTACAGTAGCTTGTTTCAAAGGGGGTTCGCTTGTTTCAAAGGGTGTTCTTAATAATTTATGCAATATGAGTAGGCTAAATGCTTGAAAATAGTGTTATAGAAACACTGTCCAGAGTTGTATTTAACTCTTAAAAAGAGATGTTATCACTCTGGTGTAATGTTAAATAAGCACTGTGTAGAGTTGGGTATTTAACACTGTTAGAGTCAATCTAGTAACTCTGTTGTAGAGTTAAAACTGTTACCTAGTGTGAGTGTTAAATTGACACTGCTCAGTGAGAATTATATAAACACTGTGATAGAGTAAAAATGTACACTTACAGAGCCAATTTAACACTGCTGTTTTTACTGTGTTGGGGGGCATATTTTCAGTTAGCAGACGGTACTATTTGAATCGCAATTCCATCTGAAATACTACCAGTGACGCTGTAACGTTGTTACAGTAGCTTGTTTCAAAGGGGGTTCGCTTGTTTCAAAGGGTGTTCTTAATGATTTATGCAATATGAGTAGGCTAAATGCTTGAAAATAGTGTTATAGAAACACTGTCCAGAGTTGTATTTAACTCTTAAAAAGAGATGTTATCACTCTGGTGTAATGTTAAATAAGCACTGTGTAGAGTTGGGAAAAATCACTAGAAGGGAAAATGGACCCACCTGAAACCAGTGGCGATTTCTTTAAGACTGCAACGGAAGCTCAGCTTCCCCTAACATTAAAAAAATAATAATGGTCAAATATTTACTATTGTGTTAACATTTTAACTGCGTTAGAACACGTTCATATCGAAGATGAGTTTGTTCAGAATCAGCTACATATATTAGCAGGTCGACTGACTGATTTCCGTCTCATACATCCCCCGTAGCACCACAGTGCATTTCCCTGAGGAAGCTCAGCTTCATTGGACTTCAATGGGGCTGCTGTGGACAGCTGTTTTCAGTGCTTCGAAACTATACGGCCATTGGATAAATGCTGCAATTATGTCCCGCCTTGGACGCTCAGAGTCTCTGGGGGTGAATGGAGGAGTGGGCTGGCCTGGACGCTGGGCTTCCGCGTGATGATTGGAGGGTCTGTCAAAAGACTGCATCTCCTTTGATTGACAGCGATTTTTTACTATAAAAAGTCACCGAAGCTGTTCAAGCTCAGTTTCCCATAACATTTAAACATATTAATGGTTAAATATTTACTATTGTGTTAACATTTAAATACGTTAGAACACGTTCATGTCGAAGACCAGTTCAATCAGAATCAGCTACATATATTAGCAGGTCGACCGACTGAGTTCCGTCTCATACTTTCTTGTAGCGCCACAGTGCATTTCCCTGTGGAAGCTCAGCTTCCATGGACTTCAATGGGCCTGCTGTGAACAGTTGTTTTCAGTGCTTCAAAACTATACGGTCATTGGATAAATGCTGCGATTATGTCCCGCCCTAGACGCTCAGCGTCTCTGGGGGTGAATGGAGGAGTGTGCTGGCCTGGACGCTGGGTTTCCGCGTGATGATTGGAGGGTCTGTCGAAAGACTGCATCTCCTTTTGATTGACAGTGATTTTGTACTATAAAACTCGCCGAAGCTATTCAAGCTCAGTCTCATCACGGATTTTGCAACTGTAGTTGAAAGACAAACTGTGGCAACCTATTTCTTGGTATTTGCTTGGCGAAATTGCTAGCCAAATCATACATTTCATACAATTATACATCACATTCCTTGTTTTAGTTGAACCTAATTCCCACATTTCCTTCAGGCTTAATATTTGTTCTTTAGTTTATTCATTCATACAATAGGCTAGGCTAGTGTTGTAGGGGTGAACTAGCCAGTGAACTCAAAATGTATATGATGTCAGCCAAAATTGAGCTTCCCCTATTTGAAAGACCAGCAGCCGCCACTGCCTGAAACCGACGCAAGCAAGCACACCCTACAATTTCCCCAGAAATTTTACTCTCTCTAGTTCTTATTAATATCTTTAATATCTATTAATCTTCTTCTGCCATGGGAGTCTATGGCAGCCCCTAAAAACCGTATGTCAGAAATTGTGAAAATTGGCACACTCTTTGGGGCCAGTCCCCTCATCAATTTCACAAAGTTTCATGTCTCCATTTCAAACCATCTAGCGTCCACCAATGGGTCAAAGTTGAAGGTGTGTTTACATTTACATTTAGTCAAACGACAACAAAACAATTTCGATTAGTTTCGAAATCGTTTGTTAGTTACAGCCAATCAAATTGATGTGGCCGAATTGATGTGGCCGCCATTTTGATTGAATGAATATGACATTTTTTCGCTACCCCTCCTATAAAGTTTGTCCAATCTTCACCAAAGTTGTCAACCAAGCCACCATAAAAGAAGTGAGTATCTCACACCTCTTTACTGCATTGACACCAAACTTTGTATAAGGATTAGGGACCCTGTTCTAAAGAGGTCCAATAGGTCATGCCATTTCACCTCTAGGTGGCGCTGTAATAAGCAAATATTTGGCACCAATTATCTTCAGATCAAGCCTCACAAATGTTTTCACATGGTTTTAGATTTTCAAAATGAAGCAGCTAACGTTTGCGCCTCATAACTAACTATCAAAGGTAGAGCTAAACTCCTCAAAAGTGATCACAACCACTTGTCACTGTTTGAAGCAATTTGCCTTTGTGTATAATCGTTTAAGTTATCTTCTGTCCCGTCGTTTGAAGCATACATTTTAGCTCCGGCATTCGTCTCTCATTATTGATCACTTCACGTTAATTATCGGAGGGCATGTGTTTTTAGTGAACGTTCGCGTTGTCGTGTTAACCAATTATTAAACTGAGCATATGAATTTTTATTCCATTATTAAACTTAGCTTTTTAATTGTTTAACAGAATGGCCGATGTTTGACACTGTCATATTTGATTTGACCTTGGCTGAAAATTGAATATTCTATAATTCTATTCTAAGCTAGCGTAGCTATAGAAGTGTAGAAGAAGAGTAACGGAAACATGTAAATGTGTATGTATACATTCTGTATATGGTGTGCAGCATTATAGAAAATTGTATAAAAGAAAATTAACGTAAAGTAGAAAAAATGCGTTGGAATGCTGAAAGCTGAAATTAATAAAAAAAAGGCTGAAAATACAGAATACATCATCTAACAATGCTAAGAGCTGAAATACAATGCGGGAGAAGCTGAAAGCTGAACCAGAGAATGTCTAATAAAGGAAAACTGACACTCTCGGGAAACTTCCGGGTTCTGAACTAGTTGCAGTTCCACTCTAGTTCCATATGAGGGCGCTAACGGTCGAGGGCAGACTGAATGGAGGTCTATGGAGCTATACCCCTCAAAATCCACTTTTCTCAGGATATGATTTTTTGTCTAGTAATTTGAATTCAGAATTTGAAAGGGGAGGCAAAAAAATTAACACCGCTGGGTGTTAGATTTTTTTAAAGTCGCCTTTCTGTTCTAAAGAGTCTTTTAAAATGTCATTGACGTCATAGATATTGTACGGCCAGAGATACTGCTTGACGGCAGTCAAGCTCTGGTTACTTCCACTTTTCTCTCAAGGCTTCGACAACACAG
Organism: Hypomesus transpacificus; assembly: GCF_021917145.1. Taxonomy (NCBI): domain Eukaryota; kingdom Metazoa; phylum Chordata; class Actinopteri; order Osmeriformes; family Osmeridae; genus Hypomesus; species Hypomesus transpacificus. Next base: position 4,183,977 of record NC_061081.1, on the reverse strand, counting down.
CTGACAGGTTAGGTTCCCCCTGTCAATACACATGCTAGAAAGAGTTTTGGCTTGCTAATGTTGTTGCTAATGTTGCTAATGCTCTGACATTATGATTCGACTTCGGATGCCATCAAGCAGGATCTCTAGTCGTAGTCAGTCCTTCACTAACCAATCAGCATTCATTAGCAGAATGCTAGCATGTTGTGTGCAACAACGACTCACCCTGTAAGAAATCGAAAGGACATAAATACTCGTTCATTCAACTTTTGACCTTAAGAGACTTTCCTTTTTTTATTGCTTTAAAGTGCTTTTCAGCTCCTGAATAGCATTTTCCATGCATTTACAATGTTTGGCATTTAACTTCTGGCTGAAGGGTTTTCTTGATGTTTTAACTGTAATAACATGTTACTGTGGGTGTATATACATGATAAAGGTGTTTTCTGAAGCTGAGTAGCCCTTAGATTCAGTTTAAGAGACTTTACTTTTTTTATTGCTTTAAAGTGCTTTTCAGCTCCTGAATAGCGTTTTCCATGCATTTACAATGTTTGGCATGTAACTTCTGGCTGAAGGGTTTCTTGATGTTTTAACTGTAATAACATGTTATTGTGGGTGTTTATACATGGTAACGGTGTTTTTTTTGAAGCTGTGTAGCCCTTAGATTCAGTTTAAGAGACTTTACTTTTTTTATTGCTTTAAAGTGCTTTTCAGCTCCTGAATAGCGTTTTCCATGCATTTACAATGTTTGGCATGTAACTTCTGGCTGAAGGTTTTCTTGATGTTTTAACTGTAACAACATGCTACTGTGGGTGTTTATACATCGTAACGGTGTTTTCTGAAGCTGTGTAGCCCTTAGATTCAGTTTAAGAGACTTTACTTTTTTTATTGCTTTAAAGTGCTTTTCAGCTCCTGAATAGAGTTTTCCATGCATTTACAATGTTTGGCATGTAACTTCTGGCTGAAGGGTTTTCTTGATGTTTTAACTGTAACAACATGTTACTGTGGGTGTTTATATAAGGTAAAGGTGTTTTCTGAAGCTGTGTAGCCCTTAGATTCAGTTTAAGAGACTTTCCTTTTTATATTGCTTTAAAGTGCTTTTCAGCTCCTGAATAGCGTTTTCCATGCATTTACAATGTTTTGCATTTAACTTCTGGCTGAAGGGTTTTCTTGATGTTTTTACTGTAATAACACGTTACTGTGGGTGCTTATACATGGTTAAGGTGTTTTCTGAAGCTGTGTAGCCCTTAGATTCAGTTTAAGAGACTTTCCTTTTTTTATTGCTTTAAAGTGCTTTTCAGCTCCTGAATAGCGTTTTCCATGCATTTACAATGTTTGGCATTTAACTTCTGGCTGAAGGGTTTTCTTGATGTTTTAACTGTAATAACATGTTACTGTGGGTGTTTATACATGGTAAAGGTGTTTTCTGAAGCTGTGTAGCCCTTAGATTCAGTTTAAGAGACTTTCCTTTTTTTATTGCTTTAAAGTGCTTTTCAGCTCCTGACTAGCATTTTCCATGCATTTACAATGTTTGGCATGTAACTTCTGGCTGAAGGGTTTCTTGATGTTTTAACTGTAATAACATGTTACTGTGGGTGTTTACACATGGTAAAGGTGTTTTCTGAAGCTGTGTAGCCCTTAGATTCAGTTTAAGAGACTTTCCTTTTTTTATTGCTTTAAAGTGCTTTTCAGCTCCTGAATAACGTTCTCCATGCATTTACAATGTTTTGCATTTAACTTCTGGCTGAAGGGTTTTCTTGATGTTTTTACTGTAATAACACGTTACTGTGGGTGCTTATACATGGTTAAGGTGTTTTCTGAAGCTGTGTAGCCCTTAGATTCAGTTTAAGAGACTTTCCTTTTTTTATTGCTTTAAAGTGCTTTTCAGCTCCTGAATAGCGTTTTCCATGCATTTACAATGTTTGGCATTTAACTTATGGCTGAAGGGTTTTCGTGATGTTTTAACTGTAATAACATGTTACTGTGGGTGTTTATACATGGTAAAGGTGTTTTCTGAAGCTGTGTAGCCCTTAGATTCAGTTTAAGAGACTTTCCTTTTTTTATTGCTTTAAAGCAATTAAAAAATGAAAGTCTAAAAATCTGAATCTAATGGCCAAACATTTTCAGAAAACACCTTTAGCATGTATAAACACCCTGAGGAACATGTTGTAAAAGTTAAAACATCAAGAAAACCATTCAGCCAGAAGTTGAGGGGAGTTGAGGGGAGTCAGATGGCTGAGCGGTGAGGGAGTCAGACTAGTAATCAGGAGGTTGCCGGACGATTCCCCGCCAAGCCAAATGACGTTGTGTCCTTGGGCAAGACACTTCAACCCTACTTGCCTCTGGGGCAATGTCCATGTACTTACTGTAAGTCGCTCTGGATAAGAGTGTCTACTAAATGTAAATGCATTAAAAACGCTATTGAGGAGCTGAAAAGCACTTAGAGCAATAAAAAAAGGAATCTGATGGCCAAACATCTTCAGAAAACACCTTTAGCATGTATAAACACCCAGAGAAACATGTTGTAACAGTTAAAACATCAAGAAAACCATTCAGCCAGAAGTTGAGGGGAGTTGAGGGGAGTCAGATGGCTGAGCGGTGAGGGAGTCAGACTAGTAATCAGGAGGTTCCCGGACGATTCCCCGCCAAGCCAAATGACGTTGTGTCCTTGGGCAAGACACTTCAACCCTACTTGCCTCTGGGGCAATATCCATGTACTTACTGTAAGTCGCTCTGGATAAGAGTGTCTGCTAAATGACTAAATGTAAATGCATTAAAAACGCTATTGAGGAGCTGAAAAGCACTTAGAGCAATAAAAAAACGGAATCTGATGGCCAAACATCTTCGCAAAACACCTTTAGCATGTATAAAGACCCACAAAAACATGTTGTAACAGTCAAAACATCAAGAAAACCATTCAGCCAGAAGTTTAAAGCCAAACATTGTAAATGCATTGAAAATGCTATTGAGGAGCTGAAAAGCACTTTAAAGCAATAAAAAAATGAAAGTCTCAAAAACGGAATCTGATGGCCAAACATCTTCACGAAAGACATTTACCATCTTAAAACACCCACAGAAACATGTTGTAACAGTTAAAACATCAAGAAAACCATTCAGCCAGATGTTACATGCCAAACTTGTAAATGTATTGAAAACGCTATTGAGGAGCTGAAAAGCACTTTAAAGCAATAAAAATGAAAGTCTCAAAAACGGAATCTGATGGCCAAACATCTTCAGAAAACACCTTCACAATGAATAAACACCCACAGAAACATGTTGTAACAGTTATAACATCAAGAAAACCATTCAGCCAGAAGTTAAATGCCAAACATTGTAAATACATTGAAAACGCTATTGAGGAGCTGAAAAGCACTTTAAAACAATTAAAAAATGAAAGTCTCAAAAATGGAATCTGATGGCCAAACATCTTCAGAAAACATTGTCACAATGAATAAACACCCACAGAAACATGTTGTGACAGTTGTAACATCAAGAAAAACATTCAGCCAGAAGTTAAATGCCAAACATTGTAAATGCATTGAAAACGCTTTTGAGGAGCTGAAAAGCACTTCAAAGCAATAAAAAAATGAAAGTCTCAAAAACGGAATCTGATGGCCAAACATCTTCGCGAAAGACATTTACCATCTTAAAACACCCACAGAAACATGTTGTAACAGTTAAAACATCAAGAAAACCATTCAGCCAGAAGTTACATGCCAAACTTGTAAATGTATTGAAAACGCTATTGAGGAGCTGAAAAGCACTTTAAAGCAATACAAAAATGAGAGTCTCAAAAACGGAATCTGATGGCCATACATCTTCACAGAACACCTTTACCATGTATAAACACCCTCAGAAACATGTTGCAACAGTTAAAACATCAAGAAAACCATTCAGTCGGAAGTATGGAGCCAAACATTGTAAATGCATTGTAAACGCTATTCAGGAGCTGAAAAGCACTTTAAAGCAATTAAAAAATGAAATTCTAAAAATCTGAATCTAATGGCCAAACATTTTCAGAAAACACCTTTAGCATGTATAAACACCCTGAGGAACATGTTGTAACAGTTAAAACATCAAGAAAACCATTCAGCCAGAAGTTGAGGGGAGTTGAGGGGAGTCAGATGGCTTAGCGGTGAGGGAGTCAGACTAGTAATCAGGAGGTTGCCGGGTCAATTCCCCGCCAAGCCAAATGACGTTGTGTCCTTGGGCAAGGCACTTCACCCTACCTGCCTGTCTGCTAAATGACTAAATGTAAATGCATTGAAAACATTATTGAGGAGCTGAAAAGCACTTCAAAGCAATAAAACAATGAAAGTCTCAAAAACGGAATCTGATGGCCAAACATCTTCACAAAACACCTTAAGCATGTATAAACAGCCACAGAAACATGTTGTAACAGTTAAAACAACAAGAAAACCTGTCAGCCAGATGCTACATGACAAATGTTGTAAATGCATTGAAAACGCTGTTCAGGAGCTGAAAAGCACTTTAAAGCAATAAAAAGAAGAAAATCTCAAAAACAGAATCTAATGGCTCAATACCTTCACAAAACACTTTTACCATGTATAAACAGCCACAGAAACATGTTAAAACAGTTATAACAACAAGAAAACCTGTCAGCCAGAAGCTACATCCCAAACATTGTAAATGCATTGAAAACCTTATTCAGGAGCTAAAAAGCACTTTAAAGCAGTAAAATAATTAAAGTCTCAAAAATGGAATCTAATGGCTCAATGCCTTCATCAAACACCTTAACCATGTATGAACAGCCACAGAAACATGATTCAACACTTTAAGTAAATGGACATAGCTGTATACTTGTAGTAAGTGTACTAAGTATACTTTAAATTGTTCTACTTTAGCACGTAAAAGTGCACTTAATATACTTTAATTTGTGCTTTAGTAAAATGTGATTACAACTTAAATATATTAAGTTGTTCCAAAATAGCACACTTCAAATGAACTAATCATTCAATAACTTGAAGTATACTGATGATTAATCACTGTTCAAGTATACTCAAGTATGCTAAGATTTAGTATACTTTGCATATTGTTTTTTTACATGGGTAACTGGGATGAGCTGCAATTCTTGGTAAAGTATTTACCGTTGTTTCCACCTTGGATGGCACACACACCACAGCACCATGTATAGCTGCTTGTCGACGTTTAGGAACTGAGACGATCTTGGCAAACCGCAGTATTTTTGCCAAAAGTTGTCTTTCCAGCACATTCAAATCACAGAGCTTTGGGGGAATGGGCGCCAGCTCCAAGTTGTTAGCCACAGCGATGGATGATTTGTTTCCTGCCTTCAAATGGGAATGACCGCTGTGACAAAGGGTTAGCCTTTCTTTTTTCCTTTCTTCCGGTGCAGTGCATTGTTCAGGGCCTTGACATTGATCGTCGCACAGATGGACATATTGCCCTGTCAAACAGACAGCAACAATGTGTGGACAGGGCCAGGTTAAGGTCATGTGGGAGCTAGGGAGCTAGGGAGTCAGATGGCTGAGCGGTGAGGGCGTTGGGCTAGTAATCAGAAGGTTGCCGGATCGATTCCCTGCCGCGCCACATGATGTTGTGTCCTTGGGCAAGGCACTTCACCCTACTTGCCTCGGGGGAATGTCCCTGTACTTACTGTAAGTCGCTCTGGATAAGAGCGTCTGCCAATTGACTAAATGTAAATGTAAATTTGGGGCCCGGGGCAGAAGCCTCCCCGAGGCCCCCCCCCCCTCCCCAACACCGCAAAAGTTTTTAAGTATATATATATTATTATTACTATGATTTTTATCAATATATATTAGAGAGAGAGAATGATAGGTGATTAAATTATGACAGACAAAAATATCAGTATGTGATACATTGTAATCAGTGGCGGCTGCTGGTCTTTCAAAGAGGAGAAGCTCATTTTCGGCCTACATCCTAAAAATGTTTTATTACTTGGCTAGTTCACTGGCTAGTTCACCCCTACGACAAGCCTAGCCTACGAATGAATTAATGAACGAGCGATCTAATAAAACAATATTAATCAAGGAGGAAATGTGGAAATGAGGTTAAACAAGGAACGTGGTGTATAATTGTATGAAATGTATGATGAAAATTGGTTAGCAATTTCGCCAAGCACATACCAAGAAATAGGTTGCTGCAGTTTGTCTTTTAACTACAGTTGCAAAATCCGCGATGGAACTGAGCTTGAATAGCTTGGGTGACTTTTTGTAGTACAAAATTACTGTCAATCAAAAGGAGATGCAGTCTTTTGACAGACCCTCCAATCATCACGTGGAAGCCCAGCGTCTAGTCCAGCTAACTCCTCCATTCACCCCCAGAGACGCTGAGGGTTTTTTTTAATTGCAGGGGAAACTGAGCTTCCCTTGCAGTCTTAAAGAAATCGCCACTGATTGTAATACATTGTAAAACGCACACCTAGCCAGCCACCATGTCAAATACATTGGAACATGCAGTCTAGCGTGCATACACAGCCCAGCGAACACACATTTACAAACAACTCGATTGAACAATTTAATTATCAGGCTGTGGCCGCCTACTGAAAAAAACATAAGTTAGCTAGATAATCAGTGAGGGACTAGTTTAAGTCCACACCTCTACTTTTTTGAAGGCAAAGTCATAAATCAAATCGTTTAAGTCAGTTTGGCGAAGCAGGTCAAACTCGTTTGACATCACCTTCATGCGAAGCCATTGTTGTCTTCCATGCTTTGATACCAGCAACGATATGTGACGTTAAGAGAACGTGCACTTCATTACGGGTGGGTAAATGCATAAAAAAATTAAAATAAACTTAAAATAAAATTTAAATTACTTTTATTTATTTTTTATCTCCCGTGCCGGGGCCCCCTAGTGGCCGGGGCCCGGGGCAGCAGCCCCTCCTGCCCATTGCACAAACGCGGCCCTGTGTGTGGATTCTTCTTTTAACTGTTGCATTTGCAAAACTTTACTTGGTTTGGGAAAAGGGTGCGATGGCACATAGTGCATACAAAAGTTGGGCCAGCCTTAATGCATTCCTTGAAAGTGGATATAGCTGTCTGCATTAGTCTGTGTATTCACGTGTAGAATGAGTCCATTGTCTGTATTTCCTACTTACTTTCAAGGCACAGCGCATCTTATGGGCCATCTTAAAATGTGCTTCACTGTGACACTTGCTTTTCATGTAACTAATGCATTGTTGCAAATGACGTTTTCAGCTCCATACAGCAACAATGTGTGGATTCTTCTTGTAACTGTTGCGATTGCAAAACTTTACTTGGTTTGGGAAAAGGGTGCGATGGCACATTGTGCATACAAAAGTTGGGCCAGCTTTAATGCATTCCTTGAAAGTGGATATAGCTGTATGCATTAGGCCCCGTTTACATGGAAGAAAAACGCGTATATTTTCATGCGGTTTGGCCTTTCATTTACACAAAAACTGAGGTTTTATCACAGAAAACAAGCATTTCTAAAAACTCCGGCCAAAGTGGAGATTTCTGAAAACTCTGTTTTTGTGTTTTCTCAAACCTCACAGTATGGGACTAAAAAGCATCACGTCATGTGAGCGTCCTGTTTATAGTAATAGGTGCGTTCGACTTCATGCAGCGCCGGCGTCGCCTGCAGCCGCCTGCAGCCCGGCTGACTTGAAGCAGCCAATGGCTTTCTCAGCTTCAACGCAGCCTGCTGTCGGCACCGCTGGTGGTGCATGAAGTCAAACAAAAAGCATAATGTGGTCATTTAATTGTGAATTGCGTTACATTTCTGAATCACGAAATACATTTGTGCATCGCATTTGTGAATCATTCAAACAAATAAACCTCACGCCTGAAAGGTAAAGGAAGTCGGTCGTGTTATTCGTAGTTGTTGATTTAGAAAATTCTGATTGGTTTGCATGGCTTTATCCTTCACATTACACTGCCGCCTACAGGTTTGGCATAATTATGATGGCGCTCGGGGGTGTATATGCGGGTTCATGTAAACAGAAACATTTTTGAAAACGTACTTGTGTGTACAACGTTATTTTTGAAAACGGAGGGGCAGAAATATTTGTTTCTGTAAATACCCTGCTATGTGTAAACGTGGCCTTAGTCTGTGTATTCACGTGTAGAATGAGTCCATTGTCTGTATTTCCTACTTACTTTCAAGGCACAGCGCATCTTATGGGCCATCTTAAAATGTGCTTCACTGTGACACTTGCTTTTCATGTAACTGATGCATTATTGCAAATGACGTTTTCTGAAAGCAGGATCATTGTGGTAATTGTGGCGCAAAGCTTCCTTTTGCTTATCTAAGTGATGTTTTCTGAAAGCAAGATTATTGTGGTACTTGTGGCGGAAAGCATCTTTGTGCTTTCTTCTGAAGGCAGGATCATTGTGGTACTTGTGGCGCCTAGTTTCTTTTTGCTTATTAGGGTTCCTCCATCAGGAGGACCCTATTGTAATTGTTGGTAATATTATTAGGGTTCCTCCGTCAGGAGGAAACCTATTGTTTTTGTTAGTTTTATTATTATTATTAGGGTTCCTCCGTCAGGAGGACCCTATTGTTTTTGTTGGTATTATTATTATTATTATTAGGGTTCCTCCGTAAGGAGGACCCTATTGTAATTGTTGGTATTATTAGGGTTCCTCCGTCAGGAGGACCCTATTGTAATTGTTGGTAATATTATTATTATTATTATTGTAATTTATCTCATTAACACATTGGTAAAAAGTTTTGAAATTTGGCATATTGATACAACATGCCACAACAACGGCCCAAACACAGACTGGCCCACACCAGACCATAGGGGGCGCCACAGGCCAAGCCCAAATGTCCACTTTACAGAGTGATTGCATTTCCACCCCATTGCTCAAATTCTTTTGAAACTTGGTGTGCATGCCTTATTTCTCATGGTGAACTAAAAAGCCTCAAGGACCCATAAGGTCCGCTTGATGGATTTTCCTGTACAGTGATAATTTGGGAAAACCTTCAAAATTCCTCTACTCTTGAACCAAAGGTCTAATTAACTTGGAATTGTGTACAGCTATGTATCATTGACGTATTTAATTAGTATGTTACTTATAGCAATTGAATAAAATACAAAATGGCTGAAAGGGGCGTATTTATGTAAATGTCCACATTGCCTCAATGTGTTTGTGTCACTAAATCAAATGTCATTTTGAATGATGGGTTTTCAAACCTAATAGGCTTTAAGGTGACACGTCCCTGAAGTACCATAAACAATTTCACCTTGACATGTCAAAATATGACTGAATTACAACTGTTTGAACTTGGACCAAATCTGATAATGCTCAAGAAACAGCTTTTTTTCTTATCCAGTTACTGAACTTTGTGTATTCCATGCCTGGGAATGACTCAAGTGGCAATTGTATCAAATACAAAATGGCTGAAAGAGGTGTATTTATGTAAATGTACACATTGCCTCAATTTCTTTGTGTCAATAAATCAAACATAATTTTGACTGATGGTTTTTCAAACCTAATAGGGTTCAAGATGACATCCCTCTGAAGTACCATTAACAATTTCACATTGGTATGTTAGATTGAATTAGAGCTGTTTCAACCTTGGCTGAATCTAACAACGCTTACCACAGGAGAAACAGCTTACTTTTTTGTACAGTAACTGAACATGCCAACACTCAACACTGAGAATAGCTCATCGAGCTGGAACAGTGAACTGCAAAGTATAAGGTTGTAGGTTCGATTCCAGCCACACTATTTGAGTCTGTCTTAAATTTGAAAATATGTTTAGTTAAACGGGATGACATTGTTCTGAAGTACCATGCGTAATTTCACCTTGATATGTCAAAAAATCATTGAATTACAACTGTTTAAACTTTGGCCGAATCGAACAAGCAATGCTACAGGAGATACGTCTTTTTTTTTTGACAGAAACTAATCCGAAGTTCTCAGCCTTGCGGGTAGCTTAATGGGTTGAAACGTTGTCCTGCAAAGCGCAAGGTCACAGTTTTGAATCCAGGCACAGTCTTTTGGCCTGTCATAATTTTGATTACTTGTTTAGTTAAACAGGCAGACATCATTCTGAAATACCATGCGCAATGTCATGCAATTTCACTTTGAAATGTCAACCGTTTCTTAACCTTTGTCCCAAAGCTGACAAAAAACTATTACTCATATCACGGAGTCGGAGCACTGCTAGATAATCAGCGTCAGCACCCTTGGGTACCCAGCATGCAGTGCGGCATGTCCAAAAACGCAAGGACTTGTGGAAAATAGTTAGATGTTTGTAATGTTATTGTTGGTTAGTTAATATAATCTTGTTAGTCACCCTGATTGTGCATGTTGTGTAGTTTAATGTGACCAGAGAGTCGGCTGCTGACCTGTCACAGGCCATTCCCGCAGGGAGTTGAATATGAGCTCTGTCCTAGCTCAGTTGCCCACATGACTATTGTTAGTTGTGCATTGACTGAGAGTCTGGAAAGAGATCAACTCAAGAAGAGTTTCAATATTCTATGGAAAGTTAATAATGACCCCTTACTAATCATAAAATCTCAGCGGTTGGTGTGTAGCAGGAAGGCTAGAGACACTGACTTGTAACCTTATGCTCATGAGTTCAAATCCCCGTTCAGCCTTAACCTTTTGTCCCAAAGCTGACCAAAAACGAATACTCGTATCATGCAGTCGGCACCCTTGGGTACCCAGCATGCAGTGCGGCATGTCAAAAAACGCAAAGACTTGTGGAAAATAGTTTGGTTACAAAAGCTGTGTGAGGGATTTCAGTTGTTGTGTTTGTTCAGTTGGATGTTTGTAATGTTATTGTTGGTTAGTTATAATAATCTTGTTGGTCACCCTGATTGAGTATGTTGTGTAGTTTAATCGGACGAGAGAATCGGCTGCTAAACAGTCACAGACTATTCTTGCAAGGAGCTGAATATGAGCGCTGCTCAGTTACCCTCGTGACTATTATTAGTTGTGCATTGACTGGAAAGAGTCTGGAAAGAGATCAACTCAAGAAGAGTTTCAATATCCTATAAAAAGTTAATACTCAGCCTTTCCTATTTATACTGTCTCAGCAGTTGGTGTATAGCAGGGAGGCTAGAGAGACTAACTTGTTACCGTATGCTCGTGAGTTAAAATCCCCGTTCAGCCCATTGTTGATGGCCATACATGAAGTCGTTTTGCTCTCTTGTTGTCCAAGTCTCGATCTTCTACAGTGTACATGTTTATAATATTTTGCGGAGGAACCCGCATCGCTGCTTGCAGCTATATTTTAAGTGATGTTTTTTGAAGGCAGGATCATTGTGGTACTTTAGGCACAAAGTTTTTTTGCTTTTCTCTGAAATTTGCATCTGTTCTGTATCTGCTTGTGTTGTGTGCACCATGCATTATTTGGGTTCTTTGTCTTCTCTTTTCTCCTTGTCGCTGTTCTACATTTAACTTGGGAAATGCATTACTGTCCTTTGACATGCCTTGTGTGGATGGTGCATTGATTGGCTGCAGATAATGGCCTGGTTTCCCAGATTCGTTAAGAAGCTCTTAACGCTAAGAGCGTCTTAAGAACGTTCTAAGGGCGCTCTAGAATGCACTTAGAACGTTCTTAAGAAGATCTTAGTGTTAAGAGCTTCTTGAAGAATCTGGGAAACCCGGCCAATGGTTGGTTCCATCCGGTGGTTCACCATACCTATCAGTAAAATCTGAAAAGCCACAAAGTGAAAAGCATTTGGAGAAGGTGAAACGACCAAGGATGTAACACAAACTGGATAACCATCTCATTCAAATGTGTGAAAGTAAGCATAACCACGTTTCTATTTCTGTCAGATAGGCCATCTGCATTTCGACAGTGAGAATCAAACTGTCCATATCTTCCAGACTTGTCTCTGGACACAGAAATGCAATATGGTGATTTGATAAGGAGGGCATGTGTAACACCCGCAGAGAGACACTGAAGTGTTGTGGAGAGATCAAGAAACCAAGACTGGTTATGAACGGCTGTCCTGACTCTCACGCATCTCATCTCCACCGGAGATTTAAGAACATTGTAATCATGTTGGTCAGTGTTGATTTTGAGTGGTAGTTCCTCCATTGTCAGTTGCTAACATTTATAAAGTTTTCCTCTTTTGAGCTGTTTTATAGTTTTGTAATACAAGCTGTTGCCCTTGTCCAGTATCTTGTCAAGATCAGCCTTCCTCAGGTCCTCAACCTCATTGTGATAGGCCAAAAATGTCAGAGCAATGCATGGTCACTGCTTGTTCCTTGACTTTACATAGTCAATACTGATGAGTTGACGCCTGCACTATCTGACTTTGTAGGATGCATTGTTCTTGAATATTGTCATTTTCAGAAGTGGCAATCACACTTCCATTGGGCTCTTGAACTGGAAACTGAGCTGTGCATGAGGATGACACCACAGGTTGACTACACATTTGTCTACATTCACCATCACTTCTGTGTGGCTCTGCACTCTGTAAGTGTGCTTCTGAAAGGTCCAAGACCAGCGCAGCTTTGCAGCCTGAGATTTATTTCCTTTACGTGGGATGACTGTATTGACACTGCAGAAATGGCTGAAATTCGGATTACAGTTTTTCTTGATTGCTTTGACCTGTTAAAAGAAACTGGGATCCACTCGGTTTTCATGATCACTGTCTCAGCAGAGCAGAGGACACCTCTTGCAAATGTGTTAACACTTTCTCATTGGATTGACACATTTTCCCCACCTTTTTGCAGAACAGCTAACACGGATGTCATTCAAGCAGTCCAAACTCCATTGTTTTAGCTTTGGTAACCAAACAGAAACCAGCTGTTCCAAATGTTTGGAAACTACCTACCTCAGTATTGAAGCACTAAAGCACCTGTTTGACACTCCTTCACACAAATCTTCAGTTAGCAATCAGTCTGCTGGCCTTAAAAAGTGAAGCGTCTGTGTTGTTCTTTGACAACATGGATGGAAGATGTCTAAGGCAAGTAAGAGTGAGAGGAAGAGGTAGAGGAGTCCAAGGAAGTCCGAGTGCGAGGTGGAGGTACAGTGGAAGGGCTCAGATTTCTGATGACATTCGGGCAACTGTTATTGATCATGTTGTCAATCATGGCCTTTCACTTAGAGAGGCTGGACAAAGAGTCGAACCTGTTCTGAACAGAAGCACTGTCGCATCCATTGTCAAGATTTTTCAACAGGAAAACAGGTAATGTTGCTGTACAGTATATACAGTAATATCTTCAGTGATATAATTTATGTAATTGTTCCATCATTCCCATTACATGTATTCTTTATAGAATCCAAAAGCTGCCATTCTCTAGTGGTAGAGGGAGAATGTTTAGTGCTGAGCAGGAGGCAGCCATTGTGAACATGGTTGTGGCAAACAATGCCATAAGGCTGCGTGAAATCAGGGGATCAGTGATTGAAGATCATAGCATGTTTAGGAACATCAACAACGTGAGTGTGTCCACCATTGACCGCATCCTAAGAAAGAACCATATGGCCATGAAGCAGCTCTATACAGTTCCATTTCAAAGGAACTCTGACGTTGTGAAGGAGGCCAGATGCCAATATGTGGAGATAAGAAAATATTACCACAGTATACTGTGATGCCTTGTCATATCATGCAGTTAGAGTCAACTGGAGTGACTTTTCATTGTAATTTTGCCGTTTTTTACTTAGAGAATAATGGAGCTTGAAGCTGAGGGGGCACATGTCTTCATTTATGTTGATGAAGCCGGCTTCAATCTCTGCAAAGTGAGGCGACGTGGAAGGAACCTCATTGGGCACAAGGCCACTATAGCAGTTCTAGGACAGAGGGGCGCCAACATAACCATGTGTGCTGCCATCTCCAATGATGGTGTCCTATGAAATATCCCCACTATTGGCCCATACAACACCAAGCGCCTCATAACATTCCTGGATGCACTTCATGACAGGCTGATCCCACCTGAGGAGAGAGGGCTGTTGAGGCCCAGACCCGGCGCTATGGGCGGGCCTTGGGGTGCCGGGCCCGCCCTGGGACTCGGTTGGGCCCGCCCTTGACGAACGAGCCAGTCAGTCACTTATCACACGTAAAAAAAATATATTTCCAAAGTCCAAAACACAGGAGGAAAGGTGCAGGCTGTGGATTAAACAGTGAGGGAGACCTCACTCCCAACTAAATATATCGAAAAACACACGTCTGCACCGAAGTAACTAGCCGGTCACAATTCTTTCTTGAAATGAATCACGTTACTGCTACAAAAAGGTGATTTCAGGCAGCCATTTTTTACAAAAACCTCTCCATCCACCAATACCTCATCAGACAACTTAATTTTTAACCACTTTAATTACAAGATGGAGAAATACTTTGAGTATGTGGAATATCCACAAATCTGTGGGCAATGTAGAACAGAAGACAGATTAGAAATATCATATTTTGATTAAAAGTTATGACCATTCTAGCGACTAGTGGAAACTGGGGAAACCGGAATTCTCCTCCCCTAAAGTAGCTAGCGCTATGGCTGGATACTCCTCTCGATAACTAAAAAACGTGGGAGTTTCTTCCACAATCGACCGAATTGGCCAAACAAGGCATGTACATGTATCTTACAGTGTACATAATCTATCTAGTTAATGTTGTTTTTCCAAGCTTTTTAGAAATCTGCTCAAATCGAGGCTAAACAGTGCTACTACCATCATAGCTGCCTGTCACGAACGGCCAAGCCGGACACGTAATTCTTTCCTCAAAAAACTTGCATCACTCCCACAAACAAATTCTTTGTAAGTAAAAAGTTTAGACTTTTAATTGACAATATTGACAACACATATTAAGAAACTTGTCTTTACTCATAATATCGTCTCCGATTTCAATTCAAAGCTGTAAATCTAACACTGTAGGCAATCTCCCATGGTATCCGCCTCGGAAAACAATCTGCCGTTGCTGACGATACAGTACATCTATTTCCGAGGGGAAATATCATCATTCAGTTATCATCATCAAATATCATCAGCAGCAGATATCATTGGTTAAGGGGCAGTCCCAGTAACCCCTTAACCAATGATATGTGCTTTGAGCTTAAGCTGTCATGAGTATCTGGCAGTTTTCAGAAATAAAATATTGGATATTAAGGCGGGAACCATGGGCATTTTAATGCCCATATTTGAATGGTCCGGAAGCAAAGGGTTAAAGTGAAAACGATAGAGATAAAGAAATATAGATAAAGAGATAGAAATATAGATAAAGAAATAAAGAAATGAAGAAATAAAAGATGGATCTAAGACGTTTCTTTAATAAAGAGTGTCTCTGAGGACGGGTACAGAGATTGTGAAAGCGAAGGACAGACGTCTGAGGAGATTGACAGCTCCAGAGAAGTAGGCCTAAACGTTAGCCACTCCAGAGAAACCACTAGCCACCCCATCAATATAGCCAGCACTAGCAGGCAGAGGTCCTCACAGGCATCTGAACCAGCAGGAGATCTGGGCATTGATCAACCCAATCAAGTGGTGATAAAAAATTACCCCTCACGCCTATTTTCAGGTAAAAAGAGATCCTTCCACAGCGCCTGGTACACGAATAGAAACTGGCTGGAGTATTCAGTTAATGCAGATGCTGTATACTGTTACCCCTGTAGAAAGTTCCGGGCGCCCGGGTCTTCCGTGGACTCTGCCTTTACTGTAAATGGTTTTCCTATTGGAAACATGCAGTGGAGATAGGGAAAGGGCTGAACAAACATGCAGCATCCAAAAAACATATGCTTTGTGAAAGTATGTGGAAAGACAAGGGAATGAGGATTGCTACAGGAAGAGAGGTGTCCACTTTGGTTAACGCTGAACAGTTGCAGCGCAATAGATACTACCTGTCATCAATAGTAGATGTACTTGAGTTTCTCGCCGTCAGCCACTTGCCTTTCAGAGGTGATAATGACTCTTATGCGAGTATGTCTGATGATGGCTGTGGTTTGTTCTTGTCGTTGTTTGAGTATACTCTACGGAAAGATCCTGTGTTGGCCACGATTGCCCAGTCCATTCCACACAATGCCAGATATACCAGCCATGAGATCCAGAATGAGTTGCTGGACATCATGTCCACCATGGTCACAGAGCACATCGTGACAGAGTTCGGGGAGTCGTTTTACACGATAAAAGTGGATGGTACTCGAGACCCAACAGGAACAGAAAACATCTCAATAGTTGTGCGCTTTATTAATGAGCTGTATGAGCCAACCGAACGTCTTCTGACAATTGCCACAACTGACCAAGGGGATGCGGCTACACTGACTGACACAATCGTGGAGGAATTGTCTAAAGCTGGACTGAGTCCGAAGCGAATAATTAGCCAAGTGTATGACGGCGCTTCTCTGATGTCCGGTAAGCACGGGGGGGTGCAGAAACGGTTGCAAGAGAAACTGCAGCGAGACATTCCTTATGTCCATTGTTTCAACCACCAATTGCATCTCGTGGTTTCGCATGCCCTGGCAGCAGAAAAGGCTGTGTTGGATTTTTTCAGCACCTGCAATATCCTCTACAAATTCTGCAGGAGACCAACAGTAGCCCTCCTGTACAAGGGAGAGAGGTTGAAACGCCTCTTGGAGCAACGCTGGACGGGTCACTTTGGCACTGCCTCTGTTGTTTTAAGATCATTTGATGACCTGGTCACCCTCCTCAAAGAGATCGACAGCCAGAGGACCTATGGCGCAGACGTGCGCGTTGAAGCGGCAGGTCTGCTTCGGACCATGTCTGAGCCCAGCTTCAGGTTCATCGCCGAGATGGTTCACTCTATCCTGTCATACCTTGACCCCCTTAATACCATTCTACAGTCGGAGGACATGGATCTTTTGACAGGTATGCAACTTGTCAATTCTGCGTGTGTATGTATTGAGAACATGCGCTCAGAAGTGAAAGTCGTGGATCTCTTGGAGCGCTGCCGGAGTGCAGAGCCGCCCATGGAAAAGAGAAGGCGCACCATCAACCCAGCGCAAGAGGACCCCAACAACGAGGTGGAACTGCGGAGGGTATATTTCAGCTGCATTGATTCAGTGTGTGGGGAAATCACGGAGCGCTTCGGAGAGCGCAACTGCAAGATCATGGGTGCATTGAAGGCGCTGGACCCGGAGGACGCCGATTTCCTTGACGCATCTAAGGTCACCCCACTACTGAAGCTCAGAAACACGTTTGTGGTGGATACGGAGTACACGGTTGCTCACCAGTTCCTACGTGCGCGAATGGATGACACATCCCCACCTGACGGGGGTAGATGGACTATGGCAAAAGTTCTGAAATACCTTCACCAGCCTCTTGAGGCAATGCCAAGCGTCATAACTGCTCTGAAACATGCACTAACTTTCGGGGCAAGTACGGCCCTCTGTGAGAATTCCTTCTCCACTTTAAAGAATGTTTTCTCAGATCACAGACAGTCAATGCTCCACAAACGAAAGGCCAACCTGATATTGCTAGCTTTCGAGAAGGACTTGACAAAGAAGTTCAGGAGTGAATGGAGGGACACTGTCCTACGCAGATTTCACTCGGTGGCCAATCGTCGTCTCCCGCTCTACTAATGGTGAGTTATCTGGTTTTATCCAGCCTGCCGGCCCTATATAGGCTAAATTGTTGGTTGTAGGCCTATAGCAATGTTTTCTGAAATTCTGTTGTAGGCTACCCAGCATGTGACCGACGGGCTGGCTGGTGTTTTGCTCATCGTTTTACCAGCGGCCCACCAGTGGCAGCCTACTCTTTACCGACAGACATCCGCTACTGGCCCCGCTGGCTGCGGCTTGCTGAAGGCCCACCATCGGGCTATCGCTCAGATCTCTACAAACGATGGCTACTACACCATAATCTGAATAAGTGATTTACAAATTTATTTTGAAACAGATTACTTTGTACATGTTAGGACCTTCAATATGGATATACAAAACAATAAATTATATTCTAACCATATTCTGATACGGCACTATTATACTAATACTACTACTGCTGTGTTGCGCTCCGTTTTGGTCATCAGTTTTTGTTTAAAGACAATTAAATAATTCAAATTATATGTAGCCGGGTGGGTAAAAAAAATAAAGTGTATATATTTTGTTATAAACCTGGAAGGTATATAGATTTATTTATTTCGGCCACTAGGTGGCGATGTGACGAGCCAAGTGTTAACGCGGACGGTGCATTTTGGTCGTTTACTCTTTTTCTTTTCTGCCCGAGCATGAAAGCAACACCTCCGTGAATGCTGGAGTAAACCTTGTTAAGTAGGTAATACTGTTTTAAAAACGTGTTAGAATGTTTGAATTACACCTGTTAGTCTTTTGACTGGGTGATGTTTTGTGTTTATTATTGATTTTTGGATGGATGTCTATGGTTTCGTATGTGTTTTCATGACTGTTACATATTACATATTTATATTGTTTTGTTTTCAGTGTCCTGAGCCCACTGCCGTATTGTTTGCATTGTTTTGTATTATTTTGTTTTAAATCAATTTGTGGGGTGGACTTTCTACGAAAGTAACAGTTAATAAACCGAGAAAAGTAATAAGTGTGTTCTGTGTGGGTCTCAGTTCGGCAGGCTACATATACAATTATTGTCGCTGTATTATTCGTTGGGTACGCAACCTAGCTGGCCTATTTATTAGCTTGTGAGATTCAAAATAATACAGTTTGTCACCTTTTTGTGTCGGAGTTGGATTATAGGTGAAAAGTTGACCTACTATGCTACCATAGGCTGTAAAAAAAAATACTTTAAAAAATGTGCCCCACTCAAAGCAACGTATGGCCCCCCCGCAAATCAGGCGCCGGGCCTGGCCTGGCATGCCACTGTTCCTCATCATCTGGGACAATGTGGCATTTCGCCTTGTCAATGAGTGGTTTGCAGTACACCCTGATGATGATGCAGTTCCTTCCAGCATATACCCCATTTTTGAATCCCATAGAGGAGTTCTTCAGTGCTTGGAGGTGGAAGTATTATGATCACCGTCCCTATGAGCAGATGCCCTTGCTGAATGCAACGACTGCTGCTTCCCAAGAAATAGGTGCAGAGAAATGCCAGGGTTGGATAAGGCATGCAAGAAGATTTTTCGCTCGGTGCATTGCAAGAGAGGAATGTGATGTGGATGAGGCCATGTGGCCCCATCTTCAAGACAGAAGAGTATCAATAGTGGTTATTTCTTATATTCTACAGTAATACATATTTATACTTTACTCTGATAGATTTTATTTAGGTTTATTTATGTTATATTTACAGGATTTCAGTTTTCAGCCACAGTTTGAAAATATGAATCAATGGAATCAATAAAATTTGCATCAAAGCATTTCTGATTCTGGACCAAATTCTTAGCAAGAAGGCAAATTTGACAACAAATGGCACTGGGAAAGCTACATACAGTATTGGGCTACAATGACAACCAATGGTGCACTGATTCGCACTGAGTGCTGTATTTTATATTTTGTTGTTCACTGTGTAACGTCACGCTCAACACGACAACGCCCAGAATTCTTACTGTAGCCTACTGGCTAGAATTGCCACAAGAACTGGATAACTTAAATATTACAGTGTTGACATATAATTCAGTTAATATTTGTTTTTCTATTCAACTCCTGTACTGATAAACCAATTAAATCTAATAATTTGTATTTGTGACCAAATTAGCAGAACCTGCACTGAGACCGCTAGCAAAGTTTCTTTGTCATACACAATGATAGGCCTATGTAGTCCTTCAACCACTCGACATATTTACAATATCAATTATGTGCAATCAATATTAGAATGTATGGCCGGAATAGGTCACTGTGATATTTCATTTCACTTTGTCATTTATGTACATTATTTCATTGAAAATACAAGTATGAGAAAAGTCAGTTAGCAGTTTATTGCACATTTCAAAACGGCCGTTCTAGTGATTAACAATTTTTTCAAGCCAAACTATTTTAGTTATTGTTCTTGCATTTTAACTGTTCCTTGACTAGCTTAATATTAAAAAGCCCACTTAGCCAACATGAGTAGCTACAGGTTAACTGCTGGCTCTAGATATAAGCGAACAATGCAAACTGTTTAAGGCAAATTACTGTAACTAGCTCTAATTAGAAAGCTCTAATAATATATTTCAATGGCTTACCTCTGTGATTGACGATTGAAAAGCAAATAGTTGGAAAAATATGTCACTATGGGTGCCACTGACGATCAGGATCGTGAAGATGAAAGCGTTGGGGAAATCTCAATTGACAAGTCAAGGTTTACAATGTAGGTAGCCTAGCTCGAAGATCGTATTGCGTGTAATACCTAGAAAGAGTAAAAAAACTTAAATTCCTGGGAGTGATAATCAATGAAAAATTATGTTGTTCACTGTGTAATGTCACGCTCAACACGACAAAGGAGTTCATGTATGGAACATCTGCAGTGAAGAGATGAAATCATGTACAACAATTAGTAATTTAAAAAGACTATTTAAACTGAATATATTAAATGGATACGGAAAGGACTCGAGGTGATAGTATTGTATACAGGTTCCTTGGTGTACATATTAAGTCTAGTATGGAGGTGTTATTATCAGATTTGCTGGAAATGAAGAAGATAGATGGAAAAGAAATAAGAAAATAATGTGAATGTGTATGCATGTATGTATGCATCTGTATCTATGTGAATGCATGGGTTTATGTGAACAGTAGGTAGGTAGATTTACGGTGTATGTAAAGATGTATGTATAAGAGAAGAATCAAATTGTTTTGTATTGAACTAAAGGATAAAAATAGAGAAAGGGGGTAGGACTTGAAAAGTTTGTTATGAACTTCTTCCTACTCCTTTTTGAACATGGGAATTTCTCATTTGAATTACTTACAATTATTCATGACCTTATTAAGCTGTCATTTTAATGTTATGTATGTATGCATGTCTGTGTATATTCAGTGGGGCAAAACAAGTATTTAGTCAGCCACCAATTGTGCAAGTTCTCCCACTTAAAAAGATGAGAGATTTTCATCATAGGTATACCTCAACTATGAGACAAAATGAGAGAAAAAAAATCCAGAAAATCACATTGTAGGATTTTTTATGAATTAATTGGTAAATTCCTCGGTAAAATAAGTATTTGGTCACCACAAACAATTAAGAATTCTGGCTCTCACAGACCTGTAATTTTTTCTTTAAAAGGCTCCTCTGTCCTCCACTCGTTACCTGTATTAATGGCACCTGTTTGAACTCGTTATCAGTATAAAAGACACCTATCCACAACCTCAAACAGTCACACTCAAAACTCTACTATAGCCAAGACCAAAGAGCTGTCAAAGGACACCAGGAACAAAATTGTAGACCTGCACCAGGCTGGGAAGACTGAATCTGCAATAGGTAAGCAGCTTGGTGTTAAGAAATCAACTGTGGGAGCAATTATTAGAAAATTGAAGACATACAAGACCGCTGATAGTTTCCCTCGATCTGGTGCTCCATGGTCATCATGGTCAAAATGATCACAAGAATGGTGAACAAAAATCCCAGAACCACACAGGGGGACCTAGTGAATGACCTGCAGAGAGCTGAGACCAACGTAACAAAGGCTACCATCAGTAACACACTACGCCGCCAGGGACTCAAATCCTGCAGTGCCAGCAAGTCCCCTTGCTTAAGCTAGTACATGTCCAGGCCCGTCTGAAGTTTGCTAGAGAGCATTTGGATGATCCAGAAGAGGATTGGGAGAATGTCATATGGTCAGATGAAACCAAAATAGAACTTTTTGGTAAAAACTCAACTCGTCGTGTTTGGAGGAGAAAGAATGCTGAATGCAGCCAAAGAACACCATACCTACTGTGAAGATTGGGGGTGGAAACATTATGCTTTGGGGCTGTTTTTCTGCAAGGGGACCAGGACGACTGATCCGTGTAAAGGAAAGAATGAATGGGGCCATGTATCGTGAGATTTTGATTGAAAACCTCCTTCCATCAGCAAGGGCATTGAAGATTAAACGTGGCTGGGTCTTTCAGCATGACAATGATCCCAAACACACCGCCCGGGCAACGAAGGAGTGGCTTCGTAAGAAGCATTTCAAGGTCCTGGAGTGGCCCAGCCAGTCTCCAGATTTCAACCCCATAGAAAACCTGTGGAGGGAGTTGAAAGTCTGTGTTTCACAGCGACAGCCCCAAAACATCACTGGTCTAGAGAAGATCTGCATGGAGTAATGGGCCAAAATACCAGCAACAGTGTATGAAAAGCTTGTTTAGACTTACAAAAAACGTTTGACCTCTGTCATTGCCAACAAAGGGTATATAACGAAGTATTGAGATGAACAACTTTTGTTATTGACCAAATACTTATTTTCCATAATCATTTGCAAATAAATTCAAAAAAAAATTGGACAATGTGATTTTGTGGATTTTTTTCTCATTTTGTCTCTCATAGTTGAGGTATACCTATGATGAAAATTACAGGCCTCTCATCTTTTTAAGTGGGAGAACTTGCACAATTGGTGGCTGACTAAATACTTTTTTGCCCCACTGTATATATTTTTTTATTTCATTTTGTATTTTTTCTACATGTTCAATTAAACTAAACAAACCTCAGAATATACCATAGTCAGGGTGAATACTCGATTCTTATTGGCTGGAGGGCTGTCCGTAATTGGGTGATAACAGCGATTAAGTAGTTCCAGTAAAACTGTCTGATCACCGTTCTAAATTATTGCGCTGGCTACATTGTAGGCCTATGAGCCTGTACAAAGTGTCTGAAAAAAAATCACTATAACCAAATGGGGCAGGCAATGCGTCCGTTTACAATTTTGAAAGACTTTAACAAGCTAACATGTAATTACAACAATGTGACTTCAATATTTATTTAAACTATATTTGGAAAATATAGTTGTATGTCAAGTTGTAAAATATGTCAGTGTCACTTAACCGTTTATCTCACATCCCATTCGCTATTCACCTCACTAATCCATGTAGCCTACTATGTATTTAATGAGAAACAATTTGGTTAATGTTGAGTCAGAGCTGAGTTTGGCCTGTTGATGAGAGGTAGGTAGTGAAGAGTTAAGAAAGCTCTTTAACGTGATACATTATTTACATAGTCTTAAATTGCGCAAATGGTATGGTGTACTTTTCCAAGACAATTGTCAATAAAAGTCCATCCATTAAGTTTGTCGGTAACACTTTAGAATAATGGTCCGTTGTTAATGAGTAGCTATGCAGGAAGTAATAGGTAGTTCTACATTAACACTGAATTTAATACTATTGACTAATATGGAACCAAGATTAACTAAGCAGTAAGTAATAGCAAATTTAGTACAAAGGTAGTTCCTTGGTAGGTATTTGATTATTACTAAATAAATATATCCTCATTGAGAACTACTTGTGAACTATGACCAATTAAGAAAGAATAACCAATTAATTACTAATCACAAAAGTAATGTCTAAAAAGTGAACAATAGTTTTTTTTTTTACTCTTAATATGTCATAACATTTAAAAACCATTTGCCTGAAATGAGTTCTTTGTGGAAACCAGTTTATGAATATTAACGTTATAACACGTCCCTGTATGATTATGGGACACGTCCCCCCCAATATTTTATCATACTGTATGATTATGGGACACGTCCTCCCCAATATTTGATCATACTGTATGATTATGCGGGCAATTTCTATGTGTCTGCTATTAGGTCTTTTTCTGCAGCTCAGAAAATATCAAAATCACGGCCGGTCCGTTGCACCTACTGGTGCAACGTCAATGAGTGAGTTAGGAGCGCGAAATCATTCGGCAGTGGCACAGTGACAGTGGATGGTAAATATCCAGTATTTGGCTAACATACGACAACAACGACTAGGTGAATTTCACTAGAATTTCGAATTGTAGAATTACTGCGAATTTCGATTGCAATACTATACAGTTTGTATGAGGGACTTTTTACAAGCTAGCCGACAGCTATAGTCTTTTTTCTTCCTTAATAATTTTTATTCCTTTGGAATAGCGTTGGTGTTGTATTTCGCAGTGGTGGCCAATGCTAGACTCCTGAGTAGTGAATAGGCCTATACGTTGATTTGGGTTAGGGTTAGCCATGTATTTACTTATTACTTATTTAGCCATTATGTTTGACTCAGTTTATCACTTATTTAGCCATTATTTTTGACTCAGTTTATCATCACATTTTGTTGAGTGTGTTGAATGTTTCATGCCAAAATACAGAATTTTTCTTTAAATGCTAGGTTTCATCATTGTGCAAAACAAAGAATGTTTAATTCAGACATATTTTACAAAATGCTTTATTCTTGCATGCCCATGTGCATTTTTGCATTATGTAGGATTGTCCTTTACGATTTCATGGAAATCTTCCAGTGCATATAATAAAAAAAATGTTATCCAATCACTGCAGTTGTTTTATGTTGTAGATCTTCTGAGGTGACATATTAGTGAGGTGTTAACATGTTTTTCTCTTTGAAATAATGGTCCAGATTACAGTTCCTGCAGGATGACAACGTAACACTTGAGTATTAGTGAGGAATTAACATGTTTGTCACTTTAAAATAATGGTCCACATCACAAGTAGTTCCCTTAGGATAACAAGGTAACGCTTGAGTAATTAGTGAGGAATTAACATGTTTTTCACTTTAAAATAATGGTCCACATCACAAGTAGTTCCTGCAGGATGACAAGGCAACGCTTGAGTAATTAGGGCTACTTATTTTTTATTCCCCTAGTATTAGCTAGACCCCCCTTAGTATTATCTAGACTTTGCTCCTTTTGTATAGATAGTCCACATATTTAAGTTTCAATATTCCTATATGTTTAATGTATGCACCTCCCTGCCAAAGTAAATTCCTTGTTTGTGCAAACATTCATGGCGAATCAAATCCTTCTGATTAGTGAGGAGTTATACTGGTTTTCACAAGTAATAGCCTATAATAAGTCTAATTTTATATTTGACACATACGGTACAGGCATACATTTCTGTGAGGCACTAGTGATATTCTAACAAACATTGTAATCTGGAAGATGTGGTTTCGCGCTTATCGCAACATAAATGCAGGATGCAACATAAATGCAGGATGCAAATTGTTCAACATTGATGTTGAGAACATCAATGTTTATATTCATATCCTAAAGAGAAGTCCTCCTCAGGCGGCTACTGTAACTTAAAGGTAGGTCTTTGTAGTCTGAGTCATTGAACTGACACTCAAGAGCTCATAATAGTAAACTAATCCAAACATGAGTGTCAGCATCACTTCCTAATTATTAAAAATGTTAAACAAATTATCATTATTTGTATTATACCATGTTTAAGTTTGAAATAAACAGAGAACATTCGTCCATCCTTTGGTAAGAGTAGGCAAAATCTCAACCTGTAGTTAACGTATTTGGGGGGATATAATATTCATAAACTGGTTTCCACACATAACCCATTGAGGCACAAGCTTCTGAAAAGTTATGACCATGTTATGAGTAAAACCACCAAATTGTTAACTTTTTAGACATGTTACTTTTGTGATTAGTAATTAATTGGTTATTCTTTCTTAATTGGTCATAGTTCACAAGTAGTTCTCAAGAGGATACATTTATTTAGTAATAACCAAATACCTACCAAGGAACTACCTTTGTTGTAAATTAGCTATTACTTAATGCTTAGTTAATTTTGGTTCCATGTTAGTTAATAGTATTACATTTGGTGTTAATGTAGAACTACCTATTACTTCCTGCATAGCTACTTGTTAACAACGGACCATTATTCTAAAGTGTTACCAGTTTGTCTTACACTGATATTTTAGTTTAAAGTAGGCCAATCTACTCACAATATCTGATTGCCCATGTGAACTCCTTAGTTATAGGCTACTTTTCCAGACTGCCCACCTCAGCAAACTAGACATTGCAAAGGTCTCACACAGGTACAAACAATCAGTGGCGGCTGGTGAAAATTATTCTAGGTGGGGCTGTGAAATATTCAGTCAATTTGGTAACTATCCTAATACAATTGAACACAATCTGCATGATACGAGTTATCTGTGAAATAGTAATTATGTAATTAATGCACACAGCTATAGGCAAATGTCAACATTTGTGGACTATAAATATCATTACACTCAGTTCAGAAATATTGAAAACCACGGACATCTGGGCACTTGAGCCACCCTCCCTGGTATTATCAGGAAACAAAACACAATTATTACTGTAAAACATTTATATTTTAAAATGTTAAAAACTTTTAAAATATTAAGGATTTATAAATGAATTTAACACAATCAATTATCTTTGATAGAACGTGCCTGTTCTTATCCACTTCTTTGTTGTTTTTCCTCACCTCAATCCGGTGACCTTCGTCCAGTTGCATAGCGATTGTCTCTGCCTAGACAAGGGACTGCTAACTTGATTGTATTCTCCATGTGTGCCTTTATGCACATGTTTTGTTTTCTCAGATAAATGTTTAATGTCCTTAACTCCTGTAACAGTCCATGCTGTATCTGTTCCGAATTTTATAAAAAGCAAGCACGGGAAGCAAAATAAGTCATTGACATGACTTCTTTAATTTTTATTTTCTCCACTAAAGTTCTCTATCTGACAGAATTTGAGAAATGAGAATGTCTGAAGTCCGGTCCGGAGTCATTCATTATTAATAACGTTAAGTAGGCCCTACAGTCGCAAAATCACTTCTATACTCACTCTGCTTGGGGCGCTAATTCCAGTGCCCTTTAGGCATCATTTTTGAGGACGCTGATTGGCTAAATATGTGTTTCTTGTTAGCAACGGTCTGCAATTCACCTATCGCCAGCAGGTTGGTAGGCGTTTCGATGGGCGCTTTTTTCTAGCGCCCCAGATGTCGAGCATGAAGTAAATTGATCCCAAAACAGAATTGTAGTATATATATACACACACAACACTTTATTTTGTATTTTTAACACAGTCATGCTTAAAATTAATGGTTATTGTTTAGAAAATATATTACATGAAAAACAAAAATCTAAAACACTTTTCACCAGGGAGGGCGGCGCCCTAGCGCCCTCTATTGACCAGCCGCCACTGCAAACAATCGGACATATTTCAAAAGCATTTAAGTGTATGACTGCAGTTCTAAGACCATTATGTTCCCTTGATAATATATTTTGTTAAATTACATCTATCACTCCGATGGAGGAGGGGTGTTACTGGTTGGTTGGAAGAGAAGGAAGCCAAATGAAGCTCATGAAGATGCAGCGCTCAGGAGGAAACTTAGAAAATAAATTCTAATCAGATAAACAACTTGTTGCCCAACAAGAGGAAGACAGCATCTGCTTCTTCAACTCCTTAATCCTCTCAAGGGCACCCGTTGCACCGGGTTAGAAAGACATCAGCATAATGTAATTTTACACAATACATTGAGGATTCAAACATGAACGCCCATCTTTGCTATATTTAAAGGGTCAATTGTAGGCTATGGGACATCTAATATTCCAGTTTGTCTAACTGTGTAGGACCGTGTTTCTAAAGTGGTGGGTCCCGACTCCCGACCCAAAAGTGGATAGCAAGCTGGTGTAGCCTAGGACATAGCCATAAAAGCATCTAAATGTATCAACGTCAATATAATAATGTTTTCTGTTATTTTAAAGCAAGCTCAGAGACGTATGAATTGCTTGCTATATTTATAGCATAGAGTAGCCTACCGGACACCGTGAGCTGCAATGTAGCCTAGCCTGCAATGTAGCCTAGCCTACGCGACGCTGCTTATTATGACGCATTTCAAAGATGTAAAGATGGTACCAGGGGCGGTTTTAGGCACGGGCAGACCGGGCATGTCACGTGGGGGGCGCACGACCAGTTAAAAAAAAGAAATCTCTGCGCGTTTTTTTTTCAGTTAGTGGGAAATTGGCATATTGGCGCCCCCTTCAGGCAGCTGCAGGCACCCCTGCTTACATTTAGTAATTTAGGTTAGCTTGCCGTGCATCAGTTTTGTTTTCGTTTGTCGCAGCCAGGTTAGTGGGGAATTGGCATATTGGCGCCCCCTTCAGGCACTGACAAGTAATTCCGATGGTACCACTGGATGGTACCATCTAACCTTGTAAGACCCCTGGTTGTTAAATTACAACGACACTTTTACGACACTCTACGACAATTACAACGACACTTTTAACTGTATGATTGCTCTTTTTTTTACATTTTGGGTGGCTCTTAATGAGCCGTTGTTGTGTGTGCGTGGCTGGCACAGAAGTCGTCGGAGACCGTCTTGGATGTTTCCCAATAACACATTGTTTCCAACGTGATCAAGGTGGACACCGTCGGGTCTGTACATCCACACAAGCCGTGTCGTATTTGGGGGTGTTGAATGCTCCCCATCCCACGGTCGGCCAGGAAGCTAAACACCGCTGCATTGACTCGACGTCTTGCCCTGTCGATACCAGAAGCGCTGGTGCTCCTCTGATACCTCCAGACGAAGCGTTCCTGAGGCCTGTTCCATAAAGCGAGTTTACCGAATAAGCCAGACTTATGTCAGTTAGTCGGACTCATTTCTTGTTCATTTGGTTCCATAAAGCTAGCTCAATGTAGTTTGAACTCAGTTACTATGGCAACTTAGGTTGCGAAACTAGTCTGGTCAGGGTCAGACTAACTGTCAGGCTTGGCATGACTTGTTGCTTAACCAGACGTTCCTGTACCACTGACCCTACGGGAAAACGATGATTTACCACGTATATTCTCATTTTCTTATTCTCATCAGTTCAATATGTTCAACAATGATAGAAAATCAACGTAAATAGCCTACATAGGCTACAACATGATGTTGTGGCCCTCCTCCCCACAGGGTTCGGGAAAAGTTTGATTTTCCAGCTACGGCAGCTAGCTCCGTTACAGTAGTGTAGAAGGCGAACGCTTGCAATTGGTTTTGGCAAATCAGAGTGGCTCTGGGCGGATCCAATAGTTTTAAACTTCAACAGAGGACCCGCCTTCAAGGAAGTTAACGTTTGTCAATGGAGAGATCCCAGACCCTCTGTACAAATGAAATGTACGAGGGTCTGGTTAGGACCAGGCTACTTAAGCAGTTCCATAAAGGCCAATTTCAGCTCACGCAGTCCTACTAATTCAAGTCACATGACTTCTTCCAGAAAGAATATCCCCTTTAAATCGTGTACAATGACAGCTCCCTCATCTACCGCTTCAATCAAAGTAAAATGACACACCATGATTGACGTTGTGAACGTAGACCTTCGTTGATTAAAAAATGCCCTCTAAACGAATCTAAATTGACTTTTTTGACATAGTTTAAAATAAATAGCCTACTATTAATTAAAACATTATCCAGTAGCCTAAACTTTTTAACATGGGTTTTGTGTCTGGGAAATGGGGGGCGGATTTAGGTTTGTTTTGCAATTGTAGGCTACTGTTAACAATTATATTGCTATGATAATTATACTCCGATAATTTAGATTGAGATGTAGGCCTATGCCTGATGCCTAAACATTTGAAATCACAAACTAACATCCATACATTTAACGGCTATGGTGCGTAGCCTATCAAAGCATTGTTCATCATTGTTTAATACATTAGGCTAAATGTTGTAGCCTATGTAGGCTATTTATGTTGATTTTCTATCAATGTTGAACTGATGAGAATAAGAAAATGAGAATATACGTGGTAAATCATCGTCTTCCCGTTGGGTCAGTGTTACAGGGACGTCTGGTTAAGCACCAAGTCACACTAAGCCTGACAGTTAGTCTGACCCTGACCAGACTAGTTTCGTAGCCTAAGTTGATATAGTAACCGAGTTAGAACTACGTTGAGCTAGCTTTATGGAACCTAATGAACAAGAAATGAGTCAGACTAACTGACACAAGTCTGGCTTATTCGGTAAACTCGCTTTATGGACCAGGCCTCTGGACTCTTTGCTTGTGGCGTTTCTGCAGCTGCCTTGCAGTAAAGCTATAGACAGTTAGCCTAGCTATCCCCAGAAGTTCACGAGATGCGAATTGAATGTTCTTCTACTGGTAGTCATGCGTGTTTTCATGATATTAGTGACGTCAGTAACGTCGGTGACTGTGACTAGCAAGTAGCCAACGTTGGCTTCACTTTTCGCCACAAAAACGTAAATTAAACTTAAACCATGCAGCGGAACGTAAATAAAAATACAACCAACGCAATCGCTAACAAGACGAACCTCTAGACACCAAAGTTGTCTATGTAGTCCAAATATTGAGGGATCCTTAGGGGCGCAAAAATAAACAATAAGAAATTAATATATATGTGAGAAAACAAAGGTTGTGCTCCAGCCGAAGGCAAGCACACCCAATAAAAATATACATATGTGAGGGAACAATGGTTGTGCTCGCCGAAGGCGTGAGCACACCCAATAAGCAAAGGTATAAACACTTAACTTGCTTTGCCTCTTTGCGGCTTGGCCACCAATAATAATAAGAAAAGGTAGAAACGCTTAAGGTGGCTTCGCCTCTTCGCGGCATGTCCACCAATCATCTTCTTCTCCAATTGGAGTCTATGGCTGCCCCTCCAACCGTATGGTAAAACGATGTGAAATTTGGCACACTCTTTGATGACAGTCCCCACTTTGTTTTCACCAAATTTCATGTCTCCCATTCGAGCACTCTAGCGCTACCAACGGGTCAAAGTTGGACTTGTGTTTACACACGTAACTTTTGAACCGTATGACCGATTTCCCAAAATGAAGTACCGTTGGATTGCATTGATCGAGACGAGTTCAACAGACCCTATGGAGTCAATTTCCGGTTATATGGATTTTCGGCAATTTCTGGTTTTATCAAAAACCTTTGAAAGCCCTCTCCTCCTAGAAATTCTTGTCAAATATTCTTCAACATCACCAGAAATGATCTTCAGACAAAGCCTCACAAAAGTTAATCGAAAATAATTTTGATCCTCACACCCGTTTGTCCGGTACAGCCAATCAAATTCATCAGAAAAGCCGCCAAACAGGAAGTGAAGTCATATCTCAGCGAATCATTGAGATATCAACACCAAAGTTGCTATGTCACGTGGAAGACACTACAACATGTTAACATGTGCAAAGGCAACATATTTCCAAAAATGATTGTTATAAAGCAAATCTAATTCATTGTTAACGCTAAAATAATGCTTTACACATACGCTGGTCAAAAACCGATAATATAATTCAATCACAAGAACACATGAAGACTCTTGACAATGTTAAGTCCATACATATGAGAACAAGTTGACTGTAAGATGAAAAGTAGATTTTTTGTGAATATTTGAAACATGCATGCTTGGCTAACTGCTAGGAATATTTACAATGTAACATCTCCTTTGCTCCTCAGCGCGTGCACTCCACATTGTCACACACTCAGCCTTTCCCTTGACACATGCACAAGGTTGGTGAGACGCACACACAACATTTCAGGAAAGTGTGGGCTGACCAAGCCTCCACTCATTCCTTGGCTTGAAGCAGAGGAACGTATGGTAGTTCCATGGGAGTTTGACTACCATACACAACATGGGCCACTTTAGACAGAAGGTGGCACTACTTGCCCATTTTCAAAGTGATACCATTTGCATTTGCCTGACGTTGTCATACTCATAATTCTAGTTAGAATATGAGTCTGATCACTGTCCGTTGGGCTGTGAGTATGGGGCGTGTTTCAACCGAGCTCTAAAAACAAATGCCTCTTCGCTCAATTGGATAGACCTACAACCAACCAGAGCAACGTAGTATGTTGTTTGTTGAAAACAAATTCAACCCAAGCGCTCTTTGGTGAAGTGGTTGATTACGTTACTGTTGATCATTTGTCCATCATCGTATAAAGCCCGCCCTGACAATTTCATTGGTCCGAACAGCTCCTGTTCGGGTATAGTTTTTCCGCAACCAAACTACTCCAGACCCAACTTCCCGACCAAATTTGTTTGTGGGTGGGGCTAAGTTGGGCTGGCGCCAGGCTACATTTGCATCCCATTTGTCCCAAAATTCAAAATTGAAATTCAAAATCGGCAACAAAACAGGAAGTTGGGTCATATCTCAGCAAATCTTTGAGACAGCAACACCAAACTTCGTATCTCACAAGGAAGACCATACAACATGTCGCACTTGTTCCGTGAGTACAACGGTACTTAGGAATGGTTTGCTGAACCCAATGCTAGTTTCCTCAAGGAAACTAGCATTCCTCAATCCATAGTTTACTCTCGCAATCGAATGGGAAGCAGTCGGCTATCAACTGGTCGATCGTGATTATTGACCAACAGTGCAATCAGATTACATTGGTCTGTAACGCAGTAATTTAACGCATTACTGTTGATAACTTCAGTAATCGCATTACAGTTACTAATACAAAAATGTATTGAGTTACTTGCGTTACTTGCATTACTGCAATCTGTATATTGGGAGGAGAAAACAAAAAACTAGCTCAAACTTAGCTTTACAGTATGTGTGTTTGCGTAACACTCGTCACTTGAATTAGCCCCAGAGTTCAGGAGGCGAAACAAGAATGGCAGAGCCGCTTAGGACATCTTTTGAGGGATGGAGGTATGCACATTACTTCGTATTAGTTGTGCGAAAGGACAAAAAAGTAACTGTACAATGATCACTGTGCCTACGCCAAAAACACCTCTCCACCGCTGCGAACACAACATCTAATCTGTCAAAGCATCTTAAACGGCAACATGCCAACCTCAAGACTAGTAGCTAAAGACCCCCGGACCCTGAGTGACGCTGATGCAGATAAAAGGTTGCCGTTGCCATAGTTGTCTACACCAGCCAAGCAGCCACGACTTGACTTTCAACAGCAGGTTACCAAGTGCATCTCAGGTGATGTTACGGAGTAATCCAAAAGTAATGTGACTAGTAGTGTAACTAGTTACTTTCAGCAGTGAGTAGTCTTGTAAGTAAAGCATTACTTTAAAAAAAGTAACTAGTTATGTGTAATCTATTACCTTTTTTGAGTAACTACCCCAACACTGTTGACCAATCAGACAGAACAAACGTCTCACTGAAGAACAACACAAACAACATATATTGTTTAACCAGTGAGTTGATTTTATTTTTCTTCGGTAATGACATCATATGTACTCTATTTCATTTGTGCTTGCTATCTTAATGCTTTTGAATTGTAAACAGAGCAAATGCATTTTATAAAACGAATTACAAGCAATGAATGAACCAGGAGAGAATGGTCCTTCCCCTCTTCATTTCAATATATTTTTTCTATGTTTTGTACTATCTTAAAGAATCATATACTTCCTTAAGTCCCGATAGCTGCCTGCTACTTGAGTCACACAGTCAGAATTATTTGCTAAAATGTTTCTATCTAACTCTTATTTATTTAACTTAAAACTGTAGTTCAACATTACAACTGAACTGTTTTTGAAACACAAACTCTTAACAAATAAAGGTAATATGGTGCTCAAGCCATTAGTCATGTGCAAACAAATGAAATAAATTATCTAAATAAATAATAATTTGAACAAGTGAAGCATTCTCTTCATATTGTATATACCATGAAATTAACAACCTGTCAAAATAATTGCTTAAGTTTACTAATCGTTTGCAGGTTTGAAACTGAAACAATTTATAATCATTGTATTAGTAAAAAAACACACTGAAAACAGACAAAACAATATACGGCAACCTTATGTCCTGAGAATGCAGGTTATGCCACATACAGTCAAGGGATGAACAAAAATGAAATCCTCAAGTAAACAGAATTCCAACATTTCTTCTCTTTCTCTGTGTACAGTGTTTGGAGACAGCAAATCTTTGTTATTTTGAAAATCCTGTTAGATATACACCATTTGAATTTGCAATTTTTGATCTTTTGTTGGTACATTTCTATTCTCAATTTTTTTCAGTCTGTCTTTTTATCTGCTGTTTATTTTTTTTACCATATCCTTTGGATCAATACAACCACATCCAGGGGCCTGTTCCCTAAAGGCCGCTCAAACAAGTTGGACTTAAAGTCCCAAACCAGACTTGAATTAGCTTAACAAGTCAAGCAGGGCTTAAGCGGTTCCATAAAGGCCAATTTCAGCTCACGCAGTCCTCCTAATTAAAGTCAGATTTAAGTTGTCAAGCTAATTGCGCGTGCACACAATTCTTAAGCAGCCAGAAAGGTAAAACATGGATCATACAATACGGCAAAAGCAATGCACACGGCCACGTGACTTCTTCCAGAAAGAACGTTCCC
This sequence comes from Hypomesus transpacificus, assembly GCF_021917145.1. Classification (NCBI taxonomy): domain Eukaryota; kingdom Metazoa; phylum Chordata; class Actinopteri; order Osmeriformes; family Osmeridae; genus Hypomesus; species Hypomesus transpacificus. Next base: position 4,150,027 of record NC_061081.1, on the reverse strand, counting down.
TTTAAGCCTTGTATTATAACAGCTCCCTCATCCATCGCTTCATCAAATTGAAACGACACGTCATGATTGACGTGTACGATAGGCTACGTAGGTGGAGGTCCTTTTTTAGACCTTTGCTTCGTTGATTAAAAAACAGACACCCCCTAAATAATGTCAATACATTTTTTGACATTGTTTTAAATAGATAGCCTACTATTAATCAATACATTACCCAGTAGCCTAACTTTTTAAAATGGTTGTGTCGGGAAAATGGAGATGTAGCCTATGGATTTTGGTTTGTTTTGCAATTGTATACTACTGTTAACAACTATATAGCTATGATAATTATACTAGGATAATTTAGATTGAGATAGGCCTATCCCTGATGTCTAAACATTTGAAATCACAAACTAAGCTAGCCATAGGCTACGTTTAACGTGGCGTGTATCATATCATTGTTCATCATCGTTTATTGCATTAGGCTAAATGTTGTAGCCTATGTAGGCTATTTAAGTTGATTTTCTATCAATGTTGAACATATTGAACTGATGAGAATAACAAAATGAGAATATCCGTGGTAAATCCTCGTTTTCCCGTTAGGTCAATGTTACAGGAAGGTCTGGTTAAGCACCAAGTCACGCTAAGCCTGACAGTTATCCTGCCCCGGACCAGACTAGTTTCGCAGCCTAAGTTGCCATAGTAACCGAGTTTGAACTACGTTGAGCTAGCTTTATGGAACAGAATGAACTATAAATGAGTCCGACTAACTTACATAAGTCTGGCTTATTTGGTAAACTTTGTTTATGGAACAGGCCTCTGGGCTTCTATTAATTAGCTACAGTGGTTCTCCTGTTCTCTTGCCAGTCAGTTGTGATGGTACTGAGTAGGCAGGTATTGAGACATGGAGAAACAAGAACTATGACTTCTGTGTTGTTTTGTAGGGTGATAATTGGTTCCAAAGAAAGAGATAGCTAAAGCATTGTATATTTAAGACATTGTGAAAGACAGAAGTTAACAAAGTTGACAGTAGACACAATAGTACCTGACTGTCTATGCAAGTACCCCCGTCTCTTTCCAACTGGTCAGGGACACCTTACAGTGAATATGAAACGCTTCCAAAGTGAAATTGCTCACTTGCGACAGAGTCCAATGACAGTCATTAAGAAAGCATCCCTTTTCCTGCACGAGTACTCGAACAGCTACAGTGATATTACTTTGTATTTACATTTAGTTATTTAGCAGACGCTCTTATCCAGCGCTCTTATCCAGAGCGACTTACAGTAAGTACAGGGACATTCCCCCAAGGCAAGTAGGGTGAAGTGCCTTGCCCAAGGACACAACATCAATTGGCTGACTCCCAGTCCTCCTGCATGTCAGTCCTCCTTATTCCTCCATCCCATTATTATGTGAACCGCTCTCCCTCTCAGTGTCACAGTCCCGAATATGACAAAATAAAAGATGATACGACAACAGAAACACAAAAAAACACAAGCATGCGCAAACTGAAAGTCAACCTTCCTCTCCCTTTGCTTTGGAGTTTGCCTGTCTTCTCTCTTTCTCGTTGATGTAAATGATTTGTCTATATGTCTACGATGAAGAGGAGGTGGATGTTGAACTGTTTTTTTTTTGATTGACTAAGTCTATATAGAGTTCAGAACGGAGGAAGCGAGGGTAGGAGTCCTTCTCCATCAGCCCGTATATCCTCCGCTGTGCCAGATCAAAGCAGGAGCGTGTCACATTCTGCAGGTTCTCTTTGGTATGCTCTCTGGTGCACGAATCTAAGTTCACCTGCGAAAGGGAAGGAGGGGATGGTGAAAGAAAGAAACTGTTTAATTGGAATTAGTCCCAAGTCAGGGTAATTGTTTCAGAGCTTTTGACTTGGGGCTGGTTGGCCCTGGCAGAAGTCATCCAATTAGGTCACTTCTACATCAGCTTCCTGAAGTATCTTATGTTGATAGCCATTACACATTCATCACTACAATACTACATCACTCGCCGGAACAAAGTAACGATTTGCTTCAGTCCTTGATTTTATGTCAGGAACAAGTTTATTACCCATACTTACCTCTTTACATGACTGGATAGCAATATATTCTGCAAATATTTTCTTGGATTTTGACACCATCTTGGATTGTAACTTGATTTTCTTGTAATCCTCACATGCCAACCAGAATTCCAGGTTCTCCTCACTGAACTCTGTGCGCAGAAAAGCTCTGAATGCTGCCAGACCATCTGAATTACCAGAAAGAGAGGAAAATAAATAAATAAACACAGTAAGCTCTAAAGCACGTGTCAAACTCAAGGCCCGCGGGCCAAATGTGGCCCCCCACGTCGTTTTATGCGAGAGATTAAATAGTGTATTGAAATAAGTCACAATGCATTTTGATTATGTTACGGCAAAGTGACCACACCCCGCCTCTAGAAAGCAGTGTTTAAAGCTAAAGTTCCAAGTTTAACTGAGGGTGAAGGCAAGCAGGGACCAAATTGCTTTGCTTGCATCTTTCTCCGCCGCCATTACGGAACTACAACTCAAACTAACGCACAACTTCAATGTCATCGTTCTCAGCCACTCCCTCTGTTCGCTGATTTTCCGGTAGAAAGTTAACCTGAGACATATGACTTACGTGCCGAATTCCCAGACCTAGTACAGAAGCAAAATGACAATTGAGTGGAAGTACGTGGGAGGGCAGAGCCAGGCTAATGCTCCCTCCCTCACCCATGAAAAAGGAAACACTCTGCATTTGATATTTTTCATGTGACCTCAGGTGCGTTTAGTGTAACCTCCACAACGTTTTACAGAGTAGCAGAGCAGGTTATTGGATTGTTAGGGGAAGCTGTTGGAAGGAATGTAGCAGCATTCCTTCAGCAGCGTTTTAAAATACATATCGAAATAGCACAGAGAATTTTCTATGTAAACATTCCATTCAAGTTAACTTAGTCAACTAAAAATGTCTGAACATTTTCATTAATTGAATACAAATAATGTAAATAATTAATAGTGTTTGGTTTGTTTTCCTTAATGGTAAGTGTAGAAATGTAGTATATTTTCCCCCAAAATTACTATATACTGTATAATTAGCATAGCCATAGTTTTTTTGTTCCCCACTCAAAATCAAATAGGTAGTAGCTTATTGCTACTGCCGGGGCAGCAATACATTGGTGTGGCAATATTTTTACGTTGTATATTTCTATCACTTTCAAGATATGAAATTAAATTAAGGCATTTTGTATAGAATAAGAAATGTATCTTATTTTGAACAAAAAACAATGTGGGTGCAAACAAGGACAAGAAATATCTTAATTTGCAGATACTCCTTTACCTCTGCGTTTCCAAAATGTGGCTCATTGGCAGATAAAAAGAAAGATAGAAAAATACTTCTATGTCAGGGCATTGACATTGGTGGGCCTAGACTCAACATCATCAGGGAAAAGACTCAATTTCGGCTCTCAAAATCATGAATTATTCTTTCATTCAAATATAACAACATTCTGTGGACTCCTCCCCTATAAATAACCTCTCTGTGTTTCTCTTTCTCTCAAATGCAAATACTTTCTATTAAGTGGAACTATACGGGTAGAACTGGCCATTCACTGCAGAGCTGACTTAAAGACACACACATTTGACAAATAAGTTATGCACGTTCAATTCGACATGAGAATTACGGCATGCATACCAAACGGTTAGAGTTGGTAAAACAACTCACATTTATGTATCAGGAGCTTGTCCAGGGACTCCCCCCATTTGAGAGCCTCTTCTGGCGTAGGCCTGCAAATAAAAGCAGAGAGGTTCTTTAGCAAGCCCATGTCTACCAGGTATCTCATAGGGTGACCCATCTGAGCTGAGATCGACTGGGCTGGTCTCAGGAGGAACAAGAGAGAGAAGAGAGGGGATGGTTTTTCTAGTATTCCTGTATATATATCTATTATGGTTCTCCTTCCCTTTCTTGCTGTCTGGCTTTATTTTTCAAATGTTTGTTTGCACCTTAGTGTATCTTTGTATGTGAGCAATTGTGGTGCCATGTGTAAGTGTGCCAGTGTGAGTATGTCTGACTGCCTTAATAGAGCTACTAGCTCTTATACTGCTTCTCACGGCAGCTCATTGGGCAAGGAGGCGAGGGGGTTGAAAGAGCCAATGGGGAGGGGTGTTTAATTGAGGCACCACTCACTCTACCTATTTCTCTGCCTATATAACCTCTAAGCCTCTGTGTTTCCTATTCTTAGATAGTTCAGGGAAAAATCACACACTCTACCTATCTATCATATCTGGGAGCCTTTTTGAGGAATTAAAGGATTTATCTGTACCAAACGATCTTTCTGATTAAAGCTTACAGCAAATTATGATGTTTTACAAGTAAAAAGTACAAATATAACACAATCTATTATAATGTGATATGAATGTGAACAAAGGCTGAAATGTAATTGTATTCAAGTTAAGTGTGTAAATGCTGTTAAGATGGATGTACATATCACCCAGCAAATGTTCTTTTCCTATGTTTTTCTCTGGCTCTCCTTCTGTTTCTACAATAATGTAGATTGTGTTGCTCTCAGCTTCACTGAGCTATGGACCACATGCTAATATTACTGTATATAGCTTTTATAATCTATAGATAACCTACTGTTTGTATAAAACTCCATCCTGTTTATCAGACAAGATGGCTAATCTGTAAATGATCCCAATGTAACTCAACATTAAGACAAAACTAAACGTTTGAACAATTTAACTCCTTTAACAGTACATTTCATACGCTAACTAGATTTAGCTGGAATGGACTGATGGTGATTAGTCCAGTAATCCAGTCATATCCAATCACAGTTTCACCTTCTTCACTTCCTTCCTTTACTTTATTTCCCACTTTTCAAGCATCTCTCTCTCTTCCTCTGCTACACCCACACATCTGTTTCTGCCAAATCGTTAGCTGGGTTGAGATCCAGGAAGTGGACAAGCAAATATATATACACAAACACACCATCTCTTGCAGACACTTACTTTACTGACTTCATGGATTTGTCCAACTTTCCAGCTGAATTGCTTGCTGGAGATTCATTTCTCCTCCTCAGGAAAGCAAGCCGGTTCTTCATGTCTTTGGCCCTGAGAGAGGGAGGGACAGAGAAAGAAAACTGTAATGTGGAGGGGAAAAAAATAGGTGGAAAAAAAAGGAGCAAGAAAGACAAGAGATAAAGAGAACCATGGATGAATCGATAGCATAAGTATAGCATAAGAGATCAATAGAAAGAGAATGGGAAGGGAAAAATTAAACTATGGTGCTTGATTATCCCCAAAATAACCCCAAACAATTCAATCCAGATGAGAAGAAACACTTAAGTTTGAAGATTACTCCAATGCTCCAAATCAAATCCATATAAAAATCCAGAAAAGACAGGAGAAAAGCAGAATGATTGCCAGGTACAATACATTTTAAACGTTAGCAGGATATTTGAGAGCGAAGAGGTAAATTCTTTCCAGTAGGAGGGTTGTAACTGACGAGTTTTCCCTCTTAGTTGTTTAAGCTGTTATAACTCTTTCTCCTTTCTGTCTATCCCTGACAGGTTTCTAGGCAATGAGTGAGCGTTGCAGAGGAGGAGAAGGAGGAGAGTCTACAGTCCTCTGTGCGCTCACGCCACTCTCAAGATACCCTGGAGAGGGAGAGGGGAAATGTAGTGGGCGCTAACCCAGGGCCAATGCCCATGGGATGGGACATTGGGCACAGCATCACCCATCTTCAGTACCCCCCCCCCCCACACACACACACACACACACACTCCCCACCGATCCACATATACACCACTCATTCCTCCCCAAAGGATATATGCCAACCCTAGTCCTCGAATTCTATTGTGTAATCCATGATAGCATCCACATTATATTACATTTAGTCATTTAGCAGACGCTGTTATTGCTATCTACAATAGCATTACCTAGCTCCACCCAACCTCGTTGGGATCTGACTTCAAGACACCTATTTCGAGGTTTAATTTCCATTGAGCCTTCTGCCTGCTAATAAGCGCAGCTACTGTATTGAATACTCATAATCACTGCTGTCACCTGTTACAAAACATAAGCACACGCTTAGCAGCCAAATAAAGATCCAAGGTAACATTTTTGAATGAACATCCAGCATCATTCACACAGACACACAAACAAATGGATTACAAGTATGCAAAAAGACAGAAATACATGTCACATGGCAAGCAGTGGGAAAACAAAGGTCACATAAGATATGAAGGGTATAGGCAGAATATGGCACACTATACTGAATGGCTTATGATCATATAAATAGAAAATGTAAAGATATACCACAGTAATAATCGGACTGAAACAACGGTTATCAGGGGCAATCTAAAGCTGAGTAGTTTCTTCAAATAAAGAGGGGCACATAGGGTGTGCATGTGTGCATATGTTGGTATGTGTGAAAGTGTAAAAAATACCTCTCTCAAGCAGATCAATTAAATGAGATGGGAAGATACCGATGAGGCGAGAAAAGGTAGGACATCCAATAAAAGACGGGGGGGAGGGCTTTTTTGTCATGCTTTCTCCAACAGTTTTTCTGTCACTCTTTCTCCACTCACGTTGATCTCTAGCAGGATGGTGTGAGTCCTCCGGCCAGGGACGAAGGATAGAGATAAACAACCCTAGATAAATATCTGTGTACAACACAAGATATTAATGGCAGAAGCAAAACAAAGTAAGGAATTCATATCAATCATATAAATAATTTGGTACCTCAATTTGACCACATCAGTCAGCAATACTCACATATGAGAGATTCAGTTTGATCTCATACAAAAACATATGTGCAGTGAAAGATATTAGTCATTTGAAATATAATAAATATAAAAATATTTATGGTCAAAATATTATGAATTTTATGCACATTATCTATTTCTTGCTGTGTAGCTAAAAAAACACTTCCTTTTCAGTAATCCTGTCATTGGCCCATTTCTTGACAGTCTGAAACCATCATTACCCAAATTTGAAAGGCCATACATTCCTAACAACGTTACAGTCTGTATTTTATTGCTCTCATTTTTGTTTATAGATGACATAATTTGGCTTTGAGGGTTGCACAATACAAAAAACACGAGACTTCAACAAGAAGTCCACATTTGCAGTTTGTCGTATTACCAGACTTGGTAGCCACCTGTTTGTTTACTACACCATTTTGCACCGAACATTGCATATTATAATTAATTTCTTCATTGGAAGTTGCTCCCTCGCCATGGCTATCGCCGCCACTGTTTTCGGCAATAAAACTAATTTTCCACGGTTAACATTAGCTACTCCACTTGAGGTGCTCAGTGGAAAAACATTTGAAAGGCCAGTGAAAAGGTGTTTACATTTACATTTAGTCATTTAGCAGACACTCTTATCCAGAGCGACTTACAGTAAGTACAGGGACATCCCCCCAAGGCAAGTAGGGTGAAGTGCCTTGCCCAAGACACAACCTCAGCGAAATAAGACACTGAACTGCGTTGGGTTGTATGTGTGGAAACCATGAGACAACTCAATGTATTTGACGAGTCTAAAAACAATAGTTAGAAAAAGTTAAGATAGAATAGTCCACACTGACACCATGTGGGGGATTTTAAGTACCGCATGTGAAGGGCTGCTCCATTGTCAGCAAATTCATGTAAATTAATTCAACAACTGAAGAAGTTGATTATTTTGAGCTTGGTATAAAATCATGGCATGCTTAGTATTGATATGTAGATTACATTTGATCACATACAAAAAAACTGACATTTTACCAATCTTCAGTGATGTCCAGCCTACAAGAAGAAATTACCACTTAAACAATGGGGCCACAGCTAACCCAGTGGACGGAGTGAGGAAGGGAGAGGTAACCTGATAGTGGTAATTTTCAAAGTATGAGGTAGTCTGATCTAGTCTAATGGCATTGCCTGTCACCATCACATCTGACTTGAATGCTTGCATGTTTGAGTGTAAGTGTATACATCTCCTTCCTTACATGCCTGTAAGTCTGAAAATGTTAAACGTGTGTATGAGGGTATTTAGCACCTCAATTATCTCAGGGAGGTATTCCCATGTTGCCTGGTTCACATTACTGACAGTAATAGCTGGCCAGGGGCTATTCCTGGTGCTGTAGAACTGGGCCAAGCTCCCAGGGAAAGACACTAAGAACATGCAGACCAGAGGACAGAAGAGCTTCATACAGACAGGAAAGGTAGACAGTATTGAGAAAAGACTGGGTGAGCAAATGACTGACTACCACTAGGCATAAAAAAATAAATTAAAAAAACAATTGTCATTAAAACATTTGATCCGGAAATAGTCATGTAGTTAGTTCAAGAGATATTTCATCCTGTCAGAAGATGCTTTGAGATTGACAGAAGGAAACAAAACAATAGGAGTCAAGACAACGACTGCATGTCAAGGAAGCCATTACACATTCCAAACATTATTCTTTGTAGCCTTTTTATCAGATACAATTTCTCGTTCTAGCCTTTTCATCAGATTGTTAGACTACATGTCGGTCCAGTCTTAGGGCTTGTCAAAGAATGGGTGTTGTTTCGTTAGGACTTTTGGAAATGTTTGAAATGCAAAGCCTGCAGGATACTGTCTAAATGCTGCTGTCACATAACAAACCTGTTAGATTTTTCCCAGCTTCTTGGTAATCAGAATTGTTTTTTATTGCCATGTACATTTTCACAGACATGGAATTTACTGTGGCAGGAAGGTCATTACAATAAACATAAGGATCTTAATTAAAACAACAGTTGAATGTATAAATAAAATAAAAAAGTATAATACTAAGGAGTTAAACAATAACTAAAGAGCTAAACAGTACTGTAAGATATAAAAATATATAAATAAATATAAACGTTTCAAGAAAATAGAATACAATAAAAAAAAAAAAAAATGGGCAGTATAGTGAAAAATGTGCAAAGGTGGTGGATGGACTTATGATAATAGTGTTAATGTCAATGTGAGTCCTTGGCCATGTTGAAGAGGCCAGCAGCGGATGGAGAGAAACTGTTTTTATGGCTTGAGGTTTAGGTCCTGATGGACCGCAGCGGAGGGGAGTAGCTGGAACAGAGTGTCCGAGGTGGGAGGAGTCGGCCACAATCTTCCTCGTTCGCTTCAGGGTCCTCAAGGTGTGCAGGTCCTCGAGGGTAGGCAGATTGCAGCCGATCACCTTCGCAGTAGCGCGGATGATACGCTGCAGTCTGCTGTTGTCCTTGGCAGTGGCAGCAGCATGGTGATGGAGAAGGTGAGGATGGACTCAATGATGGCTGTGTAGAACTGCACCATCATTGTCATTGGCAGGTTGAATTTTTTCAGCTGCCTTAGGAAGTACATCCTAGGGCTGGGCGATATGGGTAAAAAATAATCGATATAGATATTTATATTTACATTCAATAACAACAATTAAACGATAGACCACAGATCTGTAGTAGTAGCTAAATAAGTCTCCTCCTCAACTTTTTCCTACACTCAGCATAAAGTTTAGGCAGAGCGGTGTGAGAGAATTTTTTGCGGCCAGGGAGTACGTACCTGGGGTCAAGTAACTAAAGCTTTTTAAAACCTTTTTATCAATAGCCTACCTATCAATACCTTGGCGCAAACTCACACTTTCTGCATGTTCCAATGCGTGATTTTGCTTCAGATGGTAAAAAAAGGTTTCTTATATATTAGTATTATAATTGGACCCATACGCTGTTCTTATTGGTCCAGAGACGTTCTAAGAAATCCACAAAACCGTTCAATAGTGTATGGCTGCAGCCTCCCGCCTCATGCCCTCCCGTCTCTGCAGCGTGGGATGCCCGGTTGAGTTTAGGCGTCACAACGACGGTTGAGGTTAGGATTAGTTTAAGGCCAGGAGTCGTAGCAGAGGTCGAGGTTAAGATTAGGCACAACCACGACGGTTGGGGGACAATGAGGGTTGGTACAGCACACCGTGCATTGTCACCTGCGGTGTGTTATTTTTTTTAAGAAACTGATGTGTATCTTAAGGAAAATCACAAAAAGAAACCATCAAAGTCTGCAACAATAATTTGCTCTAGATAACGTTAGTAATATTCGCTAACAAATGTCAACATAAAACGCTGATGCAGTTGTAAATGAAAGTCATCGCAGGTTTCATCAACTATACGTTAACATCAGGGACAGAACAATAACATCCAAAAATCAGCAAATAATGTATTGATAAAAAATATATAAATTTCAAGTTTTTCAATTTATTGCAACAAACGTGCTCACGATCTTACCTTTAACTCCATCCGTAAAATAATTTGTGTCTTGGAGATGTTGACAACATGGCGTCTGCTCCAGATTCGTCATGTTTGATTTGGGATTTTCCTAAGTGTTGTTATATTATATAAAAAAAAACTAATATGGTCTTTCGACAGATCTACAAACACCTTCATAAGCAGAGATTTGTTAAAATGTTTGTTAACCGAGACCGTAGGTCGAGGTCAACAAGAAGTCTACATTTGCAGTTTGTCGCATTACCAGACTTGGTAGCCACCTGTTTGTTTACTACACCAATTTGCACCTAACTTTGCTCTCTGCTCTTTGTCGGATTTCAAAAAGCCAAACAACTTCTAAATAACTGAAGACAAACCCTTTTTATCTATAATTTTTTCATTGGAAGTTGCTCCCTCGCCATGGTTGCCACTGTTTTCGGCAATAAGGCTAATTTTCCGCGGTTAACATTAGCTACTCCACTTGAGGTGCTCAGTATTTTTTTGTGAGTGTAGGCTAGCATTTCTCCGCAACTTCCTGCTGCATCACTGAAATTAAATGGACTGCTGTTCTTAATTATTCTCTATCGACTTTATCAATATTATTGAAAATGAATTAATGTTACGATATCTTTATCGAGGGAAGTCATTACTTCGATAGTTATTTTTATCGATTTATCGCCCAGCCCTAGTACATCCTCTGTTGTGCTTTCTTGGTGAGGGATCTGGTCTTCAGTTCCCACTTGAGGTCCTGGGAGAGGATAGTTCCCAGGAAGCGGAAGGACTCCACAGTGTTGACTAGGGAATCGGGTGATGGGGTGAGTGGGGCTGTATTCTTCCTCTCCACAACCATGTCCCCTGTCTTAAGAGCATTTAGCTCTAAGTTGTTCTGGCTACACTAAGTCACCAGGTTGTCAGCTTCCCACCAATAATCAGACTCATCCCCTCCAGAGATGAGCCCAATGAGGGTGGTGTCGTGAGCAAACTTCAAGAGTTTGACGGAGGGATGACTGGAGGTGCAGCTGTTGGTGTACAGGGAGAAGAGCAGAGGGTAATGGACGCAGCCCTGAGGTGATCCGGTGCTGATGGACCGAAAGTCAGACACTTGAGTTCCCAGCTTAGCAAACTGCTTCCTGTCAGACAAGAAGTCTGCGATCCACCTGCAGGCGGAGTCAGGCACGTTCAGCTGAGAGAGCTTGTCCTGAAGCAGGGCGGGGATGATGGTGTAGAAGGCAGAGCTGAAGTCCACAACCAGGATCCTAGCGTAGGATGCTGGGGAGTCCAGGTCCTGTAGGGTGAAGTGGAGGACCATGATGTCCTCTGATGTCCTCATCCACAGAGCGGTTGGCTCTGTAGGCAAACTGCAGGGGGTCCATTAGAGGGTCTGTGATGGATTTGAGGTAAGCCAGCACCAGGCGCTCAAAATACTTAATTACCCCAGAGGTCAGGGAGACGGGTCTCTAGTCATTATGTCCTGTTGGCCTTAGCTTTTTGGGCACGGGGTTGATGGTTGAGGACTTGAGACAGGCTGGCACATGGCATGTCTTCAGGGAGGTGTTGAAGATGGTGGTGAACACCGGAAACAGCTGGTCAGTGCAGTGCTTGAGAGACAGCATCAGGCCCAGCTACTTTGCGGGGGTTCTGCCTTTTGAAAAGTCTGTTAACTTGACTACTTGAATCTGTAACGCAGAGCCAATTCGACAAACCACAGTACCATTTCACACCTTTCTCCAATCCCCGAAAAGGAAAGGGTATTCCCTTTGTTCTTGTCTGCCAGCTCATCAGTGATGCAGGTGCATGTGTGAAAATCGGTCAGTATCTGTTTGAGTCGTTAGTGGCTGATGTCCAATAAGTAGTTGTAAGAAAGGATTGGTTTGACAATTTATTTCTACCACTCAATACAATAAAACATTCATATCTGTCACAATTTTCCCTGCATTGATCACTATGTTAGCTGCTAACTAAGTAACATCACCAGCTATTTGAATTAGAGTCAGTGACTGAGAGAAGCAAGCAATGCAGTAGTTGTGTTCCTTATCTGACAAGGTGAAATCAGTGTCTACCATTTGAAATGCACGTAGCTAACGTGAAATTAATCCAGTTAATTGCACCATAGCGATTTAACTATGTTGATATCGAACTTCCAACCAACTTTACTACGGTATGTTGGCAGGGTTCACACACACTGAGCTAGCTGCATTAGCATAGCTAGCAAACAAACTGATGGAGCAAACATTAGCTAGCACCTATTCCAATTGGCGTTGTCAAAAGATGGAAACTTTGCTATCGTCAATTTAATCCAAGATCAGCACGGATATTGTAGTTCTTCGAAATCCCTTTGCCATGGTTAGCGATCCTGAACAGAACTATACTATATTCTACCATTTTCATAATTATCTTAAATGGTCTCGTTGCAAAAGCTAAATCGTCTTAAGGGACTTTGAAGCACCTGTGTGCCGATCTGGAGTAAACTGGCGATAGCAAAGATGATGGCAAATACCACACAAACGGAATTGGGGCTCGCTAGCTATGCAAATCCAATATAAAACCAAAACATGAATTATATTAATATGACAAAAGGTTGCAGTTTGCATTGTGTAAAGGGTGAACTCATACAGCTGTCAATCCTTGTCAATGCATAATTTTTCACCTTTCCTAACTGTCTACCTACATGGTAGATCGAAGCCTATTCTAGAAGAATTAAGGGTTTTCACGGCGCGTCATCAGACCGGAAGTCGCCATATTGGAGGCACTCCGCATCACAACAAAGCACAGGCACTGAAATATATATTGAACGTCGTCAAGGAAAATTGTTAATTATTGCCGTATTTCAGGTTGTACCAATAGGACAGATCAAGAAAAACATTTGCAATATTATCGACTTTCAAAAGTTATTAAAAACCAGGGAGAGGAATGTCAGCGATTATCAAGTAAAGGAGGTGCTTGTGGTTGGAGGTGCTTGTGGTTGGCAATGCTCAACCAAGATCTACCAGGGAAAAAACACGATTGAGAGTCACTTGGCTACACGTTGAGTATCGCAATGATATCATACAGTTAAGGTTAGGTTGGTTAGTTACTTGGCATTACTTACTTTGGCCTTCACAACACAACGGCCGTTGATAACTTGGTACCGCGTCTCCCTCACCCATCCACACACCATCTGGTTATAGGCCTCCAAACCTTTGTAGAATTTAAGGTCTTCCGCTGTGTATGGGCTCGGCAAAAAAAACATGTAGTTGACTATATTGGGATATGCAACTGAAGGAAGAATCACCGGGACGTCATGGATCCAAGAGGGAGCTAACTTGTAAGGATCTGCACCGCCAATGAATCGTAATTTCTCGATATATCGTGCATTTTCTTGTGGTCCAAGTCCTCCCCAAAGAGCCAGGGAGAGACTTCAGATGACAGTGTCACAGCCATGGCAGGACCGGGGGTCAACCGTTTTGCCAGCAGCACCAGTGTAGGAGACAGTGGCACAGCACTGTCTAGTCACCTCAGTGGTGGCACAAAACCATAGTCAGCCACCCCCACAATTTATAGAATGCAGACTCTCCCCGATTTTCCCCGACTTTATGATGGTTCAATTGAGATTATTTTAGATGAGACTGCACCATGCCCATTTTAATTACATAAACTGCACCCATACAGTGTACAGTACATACTGGACTTTCTTGGTATTGCTGGTTGTAAATACTGCACACCTGCATTCATACTTGACTGATAAGAAACACTACTATAACTACATTTGAACAAGTTGAGACAACCCTTCAGTTACTAACTAAATTATCCAGGAGTATTAATTATGGTTCCTCAATATAGACCAATTATCACCCTACGTCACACAACTGTCAAGCAGGCTCAACTGCACATGTGGGTTGCAAAAGACAAACTTCTCCCCTTTCTATTACTCTTGGAGTGTCGTTCAGGTCATCATATATCTCTGGCCCTGGATTGCAGGGCTTGATATTAACTTTTTGAGGCTCTTGGCCTTTGGACAAATACATTTACGTTCACTTGTCTATGCACAAAAGTCACTTGACCCCTTAAATAGCCTGTCCAAGTGATCGGGCAAAACTAGCCTGGCTAACGAAGGTCGCTTTCTCAGGCAAATGACGAATGAAACAGACAGGTTAAAGACATCCGAGATTCTGGCTATCTTCACCAGACTCGTATCTACATTAGGCAGTCCTCCCTGACGTTTCTGGTGTAGAATGGAGTGAAATACAACATTGTGCACACTGCCAGTGAGCAAGTCTGACTGAAGCTAACGTCAAAACAGTGTAACTGGGATGTAGTCTCACTCAGATTGCCAGTTTAAACAAATCAGAAAAATAATCGGACCAGCTGACTAAAAGCAGAATTCCCATATCTCTTGAAAGCTGCCCTGCTCGACTTTTTAAATGTAGAATTGACTGTAAAAGTGTAAAATTATGAACTTTGTGACATGACGTGAAGACATGGTTGCCGCTCGACTATGCGGTCTGTATCGGGCGACATTCTCACTCAAATTTCAAGACTTTCGTGACCCAAATCAAAATTCTGATGCGACAGATCATTGGGTAATCGCTTTCTCTCCTATAGGCATGTCCTCCTCGACGGTTTTGGTCTTTTTAAATCTAACTATTTGTATTATCTGTGTGGTCCTTTTGCCATTTAAAATGCTATCCTTTCCCGGTTTTCTGCAGCCACAGTGCGCGCGCATCCCGATTGTTTACAAACAAATAATTGGTCTATACATTTAACATATGACAATGTAGGGTGTAACAGCAATCATTTTGGTGTGCCCCTCAGAAATTGCTCCCGAGAAAATGTCCTATAATTGTCCCCCCCAAAGTTGAGAGAGGCCCCCCCAAAGTTGAGAGAGGCACACAGCCTCACAGCATCAGACAAAGGATTTCTAAGGAAGAATTAACTTTTCTGGATTTACAAACATATTCTCAAGGACTACATGGACACTATTTCAATGGCTGTAGTTAATGTGTTAAAATGTGTGCTTTTCTTATTCACTTAGAATGTGTTTAGTTGATGTTTTATTATAACTTCCCTTCAGGACGGGTTACATTAGTCAATTTTAGATCCAAATAATTGTACCATACTAACAAAACCATTTATGAAAGTTGTAGGGTGAGTTCAGATAATGTGGGACAGTTATGCATTTTGATGATTTAATATGTGCAAAACCGATACACACACAAAAATGTGTAAAATAATGCTTTATAAAAAATAAAAATAATTGTTCTAAGTGACTGTCCCACATTACCTGATCATGTTAGGTAATGTGGGACAGCATTTTTCAGGTAAAGTGGGACATCTAGTAATGCTGTGTTAATGCTATAAAAGTAATTTAATTAGACAGTTCTCAAATGTTTAATACCAATGCATCATACTGCACTTAAGTTCCCAACTAAATAACAACTTACACTGTCATCGAACCAGCGCTCTCAGACTTAGCGTGACCGCTAACGCTAGTCCAACAAAATGCTAACGCAGCGGGACTAGCTAGCTAGCACATAGACTGCAGATCACTAAGGTTTACATCAGTTACACTTTATGCCTATTGTATAAGTCAAACCCCACAACTAAATGAATCTTGCAACACCCTTGCACCTAGCGTTGTTGTCCGTCCGTCATCTGCCGCTTGTCCGGGGATCGGGTCGCGGGGCCAGCGACCTAAGCAGGGAGGCCCAGACTTCCCTCCCCCCGGCCACTTCCACCAGCTCTTCCTGGGGGACCCCGAGGCGTTCCCAGGCCAGCCGAGAGACATAGTCCCTCCAGCGTGTCCTGGGTCTTCCCCGGGGCCTCTTCCCAGTGGGACGTGCCCGGAACACCTCACCAGGGAGGTGTCCAGGAGGCATCCTAATCAGATGCCCGAGCCACCTCAGCTGGCTCCTCTCGACGCGGAGGAGCAGCGGTTCTACTCTGAGCCCCTCCCGGATGACCGAGCTTCTCACCCTATCTCTAAGGGAGAGCCCGGACACCCTGCGGAGAAAGCTCATTTCGGCCGCTTGTATTCGCGATCTCGTTCTTTCAGTCACTACCCATAGTTCGTGACCATAGGTGAGGGTAGGAACGTAGATCGACTGGTAAATAGAGAGCTTCGCCTTTCGACTCAGCTCCTTCTTCACCACGACGGACCGATGCAGAGCCCGCATAACTGCGGACGCTGCACCGATCCGCCTGTCGACCTCGTGCTCCATTCTTCCCTCACTCGTCAACAAGACCCCGAGATACTTGAACTCCTCCGCTTGGTTCAGGATCTCCTCCCCGACCCGGAGATGGCACTCTACCCTTTTCCGGTCGATTACCATGGCCTCAGATTTGGAGGTGCTGATTCGCATCCCAGCCGCTTCACATTCAGTTGCGAACCGCTCCAGTGAGAGTTGTTCGAGTCCTAGCGTTGTTGTATATAGTTAAACAAATTATTATTATATTAGCATTTAGCAGACTATAGGCTGATAGACGACGACTGTCCCACTTTACCAGACAAGCTGTCCCACATTACCTGAAAATGCTGCCTGAGTGAGAGAGGGGGTCATGTTATGTTTGAAATTGTGTAGCTTCTATAATATTGTGTATTCCCATTTCAATCCAACATGAAAATGTTCCTAAGCCCTAAAACGATTTACAAAAACACCACTGGGGCGAGTTAACAGTTATTTTGTAAGTCTATTGGAGCCTCTACCAAAAAGTGTCCCACATTACCTGAAATCACCTTAGTTGAATTTCAAGAAGCAGTGTGGAAGCTGAACTGCATCATCAAAGCTAAGAGCTTAAATAGCCTACAATGCGGGAGAAGCTGAAAGCTGAACAGTTAATAAACAGAAGAAGAAGAATTAGGCTAGCTAGTCGTAACAAGAACATTATTGTTTTAACAGCTGAAATTATAGTTGGGATAGTAATTGCAGTAGCAGAGGTAGCCTATCATTGAGTGCATTTACTCGGCTTTCTTAGTAGGATTCAATGTGTTGATTGAATGAAACATACAGCAGTAGGGCCGATACAGGAAGACACGGCGACACTTTGTTGCAGAAGGATGATGGTGCAAGTATTGTCCGTGGAGCATACAACGATTAATAAAAAGAATCATGTTGAATCATGTGTAATCGCATAACTAATTACTATATTTTCCGAGACCCAAGACTCTGCCGAAACCAGAGATGTCCTTTATATGTCTGTGCGGTCAGAATTACAACTCTACCGGCAGTTTCTAAATCTAGTTGTTTTTGCTTTATCTGACAAATTTGTCACTAGATTTGCATTGGACTCCATGGGGCGAGAGTTGGACTTTGTCTCGCTTTCGTGGGGCTCTGAACAAATGTGTACGTCTTGTCGGATTCCACAGACAACTGTCTACAACTAGCACAAAATTAGTTAACTATTGATCCAAAAACGAAGCATGAAGAGCGAACATTGTGGCAATGCTGGCAAACTAGAAATATTTTTTCAACGACATCGGAAGCTCCCCTCCACTCTAAGCGTTTCAGTCTGCACTCAAGGCTTTCACGTACACACCCATGTAAATCTCAGAAACGGTTTGAAAAAGTCATGAAACATAATCAGTGAAATTGAAAAAAGTTAAATAGATATCAAAAAGCTGAATTATTTAAAAATAGTTTAGGGTTTTGTCCAAGGGCGTAGGTTTGGTCTCAGCTTTGGTAGGGACACTGCCCCCCCCCCCCCCATATACAAACAAAAAGTTGATATAGGTTGCACAGGCAAACTTTATTAAAATATATTAACATTTGTGTAATACAAATTTGTTTAAATACAAAACAGTATTCTACACCAAATAAATAATAGTAACAATAATAAATCATAATAAAAAAAACTATAATAAATCATAATAAAAATAAACGTTCAGCCAAAATGCCAATATACAGTTACAGTATATTCGATATTCAACATATATATTCAACTTTTCTCAGTTGTGCAGCCAAAAAATATAAATTAAAAATAAATATTCTGCAGCACTTAATAGGCTATAAATAAAGTGCTTTCCTCCTTTATGCAATTATAAGCTACCTTCCTTTTCTTTTGGTTTCTTATTTATATTCACCAAAAACATACCTCTGTCCATCATTCACAAAGATGAAACTGTTGGCATATGTCTTTAAGCTCAATCTTGTCCAGAGTAGATTGATGCACATGGCATACAGAGACATATTTCAGCCGCTGCTGGGACATCAGTCCTACTTTACGGAGCTGAGACATGGAGGACTACAGTGAATACAGTGAATACTACAGTGAACTTGTAGTATTGTGTTGTGTTTTTGCTAAATGTTGTGTCTGAGTAGAGCAGACAGACAGCAGCTATCCAGGCCATTAAGTAGCTAGCTAGAGATCGAGTTTCAGGGTACTTGCCGCTGCGTGAGACCCTGGCCTTTGTTTACATAATAATTAGGGTTATTGTCAGCTGCGCCTTGCATATTTAAGGCGGCTGGCACTCTAGAGGCAGCCTCGCCTGGCAGCCTCGGTGCACAAAGACAAGGAGTCTACCTGCGGGAGTTCACCGAGGAAGGCTGACGGGCCGGATCACCTCTTCTGATAAGTATCAACCTATTCATATTTATATTATATCCTACCTAGAACATTTTCATAGCTAGCATGTGTTTCCTTAGCATTCCTGTTCATTAAACTACCAGTAGACGTAGAAATGTCACAAAGTATATACGGTCTACTTCTAACCTTCACTACCTATCCAGATCTTCTCCACCTGCCCTCTCTCTTTCTTTAGGGCTCTGGAACTGCCAGTCTGCTGTGAACAAGGCAGACTTCATCCCGGCGTTTGCATCTCATGCTTGTCTTCATGCCCTTGCGCTGACAGACACATGGATCCACCCAGAGAACACTGCAACTCCAGCTGCTCTCTCCGTCAACCACTCCTTCACTCACTCACCCCGCTCAACCGGGCAGGGTGGTGGGACAGGGTTGCTTCTTTCCCCACATATGAAATACACATCCACACCCTGTTACTGCCAAATCATTTGAACATCATTATGTTATGCTAACTGATCCTATCAAAGCATGCTTAATTGTTCTTTATCGCCCACCAGGACCGCTAGCCGACTTTGTGGAGGAGCTGGACATGCTCCTTAGCGTCCTCCCGGATGATGGAACCCCCGATAGTCCTTTGGGACTTCAACATCCACCTCCAAGGAACGCAGGCCGTCGACTTCTTGTCTCTCCTGACTTCCTTTGACCTGACACTGCTGAGCACACCGGCGACCCACAAGGCAGGCAAACAGCTAGACCTCGTACTGACACGTAACTGTATCACTGACTTAACCTCTGTAACCCCACTGCACACTTCTGATCACTACTTTATCCAATTCTCTGTCTCTCTCCCTCCAACTGCTCCTACCTCCCTTCCCCTTGTAACTTTCCGCCGCAACCTCCGCTCCCTATCTCCCACCCATTTCTCCTCTATTGTAACATCCTCCCGCCCTCGGATGTTATTCGTGAAGAACGGTCCACCCTTCGGGCAGCTGAGAGGAGATGGCGCAAGTCCAAAGACGGTCTGGTCCCTGATAAGTATCACTCCCTCCTTGAATCTTTCTCTTCTCGCATAACTGGTGCTATAACCCTCTACTTTCTGAACAAAATTAACTCTGCTTCAAACCCCGACAAGCTTTTTTCTACCTTCTCCACCCTTCTTAACCCACCTCCCCCTCCCTCCACCCTGACAGCAGACGACTTCTCCTGCTTCTTTGAGAAAAAAGTCGCCGACATTAGCAGTCGGTTCCCTAAACCCACCTTTCCTACCCTCCACGACTGACCCAACTAAATGTCTAAACTCTTTCTCTCCCCTGTCCGAGGCAGAGATCTCTGAACTCATTCTCTCTCATCGCCCCACCTCCTGTCCCCTTGATCCTATCCCCTCCCCTCTCTTTCAAACCATCTCCCCCTCCATCATAACTTTTCTTCTCCATGTCCTAAACTCCTCTCTTACCTCCGGCACCTTTCGCTCTGCCTTCAAACAGGCCAGAGTTACCCCTCTACTCAAGAAACCCTCCCTTAACCCTGCCATCCTCCAGAACTACAGACCGGTATCACTGCTACCCTTCTTTTAAAAAACAATTGAACGTGCTGTATCTAGCCAACTGTCTTACTTTCTCTCTCAGAACAACCTGCTTGACCCCAACCAATCGGGCTTCAAGACTGGCCACTCCACAGAGACTGCCCTCCTGTCAGTCACCACTGCCCTCCAGTCTGCCAGAGCGGCTTCCAGGTCATCCGTCATCATTCTGCTGGACCTTTCTGCAGCGTTTGACACGGTTAACCACCAGATCCTGCTCTCCAGACTTTCTGAGATCGGCATCACTGGCACTGCACTCCAGTGGATCTCATGCCTCATGGGGAGGCAAACTGTCAGGCCCTCGCCAGCTCTCCACTGGTGTCCCACAGGGCTCAGTCCTTGGACCCCTCCTCTTCTCTCTGTACACCACTTCACTTGGACCAATCATCACCTCCCATGGCTTCTCCTACCACTACTACGCTGACGACACGCAGCTGTACCTGTCGTTCCCCCCGACTGATCTGGGGATCTCAGCTAGGATTGAGGCCTGCCTCACAGACATCTCCGCCTGGATGACCGAGCACCACCTCTAGCTGAACCTCGCCAAAACAGAACTTCTCATCATCCCGGCTAAACCCTCCATCTCCCACAATCTGTCAATCACCCTGGGATCTGCGACGGTGACCCCTTCATCCTCTGCCAGGAACCTTGGGGTTACCATGGATGACGAGCTCTCCCTCACGGCCCACATTGCTGCAGTCCCCCGGTCGTGTAGATTCACCCTCTACAACATCCGGAAGATCAGGAGATACATGTCTGAGCACTCCACCCAGCTGCTAGTCCAAGCACTGGTCCTCTCCAAGTTGGACTACTGCAACTCGCTGCTCGCTGGTCTCCCAGTATGTGCAACCCGCCCTCTTCAGAGGATTCAGAACGCAGCGGCCCGCCTGGTCTACAATCTACCCAGACGCTCCCATGTTACCCCGCTCCTCATCTCTCTCCACTGGCTACCCATCAACGCCCGTATCAGATTCAAGACCCTGGTACTGACCTTCCGAGCAGTAAACAGGACTGCACCCGACTACATCAAGTTTCTCCTGCAACCTTACACCCCCACCCATCACCTACGGTCTTCTTCAGACAACCGCCTGGTGGTCCCACCGCTCAAGACTGCCCGGTCCCAACACAAGCTCCTCTCCTGCCTGGCCCCCAATGGTGGAACCAGCTCCCCACCTCCATCAAGGACACTGACTGTCTCCCCACCTTCAAAAAAAGGCTCAAGACGCACTTGTTCCAGGAGTACAACGGCACTTAGGAATGCTTGGCTGGACCTGATGTTAGTTTCCTCCAGGATCACAATGTCTCTTATTGAGTGACTTGTTGCTCTTGTAGGTTAGTTATAACTAAGTTAAGTCTTGTACTCGCTGTGAAATATTTTACTGTTGATTGTTCTTCTACAGGTACAGTCCTGCACTTTTTGTGGTTCATGTTGTTTTAATTTGTAACTTGTATAACTGCATGCTCTTATGGGTCTTTCCTTTTGGCACTTGTTTAGTTTTTTTACAATGTATGTTTCATGTTTTGGCTGCTTGCAATGTTTGGGACTACCTCGTTGTTATGATCAGTGACCTATGCGCTTTTGTAAAGCTCTCTCTTGGAAGTCGCTTTGGATAAAAGCGTCTGCTAAATGCATAAATGTAAATCCGGTTGGTTAAACCTTTCCCTAAACTGCAAATCCAACCAGTCTAACACTTTGAAAAATTCAACCCTGTAATATTGCTTAGGGGTTTTTGCCTGGTGGTGACTCGCTTTACCTGTGAATTGTCTGGGGTGAGCTCTCTGGTGTGGAATTTGTACTGGCTCTAATCCAAGGTTTTCTACCATTGCCTCTGCCTTCTCAAACAACTCTTGGAACTTTGCATCATTTCTTTTTTCCTAGAGACTTGAGGTGACATAGGCAACAGCAGCCTGCATACCTCCAACCATTTCTGACTGCTTTTGCAGTGACCTGTTCAGACACGCAAGCTCTCCCAACACCTCAGAGGCCACTATCAGTCCAATAACTGTTTTACACTTCAGGAAGCGTTCCAGGAGATCATTGGCTCTGGGACCAGAGTCAGAAACAGCCGGAGCCATTTCCTCCAAGCTACTCAATATAGCCTTAGGCCCCGTCCACACTAGCCCGGGTAAATACAAATACGCGTATTCGAATTGAAAACGATCTCCGTCCACACTACGTTTTCATATCGTTTTCCAAATGTTTGCCGTCCACACTAACACGGATACATGACAATTGTTGTCATGGTTTCGCCACTTCTGTCCCTCCCTCCCGCCACGCTCTGTTTACATTCACGCAATCAACTGAGACTGACACTTGACACTTGAAAAAAAAACAGTTACCCTAACTTATAAATAAGTAATAGAGACGGAGCAGCATATTTCTTTCAAAATCCATCTTGACGTTATAACCTCTAGAGCGCAAGCTACCCCATTGCCATGGCAACTGAGCATCATCGTATCTGAAAAGCTCCGGGGACCCCGTCCACACTACTACGCGTACCTGGCGTTTTCAAATGTCTCCGGCTAGGGGAGCGTATTCGAAAAGCTTAGTTTTCAGTATCCGAATACGCCTTATTAGTGTGGACGGGAGGTGCAAACGCAGACATATGTATGCGTTTCTAAATTCACCCGGGCTAGTGTGGACGGGGCCTTATACTGACTAAAAACTGTGTCAACACTTTGGCTACGCACTGTCCACCTCGTTGGACAAAGAGGTTTCACACTTTTAGTATGCCCCTCCCTTATTGCATGTCCAGCCAGTACCCCTTTGAATTTGCCTGATTGGTCACTGAGAGTTCCAAGATCATGGACCCACTGCAATGCGTCGCGTGCTAAGGGAGAGGCACTGAATGCACACTGTGTAATAAGATTCACACAATGTGCACCACAGTGCACATACAATGCTAGTGGTTGTTCTTTTTTCAAAACTGCCTGTGTCCCATTGAACTTACATTTACATTTTGTCATTTAGCAGACGCTCTTATACAGAGCGACTTACAGTAAGTATAGGGACATTCCCCCGAGGCAAGTAGGGTGAAGTGCCTTGCCCAAGGACCCAACGTCATCAGCCGGGAATCAAACTGGAGACCTTCTTATTACTAGCCCGATTCTCCACCGCTCAGCCACCTGACTCCCAACTTTCCTGCCACATTGGCTGCACCATCATAAGTTTGACCTCGCAACCTTGATATTGGTAAATTTAATCTCAGAAGCACATCAACTGCTAGCTTTGCTATCTGTTCCCCAGTTCCTGGCACCTCGTAGAATCCCACAAATACCTCATGTGGCACAAGTTCTTTGTCCACATACCTTAGGCATATGGAGATTTGTTCTTTACCCTGAACATCTTGAGTGCCATCCATTGTAACAAAAAACTGAACCTCTGGCAGGGACCTGGGGGGTATTCCAAGTAGCTTTAGTTTTAGTAGGTTTAATGAAAAATTTGAGTTGTTTAACCCTGAAAAGAGTTCCACGTTCCAGAAAGAGAGGTAACGAAACCTTTTGGTAAGTTTCCATGGTAACTTACTCCTTGAAACTAACCTGCTCGATAGCAGGTTTTCCATGCCAAACTCTGCTTTCAACCGATCCGCCCCCACTTTCTTAGCCTGATAGCATTGGCAGACACAGCATATCATTTCCTGGTTCAGCCGAGCGATCTCGAACAAAATTTTATTCGCTTAGTTATACGCCGGGAGACGATTTTAAGACTGCGGTTTGATGTACTTTAATTCCCTGATAAATACCTAAGTTAACGTCACCGTTTCCTTTCACAATCTGTAATTTATTTTAGCAACATTCTCAGCAATTGGGTCTTCATCGATAGTGTTACTCGCCGTGGATTTGCACTCAGAATTGACCAAATACCTTTTGCCACTGAAATAAAGAAAAATAATTGAAATTATATTTGGTCTTCTTTATTGCCTACAAATAGAAATCCAACAATGAGTAGCCTATTTCTATCGGCTATTGTTCCTACAATTTACATGATTCATATGATTCCTACAATTTACATGATGCTACCGTCCTGTAACTGTTATTTCAGCAAATCTATTTCAACATTGTTGGGGGTCAATATATTGGCCAAACAACCGAAACTAATTCCCTTATGGTTTGAAGGAAGATGGGAAACTGAACAGTAACATTAACCAAATAATGCCAATACCAATGGAATTACAGTTATTTGACTCTTTGGGTTAAATCAGAGCAAGAATGGTCAAATTAAGGTTAAACAATATTATCATTTTATCATATAGCAAATGAATGAAATCAATTAAGTTAACTCTTATGCCTACTCTACCATCATTATTGTAAACCAGAGATAGAAAGTATGAGGTGAGGAAGAAGGAGTAGGCCTAGGCCAAGCCAGAGTTGAGGAGAAGGTCTCAGGAGATCAAGAATCCACAGAACAATGCTTCACAATTCCTTTTATACCCAAGAACAACTTCAATCACACCAGAATCTTGACCCTTACTTGTCAACATGTCTTGCAATGCTACAGTAAGTTACAAAGATGTGAGAGCCATAAAGTTGAGACTCCATCAAGTAACTCCATATTTTACCATATGAGAGGTGGGGGCAGGTGGATAGCCTTACAAGATCAGCCTTTATTCTTCTGCCCTATGTACAACATCTCTTGGTCAAAATAGAAGTTCAGCAAATTCAACAATTAATATTAATGTAGGTTATTGTTCCTGCAATTAACATCACCTGTGACCATGCATCCTCCCGTAACTGGTGTTCCAGTAAATATTTTAGGAGATTAGCCTTTATTCTTCTACTTTAAGTAGGCCTACACTAGCCTGGCTCTGCCCTCCTACGTACTTCCGCTCAATTTGGATTTTGCTTCTGTACTAGGTCTGGGAGCTAGGCTCTGATGTCGGTTTCCAGAAACACATTTTTTGTAGGTCCAATCAGCGAACAGAGGGAGTGGCTGAGAACGATGATGTTAATGTCTGCACTTGTTTGAGTAGTTCAGTAATGGCGGCGGAGAAAGATGCGAGCGAAACTATTCTGCGGTTGTGGCAACGCTGCCGAATATAGGTTAAAGCCGGAGCAAGAACATTCCTTGCTGAGTTTTGTTGGTGGCCATGATGTTGTGGCCCTCCTCCCCACGGGGTTCGGCAAAAGTTTGATTTTCCAGCTACGGCCGCTAGCTCCGTTACAGTAGTTGTGAAGGAGTTGGCTAAGGCGAACGCTTGCGATTGGTTATGGCAAATCAGAGTGGCTCTGGGCGGATCCAATAGTTTTAAACTTCAGAGGACCCGCCTTCAAGGAAGTTAACGTTTGTCAATCGAGAGATCCCAGACCCTCTGTACAAATGAAATGTACGAGGGTCTGGTTAGGACCAAGTTAGGCCTACACCATCTCTTGGTCAGTTTTTGGCACTTTCTTCACAAGGTGCAATTTGTACAACTCATTTACTTGTAACTGGGTATACATGAGATTACATTAGCTACATTTCACAGTTCCACATGCAAAATTCACTTGCCATTAAATGAACATCTCACAGTATACAGCATCCATGCTCTGTTCAACAGGATCAGAATGTGCAAATCGGTTTTTTAAATATTATTCTCACAATGTCAGTGTAACTTACAATTCCGTACAAGCCTGTAAATAAAAGTAGATGTTGAGATGATGATTTACTTTATTGATCCCCAATGGGGAAACTGGTTTGCCACCATAGTCTGTACAACATACAAAACAGGAATACAGTAACAACATAAAACAAGCATAGTCACTTGTTAGTCAGGGGAGTGTGGTCCACTACCACAGTAAAAAAAAAAAAAAAAAAAACTAGCAGTAGCTACATACATAATTCTCTGCATCCCTTTCTGCGGCAGCAGTCAATGTCTCTTCGTCATCTTAATCATCATCATCATCTTTTAATGAAAAATATTCTGTTGGGGGAAATTTGTGTCTGCTACTACAAATTAAAATAGGCACCAATTGATATTTACTTAGTATCATGTCGAATATGATTAAAACTAAGGTGACGTCGAGGCTACAATCAAATGAGTATAGCCTAAGCAAAATATGCGTTACCAGTTCGTAGTATGTTTTTACATTTAATAAAACATTGAACACTTTTTCTCCTGTAATATTAACAAACAGTGGGGTTAAATGTTCAATTTATGGACTGGCTATTGCCTTCAAATGTATGCATTGACTCGGCAGCAATTGTCTCCCACGCTACTTGTATACGCTGCTACAGCCGTATTGCTTTTTTCCTGGAATATGTGCTCGACCATAAACACGAAATAAAACTTGTATCTGAAGTTTGGTGGAGTATGCAACGTTTTTTTCGCTGTGTGCCATGGTGGATCCTAGAATCGGAGCTCTATTGATGTTGGCTTTCAATAGTTCTCATGCCCGCGCTTAACTCTGAGTTGACGTACTCCAAGTTGAGTTAACAAATTCATATCAGCTTTTCTGGAACCGAATTTTCAGAGTTTCCCATGTTAGAGTAAATCAACTCAGAGTTCAGGGTTAATCTCAGAGTTTGTGAAACCCGCTACCTGGAATACCCCCCTGAAGTCTGAAGCTATTTCCCTCACAACTGTGTTGCCAAACAAGGTAAGACACTAGTTTTGGCATTGTGGGCTTGCGTAGTCATGAAAACATTTAGCCAAGAGGGTCTTCTGTTGCCATACATTTGACAAGGTAGTACATTTACATTTAGTCATTTAACAGACGCTCTTATCCAGACCGACTTACAGTAAGTACAGGGACATTCCTATCGACACGATGCAAACCTACGCCCTTGGTTTTGTCAACATTTTAAAGTTTAAATGGTGGCTCCAGCTGAAAGATTGAGGAAGAAGAAGGATAAGTTTTAAGAAGTTTGAGAGGATTTGAAAGAAAACTCCATTGGAAAGTCATGTAAAAAAAATTATGAATATTGATTTATATTAATTCAAGCATTAGAGGTACAAAGCTGAAAAGTCACAGCACCCATGGCCTGAAACTGCTGAATTTTTTGATAGCCGAACGGTTTTAATAGCTGAAGATTTGAAGGCGCTGAAAGGTGTCACGGAAGAAATAGAATAAGAAGAATATAAAGAAGTTGAATAAAGATTCAAAGAACAATACTTGGAATGCTGAAGCAGTCACGACAAGGTTTGTTCGCCACTCACTGGGCTCGAACGCACGACCTCCGACTTGTCAAGCGTGACCACTACCAGCTAGGCCAAAGAAAAGCTAGCTCTTCATTGACGCGGGTGCCCTGTTACATACCGAGTTTTACAGTTCCAACTCTGTTACACTGGGGCTGTTTCGATGAACACAAAATGGATATCTTGGCAGTAATGGTAGAAAGACACACACGAAGCTCTTCCTCAACAGCTCTCAGTCTCTCTCTGGTTTTAGTTTTTATTGCAGTCAAGCTTGAGAAGCTCAGCTCACACAGATATGTGGTTGACAATGGGAGCAATGTCAAAATATCTTTGTTGGCTAGAATGGGGAACTCCTTGGCAACTTGGTCCAAAGGAAGATCACCAAAGTTTAGCTTTAAACCACAATCTTGTTTCAGTTCAATGAGTTCCTCTTGCTCCTCAACTATTTTTCTGATAGACAAAAACTATATGACAAACGCTATAGTATATGCTTCTGTACTAGGTCTGGGATGTCGGTTCTGAAGTCGGTTTCCAGAAACAATTTTTTTGTAGGTCCAATCAGCGAACAGAGGCAGTGGCTGAGAACGATGACGTTAATGTCGTGCACTTGTTTGAGTAGTTCAGTAATGGCGGCGGAGAAAGATGCGAGCGAAACTATTCTGCCGTTGTGGCAACGCTGCCGAATATAGGTTAAAGCCGGAGCAAGAACATTCCTTGCTGAGTTTTGTTGGTGGCCATTATGTTGTGGCCCTCCTCCCCACGGGGTTCGGCAAAAGTTTGATTTTCCAGCTACGGCCGCTAGCTCCGTTACAGTAGTTGTGAAGGAGTTGGCTAAGGCGAACGCTTGCGATTGGTTATGGCAAATCAGAGTGGCTCTGGGCGGATCCAATAGTTTTAAACTTCAACAGAGGACCCGCCTTCAAGTAAGTTAACGTTTGTCAATCAAGACATCCCAGAACCTCTGTACAAATGAAATATACGAGGGTCTGGTTAGGACCAGGCTAGCAGGTAGTAGCATTGGTACGAGTATTATGCTAGGTTGCTAGGTAACGGAAGCTAACTAAACTAGCTAGCTTCCGTTTTGGAAAAATAACTGGTGGAAGCGTTGGTAATATTTAGAACTCACACAATACAAAGCACTCTCAAAGTGTATTGTAGGCAAAAGCCAATGCATTAAGAACAGTTTTTGTGGGATTTTTTTTTCTTCTGTTTTTTAATAAATGCGTTTTTTTTATCCACCACACTTCATTCCAGGTTAATTAGGTGATATTAGATAATTTCCCACGGCACACCTGACGATCTCTCACGGCACACTAGTGTGCCACGACACACTGGTTGGGAAACACTGCTGCATGGATCACAATCCTCCACCTAAAAGATGAAGGAAGGGAAAATAAAAGATTTCACTTGCATATCTAATTTTATAAATAACAAAAAAACAAATGTACATTTATTTATGCATTTAGCAGACGCTTCCAAGATAGTTTTACAAAAGTGCATTGGTCACTGATCATAACAACGAGATGGCCCCAAACATTGCGGGTAGCCAAACATGAAGCATACATACATGATTTGAATGCAGCTTAAATGATTTGTATACATTTCTGTGCTACATGTTGGGCGTTAAATAGCAAGAAAAGTCCTAACCACTATTGCATTCATGTGAAGCTGAAAATCTTATTTTCAATTCAAAACTCAAACTAATCAAGTTGCTCTGGATAAGAGCATCTGCAACAACAAAAAAGACTAAATGTAATCAGCTTGTCATTGGCTAGGGACAGAGTTAGGGCAAATGAACGAATCACAGTAAAACAAGTCACTTACTTTATGAGGTTGGGGTTGCCATCAAGATATCACAGCGAATTTGGCCCTGCCACTCAATATGTTCTCCTCCGAACCCTATGGGACATACCCCGAATAGCAGCACCTTCAGGATTAGTCCTGATGACACTTTGCCTCACACGCCGTCTCTGGACTATGATGCCCTCACCCACAAGCCGGGCCCTGACAGCTTCTGGTCCTTTTTCATCATTGCCAGAGATGATATCCAGCACACTGTTATCAAGTGCATCATCTGTTAGATCTGTGTAGCGACCCCTTAAAGAGATTGTACGGTCTATAGAAGACATGTTTCCATGCACACATAGAATTTAGATAAATGTTTTATATACATCCCTAGTAGTAACTGTAAACAAAACAATGCGTTAAAGGAACAGTGACAAGGCCAGCTATGTGGTACATGCACATCAGTTTTTTTTTCTCCAAAGATATGGGATATGAAAGAGTTCTATAACAGTTTTCTTCATGAAATATATAGAAAGGGTAATGCTGCAGTGTTTCATGTGCTTTGTAAAGAAACAAAATAATTTTGTGGGGCTCAGTGAGAAAGGGGTTACATTATTCAGATCTCTCCTGAACTAGTCCTTCAATTGACACATACCTTAACCGTTGGTTCACTGTTCTTCTTGAGACACCCAAGATCTCTCCAATCTGTTTAGCCGAGAAGTTAAAGGAAAACAACATCTGCAACTGCGCTTGTGAAATTTGGTAAACCGGCCTTACAGTCTGTCCTCCCATTCAAGGTACGATGAAAACCAGAAGCAACTGCAGTTCAAGAGAAAAATGTTAAAGGCATTGTGTTTTGAATCTTGCTTCTTCAGATTATGTATAATATGACAAGTAAATTACCAGGTTCAGGCAGGAGGACTCAGTATAGTATTTACTTGAAACTTTACTTGACACGGTACAATACATGATTGTAATTTCATTGTCCTCAGAAGGAGTGAAGTCCTGTGGAGGAGGGCCCCCTTTACTTTGCCAAATTTTTGTTCTTGTTGGCTGCAAGTAATTTCATAGTTCTATAGGCCATTTGTATATCAATATCCTACAAAAGAGACTGACTTTGGCAATTCAGCCTTGTACTTGTAGTTTTTATTTGCTCCCACGATCATTTGCCACAGCCAGGGTTGCAACTAAAATAATACAGCAACAAAAGTTTAACGGTACGGAATGCACCAAGTGTAATTATGGTCACATCTTGTGCCTGAGGCAGTGATATCAATAAGTCATTTAGCTTACGCATTTACAGCGTCGGCTATTTTCTGCCAGCTTGGCAGCAGCGACTTTGTTGATTTTTGCCTGTCTGTTGTTATTTCTGTATTCCTGATATGTTTGTATGTCAATATTTCACGTAGGAGGAGTAGACAAAGTGTGAAAGATTGTCTACTCTTCCTGCGTGAAATATGCGGCTCTTTTTTTGTCCATGTTTGCGATTGGACATACGGTGCAAACCTCCCCTTTATGTGATCGAGCACATCTCTAGATTGGAAAGATCTGGGTTGAGTTAGAGTTGATAACCGCCGTTGTGATACCGCTTATCATGATTGCGATTGTTAGGCTTCATGTAGCCGGGTAAATGAAAGTAATCCAGAGGATGTTGATCTTGATTCGTAGTACAGGCCCCTGGACTAGCCAAACATATATACAAAACAAGTAACTTGCCTTAATCTTGCTAATTGATAGCCTACCTGGTTAGAACTGGCTGTGATACAGGATAAACCACACAAGTTGCTCTCCACCACACAAATGGACTGTCCCAAATACTAAATGATAGCCAAGTAATAGCCCACATTGTCACAGCAGGACTACGTACAGCCTAGCGCAGACACTATGTCAAAAGGGGGGTGGTTATGTTGGTCCCAGCCAGTGTTGGGTGTAACGCGTTACTGTAATTACATTACTTATCCACTGAAAAAGTAAAGTAAGGGATTACTGTTCATTTTTAGGTAATTTAATTACTGTTACTTGTAATGTACTTACGTTACATACTGTAAATTAGTCAAACAGTTCTGTATAATCAATATTGAATTAAAATCTAAATGTATCATTTTAGGGTAAAAGTGAACGCTGCCTCTTTAAAATCGTTAGCTGTAGTGCAGTTGCACGGGAGACGTGAGTTTTTACTGCATAAGTGCGGGCTCTAGAGGTTTGAAGTGGAAGATTTCGGACTCGGCTGAAGCAAGTAGCTCTAGCTGTTTTACCAAAAGGAAATATTCCAAGTACTTTACCTTTTTGTCACAGGTTGACAAGAACATTAATGTAAAGTGCAATTTATGTCCTGGGGAGAAAAAACGATATGCGGCTACCACAAGTAACCTACTGAAGCACCTCACAACGCAGCATCGACGAGCATCTTTGAGTGATCGATGTCATCAGAATCAGAAGGGGTTTTGATCGCCATAAAGGTTTGCAAAGACAACAAATTTACTTTGGCATCGACAGATAACACCTCAGCAACACCTGTTAAGCAGGCAGAACTAGATTTTACAACGCCTGTGCAGAAAGTGTCTGAAGGAGAGCTTAAAAAAAATATTGCTAAATAGATTACAGGAAGAGATGCTACCGCTGTGTACTGTAGAATTCTGTGATGTCATATTTAACTTAAAGTTAAGCTTTTGTGTTATGCACATATTGTTTGGTAACTAAAGAAGGTTACATGTTACTAAAATGTTAAGTATTAGTGGGCTATGTTTCAAAAAGCTAAAAGGCTAAACTATTCCAAGTTTGACTTGTATTTAATTATTGAGTTTCCTTTCTGTCAAGGTTTATAGGGTATTTAAGAAGTAATGCATTACATTATTTATTGAGTAATTAAGTTACTTTTCAGACTGAGTAATTACAAACGTATTTAAAATATAATATTGATGAAGTATTTAGTAATCTGTAATTATTTACTTTTTAGTAATTACTTTTAAGTTACTTACCCAACACTGGTCCCAGCATTAAAAAGGGGGTGGGTATGTTGGTCCCAACATCAAAAAGGGGTGGGTATGTTGACGCCAACCAATGGAGCCATGGAAGCATAGATGGTCCAAACATGTAGGCCTTGTGTAAAAACGGCCGTGTACAGACATCAATTTATGTCGTCTGTACACGGTTAAATATGCCGTCTGTACACAAACATTAAATTTGGGGTTTTGGCACAAACGGCCTTCCATAATGGCGAGCAGAAAGAGACATGGTGAACTTGCCTAAGGAGACTGTTGTATTACATTGTCACAATGTAGTTGAGTAGAACGAAAAAACAGGGGATGTATGATGCAGGAGGTTGTGGTTTAACCAACCAACCGAACTTGGGTAACTTGTTCTTAGTACAAAACAATAAACAGAAACAAAAATCACGCTTGCATCCAGCAGAGATGATCCTGATGAACTGCATTATGAACATAAAACATGACAAACACAAACTCACACCTTAAATACGGAAACATAATTGGCTACAGCCGAGGACAAACAGGTACACAGGTGCGCGTCGTTGAGCATCCCTAATATTCAGGAGAGAGGGAGCGTTGTGGCCCAGATCTCCCAGTAGGCGCAACAGTACCCCCTCCCTCAGGGGCGGCTTCCGAAGACCCAACACTGCGAGACAAAGGACGGCCCCTTCGACATGGCGTGGGCTTCTGTGGGTACCGACGGTGGAAATCCAAGAGGAGAGAGGTATCCAGGATGTCGCTGCGCGGCACCCAGGACCTCTCCTCCAGACCGTACCCCTCCCAATCCACGAGGTACAGCGGTCGACCCCCACTTTGCTTTGAATCCAGCAACGAGCTCACTGCATAAGCCAGGTCCCCATCGACATCTAGAGGCAGAGGGGGTGAAGCTTTGCCAGGCACACTCTCTTCAAGAGGACCTGCTACCACCGGCCTGAGAAGAGAGACATGGAATGAGCGAGACCGTCGGTAATGAATGGGCATGACAAGCCTGTACGTTACATTGGTTATCCGTCGCTGAATCTCACATGGTCCTGTGAACAGTGGGGTCAACTTGCGGCAGGAACCCCGCTGTGGGGTATTCTTAGTGGCCAACCACAACCGCTAGTTATGGGCAAACATGCGCAGCATTCCAGACCGTCTCTGCCCGTCTAAACCAATTGTCTACTGCTGGTACACTGGTTTGGCTGGGATGCTAGGGAGCCAAAGCAGGTTGGTAGCCCAGGACACATTGAAAAGACGTCAATCCCGTAGAGGCATGATGTAAAGAATTCTGGGCATAGGGTATGACGTCTGCCAATACTCCTAGCCGGTCCATGCAGTAGCTTCTCAGGAATCGTCCCAACTCCTGATTTGTTCTCTCCATCTGTCCATTCGACTGAGGATGGTAACCAGAGGTCAGACTCACAGAAACCCCCAACCTCTCCATAAATGCCTGCCATACTTGTGATGTGAACTGGGTGCCTCGGTCGGAAACTATGTCCTCGGGTATCCCATAATTCCGGAACATGTGTGTGAACAACGTCTCTGCCGTTTAAAAGGCTGTGGGCAACCCAGGGAAAGGCAGGAATTTACAAGCCTTCAAAAAACAGTCAACTATGACCATTATGGTGGTACAGCCATGTGGGAGTGTTAAGTCCGTAACAAAGTCTAGTCCTGTGTGTGTCCAGGGTCGTTGCGGCATGGGCAAAGGGTGTTGCTTACCGTAGGGAAGATGGCGAGGACTCTTGCTTTGTGCGCAGATTGAACAGGAGGACACATACCTACGAACGTCCCGCGCCATTGTCTCCCACCAGTACTTGGGTTGGAGAGCATGTAACGTTCCTGCGATTCCGGGGTGTCCGGACATCGGTGTTGTATGCGCCCAGGCCAGTAGTCAGTCCCTTATTCCTGAAGGGACATATAGCAATCCAGAAGGACAAGAGGGAGGAGAAGGTTCGCTCACCAGGTTCTGACGAATGTCCTCATCTACGTTCCACATGATTGGGGCCAAAACACGGTTCGGGGAAATCACAGATGCCTCGTCCCTGCGCTCCTCCTCGGCCTTATACATACGCGAGAGAGCATCCGCTTTTGAATTCTTTGAGCTTGGTCTCTAACATAAAACAAAATCGAATCGTACTAAAAAAAAAAAGAGCCCATATGGCCCGTCTCGGTTTGAGTCGTCTTGCTGCGGTTAGATATTTCAGGTTTCTGTGATCGGTGAGAACTAGTAAAGGATGTTTATATTCCTCTAGCCAATGTCGCCAGGTCCCCAAAGCCTCTTTAACCGCCAGTAGTTCCCGGTCTCCCACATGGTAATTCTTCTCAGCCAGAGTTAGCATCTTAAAAAAAAGGCACAGGGATGGCGTTTGGGTGGGTCTTCCTGACACAGAGAGAACTGCGCCGATTCCCACCTCCGATGCATCCACCTCCCCTCTGAAAGGTATGTCAGGGTCTGGATGCTTTAGGATTGGTGCCGTGGTAAATCTGTTTTTCAACTTGCTATACGCCTTCTGCGCTGCTTCCGTCCAATCCAGTAGTTTACGCAGAGAAGTGCGGTGAGGGGAACTGCTATGGTGTTGAAACCCCTGATGAAACGCCTGTAGTAATTTGCGAACCCCAGGAACTTTTGCAGGGCTTTTATGGAGGCAGGGGTTGTCCAGGACTTCTACCTTCTGGGTGAGCATTTCGATTCCACTTGTGGAGATTTGATATCCCAGAAAGGACACTGTACGCTGATGGAAATGGCATTTCTCCGCCTGAGCGTAGAGTCGATGTTAGAGTTACGGTTGTTCAACTTCTCTGACCTGCTGCACATGCTGGGTGTATGACGAAGAAAAAATTAAAATGTCGTCAATATAAACAAGCACACACCGATTCAGTCTCTGAATATCTTGTTTATGAAGGATTGAAACACAGAAGGAGCGTTGGTTAGACCGTAAGGCATAACTAGGTATTCATACTGACCGGAGGTGGTGCTAAAAGCGGTTTTCCATTCATCCCCTTCTCTTATGCGCACTAGATTGTAGGCACTTCATAGGTCTAACTTGGTAAACTATTGATCACTAGTAAACATCTCCACTGTGGTGTGTTTGAGAGTTAGAGGGTACCTGTATTTGGTCGTAATCTGGTTCAGAGCTCGGTAGTCGATGCAAGGACGAAGTCAAAATCCTTCTTCTTCACAAAGATGAAACTCGAAGAGGCGGGTGATATTAACTGCTGAATAAACCTTTGTTTCAATTCCCAGGGTCAAAAAGAAATGATACTCAGCTGGTACTGGTAGGAGACCTGCCCCCTCAGGACTCTCTATCGTCGTAAAGCCCATGGTAAGAACTGAACACCTCTCCTGGCAAATAGGCGACCATCCTACAATGCTCCTTTCTCTCCATGAAATGTCCGGATTGTGTGTGGTCAGCCATGGCATTGCCAGTACCACTGCATAAGCTGGAGCCTGTAAGACATAAAAACTCCTTGTCTCCCTGTGATTAGTTCCAATCTGGATCGTAATTGGGAACGTCCTGTGCGTGATTTACCCCTTGCCTATAGGATGACCGTCTATCGCCTGTACAGGTATGGGAGTTTCTAATGCAACGGTGGGTACATGCAGCCTCTCAATACACCATTCATCGCTGAAAACACCAGTCGCTCCTGAATCAATTAGCGCAGATACTGGGAGCACCTCTGGGTAATCACAGAACACCAAGACCACCAACATGACAAGCTTAGGCAAAGAACAACTGGTAGTAGTGACTCCTACCTGAGCCGGCATAGGAAGAGCTTGTCTCCTTCCTCGGGTACAAGCTTGGGGATGTGGACACCCAGCTGCCCGATGACCCTGGACTGGAGTTGGTAGAGAGACATTGACTCCTGCATGCTCCTTTTACGCGTCCTTATCAGACCGTCTAACCGAATTGCCATGTGAATGAGTTGGTCCAGGGAGTCATCCTCATCTCGGCAGGCCAGTTCGGTTTGACGGTCCTCTCGGAGACCGTTCCAAAACAGGGTAACCAGGGCTTCGTTGTTCCATCCACAGACTAGCCAGGGTTCTGAACTCTAGAGCATGTTCTGTAGCTTCTTTCCTCTGCTTACCCTGAGCGGGATGGTCAAAAACGGCTCGAAATAGGTCTCGGAAATCCTCATAGGAGTACACCTCAGCTACTGATCTCTCCCACAACGCACTAACCCACTCCAATGCTCTGCCAGCCAGTACAGAAACAATAGCCGCTACCTTCTCACGCCCCGTGATGTTACCAGTCTGATACGCAAAATATAGTTTGCGCTGGAGTAGAAAACCTCTGCATTTCTCTGGATGACCGTCGCATCTCTCCGGTAAGGACAATTGTAACCTACAAGGGACACTTACCTCTGACGATGGTATCTCAGTGTGGCCCACTTCTGTGGATTTAAATCTTGGAGGTGATGTGTCCAAACGTCGGAGACCTTGTCCAGGGTTGTATGTACGTCCGTTAACTGCTGATGATGGTGTTCCTAGAGAATCCGATTCTCAGTCACGGTTCCTTTCCAATTCTCTTGCTCGGTTTCCATTCCTTCTCCATCGTTTACAATGTAGTTGAGTAGAACGAAAAAACAGGGGACGTCTGATGCAGGAGGTTGTGGTGTAATGGAATGTCCATCGGCAAAACAAAAACAGCAACCAAACTTAGGTAACCTATTCTTAGTACAGAACAATAAACGAAAACAAATATCACACTTGTATCCAGCAGAGCTCTCAGAGATGATCCTGATGTCCAACATGCACCATGAACATGAAACGTGATAAATGACAAACACAAACTCACACCTTAAATACCTAATTGGCTACAGCCGAAGACAAACAGGTACACAGGTGCGCGTCATTGCGCATCCCTAATTTTCAGGAGAGAGGGAGCATCGTGGCCCGGATCTCCCAGTAGGCGTTACAGACATCTACTCCTGGATAAGTCTACGTCGTTGCATCTACTTGTGGATAAGTACGTCGTCCGCATACTTTTATGTACATTTTCGAGTAAAGTTTTTGTTATAAAGTAGGGCTGTCAAGCGATTAAAATATGTAATCGTGATTAATCGCATTATTTCATATAGTTAATTGCGATTAACCGCAAATGAATTCAATTTATTTAATCTCTTCAAATGTTACCCCAAAAAAAGATTGGGGGGAGATTAACATTAAAATTGTGTACTTAACTTGAAATAACTGGAGGATAACAAGAAGAAATTGTGAGGGAGTTTAATTCACTCACACATAGGCTGTACAATACTGAACATACAAATTGTTATATATTTAGGAAATGTAATCTCAAATGTAACATTGTCGAGTGTTGTCTGCTTTATATTACCGGAGTAAACGCTGCTGCTGCTACCGCTGTTGCTGCTAACGCTGCTGCTGCTTGCATGTGATGTTTTAGGCTGGAAGTAGGCCTACTCCGGTGATAACTAAACTCAGCCGGACAATGAGTACACACAGCCTTGATGCAGCTTGTCAACCAAGCTGTCTGGCAACTGTTTGAAATAGAATTTCCCATCTAAAAGCCCTCTCTCCATCATTCAGCTACCGTCAGCAGTCAAAGTCATGTGACAACAGGTGATTCCCAGGGTGAAAAAGAAACCTGCGTTAAAGGCACCATTTGATTTTAACGTGTTAAAGTGAGATTACGCTAACGCGTTATTATCGCTCATCGTTCATAATTTTGGAGCTTTTAACACAGAGCAAAGGCAATGTCAGAAGATGACTTGCCTTCTCAATGCGTCATTCATTTCCGTGTTGTTAGTCGGTGATTCATTAGAACATTTGTTGTATAGCCCTTCAATTTCTCGCAAAATGTAGGCTAATTATTTGGCCACAGGATGCCACACACTTTGCGTATCTGTTAAGACAAAAGTTGTTCTATAAATGCGTAGGAAGGGCGATTCTAGGATCAGACCTTAAAGGGGTGCTCAGCCCCCAATGAGAATGTAACATGAATACAGTGCCTTGCAAAAGTGCAAAAAACCCTTACTAATAACAGGCATGCAAACAGGTCAGGGGTAAAAAAGGTGAGAAGGACCCCAGACCCTCTAGGGTCTTTATTAAATGTTAAAGTTAAACGCTTAAATCTGGTGCACTTCGAGAGCAAAATTAAAAGGCTAGATCTATGTAGAATCTGTACTCTTGTAAACAATGAAATTCTTTTAACCATAAAGATTTTTTTGGTATAGCATACATCATAATTTTTTTTCAACAAACGGGTTTACCTGTGTTGAACTACTTTAAAAAGCAAAAGTGTCACCGACACTTTTGAAATGGTCGCAGACAAAAAATTGTCGCGTGACACTCGACGTACTGACGTAGGCGGACGATGTCAACTGAATTATTTTACCGTTACATTGTTAACGCTTTTTAGGTGATCGATCAGAGAAAATGGCTGTAGCGAATATTGAGATTTACATTTACATTTATTCATTTAGCATACGCTTTTATCCAAAGCGACTTCCAAGAGAGAGCTTTACAAATTGCATAGGTCACTGATAATAACAACAAGATAGCCCCACAGCATTGCAGGTAGTCAAAAACAAGAAGTACATATTGTGAACAACCAAAAAAGATTGCTAAAGGGAAGAAACCATAAGAACATGTAGTTAAACAAGTTAAAATTGCACAACATTAATCTATAAGTGCAAGTGTACCTGTAGGAAAGCAATAAAAATAGGATTAACTAAAATAGAATACAACAGTTTAAATCAGCTACCACTAACCAACAAGAGCAACAGTCTAAGCAAGAGTCATTGTGATCCTTGAGGAAACTAGCGTTGGGTTCAGCAAACCATTCCTAAGTACCATTGTACTCCCGGAACAAGTGCGTCTTGAGCCTTCTCTTAAGGGTGGAGAGACAGTCCGTGTCTCTGATGGAGGTGGGGAGTTGATTCCACCACTGGGGTGCCAGGCAGGAGATGGTGAGGGAAAGAGAGGAAGGTAGAGAGAGGTTTGGGGAGAGAGGTTTGGGGAGAGAGAGAGGCAGAGGGTTTGGAGGATTAATAGAGATTATGTCAGTGGAGGAGGAATTGGATTTAGAGGAGGAGGAATTATTAACAGTATTGCTGTTAGCGAGAGAGCAGGGGCACAAAAGGGAGAGACGATGGTGCGTTCATCCTCTCAACAGGACTCGAGAGAGCCAGGGAGAGTATCTGCTCCTAAAGCAGTTGAGGGAAATAGACCCAGAGATGCCTTTTAGGTATTTTAGAATGTCAGCCAGTAGGTTCAACGATTTGGTCCACCGCATCCGTCCCTACATCCAGCATGCCGGCACCCACACATCACATGTTGATGTAGCAGAGAGGTTGGCCATCACACTCCGGATCCTGGCCAGTGGGGGCTCACAACAGAGTGTGGCTGCTAGCTACCGACTTGGGTCGGCCACGGTCTCTAACATAGTGTCCGAAGTTTGCCAGGCCATACACAAGGCACTGACAGAGGAGTTTATCCCCTACCTATCCAGAGCTGGGTTCAAAGAAATAGATAGGGATTTCTGGCGGATGAGGAACTTCCCCAACTGCATTGGTTGCATTGACGGGAATCATGTGCAGTTCAAAGCCTCTCCATCCGCTGGCAGCGAACATTTCAACTACAAGGGAACGCACTCTGTGGTGTTGATGGCAGTTTGCGATGCCCAGTACTGATTCACCATGCTGGACGTTGGCGCCAACAGGAGGCAGAGCGACGGGGGGATTTTTCAGGCTGGTTGGTTTGGGCAGGGGCTTCTCCAGGGGACACTTGATCTTCCTCGGCCGACAGATCTTCCTGGAAGTGCAGTGCCCATACCACACACCTTTTTGGGAGATGCTGCTTTCCCCCTACACACAAATCTGATGCGTCCCTACGGTAAGATTCACGTCACGATCAGCTTAACATACAAAGCACTAAACAAATGCAGTGTACTTCAGTTAAAAGATGAATAGCGAATAGTTTAGATTAGGGTGAAATTCATCTGGAGTTGTCTAGCTTTTGAAACTTTGTATCAATTTCTGACTAGTACTTCTCAGGACAGATCATATGCATGTAATTTCTTTGCTGTTAAGCACTTTGAGCTGCATTGTCTTGCATGACAGGTGCTATACAAATAACGTTTATTATTATTAATATTATTATCATCATAAACATGTACAACACATAAATAACCTTGTACAAATATAATATACATGTGTTTTTAGATAAGTGATAGGTATAGCATCTATACCAAAATTACACAAAGCATTGTGTCTCTTGTCTATTGCTTCTATACGCAGTTACCAATCTTGACAAAGGTAAAAAAAAATAGTAAACTACAGGCACTTAAGAGCCAGGAGGGTGATTGAAAACACCTTCACGCAATGGAAGGTCCTAGGTCGGCCCATTGACTTCAATCCAAAGAAAGTGGTTGATGTGGTCAATGTCTGTGCGGCTCTCCACAACTACCTGTGTTACACAGACGCTGCAAACTCCTTGGCCACTAGGTATTAATATAAATTCAGGTATAATAGCAGCAAAAGGAATCAAATAGGAATCAAAGATTCAGAAGAAGTCTTGCCTTGAAATATTTAGAAAATCAAACTCATCACCCTGTATAATTTGTGTTTGTGCTATCTCA
Organism: Hypomesus transpacificus; assembly: GCF_021917145.1. NCBI lineage: Eukaryota > Metazoa > Chordata > Actinopteri > Osmeriformes > Osmeridae > Hypomesus > Hypomesus transpacificus. Next base: position 4,109,301 of record NC_061081.1, on the reverse strand, counting down.
TCTGACAGGTATATCCCCCCAAACTTTACTGACACAGTGTCAGCATCTCAGGAGATCCAGCCAGGGGAGTGGAGACGGGTGGTTGCGGGGGACAATAACCTCATGGGTATTGGGCGTCTGTCGAACGCGAGAGCTTCCCAAGCTGCCGTTGCCACCAGGGATGACCTCAATAATTTTTTCCAATCAATACAAGGTCAGGTACCCTGGCAGCTTGACCACATCAGAAGATGTCTCCTCAATCCCCACCCACAACCATTACTGCGATAATAAATAGTAATAAAAAATAGTTTGTGGATCACAAACTTTGCTTCACACTTCTTGTGTGGGGGCAGTTTTTGGATCATGTTAGCAACCATGTTGGCAAAAACACTGTCCTCGTTCTCAGCATGGGCCTGTCTCTCCTCCCGGATCCTCCATAGCTCCTCAAGCCTCTCCAGGATTGCCTCTTCCGTGCCTTTCCTCTTTCGGCGCTGAGATGGCCGTGAAGAAGTTGGCCGTGAAGAAGTCGGCTGTGAAGAAGCTGGCTGTAAAGAAGCTGTGCTGTGCTGGTCCCAGGGGAGATTGCATCAAGGTCTTCCTGTTAATGGTTGTTTCTTCTTCATTCTCTGACTAGGACGCAATAGAATATATTGTAAAATGTCAAGCCTTAATTCATAAGCATTGCATATTGAATACCACATTGAGAAGAAATACATATTTAAATGTAATTTCGGCATGATTCCAATCATTTCGAGCATTGTGCCTCATTTCAGATTGCCTAGATACTGTGTATTTAAAGGGTTAACAAACTAGTAGTTTCAATGTTGCTGCCCCTGCCATATGTAATGTTTGACTGCAGCATAATGATAATATGATAATCATATTACTCACCGTCTCCTCCTCTCTCTCCGGAAAGTTTGTCATGGTGTTGTTGGTGAGCCTGACAAAGTTGTGCATCCATGAGAGGCTTATATTAATTTCGGGGACACGCTTTCCTCCGGCATCGCCGCTTCTCCCCACCATCCTCATTTTTGCCTTGTTAAACCTGGTACACGTACATGCTACTATTATGAGAGACCTTTATTATTACATTATCTATAATAGGTATTTTATTGTATTCTGTTGTTAGCTTCATTATTAGAATTTAACGTTACCTGTCGGGCAGTTTCTTCCTTCGCGCCTTGCACTCCACTACCGACAAGCCAATTGTTTCCGAAATCTCCCCCCATGAATTAAGCAACACTTGGGCATCTTTATAAAATGGCAGAGAGGCATTATAGAGGTGAGGATATTTCCTCACTTGCTCCGCCAATCTTTCCTCTATTCCCAAAAAAACATCAAAAACAGCTGTTGGAAAACAGCTGTTGAGCGCTCACTGAAAATTCAAACAATGAAGTTAATGACCAGTGCCATCTATCTAGCCAATCACACTTGCGCGACACTATGTGACAACATCAGCGCCGGTAAAAATTTCTCCTGGTAGCCGACACTTCCAAGCGACGGTTATAAGTGTCGACCATGACGTCAATTCTGTCGGCGACCATTTCAAAAGTGTCGGCGACCTAAGTATTCCGGGAGTACAACGGCACTTAGGAATGCTTGGCTAGACCTGTTGCTAGTTTCCTCCAGGATCACAATGACTCTTATTGAGTGACTTGTTGCTCTTGTAGGTTAGTTATAACGAAGTTAAGTCTTGTACTCACTGTGAAATATTTTACTATTGATTGTTCTTCCACAGGTACAGTCCTGCACTTTTTGTGGTTCATGTTGTTTTAATTTGTAAACTTGTATAACTGCATGCTCTTATGGGTCTTCCCTTTTGGCACTTGTTTAGTTTTCCACAATGTATGCTTCATGTTTTGGCTGCTTGCAATGTTTGGGACTACCTCGTTGTTATGATCATTGACCTATGCTCTTTTGTAAAGCTCTCTCTTGGAAGTCGCTTTGGATAAAAGCGTCTGCTAAATGCATAAATGTAAATGTAAGTATAAATTGGGCTTTACTGTAAAGCTAACATACATAGCAAATATACATCATGTTTTATATTGTATTAACATTTTTGTACTAGATGTTGTAAGACGGGTCTGTAAACCTCTCCCCACTCTGCCTCTGATTGGCTGTGAGGTTTAGGCATTAGGAGTGACAATTGGTTCCAGAGCCAGTTGTAAATTTGGGAAGCACGTGTAAAATGCTGTGTTGGCCACGGCCTCGACCCGCCACGACCCCCCCCCCCCCCAAGCTGCACGGATCACATAGGTTACCCATTTTGGTTTAAAAAAGGTGAGTCTCACCTAAAGGGGAATCCCTAATTTCACTGGATAACCATTAATAAATGTATGTATTATCATACAAAATATTGAATGAATGAAAAAACTAAGGATGTCCCTTTCTTCATGAACTACCAGCATCAAATGATAATAAACAATAATAATTTATTTTTTATTATTATTATTTTTAGGAGTGCTGAGATGAAATTTAGGGGTGCTTAAGCAAAGGGTCTAAAATTGCCACTGATACGCAGCCCAACATTAAAAACATGTTATAACACGTTTGACTGATTGTGTTGTTGTACCCAGGAATAAACACATAGGAACATCATTCAATGGTCTACACCAGTGGTTCCCAAACTTTGTACAGTCCCATACCTCTTCAGACATACAATCTCCATTGATGTACCCCTCCCCCCCCGTTTTTTTCATGTTAGTAACCGCCGCCGCTGCCCCGCCCCTTCCCCCCGCGCACATATAACAGTCTATAACACTTGAAACTGTGAAATTGTCAGGGATTTAAGGACTCTGAAGGAAATTTAGATCAAACTGAGTTTTATTAGCAAGACAACCAGGTAAAAGGAAATGAGAAACAAACAAGGAGGTCGAACTAACTCACTTAGGGGTTTAACGGGAATAACTATTTAACTCAAACAAGGCAAAACAGCTGAAAACCAAGGTACTTAGCGTCAAACGCCGGAAGATCACAAACTAATAATGTTTAACTTTAAGGACATAAATAAACTAAACAGTGTGCAGAAGTGTGTGCATTGAATTTGAAAAGGGGGGCGTGGTCGGAGCGGAGTTCAGCCAGAAATAATCACCACAGTAGCTGTTTTGAAATGTCCTCTGCATGTCACTGATACGCAGTGAAACAGTGTTGTTTGATGAAGGCATTGGGCCTCATTCTCGAACGCAGTTAAGAAGAATTTAAGAAGGAATTTGAATTTTGGATTGGATTTAGGAAAACACTTGGCATTCATGAAAGTTTTCTCATCTGGGATTTGTTCTGAAATTCAGAAGACTTTCCGAACTCTAAATAGCAGTCGTAAATCGGCCAGAGTTGTCTCAAATGGATCAAAGGAATCGCATTACAGAAAACTCTTGTGTTATGAAGTGTTATGAAGTTATGAGAAATCGTTGGTGATTGCGTTCACATCAACTCTACAAACTATGCCAAGCCGTTTTATCATTTAACCAATGAATTCTTGCATTTTGGATATCAAGAATTCGAATTTTGGATATAAAGAATTCAATTCTGGATATCAACAATTCATTGGTTAAATGATAAAACGGCTTCCCATAACAGACATCCTCGGATTTGAATAATTATTATAATTAACCTTGCTTAGTGTGCACACTGTTAGATCCAGTGGAGAACATTTCCACTGCCCATCTCACTGGTATGATGTTGCACCGATGCACCTCTGCACCGGTTGCTTTTCGCTTGGACAGAACTTGCGTTCCTGTTGCTTTCCTAATTGTGTCGATTCTGACTGCACACGTCACTGCTGTTGCGTGGCCTTATAAGGACCTGTCGGGGCGTGTATGTATGCAAATATAGGAGCACGAGGACGCGCATTCAATTTACGAAAACTCTTCCCTGAAAGCTGCGTAGAACACATTTTCAAGCGTTCGTGAATTTGGAGGATGTCTTTTTTGCCTTTCCCCCCCTGCATTGCCCCAACCATATCCGCGGCACATAGCAGTTTGAAATTGTTATACCCGTATTCTCCTCATTATAGGGCGCACTGGATTAAAAGGCGCACTGTCAATGAATGGTCTATTCTCGATCTTTTTTCATATATAAACACACCAGACTATAAGGCGCATTAAGTGAAACAGTCCGATAAGTCAGTCAGTCATACTTTTTGTTTGTTCACAATAACTCTCAACATTGCTCTATACGTTAATGAGCGTACTCAAAATAACTCCCAACCTTGTTCAGTTGTAACACATAGAAAAACTGTATGATAGCCTACCGCTAAATCAAACGTAAATGTTGAATTCTCACCCAGCAGCTCTATTCCCATGTTGTACTGCGTGACTGATAGCCTTGAGTTTGAAGTCCACGTCGTAAGCGTGTCTCTTGACAGCAGGGCCAGGTTAAGGTAATCTGTGGCCCGGGGCAAAAGCCTACCCGAGGCCCCCCCCCCACCACGCAAAATATTTTTAAATATATAGCTATGTTATTATTACTATGATTTGTATCAATATATATTAGAGAGAGAGGGATTGGTAATTAAATTATGACAGACAAAAATATCAGTATGTTATGCATTGTAATCAGTGGCGGCTGCTGGTCTTTCAAAGAGGGGTAGCTCATTTTCGGCCTACACCCTAAATGTTTTATTTATTTGGCTAGTTCACCCCTACGTACAACCTAGCCGAATGAATGAATTAATGAATGAACGAACGATCTAACAAAACTATATTTATCAAGGAGGAAATTTCAAAATTTGGTTAAACTGAAAAAAGGAACGTGGTGTATAATTGTATGAAATGTATGATGAAAATTGGTTAGCAATTTTGCCAAGCAAAATAGGTATGCTGCAGTTTGTCTTTCAACTACAGTTGCAAAATCCGCAATGGGACTGAGCTTGAATAGCTTCGGTGACTTTTTGTGTGTAACCTAGACCCTACTGGCTCTTCACTTAGAGCCAGCGGTAACTAGAATGGTATTTCTCACGATGGTTTGTTCAATTAAATTAATGGGGGAAGAGGCAGCGTACAAAAATAATGCACTTTATTCACGGTACAGTAGGTGCTCCCTCGAGCCACTAGTACAACAAGCTGCACCAAGGCTGCGATTTCGTTACAATGCCTGTTACAAAATGTCAAATCAACCCAAAATAGGGCACTCTCACTGCAAAGAAACAAAATGACAGAATAAGGCCCGTCCAACAAATTAGTGACACACAAAACACTTGGAGGTGGTTTCACATATAAAAAGGCACACAACGGCAAACCGCAAGCCCTGAACTACTGTCCTATAGTATTAGGCTGGGGAACAGCGAATGTTTTAATGTAAAAAAGTCTACAGTGGGGAAAAACAGTGGCTACTGATTATTCCTGAAAGTAGCAAACATTATATTAGCCCATAGTCCATCAAACATTCTGGGTTTACATACAGTTAAAACTTTCGTGAAATTAGTACCTGTACGTCTGCTGCGATGTCATAGACTGCCGATGGGAACAATGTATTTCTAACACGGGGCACTACAAAGACAATAATTGCATAATCAATACAGAGCAGTGGCATTTCCCATTTAATCCCACTATTTAATACACATTGCATTGACCGTCATAGAATCCCAGATAAAACACAAACATCAGTAAACCCAGACTAGTGTGCAAATGATAAACTCGCCCTGGGCACACAATGTGCTAGGACCGCCACTGCACACACTGTAATATTATTTACATTTACATTTAGTCATTTAGCAGACGCTCTTATCCAGAGCGACTTACAGTAAGTACAGGGACATTCCCCCCGAGGCAAGTTGGGTGAAGTGCCTTACCCAAGGACACAACTTCATTTTTGCACGGCGGGGAATCGATCCGGTAACCTTCTGATTACTAGCCCAACTCTCTCACCGCTCAGCCATCTGACCCCTATTACGGTGAAGCACAGTATGTATTACTCCGCGATTACGTGCCGTGTACCACACAAAATCGCTTCGAGGTCAGTAAGCACAACCAGAAGTAATCCATATATGAAGCGCTCCGGATTATAAGGCGCACTGTCATTTTTTGAAAAAATGTAAGCCTTTTAATTGAAAACTCCATTGGCAATATGGCTACATTCATTAGTAACTCATTAGCACCACCTACACATCAAATAGACTTAATACAGTTAAACTACACTGTTGCGACAGGATGGGAAATAACATACAAGCAATATAACAAATTTTATGAATGCAAACTTTTCAAGCATGAAACACACTGTATTGTGGTCTAAACTATTATAGGTCGTGGTTCAGTGAAAGCACGGTTTCTTCAGAAGGCTATAATTGTTAAATCCTACTTGATAAAGGAAACTGTTCACAGCTGTATGAGTCAATAGGACATTACCAATACCTGAATGACTTGCAGTGATCGGGAGGTTATGCCTGTTGTTGTGGAAAAAAACAGCATACTGTTGTAATTATGAAGATGGTTATTGATTATAGATTCAATGAAACTTGTAATCACCTTTGTAGTACATGCTATTTTATTGGAAACCAGATGCAAAGCTGTTGGCTGATTATTGTTATCCCTAAACAATGGTAGGAGACATGAAGCCCAAAATATAAGGTTTAAATAATTAAAGGATGAGTGGGGGAGAAGAGCACGTGTATGCTTTTATAAAGAACCAGGATGCATAGCTATAACTTATGAGACATATTTGTGGCCTTACGCCCAGAAGCCTAATGCAGCTGGCTGTTCAAGGTCAGAAAGAGCTTAATTGGAAGGAGTGTCTATGTAGGAAAGTACCCGTTTTGAATCCCCTGAGACAAGGGATCTGCTTTGTAAAGATTACCTAATGTCTATGTAACCAACAAATATCGTACCATATTAACATACAAAGGGGAGAAGACTGTATAAGTTAAATTGTCCGGAGAAAACTTCAGTCTGATCCCGGGATCATGCTCACGTTCTATTGGGAATCTTTGTTACCTGAGAAACAATACAACACTTTGCATCAACCCTGCTGAGTTCCAGTGCTGTTTTTACATTTTGAGAATTGACTGAAGGTGTACAAAACTTTTGTTTCATCACTGTTCTGATGATGGCATAAACCATGTTAAATTGTTGGCTCTATGTGCAATGTTTGGGTCTCCTCTCCCTTGTCTTCTGTTTCTGTGTATTTGTTTATGTTGCAGAATGGCAGGCAGGTAGAGGAGCTGTGATTGCTGCAAAGGCACACCTGTGATCTGTGCTTCGGTCCTTAATAAGCTGTGCCCTAACAAGCTGGGTCTCTCCATTACTAGCAGGATAATCATCACTATTTGCTTTTTAGTTTGTAATTATTCTGTACATTTGACACTTGCACTGATCCCACACCCATTCCCTACAATACAACAGTTTCTTTGTAAGCACATTGTATTGAATAAATACATTGTCTTAGTTATTTCCGTGGCTTGTCACTTCCTGAACTTCCGAAGTATCCATCTAATCTTCCTATGAACCTGGTTATGACAGCTTTAAACAAGCACTAGTTGGCTACACACCTCATGCCTGGCTGATACAGATGTGTGTATTGGCACTTTGAAAGGTTTGAATTGTTATATCCACATATCAATTTATAATTGTCATATCCACTGCAACAATAGGACAAAGGAACACCAATAACCAACCAAACAACCAAACCTAGAAACAAATTCTAGGTTTTAAACTAGGGGTGCAAAAACATGATCAAAATTAATACTAGATCATAAAATATATAATTAATCATTACAAAAACCATGATAGAACATACAACTCTGACATCACTTTAAAACATTTAATAGTTTTTGGTTCGGGCCCGCGGGCCGTAAACGCTGCCCCCTCCTCCCCCAGTTACTGCGCACTAAATTTCAACAAATATATTTTAAAATATAACTGCAAGCAGCAATGAGGTGGTAAAGCCGGTAAAATGAATGAAAAACATTTTAGACATCCTCAGAACAGGGTTCTCTCAGAACAGGGTTCTGAGTAAATGCAGCTTTGAATCCATCAAAGATTTGCTGAAGGTACGACCCAACTTCCTGTTTGCCGGCTTTGCCGCAGATTTTGATTGGCTGTACAAATCAAACCATTTCGAAAATCTAAAATAATTTTGATAGTTTGTGTGAGGATTAGGGATGAGATAAGATTTTAACAATTCTGATTCCTTATCAATTTCTGCTTATCAATATGATTCCATATTGATTCTCTTAGCGATTCTTTTTGGGCAAGGGGGGGGGAAGGGGGAAGAGCACAAACGGGTTTATTGTTGGACTACTGCTTCAGCATTCCAAGTATTGTTGTTTGAATCTTTATTCAACTTCTTCTATTTCTTCTGTGACACCCTTCAGCCAGTGGCAAAAATCTGTTATCAATTTTGGGGGGGACAATTATATAACATTTTCTCAAGAGCAATTCCTGAGGGGGACACCAAAATTACTGCTGTAACACACAGCCTACATATGTTGAATGTAGCCTATATTATTAACATTATTCAAATGTCCTTATGTTGACAGTGATTTATTGGGGGGGACAAATCATATTTTTCCCAGGATGGGGGGGGTTGTGTCCCCCCTGTCCCCCCCGGCAGGGGTGCAGATGGCATTTTTGAACTGGGGGGGACCAGGCTGTCAGCAAATGATTCCAACTCCATTAGTTATTTTGTGTAATATATATGTATATATATACATATATATATGCAATGTTTAATGCAGCTTCAGTATATTTAGGCCTATTAAAGTGCAATGTATATATATATTGAGGTAACAAAAGTGAGAACGATAAGGCAAACCCCCGACCCTGTAGGGGGGTCCGGGGACATGCTCCTCTGGAAGAAAATGTCTTACAATTTAAAGTTAAACGCATCAATCTAGTGCACTATGAGAGCAAAATTAAGAGGCTGGATCAATGTAATATCATGTTATTTGAACCAGCCCCTGATTGGCTGTGAGGTTTAGTCATTAGGAGTGACGATTGCCCCCCCCCCCCCCCCCATAGGTGAGGAGTTTGCATGCATGCAACATATTATTGATATATAGTATAGCAATAGTTTATATTTAATTTCAATTTCGCAAAACAAAGAAGTAGACATTTTCATTTTCAAATTGAAATATAACGTAATTCATTTGAACCAGACCAGCGATATTTACCTTCATAAATTCTATTTCACGTCCTCTGCCTCGGTAGAGCTAGTCGCCTGGCTAGAACTAGCTGTTGCTAGTGCCATATTTTCTGATTCTAAATCTCCAATTATTTGTAGTTTTTTGGTGGTAAAACCGAAACTTGTCAGACCCCTTCAGATTTTTGACTTTGTTGCTTTCATGGGAGCCAGTCCTCTGGCTCCCACGTAATTCGAGCACTGAATTAAAGGGAGCGAGCCAAACATTACAATTTTAAGCAGCCAAACAAACGAACTATTAACGTCTTCTCTATGACAACCAGGAAGACGCCAAGCCTAAAAGCACAAACGCCGGCTCCAAAAATACTTTAAATAAGCATAATACGCTTTTTATTTTCAAGTGTTGTAGTACTTTTGTGTGGCCAACGTTGCACACGCTAACATTGCCTAATCAGCTGTGCCGTTTTAACTGATGCTTGTCGCCTTACGTAGGGAGGGTGGTGGGGACGAATCGGGATCGCTAGGAATCTGGGGGGGACATGTCCCCCCCGTCCCCAGTGCCTTCTGCGCGCATGCCCCCCGGGATCTCCGTTTATGCCTTCAGCGCCTTCAAATCTTCAGCTATTAAAACCGTTCAACTATCAAAAAATTCTGCAGTTTCAGGCTATGACTGCTATGACTGTTCAGCTTTCTACCTCTTATGTTTGAATTAATATAAATCAATATTCATAATATTTTTTACATGTTTTTTCTTTCAAATCCTCTCAATCCTCTTAAACTTTTTCTTCCTCAATATTTTAGCTACAGCCACCATTTAAACTTTAAAATGTTGACAAAACCCTAAACTAGATATTTTGTATTCAGCTTTTTGATATCTATTCAACTTTTTCAATATCACTGATTATGTTCCATGAATTTTTCTAATTGTTTCTGAGATTTACATGGGTGTGCATGTGGAGAGCCTAGAGTGCTGACTGAAACGTTTAGAGCTTTGAAATCTGTTTCAAAATGTATTTCTAGTTATCCAGCATTGCAACAATTTTCACTCTTCATTCATTTTTGGATCAATAGATAACTAATTTTGTGTTGGTCGTAGCAGTGGCGAAAATCTGCTATCAACTTTGGGGGGGACAATTATATGACATTTTCTCAAGAGCAATTTCTGAGAGGGACACCAAAATGATTGCTGTAATACAGCCTACATCGTAATACGTTAAATGTATATTGAGGAACCATAATTAATACTCCTGGATAATTTATAGTTAGTAACTGAAAGGTTGTCTCAACTTCAAATGTAGTTATAGTAGTATTTCTTATCAGTCAAGTATGAATGCAGGTGTACAGTATTTACAACCATCAGTACCGAGAAAGGCCAGTATGTACTGTACACTGTATGGGTGCAGTTTATGTAATTACAATGGATATGGTGCAGTCTCATCTAAAATAATCTCAATTGAACCATCATAAAGTCGGGGAAAATCGCGAAACCATTTCACTTGAAGTGTCAACACTTTGTTGGCAAGAGTCTGCAGTTCTATAAATGGTGGGTGTGGCTGATATGGTTCTGTGCCACCACTGAGGTGACTAGACAGTACTGTGCCACTGTTTCCTGCTCGCAAAAAAGTTGATGCCCTGCCATGGCGGTGACACTGTCATCTGAACTCTCTCCCTGGCTCTTTCCCTTTCACCACCCTCACTGACTCACAGTCTCCTAGAAAAGACATAAGGTGTTTACCATCCTTCTAACTACTAGTACCCAATACCACACAATTAATCACAACAACAAAAACCATTGGCTCAAACTAATGTTGGTTCAGTCCCCAGTTTAAGTAGAGAGTGGGGGTACCTATGGCATTGTCCAATTATGTCCCTATTTTACAAGTCTAAAGAAGAGAACCCATAATGTTGCCAAACAAGACACTCAACAAACTTACCCGAGACCCCCTGTCTCTGCCAGTCTGTTCCTGCCTACCTGTAGCTCTATTGTCTGTTTGTCATCTGGTGCCTCCTCAGCCTAATGGCATCATTATGAAACATTCAATTAGCACATTTCACATCATTTTTATTAACATTTTTATTAACTAGTCTTTGAGATTAGGCACTAGGGTTCTGTCCAAGGGTTCTTTCTTTGCGTTTTGGTGTACTGAAATGCTCTGATGTCCATCTTTCTTTTTTCAAAAATGTTTCTGCCATGCTGGCGGCACACACAATGTGCAGGTTACTTACAGTTGGAGATGGGATTCTATTATTTATTACCATTCTTCTAGAATAGGCTTCGATCTACCAGGTAGCTACACAGTTAGGAAAGGTGAAACGGATTGCAATGACAAGGATTGACAGCTGCATGAGTCCACCCTTTACACAACGCAAACTGCAACCTTTTGTCATATTAATACAATTCATGTTTTATATTGGCTGGCTTCCCAGAATAGCTGAATTTGCATAGCTAGCGAGCCCCAATTCCGTTTGTGTGGTATTTGCCATCATCTTTGCTATCGCCAGTTTACTCCAGATCGTCACACAGGTGCTTCGAAGTCCCTAAAAACGATTTAGCTTTTGCAACGAGACCATTTCAGATAATTATGACAATGGTAGAATATAGTTCTGTTCAGTATCTGTCAGAAATATTAATCTATCAAGCATTGCACAGTCAGTCGGTGAACAAGTTTAAGAAAGCTTTATTGCTTGTGGCCGGCCCACAAGGAGACAAAACATCACACCCCATTGTGCTACAAGTTTGTCCACTAACATGTTGTGCTAGCTAGCTATTTAAGCAGAACAGCTCTTTACAGTCATTGGTTAAGACAAAGGCATGCAAATGTTCCATTGCTCTTCTTCATTGGCTCCTTGCATAGACCTGGCGCGCGCGTGTGTGCGTGTTTGAGTGTGTGCGTGTGTGCCTTTTGACCCCTGTAAGCTCGACCACATGATTCGCCCAACACAGATAAGGCCAGACATCTTTTATGGCCTCTCCAGTAAGAGAGAGTGGTCAGCCCAGGTCACCTTGTTTACGTATGCCTCATGTTACCCAAAGTCCAGATTTGGGGGTAGGCTTCTCTCTACACACAAGGAATGCTGAACACAGAATCATTCTTATACAGGATAAATGTGGTACATCTTCAATTTCTCCAACAGTATCGCTTACCATGGAAAATGGATTTCGAAGAACTACAATATCCATGCTGATCTTGGATTAAATTGACGATAGCAAAGTTTCCATCTTTTGACGACACCAAATGGAATAGGTGCTAGCTAATGTTTGCTCCATCGGTTTATTTGCTAGCTATGCAAATGAAGCTAGCTTAGTGTGTGTGAACCCTGCCAACATAGTGAAATCACTATGGTGCGATTCTGGATTTCACTCGACACCTTGTCAGATAAGGAACACAACTACTGCATTGCTAGCTAGCTTCTCTCTGACTAATTCAAACAGCTGGTGATGTTACTTAGCTAGCTAGCTAACATCTTGACCAATGCAGGGAAAATTGTGAAAGTCAGGAATGTTTTATTGTATTGAGTGGTAGAAATAAATTGTCAAACCAATCCTTTCTTACAACTACTTACTGGACATCAGCCACTAACGACTCAAACAGATACTGACCGATTTTCACACATGATCAAACCATTGTGGGACCAAGGGCGGGGTTTGCAATCATTTAAAACTTTGAAAAGCGCCATTGTGTCCATAATCAGCAAAGTGCTTTCATTGCATATTATTAATGTTAATGAAATTACATAGTTATGTTTACCGTGATTTATTGGGGGGGACAAATCATGTTTTTCCCAGGATTGGGGGCGTCGTGTCCCCCCGGGATTTCTGCCCATAGACAGTTGCCTGTGGAATCCAACAAACGTACACATTTTTTCAGAGCCCCACAAAAGCGAGACAATGTCCAACTCTTTCCCCAGAGACCAATGCAAATCTGGTGACAAATTCGTCAGAGAAAGCAGAAGGAACACATTTTTGAAACTGCCGGTAGAGTAGTATTTCTGTTTCTATAATTTCAGCTTCTACATTTACATTTAGTCATTTGGCAGACGCTCTTATCCAGAGCGACTTACTAAAACGAATATTCTACTTCTTCTACTACTACAGTTTAACAGTTCAGCCAGAGCCTGTTTAAGGAGAGCTTGCCATTCCCTATTAGGCCCCATTGTACCGAATTTTGTTGCAGTTCCACCAGAGTTCCGCTGGGAGTGATCGCGGTCGAGTGCAAAATGAATGGGAGTCTATGGAGCTAAACGGCTAAATTTGTCTCTTTCACCTGATTGTTGTTGAGAAATCTCAGATTTGATTATAGTTTTTGCATGTTCAACATGGATTTAAAGTGCTTTTCAGCTCCTGAATAGCGTTTTCCATGCATTTACAATGTTTGGCATGTAACTTCTGGCTGAAGGGTTTCTTGATGTTTTTACTGTAATAACACGTTACTGTGGGTGTTTATACATGGTTAAGGTGTTTTCTGAAGCTGTCTAGCCCTTAGATTCAGTTTAAGAGACTTTCCTTTTTTTATTGCTTTAAAGTGCTTTTCAGCTCCTGAATAGCGTTTTCCATGCATTTACAATGTTTGGCATTTAACTTCTGGCTGAAGGGTTTTCGTGATGTTTTAACTGTAATAACATGTTACTGTGGGTGTTTATACATGGTAAAGGTGTTTTCTGAAGCTGTGTAGCCCTTAGATTCAGTTTAAGAGACTTTCCTTTTTTTATTGCTTTAAAGTGCTTTTCAGCTCCTGAATAGCATTTTCCATGCATTTACAATGTTTGGCATTTAACTTCTGGCTGAAGGGTTTTCTTGATGTTTTAACTGTAATAACATGTTACTGTGGGTGTATATACATGATAAAGGTGTTTTCTGAAGCTGTGTAGCCCTTAGATTCAGTTTAAGAGACTTTCCTTTTTTATTGCTTTAAAGTGCTTTTCAGCTCCTGAATAGCGTTTTCCATGCATTTACAATGTTTGGCATTTAACTTCTGGCTGAAGGGTTTTCTTGATGTTTTAACTGTAATAACATGTTACTGTGGGTGTTTATACATGGTAAAGGTGTTTTCTGAAGCTGTGTAGCCCTTAGATTCAGTTTAAGAGACTTTCCTTTTTTTATTGCTTTAAAGTGCTTTTCAGCTCCTGACTAGCATTTTCCATGCATTTACAATGTTTGGCATTTAACTTCTGGCTGAAGGGTTTTCTTTTTGTTTTAACTGTAATAACATGTTACTGTGGGTGTATATACATGATAAAGGTGTTTTCTGAAGCTGTGTAGCCCTTAGATTCAGTTTAAGAGACTTTCCTTTTTTTATTGCTTTGAAGTGCTTTTCAGCTCCTGAATAGCGTTTTCCATGCATTTACAATGTTTGGCATGTAACTTCTGGCTGAAGGGTTTCTTGATGTTTTTACTGTAATAACATGTTACTGTGGGTGTTTATACATGGTAAAGGTGTTTTCTGAAGCTGTGTAGCCCTTAGATTCAGTTTAAGAGACTTTCCTTTTTTTATTGCTTTAAAGTGCTTTTCAGCTCCTGAATAGCGTTTTCCATGCATTTACAATGTTTGGAATTTAACTTCTGGCTGAAGGGTTTTCTTGATGTTTTAACTGTAACAACATGCTACTGTGGGTGTTTATACATCGTAACGGTGTTTTCTGAAGCTGTGTAGCCCTTAGATTCAGTTTAAGAAACTTTCCTTTTTTTATTGCTTTAAAGTGCTTTTCAGCTCCTGAATAGCGTTTTCCATGCATTTACAATGTTTGGCATTTAACTTCTGGCTGAAGGGTTTTCTTGATGTTTTAACTGTAATAACATGTTACTGTGGGTGTTTATACATGGTAAAGGTGTTTTCTGAAGCTGTGTAGCCCTTAGATTCAGTTTAAGAGACTTTCCTTTTTTTATTGCTTTAAAGTGCTTTTCAGCTCCTGAATAGCGTTTTCCATGCATTTACAATGTTTTGCATTTAACTTCTGGCTGAAGGGTTTTCTTGATGTTTTTACTGTAATAACACGTTACTGTGGGTGCTTATACATGGTTAAGGTGTTTTCTGAAGCTGTGTTTTAAACTTTAAACTTTAAAGCAATAAAAAAAGGAAAGTCCCTTAAACTGAATCTAAAGGCTACACACCTTCAGAAAACACCTTTACCATGTATAAACACCCACAGTAACATGTTATTACAGTTAAAACATCAAGAAAACCCTTCAGCCAGAAGTTAAATGCCAAACATTGTAAATGCATGGAAAACACTATTCAGGAGCTGAAAAGCACTTTAAAGCAATAAAAAAAGGAAAGTCTCTTAAACTGAATCTAAGGGCTACACAGCTTCAGAAAACACCTTTACCATGTATAAACACCCACAGTAACATGTTATTACAGTTAAAACATCAAGAAAACCCTTCAGCCAGAAGTTACATGCCAAACATTGTAAATGCATGGAAAACGCTATTCAGGAGCTGAAAAGCACTTTAAAGCAATAAAAAAAGGAAAGTCTCTTAAACTGAATCTAAGGGCTACACAGCTTCAGAAAACACTGTTAACATGTATAAACAACCACAGTAGCATGTTGTTACAATTAAAACATCAAGAAAACCTTCAGCCAGAAGTTACATGCCAAACATTGTAAATGCATGGAAAACGCTATTCAGGAGCTGAAAAGCACTTTAAAGCAATAAAAAAAGGAAAGTCTCTTAAACTGAATCTAAGGGCTACACAGCTTCAGAAAACACCTTTACCATGTATAAACACCCACAGTAACTTGTTATTACAGTAAAAACATCAAGAAAACCCTTCAGCCAGAAGTTAAATGCAAAACATTGTAAATGCATGGAGAACGTTATTCAGGAGCTGAAAAGCACTTTAAAGCAATAAAAAAAGGAAAGTCTCTTAAACTGAATCTAAGGGCTACACAGCTTCAGAAAACACCTTTACCATGTATAAACACCCACAGTAACATGTTATTACAGTTAAAACATCAAGAAAACCCTTCAGCCAGAAGTTAAATGCCAAACATTGTAAATGCATGGAAAACGCTATTCAGGAGCTGAAAAGCACTTTAAAGCAATAAAAAAAGGAAAGTCTCTTAAACTGAATCTAAGGGCTACACAGCTTCAGAAAACACCTTAACCATGTATAAGCACCCACAGTAACGTGTTATTACAGTAAAAACATCAAGAAAACCCTTCAGCCAGAAGTTAAATGCCAAACATTGTAAATGCATGGAAAACGCTATTCAGGAGCTGAAAAGCACTTTAAAGCAATAAAAAAAGGAAAGTCTCTTAAACTGAATCTAAGGGCTACACAGCTTCAGAAAACACCTTAACCATGTATAAACACCCACAGTAACATGTTATTACAGTTAAAACATCAAGAAAACCCTTCAGCCAGAAGTTAAATGCCAAACATTGTAAATGCATGGAAAACGCTATTCAGGAGCTGAAAAGCACTTTAAAGCAATAAAAAAGGAAAGTCTCTTAAACTGAATCTAAGGGCTACACAGCTTCAGAAAACACCTTAACCATGTATAAACACCCACAGTAACGTGTTATTACAGTAAAAACATCAAGAAAACCCTTCAGCCAGAAGTTACATGCCAAACATTGTAAATGCATGGAAAACGCTATTCAGGAGCTGAAAAGCACTTTATACACGGTAAAGGTGTTTTCTGAAGCTGTGTAGCCCTTAGATTCAGTTTAAGAGACTTTCCTTTTTTTATTGCTTTAAAGTGCTTTTCAGCTCCTGAATAGCGTTTTCCATGCATTTACAATGTTTTGCATTTAACTTCTGGCTGAAGGGTTTTCTTGATGTTTTTACTGTAATAACACGTTACTGTGGGTGCTTATACATGGTTAAGGTGTTTTCTGAAGCTGTGTAGCCCTTAGATTCAGTTTAAGAGACTTTCCTTTTTGTATTGCTTTAAAGTGCTTTTCAGCTCCTGAATAGCATTTTCCATGCATTTATAATGTTTGGCATGTAACTTCTGGCTGAAGGGTTTCTTGATGTTTTAACTGTAATAACATGTTACTGTGGGTGTTTATACATGGTAAAGGTGTTTTCTGAAGCTGTGTAGCCCTTAGATTCAGTTTAAGAGACTTTCCTTTTTTTATTGCTTTAAAGTGCTTTTCAGCTCCTGAATAGCGTTTTCCATGCATTTACAATGTTTGGCATGTAACTTCTGGCTGAAGGGTTTCTTGATGTTTTAACTGTAATAACATGTTACTGTGGGTGTTTATACATGGTAAAGGTGTTTTCTGAAGCTGTGTAGCCCTTAGATTCAGTTTAAAGTGCTTTTCAGCTCCTGAATAGCGTTTTCCATGCATTTACAATGTTTGGCATGTAACTTCTGGCTGAAGGGTTTTCTTGATGTTTTAACTGTAATAACATGTTACTGTGGGTGTTTATACATGATAAAGGTGTTTTCTGAAGCTGTGTAGCACTTAGATTCAGTTTAAGAGACTTTCCTTTTTTTATTGCTTTAAAGTGCTTTTCAGCTCCTGAATAACGTTTTCCATGCATTTACAATGTTTGGCATGTAACTTCTGGCTGAAGGGTTTTCTTGATGTTTTTACTGTAATAACACGTTACTGTGGGTGCTTATACATGGTTAAGGTGTTTTCTGAAGCTGTGTAGCCCTTAGATTCAGTTTAAGAGACTTTCCTTTTTTTATTGCTTTAAAGTGCTTTTCAGCTCCTGAATAGCGTTTTCCATGCATTTACAATGTTTGGCATGTAACTTCTGGCTGAAGGGTTTTCTTGATGTTTTAACTGTAATAACATGTTACTGTGGGTGTTTATACATGGTAAAGGTGTTTTCTGAAGCTGTGTAGCCCTTAGATTCAGTTTAAGAGACTTTCCTTTTTTTATTGCTTTAAAGTGCTTTTCAGCTCCTGAATAACGTTTTCCATGCATTTACAATGTTTGGCATGTAACTTCTGGCTGAAGGGTTTTCTTGATGTTTTTACTGTAATAACACGTTACTGTGGGTGCTTATACATGGTTAAGGTGTTTTCTGAAGCTGTGTAGCCCTTAGATTCAGTTTAAGAGACTTTCCTTTTTTTATTGCTTTAAAGTGCTTTTCAGCTCCTGAATAGCGTTTTCCATGCATTTACAATGTTTGGCATTTAACTTCTGGCTGAAGGGTTTTCTTGATGTTTTAACTGTAATAACATGTTACTGTGGGTGTTTATACATGGTAAAGGTGTTTTCTGAAGCTGTGTAGCCCTTAGATTCAGTTTAAGAGACTTTCCTTTTTTTATTGCTTTAAAGTGCTTTTCAGCTCCTGAATAGCGTTTTCCATGCATTTACAATGTTTGGCATGTAACTTCTGGCTGAAGGGTTTTCTTGATGTTTTAACTGTAATAACATGTTACTGTGGGTGTTTATACATGGTAAAGGTGTTTTCTGAAGCTGTGTAGCCCTTAGATTCAGTTTAAGAGACTTTCCTTTTTTTATTGCTTTAAAGTGCTTTTCAGCTCCTGAATAACGTTTTCCATGCATTTACAATGTTTGGCATTTAACTTCTGGCTGAAGGGTTTTCTTGATGTTTTTACTGTAATAACACGTTACTGTGGGTGTTTATACATGGTTAAGGTGTTTTCTGAAGCTGTGTAGCCCTTAGATTCAGTTTAAGAGACTTTCCTTTTTTTATTGCTTTAAAGTGCTTTTCAGCTCCTGAATAGCGTTTTCCATGCATTTACAATGTTTGGCATGTAACTTCTGGCTGAAGGGTTTTTCTTGATTGTAATAACATGTTACTGTGGGTGTTTATACATGGTAATAGGTGTTTTCTGAAGCTGTGTAGCCCTTAGATTCAGTTTAAGAGACTTTCCTTTTTTTATTGCTTTAAAGTGCTTTTCAGCTCCTGAATAACGTTTTCCATGCATTTACAATGTTTTGCATTTAACTTCTGGCTGAAGGGTTTTCTTGATGTTTTTACTGTAATAACACGTTACTGTGGGTGTTTATACATGGTTAAGGTGTTTTCTGAAGCTGTGTAGCCCTTAGATTCAGTTTAAGAGACTTTCCTTTTTTTATTGCTTTAAAGTGCTTTTCAGCTCCTGAATAGCGTTTTCCATGCATTTACAATGTTTGGCATGTAACTTCTGGCTGAAGGGTTTTCTTGATGTTTTAACTGTAATAACATGTTACTGTGGGTGTTTATACATGGTAAAGGTGTTTTCTGAAGCTGTGTAGCCCTTAGATTCAGTTTAAGAGACTTTCCTTTTTTTATTGCTTTAAAGTGCTTTTCAGCTCCTGAATAACGTTTTCCATGCATTTACAATGTTTGGCATGTAACTTCTGGCTGAAGGGTTTTCTTGATGTTTTTACTGTAATAACACGTTACTGTGGGTGCTTATACATGGTTAAGGTGTTTTCTGAAGCTGTGTAGCCCTTAGATTCAGTTTAAGAGACTTTCCTTTTTTTATTGCTTTAAAGTGCTTTTCAGCTCCTGAATAGCGTTTTCCATGCATTTACAATGTTTGGCATTTAACTTCTGGCTGAAGGGTTTTCTTGATGTTTTAACTGTAATAACATGTTACTGTGGGTGTTTATACATGGTAAAGGTGTTTTCTGAAGCTGTGTAGCCCTTAGATTCAGTTTAAGAGACTTTCCTTTTTTTATTGCTTTAAAGTGCTTTTCAGCTCCTGAATAGCGTTTTCCATGCATTTACAATGTTTGGCATGTAACTTCTGGCTGAAGGGTTTTCTTGATGTTTTAACTGTAATAACATGTTACTGTGGGTGTTTATACATGGTAAAGGTGTTTTCTGAAGCTGTGTAGCCCTTAGATTCAGTTTAAGAGACTTTCCTTTTTTTATTGCTTTAAAGTGCTTTTCAGCTCCTGAATAACGTTTTCCATGCATTTACAATGTTTGGCATGTAACTTCTGGCTGAAGGGTTTTCTTGATGTTTTTACTGTAATAACACGTTACTGTGGGTGTTTATACATGGTAAAGGTGTTTTCTGAAGCTGTGTAGCCCTTAGATTCAGTTTAAGAGACTTTCCTTTTTTTATTGCTTTAAAGTGCTTTTCAGCTCCTGAATAGCGTTTTCCATGCATTTACAATGTTTGGCATGTAACTTCTGGCTGAAGGGTTTTCTTGATGTTTTAACTGTAATAACATGTTACTGTGGGTGTTTATACATGGTAAAGGTGTTTTCTGAAGCTGTGTAGCCCTTAGATTCAGTTTAAGAGACTTTCCTTTTTTTATTGCTTTAAAGTGCTTTTCAGCTCCTGAATAACGTTTTCCATGCATTTACAATGTTTGGCATGTAACTTCTGGCTGAAGGGTTTTCTTGATGTTTTTACTGTAATAACACGTTACTGTGGGTGTTTATACATGGTAAAGGTGTTTTCTGAAGCTGTGTAGCCCTTAGATTCAGTTTAAGAGACTTTCCTTTTTTTATTGCTTTAAAGTGCTTTTCAGCTCCTGAATAGCGTTTTCCATGCATTTACAATGTTTGGCATGTAACTTCTGGCTGAAGGGTTTTCTTGATGTTTTAACTGTAATAACACGTTACTGTGGGTGTTTATACATGGTAAAGGTGTTTTCTGAAGCTGTGTAGCCCTTAGATTCAGTTTAAGAGACTTTCCTTTTTTTATTGCTTTAAAGTGCTTTTCAGCTCCTGAATAGCGTTTTCCATGCATTTACAATGTTTGGCATGTAACTTCTGGCTGAAGGGTTTTCTTGATGTTTTAACTGTAATAACATGTTACTGTGGGTGTTTATACATGGTAAAGGTGTTTTCTGAAGCTGTGTAGCCCTTAGATTCAGTTTAAGAGACTTTCCTTTTTTTATTGCTTTAAAGTGCTTTTCAGCTCCTGAATAGCGTTTTCCATGCATTTACAATGTTTGGCATGTAACTTCTGGCTGAAGGGTTTCTTGATGTTTTAACTGTAATAACATGTTACTGTGGGTGTTTATACATGGTAAAGGTGTTTTCTGAAGCTGTGTAGCCCTTAGATTCAGTTTAAGAGACTTTCCTTTTTTTATTGCTTTAAAGTGCTTTTCAGCTCCTGAATAGCGTTTTCCATGCATTTACAATGTTTGGCATGTAACTTCTGGCTGAAGGGTTTTCTTGATGTTTTAACTGTAATAACATGTTACTGTGGGTGTTTATACATGGTAAAGGTGTTTTCTGAAGCTGTGTAGCCCTTAGATTCAGTTTAAGAGACTTTCCTTTTTTTATTGCTTTAAAGTGCTTTTCAGCTCCTGAATAACGTTTTCCATGCATTTACAATGTTTGGCATTTAACTTCTGGCTGAAGGGTTTTCTTGATGTTTTTACTGTAATAACACGTTACTGTGGGTGTTTATACATGGTAAAGGTGTTTTCTGAAGCTGTGTAGCCCTTAGATTCAGTTTAAGAGACTTTCCTTTTTTTATTGCTTTAAAGTGCTTTTCAGCTCCTGAATAGCGTTTTCCATGCATTTACAATGTTTGGCATGTAACTTCTGGCTGAAGGGTTTTCTTGATGTTTTAACTGTAATAACACGTTACTGTGGGTGTTTATACATGGTAAAGGTGTTTTCTGAAGCTGTGTAGCCCTTAGATTCAGTTTAAGAGACTTTCCTTTTTTTATTGCTTTAAAGTGCTTTTCAGCTCCTGAATAGCGTTTTCCATGCATTTACAATGTTTGGCATGTAACTTCTGGCTGAAGGGTTTTCTTGATGTTTTAACTGTAATAACATGTTACTGTGGGTGTTTATACATGGTAAAGGTGTTTTCTGAAGCTGTGTAGCCCTTAGATTCAGTTTAAGAGACTTTCCTTTTTTTATTGCTTTAAAGTGCTTTTCAGCTCCTGAATAGCGTTTTCCATGCATTTACAATGTTTGGCATGTAACTTCTGGCTGAAGGGTTTTCTTGATGTTTTAACTGTAATAACATGTTACTGTGGGTGTTTATACATGGTAAAGGTGTTTTCTGAAGCTGTGTAGCCCTTAGATTCAGTTTAAGAGACTTTCCTTTTTTTATTGCTTTAAAGTGCTTTTCAGCTCCTGAATAGCGTTTTCCATGCATTTACAATGTTTGGCATGTAACTTCTGGCTGAAGGGTTTTCTTGATGTTTTAACTGTAATAACATGTTACTGTGGGTGTTTATACATGGTAAAGGTGTTTTCTGAAGCTGTGTAGCCCTTAGATTCAGTTTAAGAGACTTTCCTTTTTTTATTGCTTTAAAGTGCTTTTCAGCTCCTGAATAACGTTTTCCATGCATTTACAATGTTTGGCATGTAACTTCTGGCTGAAGGGTTTTCTTGATGTTTTTACTGTAATAACACGTTACTGTGGGTGTTTATACATGGTTAAGGTGTTTTCTGAAGCTGTGTAGCCCTTAGATTCAGTTTAAGAGACTTTCCTTTTTTTATTGCTTTAAAGTGCTTTTCAGCTCCTGAATAGCGTTTTCCATGCATTTACAATGTTTGGCATGTAACTTCTGGCTGAAGGGTTTTCTTGATGTTTTAACTGTAATAACATGTTACTGTGGGTGTTTATACATGGTAAAGGTGTTTTCTGAAGCTGTGTAGCCCTTAGATTCAGTTTAAGAGACTTTCCTTTTTTTATTGCTTTAAAGTGCTTTTCAGCTCCTGAATAGCGTTTTCCATGCATTTACAATGTTTGGCATGTAACTTCTGGCTGAAGGGTTTTCTTGATGTTTTTACTGTAATAACACGTTACTGTGGGTGTTTATACATGGTAAGGTGTTTTCTGAAGCTGTGTAGCCCTTAGATTCAGTTTAAGAGACTTTCCTTTTTTTATTGCTTTAAAGTGCTTTTCAGCTCCTGAATAGCGTTTTCCATGCATTTACAATGTTTGGCATGTAACTTCTGGCTGAAGGGTTTTCTTGATGTTTTAACTGTAATAACATGTTACTGTGGGTGTTTATACATGGTAAAGGTGTTTTCTGAAGCTGTGTAGCCCTTAGATTCAGTTTAAGAGACTTTCCTTTTTTTATTGCTTTAAAGTGCTTTTCAGCTCCTGAATAGCGTTTTCCATGCATTTACAATGTTTGGCATGTAACTTCTGGCTGAAGGGTTTTCTTGATGTTTTAACTGTAATAACATGTTACTGTGGGTGTTTATACATGGTAAAGGTGTTTTCTGAAGCTGTGTAGCCCTTAGATTCAGTTTAAGAGACTTTCCTTTTTTTATTGCTTTAAAGTGCTTTTCAGCTCCTGAATAACGTTTTCCATGCATTTACAATGTTTGGCATGTAACTTCTGGCTGAAGGGTTTTCTTGATGTTTTTACTGTAATAACACGTTACTGTGGGTGTTTATACATGGTAAAGGTGTTTTCTGAAGCTGTGTAGCCCTTAGATTCAGTTTAAGAGACTTTCCTTTTTTTATTGCTTTAAAGTGCTTTTCAGCTCCTGAATAGCGTTTTCCATGCATTTACAATGTTTGGCATGTAACTTCTGGCTGAAGGGTTTTCTTGATGTTTTAACTGTAATAACATGTTACTGTGGGTGTTTATACATGGTAAAGGTGTTTTCTGAAGCTGTGTAGCCCTTAGATTCAGTTTAAGAGACTTTCTTTTTATTGCTTTAAAGTGCTTTTCAGCTCCTGAATAGCGTTTTCCATGCATTTACAATGTTTGGCATGTAACTTCTGGCTGAAGGGTTTTCTTGATGTTTTAACTGTAATAACACGTTACTGTGGGTGAAGCTGTTATACATGGTTTCCTTTTTTTAAAGTGTTTTCTGAAGCTGTGTAGCCCTTAGATTCAGTTTAAGAGACTTTCCTTTTTTTATTGCTTTAAAGTGCTTTTCAGCTCCTGAATAGCGTTTTCCATGCATTTACAATGTTTGGCATGTAACTTCTGGCTGAAGGGTTTTCTTGATGTTTTAACTGTAATAACACGTTACTGTGGGTGTTTATACATGGTAAAGGTGTTTTCTGAAGCTGTGTAGCCCTTAGATTCAGTTTAAGAGACTTTCCTTTTTTTATTGCTTTAAAGTGCTTTTCAGCTCCTGAATAGCGTTTTCCATGCATTTACAATGTTTGGCATGTAACTTCTGGCTGAAGGGTTTTCTTGATGTTTTAACTGTAATAACACGTTACTGTGGGTGTTTATACATGGTAAAGGTGTTTTCTGAAGCTGTGTAGCCCTTAGATTCAGTTTAAGAGACTTTCCTTTTTTTATTGCTTTAAAGTGCTTTTCAGCTCCTGAATAACGTTTTCCATGCATTTACAATGTTTGGCATGTAACTTCTGGCTGAAGGGTTTTCTTGATGTTTTAACTGTAATAACATGTTACTGTGGGTGTTTATACATGGTAAAGGTGTTTTCTGAAGCTGTGTAGCCCTTAGATTCAGTTTAAGAGACTTTCCTTTTTTTATTGCTTTAAAGTGCTTTTCAGCTCCTGAATAGCGTTTTCCATGCATTTACAATGTTTGGCATGTAACTTCTGGCTGAAGGGTTTTCTTGATGTTTTAACTGTAATAACATGTTACTGTGGGTGTTTATACATGGTAAAGGTGTTTTCTGAAGCTGTGTAGCCCTTAGATTCAGTTTAAGAGACTTTCCTTTTTTTATTGCTTTAAAGTGCTTTTCAGCTCCTGAATAGCGTTTTCCATGCATTTACAATGTTTGGCATGTAACTTCTGGCTGAAGGGTTTTCTTGATGTTTTTACTGTAATAACACGTTACTGTGGGTGTTTATACATGGTTAAGGTGTTTTCTGAAGCTGTGTAGCCCTTAGATTCAGTTTAAGAGACTTTCCTTTTTTTATTGCTTTAAAGTGCTTTTCAGCTCCTGAATAGCGTTTTCCATGCATTTACAATGTTTGGCATGTAACTTCTGGCTGAAGGGTTTTCTTGATGTTTTAACTGTAATAACATGTTACTGTGGGTGTTTATACATGGTAAAGGTGTTTTCTGAAGCTGTGTAGCCCTTAGATTCAGTTTAAGAGACTTTCCTTTTTTTATTGCTTTAAAGTGCTTTTCAGCTCCTGAATAACGTTTTCCATGCATTTACAATGTTTGGCATGTAACTTCTGGCTGAAGGGTTTTCTTGATGTTTTTACTGTAATAACACGTTACTGTGGGTGTTTATACATGGTAAAGGTGTTTTCTGAAGCTGTGTAGCCCTTAGATTCAGTTTAAGAGACTTTCCTTTTTTTATTGCTTTAAAGTGCTTTTCAGCTCCTGAATAGCGTTTTCCATGCATTTACAATGTTTGGCATGTAACTTCTGGCTGAAGGGTTTTCTTGATGTTTTAACTGTAATAACATGTTACTGTGGGTGTTTATACATGGTAAAGGTGTTTTCTGAAGCTGTGTAGCCCTTAGATTCAGTTTAAGAGACTTTCCTTTTTTTATTGCTTTAAAGTGCTTTTCAGCTCCTGAATAACGTTTTCCATGCATTTACAATGTTTGGCATGTAACTTCTGGCTGAAGGGTTTTCTTGATGTTTTTACTGTAATAACACGTTACTGTGGGTGTTTATACATGGTTAAGGTGTTTTCTGAAGCTGTGTAGCCCTTAGATTCAGTTTAAGAGACTTTCCTTTTTTTATTGCTTTAAAGTGCTTTTCAGCTCCTGAATAGCGTTTTCCATGCATTTACAATGTTTGGCATGTAACTTCTGGCTGAAGGGTTTTCTTGATGTTTTAACTGTAATAACATGTTACTGTGGGTGTTTATACATGGTAAAGGTGTTTTCTGAAGCTGTGTAGCCCTTAGATTCAGTTTAAGAGACTTTCCTTTTTTTATTGCTTTAAAGTGCTTTTCAGCTCCTGAATAGCGTTTTCCATGCATTTACAATGTTTGGCATGTAACTTCTGGCTGAAGGGTTTTCTTGATGTTTTAACTGTAATAACATGTTACTGTGGGTGTTTATACATGGTAAAGGTGTTTTCTGAAGCTGTGTAGCCCTTAGATTCAGTTTAAGAGACTTTCCTTTTTTTATTGCTTTAAAGTGCTTTTCAGCTCCTGAATAGCGTTTTCCATGCATTTACAATGTTTGGCATGTAACTTCTGGCTGAAGGGTTTTCTTGATGTTTTAACTGTAATAACATGTTACTGTGGGTGTTTATACATGGTAAAGGTGTTTTCTGAAGCTGTGTAGCCCTTAGATTCAGTTTAAGAGACTTTCCTTTTTTTATTGCTTTAAAGTGCTTTTCAGCTCCTGAATAACGTTTTCCATGCATTTACAATGTTTGGCATGTAACTTCTGGCTGAAGGGTTTTCTTGATGTTTTTACTGTAATAACACGTTACTGTGGGTGTTTATACATGGTAAAGGTGTTTTCTGAAGCTGTGTAGCCCTTAGATTCAGTTTAAGAGACTTTCCTTTTTTTATTGCTTTAAAGTGCTTTTCAGCTCCTGAATAGCGTTTTCCATGCATTTACAATGTTTGGCATGTAACTTCTGGCTGAAGGGTTTTCTTGATGTTTTAACTGTAATAACATGTTACTGTGGGTGTTTATACATGGTAAAGGTGTTTTCTGAAGCTGTGTAGCCCTTAGATTCAGTTTAAGAGACTTTCCTTTTTTTATTGCTTTAAAGTGCTTTTCAGCTCCTGAATAGCGTTTTCCATGCATTTACAATGTTTGGCATGTAACTTCTGGCTGAAGGGTTTTCTTGATGTTTTTACTGTAATAACACGTTACTGTGGGTGTTTATACATGGTAAAGGTGTTTTCTGAAGCTGTGTAGCCCTTAGATTCAGTTTAAGAGACTTTCCTTTTTTTATTGCTTTAAAGTGCTTTTCAGCTCCTGAATAGCGTTTTCCATGCATTTACAATGTTTGGCATGTAACTTCTGGCTGAAGGGTTTTCTTGATGTTTTAACTGTAATAACATGTTACTGTGGGTGTTTATACATGGTAAAGGTGTTTTCTGAAGCTGTGTAGCCCTTAGATTCAGTTTAAGAGACTTTCCTTTTTTTATTGCTTTAAAGTGCTTTTCAGCTCCTGAATAGCGTTTTCCATGCATTTACAATGTTTGGCATGTAACTTCTGGCTGAAGGGTTTTCTTGATGTTTTAACTGTAATAACATGTTACTGTGGGTGTTTATACATGGTAAAGGTGTTTTCTGAAGCTGTGTAGCCCTTAGATTCAGTTTAAGAGACTTTCCTTTTTTTATTGCTTTAAAGTGCTTTTCAGCTCCTGAATAACGTTTTCCATGCATTTACAATGTTTGGCATGTAACTTCTGGCTGAAGGGTTTTCTTGATGTTTTTACTGTAATAACACGTTACTGTGGGTGTTTATACATGGTAAAGGTGTTTTCTGAAGCTGTGTAGCCCTTAGATTCAGTTTAAGAGACTTTCCTTTTTTTATTGCTTTAAAGTGCTTTTCAGCTCCTGAATAGCGTTTTCCATGCATTTACAATGTTTGGCATGTAACTTCTGGCTGAAGGGTTTTCTTGATGTTTTAACTGTAATAACATGTTACTGTGGGTGTTTATACATGGTAAAGGTGTTTTCTGAAGCTGTGTAGCCCTTAGATTCAGTTTAAGAGACTTTCCTTTTTTTATTGCTTTAAAGTGCTTTTCAGCTCCTGAATAACGTTTTCCATGCATTTACAATGTTTGGCATGTAACTTCTGGCTGAAGGGTTTTCTTGATGTTTTTACTGTAATAACACGTTACTGTGGGTGTTTATACATGGTAAAGGTGTTTTCTGAAGCTGTGTAGCCCTTAGATTCAGTTTAAGAGACTTTCCTTTTTTTATTGCTTTAAAGTGCTTTTCAGCTCCTGAATAGCGTTTTCCATGCATTTACAATGTTTGGCATGTAACTTCTGGCTGAAGGGTTTTCTTGATGTTTTAACTGTAATAACACGTTACTGTGGGTGTTTATACATGGTAAAGGTGTTTTCTGAAGCTGTGTAGCCCTTAGATTCAGTTTAAGAGACTTTCCTTTTTTTATTGCTTTAAAGTGCTTTTCAGCTCCTGAATAGCGTTTTCCATGCATTTACAATGTTTGGCATGTAACTTCTGGCTGAAGGGTTTTCTTGATGTTTTAACTGTAATAACATGTTACTGTGGGTGTTTATACATGGTAAAGGTGTTTTCTGAAGCTGTGTAGCCCTTAGATTCAGTTTAAGAGACTTTCCTTTTTTTATTGCTTTAAAGTGCTTTTCAGCTCCTGAATAACGTTTTCCATGCATTTACAATGTTTTGCATGTAACTTCTGGCTGAAGGGTTTTCTTGATGTTTTTACTGTAATAACACGTTACTGTGGGTGTTTATACATGGTAAAGGTGTTTTCTGAAGCTGTGTAGCCCTTAGATTCAGTTTAAGAGACTTTCCTTTTTTTATTGCTTTAAAGTGCTTTTCAGCTCCTGAATAGCGTTTTCCATGCATTTACAATGTTTGGCATGTAACTTCTGGCTGAAGGGTTTTCTTGATGTTTTAACTGTAATAACATGTTACTGTGGGTGTTTATACATGGTAAAGGTGTTTTCTGAAGCTGTGTAGCCCTTAGATTCAGTTTAAGAGACTTTCCTTTTTTTATTGCTTTAAAGTGCTTTTCAGCTCCTGAATAGCGTTTTCCATGCATTTACAATGTTTGGCATGTAACTTCTGGCTGAAGGTTTTCTTGATGTTTTAACTGTAATAACATGTTACTGTGGGTGTTTATACATGGTAAAGGTGTTTTCTGAAGCTGTGTAGCCCTTAGATTCAGTTTAAGAGACTTTCCTTTTTTTATTGCTTTAAAGTGCTTTTCAGCTCCTGAATAGCGTTTTCCATGCATTTACAATGTTTGGCATGTAACTTCTGGCTGAAGGGTTTTCTTGATGTTTTAACTGTAATAACATGTTACTGTGGGTGTTTATACATGGTAAAGGTGTTTTCTGAAGCTGTGTAGCCCTTAGATTCAGTTTAAGAGACTTTCCTTTTTTTATTGCTTTAAAGTGCTTTTCAGCTCCTGAATAGCGTTTTCCATGCATTTACAATGTTTGGCATGTAACTTCTGGCTGAAGGGTTTTCTTGATGTTTTTACTGTAATAACACGTTACTGTGGGTGTTTATACATGGTAAAGGTGTTTTCTGAAGCTGTGTAGCCCTTAGATTCAGTTTAAGAGACTTTCCTTTTTTTATTGCTTTAAAGTGCTTTTCAGCTCCTGAATAGCGTTTTCCATGCATTTACAATGTTTGGCATGTAACTTCTGGCTGAAGGGTTTTCTTGATGTTTTAACTGTAATAACATGTTACTGTGGGTGTTTATACATGGTAAAGGTGTTTTCTGAAGCTGTGTAGCCCTTAGATTCAGTTTAAGAGACTTTCCTTTTTTTATTGCTTTAAAGTGCTTTTCAGCTCCTGAATAGCGTTTTCCATGCATTTACAATGTTTGGCATGTAACTTCTGGCTGAAGGGTTTTCTTGATGTTTTTACTGTAATAACACGTTACTGTGGGTGTTTATACATGGTAAGGTGTTTTCTGAAGCTGTGTAGCCCTTAGATTCAGTTTAAGAGACTTTCCTTTTTTTATTGCTTTAAAGTGCTTTTCAGCTCCTGAATAGCGTTTTCCATGCATTTACAATGTTTGGCATGTAACTTCTGGCTGAAGGGTTTTCTTGATGTTTTAACTGTAATAACATGTTACTGTGGGTGTTTATACATGGTAAAGGTGTTTTCTGAAGCTGTGTAGCCCTTAGATTCAGTTTAAGAGACTTTCCTTTTTTTATTGCTTTAAAGTGCTTTTCAGCTCCTGAATAGCGTTTTCCATGCATTTACAATGTTTGGCATGTAACTTCTGGCTGAAGGGTTTTCTTGATGTTTTAACTGTAATAACATGTTACTGTGGGTGTTTATACATGGTAAAGGTGTTTTCTGAAGCTGTGTAGCCCTTAGATTCAGTTTAAGAGACTTTCCTTTTTTTATTGCTTTAAAGTGCTTTTCAGCTCCTGAATAACGTTTTCCATGCATTTACAATGTTTGGCATGTAACTTCTGGCTGAAGGGTTTTCTTGATGTTTTTACTGTAATAACACGTTACTGTGGGTGTTTATACATGGTTAAGGTGTTTTC